>NC_054752.1:6687215-7339215 GCF_018143015.1 Lytechinus variegatus | reverse complement strand
CGCCAGGATTAATTCGTTTAATGCATGAGCGCTGAAAGGCAGCTCGAGCTAAGGCCGGGGTAATAATAATAATAACAATGCGCCTCTGAATAGATTGTTTCTAGTTCGTTGGCGGTATACAAATGCATATTATTATCATTTTTATTATTATTACTGTGATAAACCTTTTAAAGTGCAATTTTTAACAATTTTAACGCAAAATAATATGCACCTTAAAAGGTACCCAGTTACAAACAAGGAATGTGCATTTTACACTTTTCTTTGACATTCACTTTACAAGTGAGAGTCACTCTTATTCCAGGGAAATTTATTCATTCTCTCGGAGGAGTTAATTATTCACTCGGTAGAGAGTAAAAGAGTTAAACGTTGCACATTTCTATTGGTGTAAACACAAAGGACCACATTCTTAGAGGACTTATAAAGATGCAATTGTGCCCCTTTATACCAGAAAGGTGCACAGTTGCACCAGTAAAAATTATTCCAGTGCGCCATTGCTGAAGATGCTAAAGGCGTGTGTAGATGCAAACTCTGTGCCCAATACGCATTTACTTTATTCAGATATTCAATGAATTGTGCTATGGGTTAACATTAATTTATTAGTGAAATTTATGTTGTATTCCTTTTTTAATTACACTTTATCAAATGCAATTTCAGCAAATGTTTTTTTTTATTGTACCTTTTGCTGTGTGCAACAATTCACAATTTAGCTTTTGGCTGCTTTAAAACTTTCGTAATCAATCAATTAATTGCGCAAATGCAAATACAAGAAAACTTGATACAACCACTTAGAAGATATTCGCTGAGAAAAGAAAAATGGCAGAGGATGCTTTTGCAGTACCCCAAACCCATTTCCAAATTCAAAACCTATGGGGGGGGGGTTGTCTCGTCATCCCCCGAGACCAAAAAATATCACCAAATTCACGCCTACACTGTAAAAAGTGTAGTGTTAAAACTGACACCAATTGGTGTTAATAGAGGACCACACCCTGAGGAGTTAAAATTACACCCTAAAGATTGAACATAACACCAAAGAGTGTAAATGTAACAACCAAAGGTGTTGTAATAACACCTATAGGTGTAAAACTAACACCACAAATTTAACACCGGTGTAAAATAACTGGTGTGGTCCTCTATGTACACTGGTGTATGAAACAGTTTTTGCGGTATAGGCCTCAAGTAGACCCTTGCATTTGAACACATTTCTTCCCATTGTAAAAGTAATAGATGATAAATAGAAAATGCTTCATCTGCATCATTCAGAAAAACGGTTCAAGTGAGCAAGTCGAGCGAAGGCATCACTGGTATCAGTCAGTTTATCTTACTTTCACTTTCAATTTCTCTGCCTAGAGGATAATTCATTTTCTGGAGGACCGTGATAACTGGGGATCGTGCGGGCTTACCCTGCGGGTTCAAAACTGCACCCTAAATTTTAAATTGAACCCCTAGGAGTGCAGTTTTGAACCCGCAGGGTGCAAAAATGAACCCCAACCGCAGGGTTCAATTTTTGAACCTAAAATCAGGGGTCCAATTTTTGAACCCATAGGGTGCTGATTTTGCATCAACCTTTCGGGGTTCAATTTTGAACCTTTATTTCTTAGTGTGTACTATGGTGTAACTGTCAGATAGAACAGAATTTGATGTATAATACATCTAACACAGAGTCCCTACTGATATCAATTATGAAAGTTTCTCATCATTAATGACGATAATAATAATAATGATAATAATACTAACAATAACAATACTAACAATAATGATAATCATATTAATAATAATGATAATAATAAGAATAATATTATGCAGCATTTATATAGCGCTTTATGCAAATATTTCTAAGCGCTGCATCCTATTATCCCGGCTTTAGCAAATTGCAAAATGATTAGTTTTAATAGAGGGTTTGAATTGTGCTTCGTTAGTACAGATAAATTGTCTTATTTCTTCCTGCGATCAGTGCTAGTATTAAGATAATCTATTCTCGCTCTTACCTAGATGGATCGCTGAGGATCAGCCATCGATAACGGTAACGGAGTGCTGTGCTGGATACGTCCAGGAAGGATTAGTATGTGAACGTAAGTAATGCTTAATAAATATACCTTGTGAAATGTGCATTGACGTCATCGCGTCGCCATCTTAGAGGCTCTTAGAAGCTGAAACCATTGTTTAGCGTGCGCACTGCAAAAACTCCGGTGTTGATTCACCACCAGCCCGGAAGCTATATTATGTCCACACCAGAGAAGTGTTAAACAACACCAGTTAGATTTTGGTCTAACACCAGATAGGTGTTTATACCACACCAATTAGTATTTAAACAGCACCACTTTGATTCCAAACTGGTGTTGTTTCAATAAAGATTCCCGGCTGGTGGTAAATACACATCGGAGTTCTTGCAGTGCGTTGGTGATCTGAAGTAGCGAAAAGAAATGGGAGAAAGGAAACGGAAAGATATAACTAAAAAAAAGGAAAGAGGCGGCTGCAAAAGTTTAGGTCCTGCGCTATTTCCTTCCTGACGGCTGACGTCATGATAAGGTTCATTCCGTCTGACAAAACATCAAGAATATCCATAAGCACGAGAGTCGTAAAATTTCAGTGCGATTGAAAAAAAAATCGATCAACTCGTCACCGTCGCGCAGTAAGAAAACCATAGCGATTTTAATGAAAAGGTTACGGGTTCGTGGAGCGTTGTGGCCCAGTGGATTAGTCTCCGGACTTTGAAACAGGGGGTTGTTGGTTCGAATCCCAGCCATGGCGTAATTTCCTTCAGCAAGAAATTTATCCACATTGTGCTGCACTCAACCCAGGTGAGGTGAATGGGTACCTGGCAGGAATTTATTCCTTGAAATGCGTGTGCGCTGTAATCATAGTAGTTAAGGCAGCCAAGCTACAGCTGGGGTAATAATATCCAAGTCATTTGGAAGCGCATAGAGACATTATTCATAATTGTGATATGCGCTATACAAGAACTGTTTATTATTATTATTATTATTCGAATTTCAATATAGGCAAAGACCTAATTCCTGTATTAAAAAAAATCCAATTGAAGGCGAGATCGTGCACTCTTAAAACAAATCAGTCAAATTGACTAGACCAGTAGTCAGCTAGGAGCAACTGACATGGCAATCACTGATATTCACATTTCTGACATATATTCTAGTCAGAAATAACCCTTTTCTAGTAAAATATGACTAGAAAATAGTCAAATATGACTAGAATAACAGTTGCACCCAGCTGACCCTATTAACTAGTCATTTTTGACTGATTTGTTTTTAGAGTGTGAGATTACTTTTTTGTTGTAAAAGAATGATGTAAAATAATAATGTAAAAGAAATATGTTTTGACCAATAAAACAGCAAGATAAATAAGAAAAATACAATTCCAAGACTTGCAGCATTATTCAGACTTTAAGAAGGGTTTTCTGTGATACTAAATTATGGACAAAAAAGTCGCCGGAAAAAAAAATTGCAAGTGGTAACGACCTCACAATCACCTGCCTGGCTACCCCTTGAAAAATAACTTGGCGTCACCCCAGGGGTACAGGTGTTGCTTATGCTAGGTCCTATTTGAAGGCTTTAAAGCAAATATGAACAGGCAGCCTCACATACACTGTTTAAAAAAATGATTTTACAGAAAAAAAAGATTTTGCAGAAAGCAATAACACAATCATTCTGTAAATTCACAAAACAGGAATTTTTCTACAATTAAGCAGAACAGGTCTGTTTAAAAAGAACAAAAATTGTAACGTTTCATACGCCAAACACCAATTTACTGTAATTTTACATGATATAATGTAAGATTACGCAATCTGGTAAGATTACAGGTGTTCTCGAGACTCTGCTGCAGGAACTTCTTTTATTTTAAGGATAATTTTTTTAACAGTGTAGAATCACCTCAACAAGTCATCAACTGCTATAATCTGGCCAGGTTCTAACCCTTAATGCAACATTCTTAGTAGTGTAAGGTAGTCATATTCTTTGAATGTAAATTGATACCCTTACAAGGCTAGTCTGCTTCGGCATATGGAATAAAATAATCACAATTGGTTTAGTAAATGCTGTAGAAATAAGATCGTAGATTTTAAAAGGAGCGTAGCTCTCTCCATCAGTGCCTATATGATGTGACAAAAAAAAAGAGAATTCAAAATCCGTTTCTAAAATAGTTTCTGAACAACACGTCTGTTCATGGGCAATTCTACGATTTTATTTATACGGCATTTACTAAACCAGTTGTGATTATATACATCTTACACACGCACACACACGTATGAAAATTAAACATTCCGAGCAGTTTGTGTTATAATTGAAAAGATGTGTATTTAACTAAAGAATTGACCCGAGTGCGAAGCGCGAGCTAAAAACTTTTAATATACTGACCATAAAAGGAACATGATAAGGACTGGATTTAGTGAAAGTGCGATTAATGATTAATGAAAGTGCGAAGCGAGAGCTGAAAATGTACGATATTCCAAACTTAAAACTGGACATTCTAAGAACTTTTTTTTTGTAAACGAGAACAAAATGAGTACCTTACTAAACATAATTGATGCGAGCGCAAAACGCGAGTCAAAATTTAGTGATACTCCAACCTAAAAACCGAAAATTCTTAGCACTTTTTGTAGCCAAGAACAGCCGAATGACTACCTTACTTTTCTTCCATGAAATGCATTTTGTGTTACCCCCCAAACGTATTTCCTTTTGAACAAAAGGAATATTTCATTTTGGAATAAAAACACATTTCACCTTTTTCATTTTGGAAAAAAAGGCATTTTGTCATATGAGGATTTTTTTTTATTTTTCTATTTCGGGGGGGGGGGGGGGTACCCCTTCCCTGACCCCCGGTTCCGCCGCCCCTGTTACAAAGTTATATTTCAGGAATAATTATTTATAACACACATTCAATAATGGACGTTACATACTGTTGTTGAATTCGTTACACCATCAAGGGGCAATCATGAATCGGAAGATCAAGTGAATTATAATTTTAATTTTAATTTATTTCATTCAAAATTAAAAACCATTACAAGGTAATATACAACAAAATAAACCCCTCAAAAAAAGTTCTGCAATCCAAGTTTGAGTGCTAATAAATTTCTTCGTGAGCCATCATCATATGTAAAAGATGTACCATTGGAAAGTATGATTATTCCTCTTTACAATCATGTGTCATTTGTAATGCTTGTGTTATCATGAAATACACAGACATGATAAATATGCAGCAATGTCAAAAATGAAATGTTGCAAAATTCGTTGCCATTTCATGTTTGAGTTCTGCAACTCAAACTGCAAGTTTGAGTGCCAATAAATTTCTTAATGTGCCATCATCATGTGTAAAAGTGATATCTTTAGAAAGCATGATTATTCTCCTTTACAATCATGTGTCATTTGTAATGCTAGTGTTATCATGAAATACACAGACATGATAATACGCAGCAATGTTAGAAATGAAATGTTGCAAAATGCGTCGTTTCCAATAGCGAATTTCCAATTGTTTCGAGGATGGACCGAGTGCATTCACTGTCACCGGCCGGCCTGCATGGTGGAAATTCTATAGAAATGGAGACTCTTGTTAGAAATCAATGCACTTTGCAACATTTCACTTCTGACTTTTCTCAATGTTCATGGTGACTGCATATTCCATGATTACATAATCACAGCAAATGGCATGTCATTGTAAAGAGGAATGATTCAGCTTTCCAATGAAACCAGTTTTATCGTTTATACTTCATTAACCAAACAGATATCATCCCCCAAAACTGAGTTGCAAAACTTTTTTTGAGGGGTTTATATATAAAATAAAATACAATGTGGAGACAGTTTTTTTTCATTACAAACAAGATTAGATATCTGATAAGGCAGATACTAAAGGAGACAAAGTGGAAATTAGACACCTGACCTTAAAGATATTTCATTTGCATACCATGTGATTATTAGACCAAGTGGTGTTTAAACCAATAGGCAATTAGACCACATCAGTATTGGATCAAGATTAGTTTGCCATGATATGGTGTAAGACTGCAGTTTGTGTGGGAATCAGACCATCTGCTACACTCAGTGGATACAATATCGCAATATCCACAGCCCAGTTATCAAGGACCGATGTTGTAATAGTTATAGCGCCATCTTTTGACGCCAAGTGTGAAACAAATGAATAATGTGATAAATGTGGACAAGTTGTTAGAGCATTTATTGCATTGGCCCCGGATGCAGAATCTTCAACACACATCTGCCTTATCAGATATCTAATCTTGTTTGTAATGAAAAAAAAACCCTGAAAACTAAGATGTACTTAAACTTCAGACTTTAGTTGGGGCAACACCCTGAACACAAATATAAAAGTCAGGTTTAGCAGCGGGCTGGGAAAAATGTGGGTGAAAAAATATTTGTTCCGCCCCCCCAATTTTGATGTCTCCGCCGTTAATGCCCCCTTCAACGGTTTGAGCGATTTTTCCAGCTTTGGTTATGCCTTTCAAAGCGGGGGGGGGGGGGCACTGGCTGGATGTGCCCACCCCCCCCCCCGAATCTGACAACTTAATTGTCTGACGGAAATGGTGATGAATGAAATTCTAGGTGTGAGAGGAGGGATGAGGGACAGAAAATATTGAATGCATGTACGTGCTTTACAAGTTTCCAGTGATTTTTAAAATATAAACATATTTGATATTGCATATCATGAATATTTCGAGTCGTCAAAATTACTGGGAGAAATTTGTTATTTCTCACGTCGGCGTAATTTATGGTTACACATTGGCGGCGGAAGCCAAAAAATTTAGGGGGTGTCCACCTGAAATTTTGGGATGGACACAGGTAAAAAATTGGACAAGCGCCCCAAAAAATTTTAGACAAGCAAAAAAAAAAAGGTCATCAACCTAAATTTTAGGGGGGGGGGGACAACACACGTTTCAAAGGGGGTCCACGTGACTTTAGGGGGGAAGGGACGTTGGAAAAAAAATTGACAAGCAAAAAAAAAAAAAAGGGGTTATCAAAAAAAAAAAATTTAGGGGGGGGGGACCGGCCCCCACCTCAAATTTAGAGGGGGGGGGGGACACTCCCCCCCCGCTTTCGCCGCCTATGTGGTTACATATATATATAATTCCAAAATGAGCTAAATCCACTTTTGACCAAAATTGATATTTTGATACAAATATATGTATCTTAGATGTGGGAATCAAATGCAACATATCGCATTTGAATTTTGTTTGGAAAGGTTAGTAGAAATTGATTTCAAATTTGAGTTTTGTTTGAAAAGGAGCTAAATCCAAAACAGTATTGTTCCCGAAAGGAGCTATATCCATGAACAATAAAGTTACAAAAAATCTTCAAAAATTAAAATGAATGCTATAGAATTTTGAAATCATGATTTAATTAATCTAAGATGGTAGTACTATCATCTATATCAAAATTAAACAGCAGTGGCTAAGGGATAGTGATGGTGAACTAAAAAATAAAAAAATATATATACAGAAAAAAATACCAAAAGTGGATTATAGCTCCTTTGTGGAACAAAACTCTTCCTTCATTTGTGTTTGGTGATTTCGATTACACAATTCGATCTGGGAAGCGTTTCATGAAAGTTGTCAGCACTGACAAGTTGGCTTTCTCCGACAGTTACCGTAGTAACAGTCAGAGGCAAGTGCCTCACAGCCAATCAAAACCAAGGATTTCACTAAAAGTGTCAGCACCGAAAATTTAGTCAGTGCTGACAACTTTCATGAAACACCCCCCAGGATGCATGGGTGGGGGGGGGGGGGGTTGGGTGAAGACAATGTCAAATTTTACGGTCGATAGACAAGATCAAAGGATGATTGGAAAGCATCCTTTATTTTGAAACCTGATTTTGATTTGTTTTTACTGCGTCTGTTTATGTCCATCACCACGACGTACCCGTACGACGACCGTCCTGGCCGCTATATCAGGGGCAGTGGAACAGTTTCAAATGGGGCTGACCATGCAAAAATCCCAATCATATGTTCATTTTTACGTGTTTGTGCGCGGTTTTTGAGAAAAAGTGGGGGGGGGGGGAGGGGTAATTAAGCCCCCCCGCTTTCGCGGCCCCTGCCTATAGGTTTCTTCCTCGATAATCGGGGGCTGTGAAACGGTTTTGAAAATTGGGGGGGGGGCTAGGGGCAGAACATTATGCATGAACAGAAAAACATCAGATAATAATTTTTTACGCGTTGTATAGTTATTAATTAAGTTTAGTGAGAAAATTCCGGGAGAAAATTGAGGACTCGGCTGATCGAAGGCAGGGCATATTAAGGTTGCATCCGGATATTTTTTATGATGCATTTCCTTTAAAATGTAAATTAATACCCTATACTTTCAACAAGGCTTGTAGCCCCATGCAGCACCCCCTTCTCCGATTCACAATATGCGAACAGACGACCACATACGAGGCCAAGTTGTACGAGGCAGACGATTTCCATGCGATAGCAGCGATAACTGCGAACGATTTCGATAACTGAACAAATTTATGCATGCACGGTCGGAGCCGGAGAAAGTACCCGGGAAAGTACTGCGGAGAAGTTGTACGAACCCCTAGCCCTGAATTCCACTCGGATTCCACTCCAAAGCCAGCTTTAATGCTACGACCCGTGTCAGAAATACGACAGAGGGAATTGTTCTTTTCATTGATGGGGGCGATCCGAAGCACGGTGACATTCGAGGCAATTATTCTCGCGAGATAGCCCTCCACCAGAGGCCCTCCGAAGTTCGATCTTCGCTGCGATGGAGTCCAATTATTGAATCGCATCCCTTGCGACTTAGCCTCCACCTATTGTTATCATAGTTATGTAACAAGATCACGACCTGTCGGCACCGTGAGTGACTGACTACAGCTTGCCGCATGCGGCATCCCGGGGCTGCATCTCGCTGGGCCCGCACCCCTTGAGTTCTCACCGAGATGCTGACGTGAAGGGGAATGTCCTCCGAAGTCCCGTGAGCTGATTTTCACCCTAAATATGGTCTCATTCTCAGTCACATCACTGCCTCTTGCTTCATCCAGACTTATTTGAAATAACGATTAGTCTATGCAATTTCCATGATTTCATTTTTCAATAACAAGTTTGAGCTGCAGGGAGAATTAATGATTTTATTTTTATTAAGTACTACAGTACAGCCTGTTGTTAATGTTGTCCATCATATCAGAGTCTAAGCTGTGGTATGGAATTGGGGGGGGGGGTGGTCTGACCATGCAAGGTACGATAATACGCCAGTGGCGGACTGTACCAGACTGGAAGAAGAAGAAAAAATCAGATTGTAATTTTTATGTTGTCGCCTTCAGGCCCAGACCTTCAGGAGTTGCATTGTAATTCTAAAAGTAAGCCAAAATATTGAGAAAAGCCTGATCATATTTCTTCGATTCTCCAGCACCTAGTGAGTTTCATAAACTGCTTTCATATACTAGCTGTCTGCAACATCTGCAGCCAAGTAAAAGGCTTTGCATTTGGTGTAGAGAGTAGCGAGATATTCTACCTTTGCCTCGTGCAAAATCTGGCTTTTCAGTTCAATTTACTGATATAAAGGCTTCAATTGCACTCGTGAACACTATTTTTGCTATCAGTGTATAATGTTATCTACCTATATTTTTACAGCTGTTTGCAAGCCAGCTTGTGTCAACGGAGACTGTGTTGAACCCAACTATTGCAGTTGCTATCCAGGATGGACTGGTGTGAATTGTGGTAAGTGATATCTCTTAGGCACTTTGAGTTGTCATAACGATTGTGCAAGAGTTCCATATGCACCCCCACTGAAATTAAAACTACTGCGATTCATAAGATATACAATGATGAAATAATTAAAGCAAAGAATCAAAATACCCACATTTATAAACAATATAATATATACAGCATGCCCCCCAAAAATTTCCCTCTGATATGCAGCTAAATTACTTTAGAAAAAAATTATTGTCAATGAAATGTATGGAATTAAGTAGCTCATGTCATGTTTTATCTTCTATAACAATTTCATTGTCTTCATTCAGTGGTTTTGAATCCACAGTCTATTATGTAACAGTGGTGCTTTTCAGCCCATTCCAAGTTTGCATGCATGCAGCACTGCTGTGTGTTCTGCACTTTCTAGCATATCGACCCCCTTTGAACATTCTGAGCAAGGAATTCCCTGATCTGAGCAAGGAATTCCCTGATCTGACAAGGGAAATCTCCATGATCTAACCAGGCTCATCAAATTACAACCATGAGCATGTTCAGAAAGGCAAAAACAACATTTGCCAGTTCATTTCATGTTCGATAACAGGAGATGCACAATGATTAGGACAATGGGTCATCTCTGTTTTATGCCTAATCATACCTTATACTGCTTTTTGTTTTTGTTCCTTATTTTTTTAGTTAATAAGCTACTGTGGTTAAGTTAATTCAATGTAACTTTATAAAAAGTCAAATTTTCCTCTGGTAAAGTTCCTTTTTACAAAGGGTGATTAAACTTGTGGATTCCCCTTTATTTTTCAGCTTATTTTACTCATCCATCATTCACATTTTCTTTCCAAGTTGGTGCACTGATTCCCCTTATCAATCATCAAACAAACTTAAATTTTTAGGTTTCTTGTCCTTCTGAACATGCCCAAGTTTATGATTTGATTAGCCTGGATATGATAAGGGAAATGTTCCTGCACAGATCCTAGATGTAAAAATGGGGGTTAATATGCCATAGACAATAGGCGGTTTCAAACCGCCTCGATCACAAGAATCCCCGTTAAATTACGAGAACTTTTTAAGGCTAAAAAATACCCGTTAATTATTCCTGCATTCACACCGCCCCGAAACACATCCTTCGGGATAAGTTCCCGAAGTTACGAGCATGCGCAGTGTGGTCTGATAAGCAGGCAAGGCGGGAGATTCAAAATCACTTGCCCAGCAGCCACCCACGCCGCCGCGCCCAACGACACGCTGGGATAAAAGTTCCCGTAATTTGCTTTCACATCGCCTAAATACCTGCGACCTTGGAAAAATCCCCACGAAAGTTCTCGTAATTTCGCCAAGTAACTACTATTTAGCGGGTATTTTCTTTTGGGGAAATTACGCGTAGTTTGCTTTCACATTACCAAAATACCTGGTATTTTCTGATCGGGGTAAATTTCCCGATCAGAGAATACCTGGAACTGGCGAACTTCGAGGCGGTCTGAAACCACCTAATGTAGAAATGCATCAATGCTGCAAACTTGGAATGGGCTAAAATGCACCACTGTTACATAACAGAGTGTCTATTCAAAACCGCTGAAGCACAGCCTATGGAATTTTCATAGAAGTCAGATCATTAAATGAGCTTCCTACTCATGAACATTTATTTGAGAATACTACCACATATGAGAATTAATTCATCCCTATGTCAGAGGGACATTTTTTGGGGACACACTGTAATGATAAAAATAATGATCATAATAAGAACAATAATAGTAATACTGTAAAAGTAATGATAATTATGATTATAGTAATAATAATGATATCTTAATAAACAACAAAAAGGTTCATGCCAACAACAAATGACCTGTGCATGGAGTATGCAGGGGGGGGGGGGGTGGTTACAGGTGTTCAATTATCAATTATAATGACATGATCTTTGTTATATTCTCATTGTCATTGTTGTATAAAATAACTAAGGAGTAACAAAGTTCTGTTTGTCTTTAAATTCCCTGGTATTTTTCTACATCCGATTTCAACAAAATTTTGTTATTCTTGGTTGACTTTTCTCTATTTAAGGATGTTCACAGTTAAAATGAAGTCCATGTCATTTTCACCAAATTTTGCAGAGAGTTACTTTGGCATCTAGGCATTATGAAAATGCAAAAAATAATATAGGTTCATGTGCTTATATTTTTTCTATGGGACTTCAAAGTTGCTGTATTTGAATGATATGAAATGTCATAATAATGCCTCTCTTAGACCTCACGAATTCAACAAATGAGTTAAAATCATCTTAACTCTCTCAATATCGCATCAATTGTTCAAACTGTCAGGATGTGTAACTCAGTAGATAACAAAGTAGGAGAGTCTTTTAATTGGTAAAACTATATCTATTTGAAGTCAGCAGCGCCCTCATTTGGCAGGATTGGTGCATAAACTCGGGAAAAACAAATCTTCAAAGACGTAAATATACTAAAAAAGTAGTTTATGCTGCACTTTATTCAAAATCCATGTCATTTTCATTGACTAAACCGTAGAGGAATGTATATAGAAGATGTAGCAAAGTTAAAAATATAGGGTCCATGCGCTTGTTTTTTAATTATGAGTGTCCATAGTGTTGCGAGTTGGCTTGAAAATATTGAAATCCTCCTAAAGTGCGCCGAAAACGTGCAAAAGTCTAATAATACCTTCTCTAATGAGAATGGTTCCTGTATTTTGCTCCCAATGCAGAGAAATATGTTTTGATGATGTTAAAATATTAAAAATATGGGGTCCATGTGCTTCTTTTCAAATTATCAGTGTCCAAACTTTTGCAAGTTGGCTTGAAACAGCCCGAAATGCGCCGAAAACAATCAACAGTCAGTTAATACCGTCTAAAATGCGAATGGTCCCGTAGTCTTGCTCCCAAACATTGAAAATCCATGTCATTTTCATCATACTTTGCACATAGATACTTAGCACCTGAATATTCTAAATATGCAAAAATTAACATGGGTCCATGTGCTTGATTTTTGCTATAGAGCTTCAAAGTTAACCCATCAAATTTTGCAATATGATTAATAATTGTATTGTTAAGATGGATAATCTATTTGTATTGCTTTCAATTGCTTGCTCATTTAAGTCTAACAGCACTCTCAATTCTTAGAAATTGCGGGTAAGATAACAAATACCCAACCTCAAAAATGTCAAATTTCAATAACAAACATGGAGAAGTAAAAGAAATGCTGCACTTTATTCAGAACCCATGCCATTTTCACCAAACTTTGCAAAGTTGTAGAGGAAAGTATACCTAGGAGGTGCAAACATGAAAGAATATGGGTTCATGTGCTTTTCTCAAACTATCAGCACTCTTATTAGAGCAAATGTGCCTCTTAAAACACCCCCAAAACGTGCCAAAAGCTTTGTATCTACGTGAGGAAAATTTTGAACCACTCTACCATTTTCAAACTCGGGGTCATATTCATCATACTTTAATTGCAGCACTACAGAGAAAAGTATTTTGAAAATGTAGAGGGATAAAAAAATGGTCCATGGAATAATTCCAGTTTATTAGCTTCATAAAATAACACGTCAGATCTGCAGTTAGTGCAGATAAGGAGAAAAATCAGCTCACAATACCTACAGCTGATTAATCACCAGTTCATCCATTGTGACGTCAGCGCGCAGATCATGATACGCACAAACCTAACTGTGGAACGTCCTTAATTGGAATTTTTAACTGGTCAAAATCACACTTCAGATTGTATTAATACTCATTTCTATGTCGATCATTCTTGCAGATATTAAGGAAGCAACAAAATCAAATCAGCCTCATGGTACTTGCCGGTACTACGCGGGACATATGACAACGTTCGACCAAGTTAGTTACAATTTTGAATTCCCCTGCGAGTTCAAATTTGTTGAAACAGGGGCGTACGCAATCAGAATAGATACAAGGAATGGTCTTTCAGTGTCAATTGAGTGAGTATCCTGCTTGTAGAACAGGTTATCCCACATTGGGTATTGCAGTTTGTCTGACAGTGTATGTGTCGCAGTGTGTCTAATGGTTAGTTCACAGTGTTTTCACAGTGTGTCGTAATCTGTGTTTAGATTGTGTTTTATAGTGTATTGCACAGTGTTCATAGTGGCCCGAATTCACAAAGGTGGTTTTGAAACCCACGGTTGAGTCCATTGTTTATGCAGATTTCCAGTATAAATTACGCTTAATTGAACGCGTATCAGGCGCGTGTATAAACAATGTCCAATGCTAATGTGCGCTTTTGTCACAGTGCGCCAAATTGACGCCTGTTACCATGGTTATTCACGCCGTTTTATTCATGAGTCCACTGTTTTTGATAATGAGTCCACTCTTCAAGCAGTGGATTGATGAATAAAAAAGCGTATCTTACCACGGTAACAGGTGTCAATTTGAAAAAAGAGCGCATCAGGATTGGACATGTTTCATACACGCACCCGATACGCGCTAAATTTAAATGTAATTTATACAGGAAATCTACATAAACCATGGACTCAACCGTGGGTGTTCAAAACCACCTTTGTGAATTCGGGCCAGTATGTCCCAGAGTGTGTCTCATAATGTGTTAACAGTGTGTCTCAGTGTGTCTTGTTTCATGATTTACAGTGTGCCTCGTATTTCACAGTGTGTTACACAATGTGTTCAGTGTGTCTCACGCTATGTTGCGCAATATGTTCACAGTGTGTCTCATGTTGTGTCTCATAGCGTGCTCACGGTATGTCTTGCAGTGTGTCTCTGCCTTGCATTATGTTTTACAGTGTGTCTCACAGTGTGTTTCACAGTGTGTCTCGCAGTGTGTGTCACAGTTTCTTGTGTAGTTTATTTACATTGTGTTTTACAGTGTGTTGCACAATGTGTTTTCAGTATGACTGTATGTCACAGTCTTTCCCAGTGTGTTCACTGTGTGTTTCACAGTGTATTCACTCTGTGTCTCACAATGTGTTGCACTGATGTAAAGAATCCCCCTTTCCTTCGGGAAAGTTAGATAACTGCAGATTATTTTTCGCTGACTCCTGGTCAGATAAAGTGGTTCATTTTCCCCCTATCCTGCCCAATTTGAAGGTTTGTTAAATGGCAGCCAAATCAGCTTAGTGAAACTGGGGCTTTACGAAAATTATGCAATATTGAATTTTTTTTTGTATTATGTTGATACATGGCAGTAACACGGTATGACTAACATATGATTGAATATGAAAAGTTATTCAGTATTTATTGATCACAGATGATGCTCTGTAGGGCGATTCCATATGTGTCATACGGGACATTTTTTTACAACAATTTCTAATTCCTAGCTGAATGCTTGAGCAATGAAATATTCTTTTTTGTCGATGATAAAGCTATAGTGGGTATTCGTGAAAAATTAATAACCAACACAAAAAAATTGATTATGGGTAAACTATAGGTGAAATTGTTGTGTGTCGTCCGGGACGCAGAAATGTCCCGTACAACACGCAACATTTTAAACTCTAATTCACCTATGGACAGCATATTTTGGTTGGTTGTCAGTTTTTTGCATTTCTACCCAGTATTACTTTAGTATTGCCCCAAAGCAAATTGAAGTTCTTTATTTGTTTGGACAGCAGGTTGAAAAATATTGTGAAAATGGCTGATTTTTCTAGCATGGAATCGTCTCTATTGCTTTAAACTCAGAACTCTGTATGTTGGTACCCGAAAGACCGCTTTTCATGGACAAGCACCAATGAAAGTCTTCGTTTCATTTCCCTCTTCCCTGCTCTCATGAAATTGCAGCTCATAATGAATGTATAAAAGAAGTTTTGAATTTGATGATATATTGTGTTATTGGTGATATTTTGCGAGCGATTATGGAATAACATTGAAATCAAATATCGAGCACTGCAATAAACAGAATTACATAAAGCGACAGTGATTTTCCTTTTCTGAAAATCTGTAATTCCGTTTCAACTTTATCTGAAAATGGAAATTCTGTTTGTACACAGCAAAAACCTGAATTCCGTTTTATTTACCGGTAAAATGGAAAATCACTGTCCCTAGACATACCCAATAGACAAGAGGTGCATGTCCTCCATTAATTTGGAATGCTTTCAATGTTCTTTTCTTTTGTACATCGTTAAGAAGTGAAGACATAATTTTCATGCAAAATAATCAGCTTCCATTTTTCTAACATTTGATTTTCTGTTTGATAGGGGCTTTATTAAATTTGGTTTAGCATAGGTGATTGATTTTTTTTAATGATTTTTATTCCTCAAATAGAAATGACGATACCATATTGGAGTTTTTTAACAGCAACGATCTCTACATTAACCATTTGCCTCGCAAAATTCCTACTGAGATTTCAGGGTTTGGTAAAGTTATAAGATCTGGGATATACATCATTTTCGATGTAGTGGATGGTGAGTTCAATTTTTTTATTCTTATTATCCCAACATAATATTGTTTTTTTCCCCAGGTAATTAATATCAGCCAAATCATGAGTTTTAGTGACTACATTTTGTTGCTTGGTCTTAAATCCTTTGATGTATACTCTTTTATAAAAACCACAATTTATATTTTTTAAACATTTTTGAGAAAAACATTTGTTAAAATTGAAGTTAGAAGATAGCATATCTTTTATTTTGATCATGTTATTTTTAACTGTTCTCTTCTTCCATACTGCTAAAAGGGTGGTCAAGAATTGAAAATCACCATATTACTGCATCACTGTAATATGAATATGCAAGAATAGCACATATAATTCTATTATTTGAATTTCAGTATCTGCAAATTGAACCTATAAACGATTGATAGAAGATGAATTCTAAAATCTTTAAACTGAATTGGCAAAGTGATTCAAGCATCAAAACCTCTGTTTTTCCTTTGCAAGTTCTGTGCAAATTTTGTGGCAATTGTGCATGTTAAATTAATGGTAGGCAGCTTAGAGTTAGGGTTAGGGTTAAAACGGCCTTTCTTGATATGTTCTTCTGGTTGCACATCTGCACAGCACAATACTTGTGTGTTCCCCCGGCCCACTTCGCAGGGCAGGGCACTTTGAAAAGGCATCTTGCCAAAGTCAAGAGCTGTGTGTTTCTGCAGGAATCCTGCATCCAACTTTTCATTGTAAGTATGTAGTCCCAATTGTTTTGTCTATTCGATCATTTCAAATACCATCGAATAGACAAAACAATTGGGACTACAAGAAAGCTGCAGTGAAAAGACGCATGACATCGTTATAGTGGGATTCCTGCTAATAGATGCGACACAGACTTTTACAAGTTGCCTACTTCATTCTATACATATCAACATGTGTGACAAGTTATGATAATAAACCCCCATTATCATGTGGGGGTTGTGGGCGTGTCGTTGGTGAGAGGTTCTGACTCTTGCCTTTCAAACAGAGGGTCGTAGGTTCGAATCCTAACCATGGTGTGTTTTCGTTCAGCAAGAAATTATCAATATTGTGCTGCACTCGACCCAGGTGTGGTGATGGGTACCTATCAGGATTGATTCCTGGAATGCACGAGCACTGAAAGGCAGCTCAAGCGAAAGCCGGGGTAAACAACAATGGGCCTCGGATCTTGATAGATAGCGCTATACAAATGTCTATTATTATTATTATATCACATATTATTATATGTTATTATCAATTGCTATGCAAATAAAAAAATGTGACCTCATATACGTTTTCTTATCATCATTGCTTTTATGACTACTTTAGGTATGAGATTGATGTACGCTGAAAACTCAGTAATGGTTCACCTACCAATCATAGATCAGACAGAGACGTTTGATCCCACCATGACAGGTCTTTGCGGTAACTACGACGGTGTGACAGAAAATGATTTTGATTTACCAGGCCAAGTCCAGCACCTGGAAAAATTAGAGGACAGAATGGTTGAGTTCATCTATGGCATGCAGACAGCTGAATGTCCTGAATTACCCCAGAGTATCATAGCACATCCGTGTACTGGATTAGACGTTGCAACTTTGCAGAAGTATTCCAGTACTTGTCATGATATACAGAAGTTGAGCACCACCTGCCTGGATTATGTTGATTTCGAGCTACACTTCACACGCTGTTTACATGAGATGTGCTCATGTGCAGTTGAAAAACTTTCAAACCCCGTGGCAAATTGGCAAGATGAAGTAAAGAATTGTCAGCCCTGTGGTACATTTCGGGACTTTGCATCCAAATGTAGCGAACACAACATCACCTTTAATCCTTGGAGAAATGAGACTTTTTGTCGTAAGTCTTATTTTTATTACATCTAGGCTCTATCCCTCCTCTTTCTCCTCCTACTTCATACAAGTACTGCTAGACCTTCTACTACTACTATTCCTGCTATACTGCTATTACTTCTACTTCTAACTACATCTACAATATTATACTACAAACTGCAACTTCAACCACCTACTACTACTACTTCTACTGCTACTACTTCAACTACTAGGTCTACTTCTTATGCTTTGTATCACTAATTTATACTACTTCTACCACCGCAATGAGTAGTGCTATTACTACACTACAACTAAAGTACCACAAGTACTAATGTGCAGCTATTGTACCAGTAGTGCTAATGCCATTATACAGTGCGTACCAGAAAAAAGGAAACTGTAATTCAGTGTAAGTGTTTCCATTCATGAAATCTACAAGACTGGAAAGATAAATTTCTCTTATTTCATGTACGACCCATCTCAATGTTCATAATGCACACATGACTGAATTATATGTAGAGCAGAGGAAAATGGTGCAACCAAATTTTCATTTGCACAATCAAATTAAGATGGTGAGTGAGTTTTTCTGGCTTTTACTGATAAAAAGTTGGAAAACAAATTTCATTACTCCAAGATCCATTTTTTCTCTTCCATATGAGCCCTTATGCGTAAGATATGAATGACGCATTGTCAGAACGACTTCTATTTCTGAACGACCACAATAGTAATGCTACTTTTACTGCAAAAAGTACTTCTACTGCACTACTATTACATTATTACCTATACCAATGCTACTATTGTAGGAGTGAGGTTAGAGTGGAAGTAGTAGTAGTGGTTCTTCTACTATTATTACTACTGCTACTACTGCCACTACTACTTTTACCACAACTGCTACAACTGCTTGTAATATTTCTCCTACCATTACCATTTTTACTCCTCCTCCTACTACTATACTACTACAACAGGAACCTGCTATAAATACCAATACTACGATTAAAACAGTGCAGTTTTGAGTGGGACTCAACAAACCAGACAAAAGAGAATAATAGAATGATGAAAACCAAGAAAATTTATTTTGAGGATTATCATAATTTACCACAAACAATGCCCATTGCTTGCCACTCGGCATAGTGCAATATCCCCATTCATTCTAAACTTCTACTTTAAAGATAAAATGCTAGTTGTGGTAACGATCTCAAAATGGCTTTTTACAGAAACCAATATAATAAGTGTCTGTTTGTATGAATAAAAATGAATAAAAAATATGTGCCAAAGGATTCTGGAAGAAATTGTGTAATTGCTTAGAAATAAGTAAAGGCCCTTCGTCGGGTCTTTATTCCAGCAATATAATATACACTTTCCCATGTGTGTCGATCTGTGTTGGCGATCTTCAGTGTGGTCGTTTTTCAGCTTAGATTTTATGATTTCACAAAGTTCAATTTATGTAACTCTACCAGATCTAGATCCGTGATGATATAGTAATGCTTAACCTTGGTTTTACAGACTTTCTCATGAAATCAGTGTTTTACTGCAACTACTTTCATTTAGCTTTAATAAACTTCAAATGAAAAATTGATTTTCAAATTCCAGCTGTCAGAAATTGGGTTTGAAACCTTAATTCTTAACTTTCAAAATCGTGAATGTCAAATGATGAATTCCTGTAAAATCACAATTCACAGTTATTAAATTATTTAGCAATTTATTTACTCTGATTATAAAACCTTAAAAATGTGTTTCTGATTTGATTTAGTATAATCATTCTGACCAGACCAGGCAATGTGGCTCAGTGGCAGAGTTTTCACCATTTGAACTAGAGGTTTTGGGTTCAATCCCCACTTATCCATACCAAAGACTTCCTGCATTGTCAGGCACTCACATTATTAGAACGGAGAAGGATAGTAATGACATTACATTATGCAGAGCCACTTGGAGAACAGTTCATAATAGCTGAAGTGGCTGCTCTGGGTATAAAAAAACTTATTACTCATGTTATTATTATTATTGTTCTGTTTTCGTTATTTTTAGCGCATAATTGTGAAACAGGGAAGGAGTATGAAGACTGTGGCTCATCTTGCCCAACTGAATGCTCTAATCTGGAAGTGAATGCTGAATGTCACGGCTACTGCGTACCAGGTTGTTTCTGCCCTCTTAGTAAGTTTTGATAGTTTGCAATCAGGTACTTTGGTATAATGCATAATACAGAGTCTCCATGAAGGGACTAGACTGACTGTGTACCAGGGTCGGTATTCTAAAATAGTATATCTCCATTAAAATCAGTGAGATATAAATACTATTAAAATCTCTCCAAATTGGTATTCTGAGAACAATTTTATCTTCCTTTTATCTTTGTAAGACACATATTTTTAAATCAATATCTGATGAGAAATGCGCTTTCAAAGCTCTCTCATCTCACTCAACCAATGGAAGTACATTTGACTGGGAGGTATGGCAAAGGAGTGAGATTGCATCACTTTATTTACTTCAAATACGCTTCCACTATAGGCTTGCGCATCTTTACAGAGATTTTTTTGAAAAAAATGACAATACTCTAATCTTTTTTTGAAGTTTATATCGCATCTTTTCAATCATCATTTCAGAAACAATATTAATCAAGAAAAGTTCTAAGAAATAACTCCTGATTGAACAGGAGTAATGGTCAGGTGTTATTCTCAATTAATACATCATTTTTCTTCATTTTCATGTCAACTTTTGTAGTCAATTCACCTAGAAATATTGATGAAATCAACGTCGCAGGGATAATATAGCCCCTACCCTCTTGTTACTTATTCTTCAATTTAACATGGGTGCAAGCACATCATCTGTGTTGTAATGGTAAAATATGTGATTGATAAGTGTGCGCAGGTGCTGCTCTGTCGTGTATAATCTATAGATACGCAAGATAAAATGTCATCTCAGAATACTAATTTTATTTTAAGAGATCAAATAAAATATTTTAAGATAAAATAACCTGGGAATACCGCCCAAGGGTGTTTAAATCTAAACTAGTAATTAGCAGTAAGATGGTTTAAGGCAAAACCCCTCATTTTTTGGCAGAGTGCGCAATGCAGAGTCTGAATGTAAAGACTAGATTTACTTCTGTGGTTCACAACAAACATGACTGTGCACCTCATGGACCTAATAGTACAAGGGTTTTCTAACCTAACTATACATATTTTTTTTAGATTAAGTAATCGAAGAAGTTTGATGCAAAAACCCTCTTTGACAAAGTGCACAACGCAGAGACTGAATGTACAGACTTGATTTTTTCAAATAATATACAAATAACAAATGTTCATGAGTGAAATGGACAGAGTACTTTATGAAGTGAAAGATGAAATGATTCATTTCATTTTTCACCGGAGGTAAAAACCAAGGGGGGGGGGTCATACAGTGTGGTCTGATTGCACTTTAGCTCATTTAATACTCTGTCCTGTTTCCAGTAAGGCCTACCCGTTTTTGTTCATTTCATTTTTCACTGTAGGTAAAAGCCGAGGGAGAGGTTGAACACCTCCCTGCCCCACCCTCCTCCCCCAAGCGGCCACGATGTGAGAATTAGACCATCTGTTTTTCGGGGCCTTCGTATGAAGGCTAAGGGTCCACAAGGCTGTTTTTCTACCTGAATTTGTTTTTCTGCTTCACCAAATCTTATTTATCTTGCTTTTGGTTCCAAAACATACCCTGAGGGTGCATTAATAGACTTTTACAGGGTGAAAATGTCTACAGTGTTTCCTAGAGTGTATTATTTTCAGCTAACATCAGCTAACATCATGCAGGCTCACGGAAAATCTTTTGATGTTGAAAAAAATATACAAAAACAGGGACCGAAAATATCTAGCATCTGTCTGATTCGCACATTTTCTGTGATCGGGTCAACTTTGGCTTGGAATCCAGGTAATGTGAAGACCAGATAAGATAAGTAATTGTCTCAAATATGGTGTCCATATACATATTGATTAAGTTATATCCCACTTTGAATGCGCAATAAGAACACGTTTACTGGCTGCTGACAATACAATTTAAATTCCAAGGATTTAAAATAAATCCAGATCGGCTCTGAATAGTGACCAGCTCAATATTAGATTTAGATTTAAACTTTGTTGATTGAAATATAAATCTAAAAGATTTGAATTTTATTATATTATGATTTATTTTAAAGTTAATCATTAAGATTGAAAATAAATTCAAAATTCGGCTGGTCACTATTCACAGCTTATCTGGATTAGTTTTAAATCCTCAGCCTTGTGGAGCCTTCCCTGTTTTGCACCTGAGTTGATACAAACAGGCTATACAGGATTGTGGCTATTCTGCCATCACATTTTCATCTCATTCTTCCACTCTGCATTTTCACAGATACCTATTGGGATGGTGAGGATTGTGTGAGTCATCAGCAATGTATGTGTACTTGGAGAGATTCTCCCATGCCAGTAGGAGCTGTTCTGAAAAAACCTTGCGAGGAATGGTAAGAGCATCAAAAGCATTTCTTCAGGACATTTATGTACATATCCCATTATCCACCCAGGGCCCCATCTTACAAAGAGTTTTGATTGATGCGATCAACCTCAACTGTATGGAAATTCATCAACTTCATAATTCGTTCCCCAAAAATTGCAAAATGTCTTGTGTGAACAGACAAAAACACACTGAAATTCAAGAAAACAATGAGTGTATGAATTTATAGCATATCTAGAAAATATTTTGAGCGAATATCCATTTTAAATGTTGATGTGGCTTGCTTTCCATAGCTGTGGTTGATCAGATCAATCACAACTCTTTGTAAGATGGGGCCCAGGTGTAGCTAATGGGTACCTGGTGCAAGGATTGTTTGAACTCCTGATCTGGGTATCCGTGCCCACAATAGATAAGCTTCAATGATTATCACATTGTTCCGTGTATCCATTGATAAATTGATACCTTGCCAAAGAATGCCAGATTTACTGTTTGTGTTTTTGATTCAATAGTTGGTAACAAAATTAAATATATGTACATCAGAAAATTATTTAAGAGCTATTATCAGAAAGATAAACCAACAGTCCTTTTCAGGACTATCCTACATGGTGTTAATGCAAAGCTCTCTCCAGTCTTGCCACCATGCACACCTTCAAAGCTCATATTAAATGTTACAGTATTACAGATTTGGAAATAATAATCACATTATTACTTGCAGAAGATATGGTTTGATATATGTAAGTTGTTTGCAGCTTATTACATGCTTCATAGTTAATCATTAAAAAAACCCCACAATATCCCCTTCAGATGGGAAGAAGTTGATCTGGGTAGCAAAATGTCTAATATTTTAGTTGCTTAGTTGTAATAATTGATAGATGAAAATCACTTTTATAAAGGTAACTCCTCTCACAGCAAGCTATGTATGTACATATTGTGTATTAACAATGGGGTACTTAAGGATATAATTAGGTAGAGTAAAGTTCACCTAGCAAAATGCTGAAAATGTCATCAAATTCTTATAATAAATAAAGATGTTATTGAATTGTAAAGTCCAGCAATTATTTGTGAAAACAGTTACATGCACTTTGGCAATAATATTCATAAGGTGGGCTCATCATGTCATGTCCCCACTTTCATTTTTCTTATGTCATATGAAATCATGATTAGTTAATATTTTTGTACAAGTGTGTATGATATGTCTCACTTATAATAAAATAAGTTCCAGCAATGAATGTCTAATGCATTAAATATGTAGTCATTTCAATATTTCTAATTCCTGGTAAGAAAAATATGAATGAATATAATTTCATAAAATAAAATACAAAATTACAAGCGAAGATACAACATCATTGAATTGCTCATTGAATAATCATGAACTCATGCATAGAACTGTTACACTGTGAAAAAATGCGATATGTAAAGGTCCATTCCATCCCAACAAAAAGTTGAGTTGAATATAAAGAGAAAATTCCAGCAAGCATAACACTACAAATTTCATCAAAATCTGATGTATAATAACAAAGTTTTTATATTTCGCTTAATTTCACAAAACAGATATATGCACATCCTGGTTGATATGTTAATGAGGGGACTGATGACATACTCACTATTTCTTCGTATTTTATTACATTAAATATTCTAATTTTCTCAATGTCCTGTGAAAAAAGGTTTTATTCCTCTCTGAATATGTGGGCATTACCATTTTTATAATATTTAATGGTTAAGTTAAGTTGGTCCTTGATGTCAAATTGGTAAAAATTGAAGTATTGTATAATTCAAACAATATAATAACAAAAGAAATAGTGATGGACATCTTCGACTCTCTCATTTGCATGTCACTGAGTAGTGTATGTAACTGTATTTTTGAAAAATAAGTGAAACTTGAAAACATCATAGCTTTCTTATTTTACATCCAATTTTGATCAAATTTTCAGCATTGTGCTTGTTAGACTTTTCTCTATTTATTCGAATCAACATTTTTCTGGGGTGGACTTGACCTTTAATATTAATTTCTTGTCCAAATATGATCAAAGTTTCAGTGTTTGTTTGTCTGATTTTTCTTTATCTGTTCAGAACATGAATTTCAGCCTGGAGTACCCCTTCAAGTATATATTTTGACTGTGTTCCAATTAAGGACACCATTATTTTTCTTTAAAAAAACCCTTTTGGTATTTGCGTAAAAAATATGCAAATCTTTAATATTTCTTAACTTTGTCATTCCTTGTCCAAATATGATCAAATTTTCAGTGTTTTGTTTGTCTGATTTTACTTTATCTGGCTAGAACATATTAGAACATATTAATTTCAGCCTTAGTAGAAATTTTGACCTATGTGTACCAATTTACGACACCACTATTTTTCTTTAAAAAAAAAACCTTTTAGTACTTGCGTCAGTGCAAGTTGGGAGTGCCTGGGTGTGAGCTGCCCATCCGAATGCAAAATCTACGGTGGTTCTTTCTATCAAACATTTGATGGAAAGGAATTCAACATTTACACCAAGTGCAAGTACACCCTGATAAATGTGGAAGAGAATCACCTGACACCGGCGTTCGAGGTCACCATTGATACCACAGAGTGTGCGTTGAAGAAGCCATCGGACTGTATCCGTGCAGTTGTTCTTGACATCTATCATGGCGCAGAAGATCCCTATTCCATAATGTGAGTATAATTGTGGTGTTGGTTGAAGTTAGGTCTCAACTGTATGCCAGGGGAGCATTTCATGAAAGCACATGTCAGGCGTTTTATCCGACAAGTCCTATTTTATCCGACAGTTACCATAGTTACAGTGCTTCTCAGCCGATCAGAATTAAGGAAAGATGTCAGATCTGACATCTTGTCGGACAAAAATGTTGATGAAACGCCCCCAGGGTTGCAAATGCTTGGTTCCAGAGTGCTGTATGGTGGTTCTCATCAGAGGTTGGCTAGGAAACTCCAGCCAGAGTGTACATACAAATACCTTTGACAGTACATTATTTGCTATAAATGCGATTTTTTTTTCATAAATGTTGTATTTTCAATTGTGTTACATACTCTACATAACTAGACTAAAAACATGCATATTCCAAGTCAGATTAAACAAATTACACCATAAAATTGTTTGATCCTAATAATTTACAGAGAGTGGTGTTTATTTAAGGATAAGGATATATGGCATGTAAGCATGATGACTATGAATTTTATAATCATATTTATGGTTAAATCCGATTAAAGTTTACTGATAAATATTAAAAGTTGAAATATAAATCCTAAGAGTTTTTTTTGTTTTATTCTTACCTACCAAATATACATTTTCGATCAAACTTATCATTACATCTTTAAGGTTTGGTCTATTTTCATGTTTATAATATATCACAGACACAGGTGCACCTCAGATTTAAAGAAAAAGTCAAATCAGTGTTGACCTATGCTTTTAATTGCCAAGTGACAATGGATAGTTATCATTGCATGCACACCAATGACCAATCTGAAAGGTGTAATAGGACTTTGATTAGGATTATGATAAGAATCAATATCATTTTTCACAAGTAAATTCTTTACCATTTTAAACATATTTTTGTGAACATAGTGGAAAGCCCTTTAACTTTGTCACCTATACATGGCCACCAATGATGAATTTTGATTTGATATGGATCATACACTCTAAATTCCAAGAATAAAGAAAAATTAAGATCAGCTGTGAATAGTGACCTACAAAATATTGGATTTACTTTATGCCCGTCCTAGACATGTACCGGTATTCTGGTATCACGCTCGGTGTCCATCCACCCATCTGTCTATCCGTCCGTTAACTTTTCCTTGTAACGCGATAACTTCAGTTTGACTTAACCTAGGCTCATATAATTTGGTGTGGATGATACCAGCATGGATCCCAGGAATCCTATTGATTTTGAGATCTAAAAGTCAAAGGTCAAGGTCATAGTGACATATTTTTATCTTACCCTTCTTCAGTCCTTGTAAACACAACAACTTTAGTTAGATTTAACCTAGACTCATATAATCTGGTGTGTATGATACTACCATGAATCCCAGGAAGGGTTTTGATTTTGAGGTCAAAAGGTCAAAGGTCAAGGTCACAATGACATGTTTCATCTTAACCTTCTGAAGTCCTTGTTAATGAGATAACTTAAGTTGAACTTAACCTAGGCTCATATGAATTGATGTGTGTGATACTAGCATAGATCCCAGCAATTCTATCGATTTTGAGGACAGAAGGTCAAAGCCTCAAAGGTGAAGTTGCCACCTTCCACTTTTCTTGCTTGATCAATAACTCATTTTTCTGCGTTACAGGCTGGCGTATCATGTGCTCGCCTTAGCGACGCTCTTGTTTAATATTAAAAATTAGCTTTTGAATAAAAAAGTAGATTGAAATCGTTTATCTTTATGTTTAAATCTTAATCTAATATTTGGCTGGTCACTACTGTTCTCATCAAACTTTGAGCAATTTTTTTTAAATTTAATTCTTTGCAAAAGACCACTGCCAGCCACTTTCAGATAAAAAATCAAAATGTGCTCCATGTCAGCTCTCCTATTAATATGACAGATCATGATTTTCTAATGTTTTATTAGAAATGCTGCATTTTTAGGGCTTTGATGTAATGCCTGATTTTCAATACTATTTCACTGATGTAACTTGGATTTCTAAAGTAATATCTATGGACACTATGAATTCTTACTTCACTCTCAGCCATGAAAAACACATGTTGTCTTTATGAAATGGCTCAATCCAAATGACAGTCACAAAATGGCAGCCCTGCTCCCCTAGAGACTTTACCCTGAGATGTGATAATTGCATCCCATACATTAAACATGACACTAAAGAGTGTAAAACTAACAACCAAGGGTGTTTTGATAACACCCTTAGGTGTTGCACTAAAACCAACAAATTTAACACTAGTAAAATGACTGGTGTGATCCACTATTAAAAATCAATTAGCACCACAGATTTTTCTGTGTACTACAGTTTTTACAGTGTTGGTATGCAGTTTTAGAACACCTTTCATGATTATTTTAAGATGTTGCACTAACACCAACAAATTTAAAACAGGAGTAAAATGACTTGTTCTACACCTGTAACCTCACAGTTTTTACTGTACACTATAGTGTTGTAGTGTCAGTATGCAATACCAGAACACCTTTTATAATGTTTGAATAGTTCTAACGTTTAGTAACACCCATAGGTGTTGCACTAACACCAACAAATTTAGCACCAGAGTATAATGACGGATGTGGTCCTCTTATGTACACCTGTAACACCACTGTGCAATATAGTGTTGCAGTGTTGGTATGCAATATCAAAACACCTTTAATAATGTTTGAATAATTCTAAGGTGTAATAACACCCATAGATGAAACACTAACACCAACAAATTAAGCACCGGATTAAAATGACTTGTGTTACCCCCTATGTACACCAATCGACACCACATTTTTATCTTGCAGCACCATAAATCTTCAATTGGTTTTGCTCAGATACACTCCCAACCTGTCACTATGATAGGGTAATCACTCATGCAATGTTCGGAATCAAATTACAAACAATACATTGAATTGAAATAGCAATTGATCACATTTTCATCTACTTCCTCCTTTTTCCTCTCTGAAGTATTTCCAAAAACTTTACTCAGTACACATACAACTACAAGGAGAATGTATACATTCATAACATGGCCGGGTCGATTCATCTGTCAACTCATTTCGGAATGGAGATAGAGTTCAACCCAGAAACATCCAGTGTATATATAAGGCTTCCTTCAGATATCGGAATAGAGGTAACGTGTTTTGTTTCTCCTTCAGTTTATATATAATACATGTTTATTGAATTCATTTTTGATTCTATGATTTGAATGAATAGCTCATTATCCTGAAAATTTGACAAGCCCATTAAAAAGGTCCTCACTTGTGAATGAACAGCATATTCCCATTAAAAATATGTGTTGTGACTTTCAAGGGGGGGGGCACACTTGTGTAAAAATGGCATATTAACATTGACAATTTTGATAATGCCTCCCAAAAGGATCCGCCAGTGTATATATGGAAAACTCATTTGTGTTCCCCTCACCTTTGAGGCGAGATTTCCGCCCAAGGCTTCCATGAAGCAGAGCGTTGTGGCCCAGTGGATAAGTCTTCTGACTTTGAAACAGAGGGTCGTGGGTTCGAATCCCAGCCATGGCGTAATTTCCTTCAGCAAGAAATTTATCCACATTGTGCTGCACTCGACCCAGGTGAGGTGAATGGGTACCCGGCAGGATTAATTCCTTGAATGCATGAGCACTGAAAGGCAGCTCGAGCTAAAGCCGGGGTAATAATAATTACGTGCCTCAGAATAGAATATTTCTAGATAGATGGTGCTATATAAATGCCTATTATTATTATTATGAATGGTGATGAATTGAATGACGTGATAGTGCAAAAACTACTTGTAAATACTGTGTGCAAGTGTAATAGCGACATAAGAAATCACATTTTGTTCCATATTTAATATCAAAGGATACCACAAATTTAAAAACGGGAAATAAAAGAAAGGTAAGAGGAAAACGTAATATGTGCTTGTTTATTCATCATGGGTCATCAGCAAATAAGAACTACTTACCTGAAAGAGTAGATTAAATCTCTCTACATCTATGATATTTGTTCTTGTCCCTGTTATTGTGATAGTGAATTAAGCCTTTCCTCCAGAATAGGTGGTTACAAACCACCTCAATTATAAGAATCCCTGTTAAATTACGAGAATTTTTTAGGCTAAAAATACCCATTAATTACTCACTCCTGCATTCACACCGCCCCGAAGCATACCCTTTGGGATAAGTTCCTGAAGATACGAGCTTCAGCAATATGGTCTGATATAAACAGGCAAGGCCCGAGATTCAAAATCACTAGCCCAGCAGCCACCCACGGTGCTTCCGCCCAACGACACGCTGGGCTAAAAGTTCCCGTAAATTGCTTTCACATTGCCAAAATACCTGCGTCCTTGAAAAAATCCCAGCGAAAATTCTCGTAATTTCGCCAAGTACCTACTATTTAGTGGGTATTTTCTTTCGGGGAAATTAAGCAGTTTGCTTTCACATTACCAAAATACCTGGTATTTTCTGATAAATTTCTGGGTAAATTTCCCGATCAGAGAATACCTTGAACTGACGAACGTCGAGGCGGTCTGAAACCACCTAATAGGTCATGAAAAAAATGTAGGGAAATCAGTTTTAACATGCTAAATATGTATGTGGCACCCATTCCTAAACAAGAGTATTGAATGACAGTAAACATATCTCTTATGTTGAGCTGCCTAAATAATTCTCCCAATTCTTTCATCACTTCACAGACTATGGGTTTATGTGGTACTCTCAATGGTTCTCCAAAGGACGATTTCAGATGGATGCGAAACAACGAAGAAGCAGTGGCCGCTGAGTTTGCCCGTTTAGTTTCTGCCCCCTCCCAAGAATTTCCATGTGGAGAGAACGATAGAATGCCAGTGTTAGATTCTTGCTCCACACACCAGATGTACTCCACTTTGGCCACCCAAACCTGTAACGCACTGCGGAACTACCCCTTCACCGCCTGCCACCAGGACGTGGACGTTGAGGTCTACATCAAGAAATGCAAGGAGGATGTCTGCTCTTGCCTCGGTGAGGGTGCATCAGAAGATTGCCTTTGTGACTCTCTGGGTCGGTATGCCAGGGCCTGTTCCCGTTATGATGTCCTGCTTGACTCTTGGAGAGCTGATGTTGAAAGGTGTACTGGTAAGTTTCCTCCTCTCTTATAATCCATTTTGCTAGTTTGAGTTAAAATTTACTTGAATCTCCTTGTTGACATGTCATTTGGTCAGATACTTGGCAGGGGGTGTTGTCTGCCCCCCTGACAAGCCAAAACCCATGCAAAGGAAGTATCCCTGGCCACCCTTGACGAGCTTGAAAACCATTTTTTTTGGTCAATTTTTTGGGCGGTCGGTTTTGCCCCCCCCCCCCCTGTGGAAAATCCTAGGTATGCCACTGATCGGTAGCCTAGCTTAACCAGGTAATAATAATAGCAGGGCCCGCTGGGATAACAGTTTTTGGAGCTGAAGTGGTTACCCTGAGTAAATATGTCATTTTTATTATTATTATTGTTATTGTTAGTATTCGTATTATTGTATCAAACCATTCACTTTTGCAGCTCGAGAATGTACTGTGCCACTGCAGAAGTTCACCGAGTCCGGTGACAGATGTCATATGTCTTGCGCAGACATTCGAAATGAGAATACTTGCTCTGATGGATATGTAGCAGGCTGCTTCTGCCCAGATAATATGGTGAGAGGATGGAACAATGTTTTTATCATAATTTTTTAAGGTGTTTTATTTACCTTACCAAAATATGGAGCCCTTTAAACAAATCTTTCCACTTTTTTGGTCACCAAACACCAATGAAATTGTGGGGAAGTGGGAAAGCACAGAGATCATATGATTCCCGTGCTTTGATTGTACAATGAGTAATGACCCGTGCTGGTCCATGATGCCGGTACAATAGATAATACATGTACCTCTGTGATGGTCATAATTTGGTGAAAGAAAGAGACGCTCTGAAACATGAAAGAAGCATGAAACGGATGATTCCATAATAATATCAAGATAGACAACTAATTGGATTCATATTCATTTACATTCTTTTTTATTTATTCATTTGTTATTTGAAGGATTGGTTATTTGTTTATTTTCTAGTTTTGAAAATTTCAGTTATTCAGTATTATGCATTTCATGGGAGCTCATTCACCAATATTTTCATGGGGCCTGAACAATCAGAAAAATATTTATAGAAAAAAAAACAATACAAATATGCACCATAGATAGAATAAATGTGTATAATTTGACACTCTTAAGTGATCATTGTAATTCAACCCATTTAGGGCTTATTCCTGAATCTATCTTCCTCTGTTAAAATATCAGACCTCACATAGACCGTCAAAATACTTATATTCTGGAATAATTACTTGGAATGCAATACCAGTTGATAAAATATGTCCCCATCTATTGCGTCATTTAAATGAAAGTATAAGAAGGAATTCATGAAGGAATCTTAAGTACAGTAAAAGTTTATGTATTCAATTTACCCATCATAACTACACATATCGTCGGCAGTCATCCAGATCGTTGTATCACACATTCGATGGTACAAATCCATTTCAGAGAAAATCAACTTGTCATGAGAGGTTAATATAATATTTACTTTTAGTTCCCAAGCCTTACGATATATTCATTCTTTGAAAATACATGGTTGGAAAGACCAAGACAATTGCTTGACATTGCTATCTTCATTTTTACACAAAACCAAGGATCAGAGAAAATATTGCAAAAGAGCTGCATGCTTGTAATTTCGGTTTGAGCTGTTTAGATTTCTCCCGTACAAAAACGCCATAGGGGATACAAAAACTCTATGTGTGTGGTCAGTAAAAATGTGCAACTTTGTTTGCCTTGCTGCAGTACATGTTTCAAATTTTGTCAAAAATTTTTATGGCATTGCTTTAGAAAGCTCATATCTTAGAAACTATAATAAATCGCTGCCTGGAAATTTTGCTATGAACAGAACAGGACTAGTACTTTCAGTTTTTGCAAAAATCTCAAAATCTGTTTTTTTGGCCAGAATTGACTGATACGAGGATCGGATGAACGCCAACGATATATGTATACCCTCCCTATTCTCTCTCTGGTACTGGAGCCTAGCTAGCCTATGAAAGGCAAATGCCCTCTGCCGGCTCCACCATATTCTTTATATTTGCATCTGTATGTCTTTTTTTAATATTTTGATTGTATTTGAATGTATTTTACAAGCATTTGACTAAAAAATGATTGTGATGGAAAAAATAAATCTATTTATCTGGACTTACTTTGATTGAAACAGAGGACAATTTCACATCCGATCTAGTACGCTTCTTCAGCTCTTCTGAATTGGTGGGAAATCGTCGGCGATTGCAATTTTTGTTTAAATGTCCTGATTTTCTTTTATTGTCTGTAGGTATTCGACGAGCGTACACAGACTTGTGTATTCCCATCCCAGTGTCCTTGTGTGTATCACATAATCAACCAGCGTTATTATGATTCGGGCAAGTCGAGATTGACCGAGTGTGGCGAAATGTAAGATCGATATCTTCAAACTTCTCTCAAGCCTTGCCCTTGTCACTAAATGTCAAATAATATTATTCTCTGTAATTTGTTTAACTTCTCCCATTTCCTAAAATACTCTTTTGTTGTACGAGCTTAAAAAACATGTATTGCATCTCCTTTTGTTTTCATACTTAATTGACCATTTTGTTACACTTTAATTACTATTTCCGATAATTGTTTTCTTTTTGGTTAAATACCCAACCTCTTTTGCCCGGATTCACAAACGTGGTTTTTAAAACCAGTCAAACCCATGGTGTATACAGATTTCCTGTATAAATTACGCTTATTTACTGCGTATATTAAAAAAAGTCCAAAGCTGATGCACGCATTTGTCACATTGCGCCAAATTGACGCCTGTTGCCATGGTTAAATACGCTGTTTTATTAATGACTTCACTGATTGAAGAGTGGACTCATGATTTCAAAACGATAGACTCATAAATAAAATAGGGTGGATAACCACGGCAACAGGCATCGATTGTGCACATTGTGTAAAAAGCGCGCATCAACATTGGACATTATTTAATAAACGTAGTAAATAAGCATAATTTTGTATACAGGAAATCTGCATAAAGCATGGATTCACCTTTGTGAATTGGGGCCTTTGACTTCGTTCCTGTCTCCCTCCTTTTCTCCTATTTCACTCTACCTTTATTTCTATCATGCTCTCGCTAATTTGTCCTATATACCTCTGAGCTCTCCTTCTTGTGTTTGGCATTTCTATACATGTGTAATTGTTTTGTGTATCTATTTCATGTTGGTATTTGCCTGTTTCTTTGTAAACTATACATTTCTTATACGTCTTTATATACTGTTTGTAATTCAGCCCTTTGGCTGCTATTTTCAGTGTTCACTTGAAATGAATAAACCATTCAATTCAAGCCTGTCACGCATCCCGCAGTCTACAATTCATTGTTTAACCTGTTAAACACGACTACTGATTTCTGTAGGCTTCTTGCAGGCTTCTTGCAAGCACCATCCAGTCCCAGTAATCAATGGCCCATATTCTGAAGTTTGGTGTAATTTAAGAGTTTTAACTATGGATGGCCAGTTGTGACACAAATCTCCAACTGGATATTTTCAATTTACCAGCTGATTTGACTCTCAAATCATTCTTTCATTCAATCTGGGAATGAAAAATTAGATGGTTGTCTTCACTTTTTAAAGAATTAGAAAAGGCACGGTAAATCGTGAGAAGCATACTTTTTAACCAAAATTTGACATTTTTGGCTTCCCATACGTTTTGCACAGTGTAAGACCATGTTTAAAGTTGACTTCAGAATACGGGTTAATGGGTTTATTGCAGATAACAAGGTAATTACATATTTTCAAATAAACCAGGCAACAAGCATATACACAATTCAAGGACAGATGAAATTTTCTATAGATTACTGAAAACGCTGTTATTTTCGCAAGGTTACTTTTTTGCGCTTGGCGGCTTCAAAACATATTCGCGGGTTATTGAATTCGCGCTGCACACTCCATAATCACAAAGTCACTTCGTCCTTCCCCATCTGTGAATGGTTTTAATTAACATTTCAGCAATGAAATTGTATTTGCTGATCATAACTCTAGCTCTAAAGCGGCCTCATTCAGCATTGTTTTGATCCAATCATGAGCTTTTGTGACATTTAGAGCAACTTTTCTTTGCGGGGCGGACATCGGGGAAGGCAAAATGGAGGCGCTTGTGGCCTGATATGGATGGCTGAGCACCAGATAAGGACCGGGGGATTATGGCTATTCAAAGTGCATGGGATCAATCAACAAACCTGGGCGATTGACAAGATGTCTTCTTAAAAATTATTACACAGACATAAACACTTACCAATCAAACAACAAAAGCAGTTATATTACAAGTAAAATCATAATTTGAAATTTGGTCTGCGACTGTTAAACAAAATGTTTGCATTGGAAACAAATTCTCCTGTGTATTAATTGCTGTTATTTATGAAACAGTTTAGGATTCATGAAAAAATACTGTTTTAAATTATAATTTGCATAATTTTATGTAAATTAGGTAATAATAAACAAGGATATCCAAATCATTTTATGACTATTTTCTTCCCTTTCTTACCCTAAGTCTTTATTTCCAATTTTAGGGCAGTTCTGGTTAAATATATATAATATATCTATAAATTTTTGTATTTACTATATCGACATAATATGCAAATTTAGGCAAATTACTTGCTTATTTGCATAGATACAGCGTGTCTCTTGGGATGAATCTTTTTCTTTTGATTCAAGGAACATTTGTGCCAAGTGGGACATTTGTACTAAAAAATGCAGCGTTCAACATCTTAACAAGTCTACTATACATCTTATAGAACTTTATGAGGTTCACCAAACTTCTACACAGAATTTTGAAATTTTCAGTAGAAAATTACTTATGCTGATTTATGCAAAATTTATTCAGAAGTCACAGAAAATACCTCTTCTTCTTTATTTGTTGAGAGATTTAAATATTTTTTCTTCCATCGGGTAGAACTTCATGAGGCCCACCAAACTTCTACACAGAATTTTGAAGTTTTGACTAGAACAATTTTTATGCCAATTTATGCGAAATGAATTTATTCATACATGTATTTTTCAAAATTCACATAGAATGTTTTTTTTTCTTATTTAATTGTTGACCGATTTTACTTTTTTTTCTTCCATCTTGTAGATCTTTATGAGGTTCATCAAACTTCTACACAGAATTTTGAAATATTCAGTAGAAAATAACATATGCTAATTTATGCGAAATCTATTCAGAAATCACAGAAAATGCCTCTTCTTTATTTATTGACAGATTTTGATATTTTTTCTTCCATCTGGTAGAACTTCATGAGATCCACGAAACCTTTACATAGAATTTTGAAATTTTCAGTAGAGAATTATTTATGCTAATTTATGTAAAATGTATTCATAAATCACAGAAAATGCCTCTTTATTTGTTGACAGATTTTAATTTTTTTTTCTTCCATCTGGTAGAGCTGCATGAGGTTCACCAAACATGAACACAAAATTTTGAAATTTTGTCTGGAAAACTATTCTAGAACTATACCTATATAGAGGTGAGGCCATTATTTACCAACTACCACGATACCATTTCTGACTGTGTTTAGAAGTAGAATACTTCAATTCCTTTTGACTGATGTTTAAACCTTTCTTTTTTTTTCTTGCAGCCATTGTAATGCAGGTTTATGGGACCGAAGTGAGGTTAATTGCTCAGGTATGAATCTGTTACATTTTTTTTTACATCCTGACAAATTTTTCTTCTCATGTATGAAGAGGATGTCTATAAATAGTCTATTATCAAAGATACTACAATGGGAAGATCGGACACTTCAGCAATTTTTTTAAATGCTCAAATATTGCTCATGGGGTAGGGCGCCCACTGGCGTTGAGTAAGTAAATCTTGGCACATCTGCACATGACTGTGTATGTAAAAGAGAGGGGGATTTTAGAGAGGGCTCAAGGGTGGCGCATGGGAATAATTCCACTTTTCTTACCCAGAAACTTCTGAAATATATTCATCTTTCATTGAACAGCAAACACTGGAATATATATATATATATACATATATATATATATATAGATATATATATATATATATATATATATATATATATAGATATATATATTTATATGTATTCATCTCTAAACAAAAAAGGAATTAAAAAAATTTTGAATGTAAAAATCCTCTATTCCTTCACCCCTTCACAATTTCTCTCATATGTTTTGTACACAATCACGTGTCCAGAACAACGGTTGTTACTTCCTGAACGTTGTAGGGCCTCTTCCCGAGCTTTTCATTGCGCGCGCGGTCTATGTACTGTCCGATCTTTGCTGTTATTCATTTAGAATCAGTTTATAAATAAATTTGCTTTGGGGAGTGACTGAAGTACTTTTTTCTTTTCTTTCTTTCTTTCTTTCTTTCTTTTTTTTTTCTTTCTTTCACTGCCCCTTGTGCATGCTGCCAAGAAGATTTGGCGCATTACAAATCCCATGCATGTATATTATTATTATTATTAGGATTATTATTGTGTTGTGACTAGAGCAGTACTTTAAGAATATTATTGCATATTAACAACAAATAGAGACATTAGTAAATTATGATAAATTTTGTACTAATTGGCTGAATTTGCTGGCATGTAAGACATTCTCCTTGTCTGTACATACTTCTTGTAAAACTTATTTGCGTAAAGGTTTTGGATACATTCTCACTTGAAAATTATTATTATTGTTATTATTATTATTATGTTGTAACTAGAGCAGTACGTTAGGAATATTATTGCATGTAAATAGATACCTTAAGTGATTGTTGGTACTTTGGTTGTTTTCAAACGGCCATAGGTTATAATGTCACTCATCGTTTCATATCTATAATATCAACAACAAATAGAGACGTTAGTAAATTATGATAAATTTGGTACTAATTGGCTGAATTCACTGGCATGTAAGACATCTTCTCCTTGTCTGTACATACTTCTTGTAAAACTTATTCAGGGGCCGCAGAACGGTTTTCAAAGTGGGGGGGGGGGCTGAGCCAAAAGTGGGGTGGGGGGCTGACCATGCTAAAAATCACAATTATATGGTCATTTTTACATTTTTGTACACAGTTTTGGAAAAAAGTGCGGGGGCTGAAGCCCCCCCGTCCCCCCCCCTCCCGTTCCGCGGCCCCTGTTATTAAGGTTTTGGATACATTCTCACTTGAAAAAAAATCTCACTTATTATTGTACACATTACTAATCTTCAAATCATTCATGAAACAAATTAAAAATCAAGAGTCTGTTCCTCGGGGGAAAATGCTAACATTTTGCACCTTCTAATGACTGATGTGGGCAGGGTGGGGGTTACCAAAATCAATTCCTTCAAAGTGTTCATGCCTGTGGCTTCCTTGGTTGTTCATTCCATTTAACCTGTTTTGTTGCCCCTTTTATATTTTTCTCCATAATTTAATTTCCTCATTTATTGTCTTGCCTGCATAGCAGAGCGAGACTATAGGCGGGTACACGTACCCAAAACGGGCCTATCAAGTACCACTGAATATCCTGTGGGAGTTTCAGGTCACGTGACCATGGTCAATGGTCACTTGAGGTCAATGAACTTTGGCCGTGTTGAGGGTATTTGTTAAAATACCATCCTAACTCTGAAAGTTTATGGATCTAGTTCATAAAACTTAGGATATAAGAGTAATCTAGTATCACTGAATATCCTCTGTGAGTTTCAGGTCACAAAACCAAGGTCAAAGGTCAGTTAAGGTCAATAAACTTAGGCCATGTTGGGGTAATTGTTGAATTGCCATCATAACTTTTAAAGTTTATGGATGAAGTGAATGAAATGTGGACATGGGTGTAGTTGACATATCCTAAGTCACCGTTCAAATGTCATCTATGGTCAATGAACGTGGTATTATGTCATTATATGAGTGTTGTTTTTTTAATGATTATTTTATAGTAGTTTTCAAAGTTAGCACTGCTGCTATTTTAAATCGTGTAATGCAGGTGAGACTGCCAGAGGCATTCCACTAGTATAATATAATACACACATGTAGCCCCTTCCTTCCATTGTATGCCTCAAAAAAGGGAGGGTAGCCTGGAGATTTTTCTCTTATTAAGCTCTATTCTCAAAATCTTATGTTGCCTATCCCATTTTCTTGCAGTGCCGGTGTGTCCTAGTGATAAACAATGGTCGGAGTGTGCTGTGCTGAAGACTTGTGAACTTCTGAATCCAGTGCGTAGTGTGGAGCTGTGTGAGGGAGGCTGCGTATGTCCAGAAGGTATGGCCGACTTATTGGGTAAATGCATTCCGACGGAGGAATGTCCCTGCTACCACCACGGCAAGAAATATGAACATGGTGAGACAACTAAGATGGACTGCAATGATTGGTGAGTATGACCCAAGATACATTCATCCGCTGGCTTAAAATGGAAGTTCACCCTGATGAAAAGTTTGTTGTGGAAATACCAGAAAAGTCATGAAAATATTGGTGAAAGCTGCCCCATATGTTGTGTAATATAAAATGCATTAATTAAAAATTTGTAACAGTTCATGAGGACTAAAGTTTGTTTTCTTTCCTGAATGGCATGGGCGGAAACGGGGGACGTGTCCCCCCTACTCAAAATAGTAGTGGGGACACAATATCAAATGTCCCCCCTACTATTTAAATATATCATTCAATATTGAAACAAATCATGTATTTTAGGACGAGATGACCTTATTTTTGGGATGCTAACCTTTTTTTTTGCTTGTCAAATATATTTTCTTCGAAATAACCTTTTATTTTTTACGCGTTAACTTTCTTTTTTTCTTTTTTCTTTTTTTTGCTTGTTGAATTTTCAAGCCCCATGTCCCCCTACCTTTTGGGACAGATTTCCACCCCTGCTGAATGGTTGTGAAATGATTTGCCTGATTATATAATGAAGGTGCAATAACAAAAATATCATTTTTTTGAAAACTTAATTTTACTGAAAAACTGCAGACATGTAAGACATCACAAAATAATGTTCTGGAAACTTTTTCAATGTTGATAGATTTTCCTTAAACTTTCACCAAAATTTCATGCTATTTTTTATTTTTATCTAATTACAAATAGCTCTTTGTCATTATACTTTAAGTATAATTATCCAGGATACTAGCTCACCACCCTTAATCCATGATGATTATGTTTGCATAAAATCATCAACTTTTCAGTCTGTGTGATTCCTCTTTTATTCTTTTCCCTTTTCACCTTTTCTCTTATTTCTCCTCTCCTTAACTTCATTATCTTCTCTCCTTTCCTTCCTTTCCGTCTTCACCTACTTTTCTCCTTCATCTACATGCATATTCTTTGTTATCCTCTGAATTCATATGATAATTTGTTTAAAACTAAACTCGTATTATATAAACTTCTAAATTGTGTTAAAAAGTATTCCCTTTTTATGAAAATACAAATATATGATTATGTGATATATTTTTGAACTAATATTTCAATTTACTCTTGTATTATGATGTTTATGTAATGCCTCTGTACCTCTGTAAACTTATCGCAGTTTGGCTTTGTTGCAAAAATGTTTTTTATCAATAAACCAGTTATCTATCTATCTATCTATCTATGTCCAACACATCCCCAATATCTATTCATATGTGTCCAGCCACCTCAAAACTAACATTCCTGACTTTTCACATTTACTTAGGGAGAAATCTCTACAACGCACCAATTCCTTTGAAAATGCAAGTCAAATCACAATGGAGAGCTGAGAGGCTTTTGTCGAAAGTTGGTGGACCTGGACAGCAAGGGAATCTCTTGACTGTGGACAACAACATATTTGCAATTGTTCGTGCAATGTAAATCTTATGATTATCTGCTGTCCCTGTCCACCAACCTTCGACAAAAGTCTCTCAGCTCTCCATTGTGATTTTGATTGCATTTTGAAAGGAATTGATGCATTGTAGAGGGTGTCACCGGAGTCAGTATCCCTAATAAGTCGCCTGGGAAGATTTTCTCTGGGAGCCATAATAGTAATTTGGTTTTATGAAGTAAAAATGTTACAAAATGTTCTTATCTGAAAAGTGATTTTTTTTGTTTTATGCTTTAAAAATGTGAGGGTAAATAAAAGATGAGATTTTAGAATTTCTTCAATACCATTTTATTTCTGGACTGCACAGAGATTTCACAGTGTGCACATCTAATGTTTGAGTAAACCCTGAACTTCAAACCTTGATTTCTCCTTATTTTTTCAGAATTTCTTCTGCATTCAATTTACTTAAGTGGGTTATCAATTTTGACAAGTTTATACGTGTATCATTTAAAAGCTTATGATGTGTTTTATCAAGTTCAATAAATTATAAAAAATTATGTTTTAGCAACTTTCTTTGTGGGGTTGGGTGGAAGGTCACATTCAACTTTCAAGCAACAGTTCAACTGAATGATTTGATCATGGACCTTGAAATGTGATGATGACCCCACTGGTAATAGGTCTAACAGGGGGGGGGGGGGGTTGCACTTCCATTGACGAGTGGATACCATGCGCGACCATGAGATCTCAAAAAGCACCCTAAATACGTATTTTCCATATTCTGAAAATGCACCCCTTATCAAGTATTGGCGTGTGAAACCCTACCCTTGACAAGTATTGGAAAGAAAATGATACTATTTCCAAGTATTCCCTGAATTGAACCCCTAAACAAGTATAGCGATATTTCAATGTTATGTCACAGAGGTCGGTCGTCGGTTTCACCTTTACCTATACATCATTGGGGATAGTACAGGCCAACTCGCGCAAATCGTACTCTTAACACATAGTGTTGACTCCTGGGGCAAAAAGAACATCCCTTATAAAACATTTTAGTCTTGACTTTTATACCCTCGCAAATGTGACCCTTAACATGTAGCATTCCTATTGAAATAGATACCCTTTTTTCATTATTTTAGTGTTTTTGACACCCTTATTACGTACGTAACATTGAAAAAGACACCCTTTTTACGTGTTTTTTGGGTCGTGCATGGTATCCACTCGTCAATGTAAGTGGCCCCCCTGGGAGGTCTAATAAGAAGTCATGTTAATTATGGATGGAGAGTAAGCCATGCAAAATCTTGTTAATTAACATTTATAATGCTCAAGTGCATCTACACAGGGCTAGACTCAAAGCTAATCATCAAATTAATCTCTTAGTTTGTGAATATCTTACCCACTTATGATAATGGTCAGCATAATGTAGTATTAATGATGGGTTGTTATATTGATTATCACGGTGATTGATAACTAATTTATAGATGAAATAACACATTTACATGATATCTGAATAGGAATATGATTTTTAAAATTGAGATCAACTGATTCCCTTGGTATACTATGTATGAATTCCACAAATGAGCTCATTTAAGGCCCTCGATAACATAAATATCCTACACCAAGGAAAAGTTGAACTTTTGTTTTCACCACATAAAGAAAAATCTTAAGAATTCTTTGGATTTTTCTTTATGTGTTAAGAACAAATGTTCAACTTTTCCATATTATCAACCAACATAGATGAACTTGCATATCCTGCACTATTGAATTCAGAAGCAATATTTACTATCATGATCAAATAGGTAAAGGTCTGGTCACACCACCCGAGCGTTGTTGGAGCGGTCGTGGAGCGGAGAGAAAAAAATCATCACCGCTCGCTACCGTTCACCATTTTCGATTTCAATTGTTTTTATTTTGTTTTCGATTTTTGTTTTTGATTTTTCCCCAATTTTGTGAGCGAAATTCGACCCTCTCTCACTTCCGCTCCACGACCGCTTTTAGTAAGTTTTATCGCATTTCATCCACTTTAAATAATTAGATATCCTTTGAGTCAGTTTTAGTTTGGAAAGACAATTCTAATTTCTGTATTAATTTTCTTTCCCTTTCAGTATATGTGAACCTAGCGGATGGAACTGCGAGAAAAAGGATTGCCCAGGTTTGTAAATTAAATTTATTCTATGAATGCTTCATTAGGATGCTGATAATTATGATGATTTTGCTGTTTAAGACTTTGAACACAATATGAAACTCAAGGTCCTTTTCAGCAGGAAATTCTTGAAAATATATAGGTAAAACTTTAAGAAAAATGCCCATGTACGTGTTATTGGTCAGTAATCATTAATCATTTCTCTCCTGGCCTAATTGTTTTTGTCTAGGTACCTGCTCGGCCTATGGGGATCCTCATTACAAAACATTCGATGGGAAAGAATATGCATTTATGGGTAAGTTCATTCACTGAAAATCAATCTTGTTTTTATCATAACTTATGTTAAATGGAAGCATGATAATAAAAGTGGTTATATTGTCAATACTTTTATTATACATGGCTAGTTAACATATAAACATACACCAGAATGAGCTCAATATGCCTTCTAATATGAAACTGTGCACTTTTTCATCCTCAAGAAACGATGGCTCATTTAAGCCAAGCAACTCAAAATCATATTTTGGCCCACGCTGTCCCATTTATTAAGCGATTTTCTTAGAAATGGTGTTGCATTGATTTGACAACAATCTGCTTCAATGAGATATGTAAAACTTGGTTTTGAAGTATCACCCATTTGTAGCCCACCTCTATTCATGACGTGTTTCCTCCGTTTAACCCTAAAAAGACTGGGGGGGGGGCTGATTCAGCCCCCCTCGACATTTTTCGCGATAAATCCGCTGCTCCAAATTTTTTGACCGCGTCGCTCATTGACTTTTTACTTTCAAGTCTCGCGCAACTTTTGAGACCAAAATTTTGATCCCCGGGTACACGGTTCCGAAATTACGCAACATTTTGTAAGTGCATGCAGACCAAAAATTACTCAAAAACGTGTACAAATCCGATGCAAATAGTGTTTTCAGCCAAAATTCATAAAATGTACCATGATTTTGTCTTTTAATGCTAAAATCAATTAATTTTACCTTGTTTATGGCCAAAATAAAGTCCCAGACAATTTCCATTGAAAAAACAGTAAAAAACAAGAAGTTGAAAAACAAATAAATACATAAGAAATTAAGAAAACAATAGAATACATGGGAAAATAAATGTGATGTTGACATTTTTGTAAAACAAATTTGATGAGATGCCTATCTAGACTATGTGAAACAAAAATTAGTATTTTAGGGGCATTATTTTATTAATTAGAGCAAACTTATGATTTTACACATAAATTAGCGTAATTAATGATCGATGAGATTTTTCGCAGAATTTGATATTGCATTTTTGTAGATAATGCCATGGGTAATGCGCATGCCAGATCATAAGGGGGGGGGGGCTGAATCAGCCCCCCCCCCAGTCTTCTTAGGTGTCGAAATAGCCCAGTCTATTTAGGATTAAAAAATACCACACCAGCTTATAACACAGGAACCCCATTGCCGTGTGTGTTTATGTCAATAGGAGGTCAAGTGGGGTATTTGACACCCCACTTTCAGTTTTTGGGAGATTTTCCATTTCTCTTGTTTAAACTGGGGAGGGGTGGATTAACAGCTGATAAGAGCTGATAACACACAGCAACCAATGATGACCACAGCAGGTGAAGTTGAATTGCAGCCTTCCATCTTACGTACTAGTATGAACAAACTTTTAAGAGCTTCCTGGCACCTGGCTGACAGAAATCTAGTAATAATTAATTTGTATTCTATTTGTTTTGGGACATTGACGTATTCAAAAAACGATTAGAAATTTAGATGAAGATAAGTTTGAACAATGCAAAATGACCCACAATTTGTAAAATTAGAATAAGTAAAACAAAAGAAGTTCAGGACTATTTCATGTCTCTCTTCCTCTCTCCCTGCCAGTGCTGCCAGGCAGTGAGGGTCAATTTTCCTGGGGGGAAGGTGGATTACATCTGGGCAAGTGTGTATGTTTAAGGATTTCTTGCAAAGGATTGCTGATGGGGGAGGGATTGTGATCTGGTTAAAAACTGGAAATTGGGGTGTCATGGGTGTTGATAGTTTAAAGATAAATGCCAGTTGTGGTAACGATTTCAAAATGAGTTCGTAGAGAATCCAATAAAAAAAGACCACCAAAGTGTCTGTTTGTATAAGTAAAAAATATGTGCCAAAGGATTCTGGAAGAAATTATGTAATTGCTGAGAAATTAACAAATAAGCACGGAATTCGGGTCAAGCGTCAGACCGACATTCAAAGCAATAATAATCCATTGTCCCATGTGCGCTTATCTGTGTTGGTGATCTTCAGTGTGAACATTTATCAGCGTAAATTTCAAGATGTTACAAAGTTCAGTTTATGTTACTGTACCAGATCTAGATCCTCGATGATATAATGACAATTAAGCCTGGTTTTACAGAATTTCTTCTGAAATCAGTGTTTACTGCAACTTGTTTCATTTATCTTTAAATGAGAATTTTCCTAATGTTAAAGGTATACCCATCATTGTTACACTGCTCTAACATGGAAACCAGATAGGAAATGAAAAAGGGATAGATCAAAAACAACATGGCATAGACCTGTAGAGAAGGAGAGAAACACCAATGGATGGAAGAGTTGGAATGAGGCCAGGGGATGTGCTAGATACCAACAAAAAATGAAACAAAGTGTGGAGGCCTTATGTGCCACCGGGCATGAATGCGAATAGTGGTAGAATTTCATGTGTTACTGCTCCACTGATACATTTGACTGCCATTAGGGTAAACAACTCATTGAACTCTTATCAAATGAAGTATCTTTCAAAATAATTTATTCATACAAGTGAATAATACTTGAGTACTTTTTTTTTCAAATACCATGCGGCCAAATGGGCCGGAGTATGCATGTACACAGTTGTGGCTGGTGTACGAAGCACTGATTGTATAATTAAAAATGCACCTGCAACAAGCAAAAACAATTTTCAATTTTCTTTGCAGTATGTATTTCTCCAAGGTCCATTATCGTAAGAGGCCTTTTTGACTTCCATTTTTTCTTAGAATGCATGTGCCTTGAGTCAGATTTAGAAATGAAAGGTACATTTGGCTGAAGAATGAATCTGAACCACACTCGGGGAAAGAATAAAGATTTTTCAATAGAACTCGATCCCAGGAAAATTACCGATTAACCGAGGTTTGTACATAAAATAAGAGAGAAAGACTTTACTGCTGGGTGTGACGGTTGACTACTCTTTTGCATAAGGATTGTGAAATATGTGAATCTATTTCTTTTTCAGTTTTTTTTTAGGTGACTGTAGCTACGTCCTAGCTAGAGACACATGCCAGGCCAACGAGACAGGGACCTTCCAAATCACGGTGGAAAATGAGGAATGTGGAGAGCCTGGTTTTTCATGTACCAAGCTCATTAACATGACCATAAAAAGTCGTGCCACCGTGACCTTGATCCGCGGAAGAGATCCTATTTTCACACCGGAGAGCATGAAGAGGAAGTTCTCTGCTTTCCAAAAGGGAATGTACTACTTTGTGATATGGGGAAATAAAAAGAAATGTAAGTCACCGTTTTCATTGCATTTTCACCGGCCTAGAGCCATGTGACTTAAAAACATGGATTCTAAATGTCAGGTGATCTTTTAAAAATGATGTCATCTTTCTAGTACGTGTAGGAATATTTGTCGATAATTTCAGTCAAGATTGGCAACGATTTTGGAAGAATTTAGTATTAAAAATGGCCCAAATATACCACTTTTCTGCGGTTGGTTGTGTGGTATGTGCATGGTATAATACTCGGCGAGTAGTGCTGCAGCCTAACCGCCGAACCGAACGGAAGTTCACCGAACTTGGCACTTCCGAACCGAACCGAATGCAAAGGCCTGGTTCGGAAGTTCGGTAAAAAAAGTATGTTAATATGCAATGCGTAAGTGCGATGACTACATAGATTTAACTATAAAATTTAAAAAAATATATATATTGGTTAGTGATTGTGCACAAAGAATTCCACTCAGTATATTTTTAAAATCCATTATGATAGCTCCCATCTCGTCTTTGATTGAACTGTTATCAACGTAAGAATATTTTATTATTATAAATATATTTTTTCTTGATAAAATGAGGGGACATTTTGAAGCTAAACTCGGTATAAAAGTGTGGTGTAATTACGTATTGCCGTAATCGATCGTGATAGTAATCGGACCTAATCATTTTGTATTTAATAAAGAAAAAGAATTCATTCCTCGTAAATGACAAAGTATGACAGTTTCGGTCTCTGTTTGATTAAATTTTTATCATTTTCATTTTTTTTTATAAACATGAATATATTTTTTTCCTTATAAAATGTGGGGACATTTTCAGCTTAACTCAGTTAAAAAGGGTAGTTGAATTACGTATTGCTGTAATCGGACGTACATTTAATTGTTTTGTATTCAAAAAAGAAAAAGACAAGACATAAATTAATTCCTTGTGACTGACAAAGTAACGGTAAAAAGTATATATATTCCACCTTCTGAAATTTCCATATTGATATAAAAGATAAATAAATAAGACATGAAGGAATGAGGGTGAAAAAACAGAAAAGATAAAAATCAAACCAAATCAACGCATGTTCCCTGATCGATGTTCCGGAAATGGTTGGTAAGGAAAGTTGAAACAGGAAGTCCAAACAACATGCTCTCGGTTGCTATTATACAGGTAAAATTCGTATTCCGAACTTGAAACGTTTTTCCGTTGTCAATATTTTCTTAAAAGTGGTTTAATCTGGTCAATTACTGAAAATGAAATGATAGATTATCAGTTCCATCTTAGTTCTGACGATCAACGCCGAGTGATTTCACAACACTAAAATACACAGTACAGTCCCATGTACTCATTTTCGTGTTGGAAATATGTTTGAAGTCACGTAGCGTCGATCTTTCTGGACCAAGAATGGACTGATATTTTTATCTTTTTAAAGTAATTCATTGACCAGATTTTACCACTTTTCAGAAAAAAGGGACTTTCTAAAACACTCATATTCTTTGGAATGTGAATTTTACCGGTATAATAACAGTTGAGTGGAGGTTGTTTGTCTACTGTTTCGACATTCCCGATCAACACCTTCCAATTTGAGAAGCTGCGTTGGCAATGACATCGTAATCGATCATGATCATAGCTACATGAAATAATCATGAAAAAAAATATTCTGATCTTTGTAATTCTGTTTCTGTCCTGATTCTCTCGTTATCAATATTTTTTTCTTTTGATTTTTTTAATTTTCATTTTAAAAATGAAAGTAGAAATGACTGTTATTTTTTGTTTAAAGATTAAAACAAAAGAAAGTTCAACAATTTTCATAACTATTCTTTTAAGAAACAAAATTTATTATAAATATATGACAGATCTTCCATGAGATTATTAGTTTGTGGGTCGGCGATCTTTATTTTTTATATGTTAAATTTAATTTGGCATTTATTGCCGAACTCCGAACTGAACCAAAGTTCGGAAAAAAATTGCTGAACCCTGCCGAACCGAACCCGAACATGCCGCCTGACTTGCAGCACTATCAGCGAGTCTCGTGCTTACTATGGGGAAGCAATTGATATATCTGGCTTTAGTGAAAACAGTGATTTTGAGCCCAAAACAGACACTAAATTTGAAATTTCTGTTTGTAGACTAGGTCTACAAGAAAGTAAACAACTTCAGCCGGCCTGGTCCGGGTACTAGTGGGGCGAAGATGCGTTTGGGTCTTGAATCATGGGAGTTTGTGAATGTGGTCGATTAACATGCAAATAATTCAGGGTATGGGTCACCGCCGCTCCTAATAATTTAGGCTTCAAAGGGTTAAATTTACCATTATGGTAACTTTGCCATCCAATGGTAACTTGCATGGAATCCTTGATTGGCTATTGATCAGTGTTACCATTGAATGGATTGATCAGCATTTCCATTGTTTTTATGCAGCAGGGCCCAGAATGACCCTTTGTATGACATGCCTATGACAATTTCATTAGATAAGTCATGTGACTACAATCTTGCTTCAACATACATTGACCAACGTCCACTAACTGCTTATTTCCCTTGTAAGGAAAGTTAATGTGTTATTTTATCAGAAGATAAATATTGGCTAAATTTATGTGCATTTCAGTGAATAAGCCAAAATATTGAAGACTACAAATGTTTAATTTAAGATTTATGTATATTAGGGTCAAAGGAGGGGGGGGGGGGGGGGGGGATGGGCACGATTTGTGAGTCATTTGTACCAGCAAAAATATGTGCATTTTACATTGAACCACATTAATGCACAATAGTTTGTACACATTTTTGTCTCGCCCACCAGAGGTGAAGGAGAGACTTGGGGATCCAAATGTCGTCCGTCGTCTGTCGTCCGTCCGTCACAAACCTAATGACACATTACTCCGCAACCGAAAGTCGCTTTTCAACCAAACTTAGATGGTAAATGGACTTGGGGGACCTGCGTGTTGTGCTGCAGGGGGAGATCACGTGGTAAGGTCAAAGGTCATTTTCAGGTCAACGTTATAGTTTGCAATTAAGACTCTCCTAAGACACCCAATTCCGCAACCGTAAGTCACTTTTCAACCAAACTTGGATGGTGGATGGACTTGGGGGCCTGCATGTTATGCTGCAGGCGGAGATCACATGGTAAGGTCAAAGGTCATTTTCAGGTCAACGTTAAAGTTTACATGCAAGACTCTCTTATGACACCTAACTCCACAACCATAAGTCGCTTTTCAACCAAACTTGGATGGTAAATGGACTTGGGGGACCTGCATGTTGTGCTGCAGGCGGAGATCACGTGGTAAGGTCAAAGGTCATTTTCAGGTCAACGTTATAGTTTGCAATTAAGACTCCTATGACACCCAATTCAGCAACCGTAAGTCACTTTTCAACCAAACTTGGATGGTGGATGGATTTGGGGACCTGCATGTTATGCCGCAGTCGGAGGTCACATTGTAAGATCAAAGGTCATTTTCAGGTCAGCATTAAAGTTTATGTGCAAGGCTCTTATGACAAGTGGTATTCCATCCTAATCATTTCACAATGAAGTTTTGATACAATTCTGTTGCGTGCCCTTGCGAATCATGATATTCATGATTACATGTATTTTCATAAGTGGGCGACACACAAAATTGCTTTTGCCTTGTACTTATATCTATTACAGAAATAGATATTGTGAAGTTTTCCCAGTATTTCCCATTTTTGTCTCGCCCACCAGAGGTGAAGGCGAGGAGACTGAGGGATCCAAACATTGTTTGTCCGTCACAAACCTAATGACACATAACTCCACAACTGTAAGTCGCTTTTCAACCAAACTTGGATGGTAGATGGACTGGGCGCACTTGCATGTTATGCTGTAGTTTAAGGTCACATGGTAAGGTCAAAGGTCATTTTCAGGTCAATGTTAATGCTTACATGCAAGACTCTCTTATGACACCTAACTCCATAACCATTAGTCACTTTTCACCTAAACTTGGATGGTAGTTTGACTTAGGGGACCTCCATGTTATGCTGCAGTCGGAGGTCACATGGTAAGGTCGAAGGTCATTTGCAGGTCAACATTAAAGTTTACATGCAAGACTCTCTTATGACACCTAACTCTGCAACTGTAAGTCACATATCAACAAAACTTGGATGGTAGATGTACTTTTACACGACCTGCATGTTATGCTGCAGTCGAAGGTCGCATGATAAGGTCAAAGGTCATTTTCAGGTCATTGTTATAGTCAAAGGTCATTTTCAGGTCAACAATAAAGTTTACGTGCAAGGCTCTTATGAAAAGTGTTATTTCACGATGAAGTTTTGATACAGTTCTGTTGCATACCCTCTCAAATCACAATATTTCTGGTTATTTTTCATAAGTGGGCGAAACACAAAATCGCTTTTGCCTTGTTCAAATTTTGCAAAAATTAAACAATATAGTTTAAATGGTTGAATGCAATTCGATTACCACAATCAAAACCTCAGAAATAGTTGTAGCTATACAAACTTGTAGATGGGCATGGGAGTGATAATGAGAGTCATTGAAAAAGACATACCACATGCTCCTTTACACCTCAAACCAGCTGAAAAGAGAAGACATATTATTGATCTTTGTTAAATTTATGTACATTTTGGAAAAGTAACAATAAGGTGATGATTACAGACGCGCTGATTGATAAGGGAGAAATGCCATGCTATATTTGATCAGTAAATACACACATCGAGCGGTAAACGGTAATAGCCGTTTTAAATTTGGGAATGTTGAAGGTTGTACCATAAAACTGGGGCAGCATGAGCAAATGAACATTCACCACTAACCAAGTTCCCCCTGGATTCCTCACATTTTTTTTATCGAGCAAACAACACCACTTTGTACATATCAAAGTGTTGAGAGATTGTTAACATGTACATGCAGCATACAAGTAGTTCACACCTGTCTTTTTTTATGGGATTTCTCTTAAATGCAGACGTCGAACTTCGATGGGATAGGGCTATGAGTGTATACGTGAAAGTTCACCCGTATTACAGAAAAAAGCTATGTGGATTGTGTGGTAACTTTGACGGCAACAGCGAAAATGATTTCCTCATGCCTAGGGGGAATATGGTGGAGACCAGCCCAGTTTCCTTTGCCGAAAGTTGGAAAATCAGTGCATCTTGTCCAAGTACAACACCCGCTGAAGATGCTTGTGAATTAAACCCTGGCCGGAGGCTCTGGTCGGAGTATTCATGTGCCATGATTAAGCAGTCCATGTTTCAACCTTGCCACGCATTTGTAAGTTGTACTACCTTCAAAAAATTTGATCATATTGCAAATGAGAATACTCATTGAAGATACTCGTTGAAGATAATGATATTATTTGTTATATTGATGATGTTCATCAAGCATTCCATGTTTAAACCTTGCCACAAATATGTAAGTTCTACATAAATGAATGCGATCATATTGAAAATCAGAATACAGTTGAAAGTCAATAGGGCCTATTGATGATGTACTTGACAATCATCAAGCAGTCCCTGTTTCAACCTTGCCACAAATATGTAAGTGGTTCTCCATAAATGAATGCGATCATATTGAAAATCAGAATACAGTTGAAAGTCAATAGGGCCTATTGATGATGTTCTTGACAATCATCAAGCAGTCCCTGTTTCAACCTTGCCACAAATATGTAAGAAGTTCTACATAAATGAATGCGATCATATTGAAAATCAGAATACAGTTGAAAGTCAATAGGGCCTATTGATGATGTTCTTGACAATCATCAAGCAGTCCCTGTTTCAACCTAGCAACAAGTATGTAAGTGACATAATAAGGTACCTAAATGAATGCGATCATAGTCATATGATAATACAGTTGAAGGATGATATTGATGATGTTCATGATAAAGATCACCCTTTTGCTATATCCATCACCACATTAGATAAATTTTAATATTATGGGACTATGATTTCATTATGAAGCAAGTAGATAGTGCGAATTAAACATTATTTGTAACTTAGATATATTAATGGTGTAAGAGAATCAAGGAAAAAAAAGCCATGTTCAGGAAGCTAATATAGATCACCTCCAATTAATGTGGCCATCTTTGTGCTTTGGTAGCTGTGATGTTGCAGGTTTGCTGAGTGTGATTGACTCTGAAATCAGTGAGAGAAAGGAGATATGGGTCAACATTTTTGACAAGTCTTTTCCATGTTTACTATTCCTCTTGACTTCATACAGGTCTCATCATTATTATTTCTTTCCACACACCTCCAGAACATATCAAATGAGTTGAAAAATACTGTAACTGTTAGGATATGCTTATTCATTACCCGGTGTGTGTTTCATCATCATTTTTGTCCAATAGGTTGTTAGATCTGATATCTTTCTTATATTTTGATTGGCTGAGAGGCATGGTTTGTATGGTAGCTGTCAGATAAAAACAGGACATTTGGAATGAGCATCTTGCCAATGAATTTACAACTTTTTATTCAATGTAATTCCTCTTGATTTCTGTTATTTCCATTTAACTTAATACATACTGGAATTTACTTGGATGTAGAGACATAAACTTGGAAGCGTATTTGCCCCTTGTCGCCTTGGGTTATATCTGATATGGAGAATATTTACTGGATAGATTAACCAGTGCCTCTCAATTTCATATTTTAAATGCATCCACACTAGCGGCAGAAACTGCTTTCTCTTGCAAAGCATTCTAGTTATTGGTACTCCCAGCTTTAAAGGAGAAATATATTGATTATGAATATGGTCTTAATATATATCAATGGAAAGGTAATGATGTGGGGATTGAAAAAATCAGAAAAATGCACAAGGTGGAAAACGTCAATTAAAAAGCGCTAAAATGCCTTTCCGAAATATTCCCCAAATTGGTCTGTGAATTGACTTGAATTCAATGATGTGTATCCTTGCATGAAAGACCTGATTGGCTCTCCCACATCATGCAAGCTCCACTCGCCTGCAACATCTTTTGTGAATGTGAGGGTACGTGCGTTTTCTCCACACTGTCGCTGAATAGTTTCATCATGAAATGGAAGAAAACCCAGAAGTTATATCTAGGTTTGGATTTCAAAATAGATGAATTTGAAGTAGAAGACATTGGTGATGAAGATTCAAGCTCTAGTGAACAATAAAGCGTCGTGGAAGAAGTAAATTAGGGGAATTACGCCAGTAATGGTGAATGGGAAGAACTTACCTAGTCGTTTATCAACTCACTTTCAGTTGCACCGTGCAGAACGCACGGTGAAGCACACAATCAATGAAAATCAAGTCCACAACCAAGTTCAGGCAGAGTCTTTTCACTCACTCAATAAAATGACTTAAAATATAATTTAGAAAATGATATTTTGGGGGACTTTCAATATATTTCTCCTTTAAAAATGTTAATGTCTTATTTGTAATCTACACCTGTATTTGTTAAAATTCATACAATACCCTCCGGTCTTTCTATTGTGATCAAGATGGAATATGATGTTTAGAGCAATATGATCAAATGCTCTTTCTGTTATATTTTATTCTAAAAATTTGAATTATTTCTGCTTTTTGTCTCCTCTATTAGAGAGTAGGGAGTCCTGCTCAATATTCTCAACCTTTTTTTGGTAATCAAAATTATGGACGTTGGGTAGTCACAGTCTTGTTGCTCTTTGCTGTATTTTCTCTAGTTCTTTACATTTTAGAGACCCTAGCATTATTATTACCTTAGATATCATGGAACATCTGATTTTGAGTTAAGTGAAGGTTTGCATATGAAACATGAATCTACTGTTTTCTTTTGTTTTGGAATGCAATGGCCTTTTACTCTTAGCACAACTGATCTCATATTCTTAATGATACCTGAGATTTGGTTCGGGTACAGTACCCAGCTTATGAGCCTACCACTCTTCCATCACTACATATTTTATTTTTGTATGTCTGTGTTTCTACACTAGGTTGATCCTCAAAGTTACTACGATAATTGCGTCATGGACAGTTGTGCTTGCACGCGAGGAGGAGATTGCGAATGTCTTTGTACAGCTATCACTGCCTATGCAAAAGAGTGCAATGATAAATTGGTATCTATCGCTTGGAGATCCTCTGATACCTGCGGTAAGTCAGTTTATAAGCTAACAGATGAACTTGCTAATGACAGGTACCAATATAGTTTGATAAATAGGTCATAGTTTTTAGATGGGGATGGTTGTAACAAATAACAGGTTTACATGTCACTCTTTTATAAAACAAATAATGCACATAATTTTGATTGGGCACCAGAATAGTTCTAACGTTACCTCATGCAAAAATAAAAAGTACTTTTTAAATCCAGCTGTAATTTTTATTATCATGCATGTAATTCTTAGTATTGCCCTTGATGTATATCATTAGTATACTTATCGTCAATCTCATCTTACTATTGCTGATGTGGTTTAGGGTACACCATATGGAGTGTTATAGAAACAGTGGATAGAAGAAGAGAAGAAATGGATAGGCGAGAAAGGGGAGACTTGAGAGTAGAGTATTCTTTCTTGAAAGTAGTCCTGAAAAGGACTGTAAGCCAGAAGGAATGTCGAGTGAGAACAGCTTGAGTAGTAGAGCTGATGAGGAGATGCTGGCTTGAGTCGGTGAGAGATGATGAGTAGTAGAAAGACTCGACGTTTCAGACAGGTTGACTGTCCGTCTCCTGAAGACAGACAGTCAACCTGTTTATTTAATTTTACCATTATGAGTGTGTGTCTATACAGAGATTTTAAAAAAGTCCCCACATTCTGGGAACAGTACATTTTACTCTCTATTAATCATTTCATATTTACAATGATAGAACAATTTATATTTTACCACAAATCAATTAGCAAAGTAAAATACCGGTAACAGCAAACAAGATTTACATACAAGATGTACAAAGTGAAAGGGACTTAGTGGTAATTGCTGCAGAATTGATATTTCAGAAGTTTGTTGTATTCATTTTCAATTAATGTTTTTCTTTATATTTTTGGGGCCACCAAACTTTAATATCGGGCCACCAAAAAAAATAATTTGAAGGTTTTGGTGGCCCGAACGGGCCACCACCAAAAAAAGTGAATGTGGAACCTTGCCTGTCGGATGTAAAAATTACAGTGAGCACAACAAAATATTGAGATGAATGGTAGGAAAGTACAGAACGGATATGAATAGAATTTTTTGTCTAAAAATAGGATTTTTGGGGTGAAATAATAGGATTTTTGGTCAAGTGTGGTTGGCAGCTCTGCACAACTGACATTTATCTTGAAGTACAGCAATGCTAATACATGTATATATGGTTCTGAGGTAACCTTTTGTGGAAGTATTTACCCCATGTACAAGCATGTAGTATTCTTTATTAAAAAAAAGAGCACAACTTCAAAATTTGAAATGGAAATTATTTTGCATTTCATTGATTATCTTTGAAATGCAGGTGTTGATGATTATACATTAGCATCAATGATTTTGACTTCTAGAAGGTTTAATCAGAATTTATTCATGCATCTCTGTTTTTTGTGATGTGAAAACTGAATAGTGATGGAATTCAATTAATGGTGAAACTTTCAATGCACAGGTCTCCAGTGCTCTGGTGGGAGCATTTACACAGCTTGCGGAGGTAAATGTGGAGATCACTGCTGGATTGAAGGCAATATAGAAATCCCTTCTGGCTGTAACGATACATGTATTGAAGGATGTTTCTGCCCTGAAGGTTTGGTCATGACAGTCGATGAAAAGTGTGTGCTGCCATCAGACTGCCCATGCATTGTTGATGGAAAGAGATGGGAAGCTGGAAATTACTTCTTTAGGAACTGCCAAACATGGTATGACACAGAAAGATTCATGTTATTTCGTCCCTCATGAAAGTATACCGTGGTGAATTGGCACTCTTCCTTGGTGAAGCTATGGTATAGTATATTTTCATAAGGGATGTCTTGTTTTTATTATTGTTGGCTGACGATACTACATTATGCTCTGTATGTTTTTATATTGTAGATAAACCATTGGTCAATTCGCGATAATGTGAAAAAGTATAATTTCAATAGGAAAGCACATTGCTGCAAATAGCTCGGTATAGTTTCTTCTAGCTCTGTATATTTTTCAATATAATTTCATGGGGAGAACTGCGCATGCTCCCTGACCCAATATCTGCAAAAATGAATAATTAGTTTAAAGGACAAGTCCACCCCAACAAAAACTTGATTTGAATTAAAAGAGTAAAATTCAACAAGCACAACACTGAAAATTTTATCAAAATCGGATGTAAAATAAGAAAATTATGTCATTTTAAAGTTTCGCTTATTTTCAGCAAAATAGTTATATGAACGAGCCAGTTACATCCAAATGAGAGAGTTGATGACATCACTCACTCACTATTTCTTTTGTATTTTATTATATGAAATATTTTGATTTTCTCGTCATTGTCATGTAAAATGAAGTTTCATTCCTCCCTAAACACGTGGAATTCCATTATTTTAACATTTTGTGCTTCAGGCAAGGAGGTCCTAATTGTCAAATTCGTAAAAATTGAAATATTGTATAATTCAAACAATAAAAAACAAAAGAAATAGTAAGTGACATCATCGACTCTCTCATTTGGATGTAACTGGCTCGTTCATATAACTATTTTGTTGAAAATAAGCGAAACTTTGAAATGTCATAACTTTCTTATTTTACATCCGATTTTGATGAAATTTTCAGCATTGTGCTTGTCTGATTTTTTTCTATTGATTCAAATCAACATTTTTCTGAGGTGGACTTGACCTTTAAAATACAAGCTCTCGCTAAAATTACTTACAGTTGAGGCCAAAAGTTTACATACACTCATGTAATTCAGTGAAATTTGTTCGCTTGCCAAACATCATAAAATTTACTATACCTTCAGAAATATATATACTGCAATGACAAATTTGGTATAAAATGAAAGCGCTTATTGAGCTCTTTCACATGATTTGGATGCCATTGGGATTAAAATATATTTCAGGTAGAATTTTCTGTGAAGAAAACAAGTAATATCCGTGCCAAAAATATTCTACTGCTTGTTATATTTTCAAACATTGTTTCATAGAAATGTATAAATATCAAATCTATCATTTATATTACATTTTTATCATGATATGTCACCACTGAACAAATGAGTGTAATCTGAATTGTTTGTGTTGAGAAGTAAATTGCACAAATATGTAAAGTTTTTATTTCTAATTTGTCTAAAATATGAAAATTGTTTGGAGGAAAATGACACCTACATATTTTTCTGCTCCTGATGACAAAGCAATGTGATGAAGGGACATGACACACTCATTTGTTTGATATCGAATTCATCATGACAGCACACATATTTTGTAAGATACAGTAAATTTTATGATATTTGGCAAGTGGCAACTTTTCTTTACATCTCCTGGGTGTATGTAAACTTCTGTCCTCAACTGTACGGACAATCTGAAAAAAACAGAGTGGAATCAGGTCTAGATCTTCATGCAGAAAATTTAATTCCATGAGGCCTTTTATACAGGATTATTTGAATTATACATAACAAAGTGAGTCAAGATCTGATATAAGTTAGACTGTGTGTTTACAATTTGATTGCAACTGCAGCAGCGCAGTGCAGCGGACCTCTCATTAATTGCCTTTGGGTAGAAGCCACACGCATCCTACCCAGGAACTGGTTAGCATTAGCTTGACAGGCCTACATTGTATGACTAGGTCCGCCAATATTAGAATTGGGCTAGATTGTTTACACATCATCAAGGATTAGGTCTACAAGGCAAAAAGGAATATAAAACAAATATATCAGGCATTTCCTTCGAAAGCATAGTGTGAATTCTCAATTGGACTGGCAATAATAACTATTTTTTCCTCTGGGCTTTGCCTCGCGGAGAAAATAGTGATTGCCAGTCCAACCTTGGATAAATAATTCCCACTATACTTTCTCAAAGTCTGGTATATTGGTATAATGTGAGTAATTTCAAACAGTACTCACATACTGTATATTTTCTTCAGCTTAGGCTTGAAAAAAAGTAAACCCAACAAAAAAGAAGTGCTATGCCAAAATGAATTTTGATGTTGTGTATGAAGCTCATAAAAGTACATTCAAGCTTTTATATGATCTATACAGGTTGCCAAAATTGATCAAAATTATCCGAAACAAATACAAAATCAGTAGGAAATTCAAAGAATAAGGAGAAATCAATCATGCACGACCATGAGGTCTCGAAAAGCACCCTAAACACATAATTTCCATATTATGAAAATGCAAATATTGGCGTGTGAAACCCTACCCTTAACAAGTATTGGAAACAAAACAATACTCTTGGCAAGTATTCCCTGAAATGAACCCCAAACAAGTACAAGAATGTTTTATTGTTACAGGTCCTTCGGTCGTCGGATTTACCTTATTTGGTTTAGTATGACCCCACCTTCGATACCTCCCGCAAATCTGACTCTAAACACGAAGTGTTGGGGCAAAAAGGACATCCTTCATAAAACATTTTAATTTTGTTTTATCATCCCCGCCTATTCGACCCTAAACACGTAATTTTCCTAGTGAAATAGATACCCTTTTTTCATTATTTTTGTGTTTTTGACACCCTTATCACGTTACGTACGTAACATGCCCTATCGTGAAAAAGACATCCTTTTTACGTGTTTTTTTGGTCGCGCATGGTATCCACTCATCAATCATACAAGAGTAACCAAGTATTACTGAAAATCTTGTGTGAGTTATAGTAGTTTTCAAAGTCAGCACTGCTGCTATGTTGAATCGCGTGATGCAGGTGAGACGGCCAGAGGCATTCCACTTGTTTCTAATTAAAAAGAGAATCTGTGGAGTCAGAGATGAAGATCTGCATCAATCTCACTTTCCAACAATAGAGGGCCTCACAAAAATATGCTCAAAATTAAATTATTCCTAAGTCTATAAGTCTATATAGATTTAAATGAAAACAAATCACACCTGAATGAAACTGGGTCTATTTTTTTGTCACAAACGTGATATCTTAAAGACCTTTGTTTTAATTTTAATTGATAATGATATTAAATTACATATAAGTAGACTAACGTTACACGTAGGTCATCCTGTGGTATGGTAAAGAGGGTACATTTGCTTTAAAAAGTGTAGGGATATGCTACTTTTACATGCAGAAAATGCAGAGAGTCCCTACCATTGGAGGGGGAAACCCTCTTGCGCGCGACCCGCTCAGCACCCTCGTGGCTTTGATACTGATTTTTATTATCAAAGGTTGGCAGGTATGGACATGGTATCCACTCGTCGCCGTAAGTGGCCACCCAGGGGGTGTTTCACAAAGATTTAAGTATGACTTAGAGTCGCACTTAAATGTCTTGTTGCGCGCGGTATAAAAGGCATGACAGCATTGGTCAGATCATGCCAAGAGGACGCGCACCACTGCGTATTGATCAATAAGATTGCGCGTTGCATATAATGTACGCGTCGACATTTAAGTGCGACCTAAGTCATACTTAAATCTTTGTGAAACACCCCCCAGGGCTTGTAACCTACAATCAACTTTATGAAACACCCATAGCAAATAATTATCAAAACTGTAGAATGATGATTATGTGTATCACACTACTTATTAAAAGGAATGGTTGCAATAATTGTATTGAATTAAAAAAAATTACTTTTTTTTGTTTTGCAGCTCTTGCGATTCACATGGGTACTTTACCTGTGAAGGCCTTACATGTTCAGAGATGACATCTACACCAGGTATATATTTGCATTTCTTGTATTCAATGTTCCAAACACCACCGTCCATTCAACTGTTGGTTGATCCTTTTCAATTTAAGATGGCATTTGTGACCAGTCACCCCAAAATCAACAAAAAGTCCCCCAATGTGAATATTGAGATATTTATTGAACTTAAAAAACACTTCAGATTCATAATAAGCTTTAAAATGATATTTAAATGGTGAAAATTGATCAACAATGACCCTTATAATTACTTGATGGAATGCTTGATGGAATACATATATAGGGGCAGCTTCATAAAGTAAGGAGGAAACAAGAATTGAAGATCAGGGTTACTCAAGCATGAGATGTGCACACTGCAATCTCAGTGGATCTTCCAATCAGTCCGAAAACATTGTGTCATACAAACTCTTGCATCCTTTCATTTCATTCCACTTTTACATCTTCAAATTATTACAGTTTGAAAAAGATGAATTGCTCTTTCATGTAAGCTATTTTTTTTCTTTTTGGAGACAAAATTAGCATTTTGGCTATTTACAGAGGACCTCACCTGGCAAATCATTGTTCGTTTATAGATGGCTTGTCACATTTTTGCCCGAATTCACAAAGGTGTTTTTTAAAACCATCGGTTGAACCCATGGTTTATGCAGATTTTCTGTATTCTGCTTATATACCATGTATTTTAAAACATGTCCAATGCTGATGTACGCTTATGTCACTGCGCGCAAAATTGACGCCTGTTGCCATGGTTAAGTACGCTATTTCATCCATGAGTCCATAGTGGACACTTGAATTGAACTCATGATGATGATGAACATTATTTGATTTTTTAATGGAATTCTTCAGACTTACCCTCATTCAACATTCAACATCTTTTAAGAAACAATATAAGACTTACCTTCCTAATTCGTATTAATATTCCCTCCCCCCCTTGTTTGCAAATATATGTAGGGGAGACCGGGGTTAGTTGGAACATGGGGTAAGTTGAAACATTGTAGTTTTCTTTAAACCCTGTAAAATAAATTTATGCAATACTGTCCTCAATTTATTGCTATTAATAATACAATAATGTTGAATCATTATTGCAATAAATTGAGGGCAGTATTGCATAAATTTATTTTACAGGCGTTAAAGAAAAGTACAATGTTTCAACTTACCCCATGATCCAACTAACCCCGGTCTCCCCTATACTTTTTTCACTTATTGTTATTACTAGTTGTTTTCAATTTTTTGAATATTCATCTCTTTGGTGTATTTTATATAAGCCATACCTGGGCTTTCACATACACCATTATACAAATAGCGAATATGCATGAGTGTGATGGTGCGAGATTTCACATGAGGTGAAAGAAAAAATGTGTTTCTTTCACTGAATGCGAAATCTCGCTCCATTGCACAAATAAGAATATTCAATATTTGTGTTGTACAACGCCTCGGAATTTAGCGAAAATATGTAAAAACAAAGAGTTTTTCCCTGCAGTAATCTGTGAAAAGGGAGCAAAATATTGAAAGCAACAAGGAAAATCCCACAAGCGCACATGACCTTCGGCAGCATTGCGCATTTATTATACGCGTATTGCACCTTCATTTTTACTGAGCGCAATTAATTAAATAGTATTGTGACGTCATCTCCTAAAGCCGTGCAACGGTACATTTTGGATGGTACGTCTTTTTTGCAACGTTATGAATGTTTGACATTCAGCCTTCCTTTTGCTCACGTACAACGAGCTAAGTAGGCATTGTACAATTTCTAATCAAATACGCTGCATTTTTTAAGATGTTCTTTTGTTATGTTTTCTGTTATCTTTTTTAACCTATTATTGTACATGCCTATTGATTTGTGATAACATGTTTTTTATCAAATACTTTGAATTTATTTGGAAATAAAGTTCACCTTATTATTCCAACATTGTTTGTAATTTCCACAGAACTACCTGTACACCCGTGCAACTGTAGGGATGGCTATGTGCCGTGTGGCGGCTGTGTTGCCTGTGTCCCTGAGTCAACCTGGTGCGATGGGACAGAAGACTGCCCTGATGGGAGTGATGAGCGGAGCTGTGATTGTGAGTACGGAGATGAGCACACAAGGTATCGGGTAAGTTCAATTCCATTACGTCAAACCCCCGTTTGGAGAAAGACCGCAGTTCAGATTGCAAACTGCGGTTCTATACCCCTTTTTGCGTTTGTAAATCCCAAAAATCATTTCCAAGCCCAGGGGGCCGTTTCATAAAGCTGTTCGTAAGTTGAGAGCGACTTTAAGAACAACTGGTGATCTTTTCTCGCGCGCTAAATCATTGCCAATCGTGTGTACCATTTACCGCAAGACAGGATCACCAGTCGCTCTTAACTTACAAACAGCTTTATGAAACACCCGCCTGATCAACCCCGCTTGGGCAGGTAATCCCTGCTGTCTCAATTTCACCTCCACAGGCCAGATTATGAGCGTTGAGCCAAGGACGAAATGATAAACAAGAGCTGTGCTATTATGTAAGACTTCTCTGCCTGTAGTAGGACCTTCGGAATGACGGATAATGCGGATAATAGCAGCATCAAAATAATGCGGATAACTGGTCCTCATCTGATTTTACGACCAAATTATGCTGCTATTTGCCGCACAATTGGGTTTATGAAAGGGGTATTATTCTTGTTATTTTTCAAAAGCCAGCATTTTCTGAATTTTCTTTGTGTAACATTACAGAATGGAGAGTCTTGGAACGGAACCCTACCTTGCGTGACATGCTTCTGTGAGCAAGGAGATGTTGGCTGTCGAAAGGAATGTAATATTGAATGTAGTGAGGTAAATAAAGATGGAACTTTAATGTGTGCTGTCCAAATATACTTGTTTATTTAACAATTTTTTTTATACACATACCATTTTTAGCACCTTGATATATCTTATTTGATTTGTTATTGTTTGGGGGGCAACAGCCCTTCTTTTCATAAATGAAAAGTGGTGATTTAAATGAATTAGTTACATTAATATTGATTATTTATAGAACATAATATTTATTGGTATGTTGGCCTTGTATTCATCTCATCAGTCCCAGGGCACATCCCCTAATCATGTAGTGCATTGAAACAAAATTTTGTGCTACAACGTTTCTTGACAATTGTCTTTGATATTTTGCTCATATTTTAAAACCAAATCTGTGAAACCTATGTATGTAGTTCTGAAGCTAAGCAACATTTTTTAAGTGCACGCCGGACCCCAATTGGTAAAAAAAGAAGATTTTGTGTACATATCCAATACAAATTCTTTTTCTAGCCAAAACGTGTAGAATAAATTTTCCTTTACAGATTAAAATCAATTAATTTCTACTTTATATGTTTTGAAAAATAGGGCAGTCAGTTTTCACTAAGAAAACAATAAAGTGTAAAAGATCAACATTAATACAAGAGAGTTGACAAAAACATTTTGTTACAAATTTTTTGTATCAAACATTTGATCAGATTCTAAGAATGACTCTCTATGCAAGAAAACATAGCACTTCAGATTTGTTGCCAAAGTGTAATTTGATGTATAAACTAATGTAACAGATTCATTTGAAATAAAGATTTTGTGTAAAATTTAACTAGTTGATCCCATAGATTACATCATTTTCTATGATCGATCCTTGTAATTTGATTGGATGTCGATCATTCAGCCCATTTTACAATGATATCATCATCCATGTAATTTTTGATAAATTCATCATTTAACTTTGGATCCATATGATTTTGTCCATTACACGCTCGCTGAGACCACTGGTGCTACATGTAAAAAAATGGTGTTTGCAGCACGAGTTGTATGTGACAATATACAGACCTTGTATGCAATTTTGCATTCAAATTAATGTCAAATGACACAGATCTACAATGTATTTTCAGGTGTCATATGAAAAAAAATTATGAGTTTTTTTTTCATTCAGTGAAAGATGAAATGAATTATCCATTTAATCTTGGCTTGGATCATTTCATCTTCCCCCCATGAAGTATTCTGTCCATTGCACTCATAAACATTCATTTTTGTGTACCATCATGCACATCATCATCCCCCTTGGATGTAAAAGCATAACCGCACCCTGGGACTAATAGGGATAATACTCTACTGTGCTTTCATTATATAGTACACATTTCTTGCCATTGTTGAGCTTTTATGTAGGTTCTCAAGGGTTTAAGGAAGAAATCCTTCTGGGTACCCATTTCCTTCAGCTTCATTACATGTAGGTATACAGCTGACAACTGAGTAAGTTTATTGCTTAAGGAAGTGCCTGGAGTCAGTTTTGAAATCACGACCCTCTAACTTTTTAAAAATGAAAGACAAAACCACTACGTCATGAAGCTTCCACAACAGTGCCATTTCAGGGCCATCTTATTGAAGTTTTTTTTTGGTCATATAACAGATCCAAAATACGAATTGTATTTGGTTCCTTTTCAGTCATTCATGTTGGCATTTCATTTCTTTGTTTTTTTTTATTCATTGATGTCTTCTAGGGTACGGTACTGCTGCACAATGACATTGTTGAGTCATGCTGCGATTGTGTTGCTAGTAAGTTTCACCACTATCGTGACACATTAATCTAAATGGAATTGATGTTTATGCAATCATTTGTTTAAATTATCGTAATCAGTGTCTTTTTGTCAGTGGTCAGGAAAAAATATATCTGCAGTTCTAATTGTATGTGAAGACATTTGTGACCTTGCATGGCAAAAACCACAGAAAGTCTCACTGTCTGATTTCAGTAGGAGGATATATAAAGACGTCAAATTTCTGGGGGGTTTTTTTCTAGGAAGAGGATTCCTTTTTCTATGGACAATGAAATAGATATTTTCAGAGCCATTTTGCTTTTAACGAAATACATCTCCATGTACTAAGCAGTATTACACAAATTTCCTGGTATTTATTTTTACTACTACTACACACAAAGATTTTCAATATAATTATGTTATTGTTACTGCTCTATTTGCATTTTCATGTTTTATCAGTTGACTTTATATGTTTCTCTTTCTCATCATTTGTAGTTACTGGAACTGAGTCAACAGAGCAGCCTTGTTGGGTGAGCATACCTTTCTTATTTAAATTTTGAGCTCCTTGCTAGCAGCCTCAAATTATGTACAGTCAAATCTGTCTATTCATGCTTCCCAGGAAAACAAAAGGTTACCAGGTTGCTGTTATAGACAGGTGCTATGATAACTGTTCCTTTCAAATGTGAGACAATTTATTCGACCAGTAAAGACAAATTTTCACACTAGACTAGTGGCTTCTAGGACAGGTTTGAGTGTCCTTTCATAATCCTATTGTTCATGATGAGAGTGTAGAGGTACATGGTATTGGAATACAGTCCAAGTACAGCGATTGGGTTTGTAGGGCAGAGATCAGTGGTTATAACTTATAGATATGTGGAAGTGTTTAAACAAATTTGTACTGACTTTGATGTAATGGTAAGAAAATAATTACTCTCGGAGAAGGTGATGGGCAACTATCACTTTCGATGCAAGCTGGTTGTAGTTCTCTTTTTTTTAAGCAGAGCTGAGGAAAGATGGCAAGTACATCCAGCTCACTGAGGAAGTAATAGTTTGCCTTGTCACTGGAAATCAAGAGATGATTTTGATGTAAAAATACATTTTCATTGAAAAAAATTTACTCTAATTAATGCTCTTTGTACTGCTAGAATGTATGTAAACTGCGCACAAGTATCTAGATTTAAAGTCATGGAGAAAAATGGAACAAAAAACTTGAAGGGCAGCATTGTCTTATTTCAGATGTACTCAAAATAATTTATTACAAATTATGACCCTATGGGCTGAAGTGATCAGCAAAATGCAAAAGTTCCATCACCATCACCGCAAGCGGTGATTGATGGCTGCACTACCCTTAATCACATGACTTTTGACCTGCCCTTTTGCAAGATTCTTAGTATGCAGAATATGATCAATATTACATATTAATCTGGAAGTGAATAATACATCATAAAAAGGGTTCAAAGATTTAGCTAATTGTGAGGACATACATATAAGCAATGCCTTGAAAGGCTCCTTTCATGGCAGTTTTCTTAATAAATGAAAAACATGAAAGATTCGCACCAGCTGGTTTTAATACTTTTTTTCCATCTGGTCTTGCCCAAATTTTGAGACCAAATTTGCAATGCTTCGGCATATGGAACCACCTGGCTGGTGAAGTCATTTACAAAGCAGGTCTACCAGCATTCAAAGAGGCTGTGCTTCCCATTATTAGAAATCTGCAGCCTCCAACTAGAACTCTTGTTCTCTAAGATGTATCAAGGTTTTTACTTGCATAACACACTCTCCTTTTATTGTAAAATAGAAATCTTCACTATGACACCAATCTTTCATGACATACTGCAAAGTTCATTCCAGTTTAGCTTTTTGGAGCTGCAAGAGGAATTTTCTCATCAAGTATTACACACATGCACAGCACCTACCCACACCCACGTGTGCACACATTCTCACTATCACCACACACCCATACCCCTTTTATCTACTCTTTTATTTTTCATTTCTGGTACCAGTCTTTCTTATCCTACATATGTTATTTCTTCAGATTTTCTTCATGGAAAATTACACATTTTATTTTGAGCACTGTCGTTATACAGTAAATGATTCTTAACACATTTGGATTGCAGATGCACCAAATTCCAGTTGAATCCCCTTGTGATTCTTGTATACTGGAGGAAGGTATTTATTACAAGACATGTACCACGGACCCAGCAGACTGCCCAAAGGTAAGGGAGCAGCAGCTTTATATCCACATTTTTCTTGGTCCCCTTGACGCCAGTGACCATTTTGAAGCCTTAACAATTTTTTTTTTATTCTTCCAATTTGGCACCAATAAGGACCAACTTGATCGAACCTCAAACTTTCAAAGCCATGGTCATTTTCTCATGTTCAGGAAGGAATAAATCTTGTTTCACAGGACAATGTGGGGATAATTAGTAGGTGATATCATCAGTCCCCTCATTTGCATATGGACAGGGATGTGCATTACTACTCTTGTGAAACTAAGTGATCATTAAAAATGTCATAGCTTTGTTATTTTACATCCAATTTTCATAAGATTTTCAGTGGAGTGCTTGATGGATTTTTCTCTTTTTATTCAAATCAACTTCTTGTTAGGGTGGGCTTGACCTTTAAGGTTACCAGAAATAGGAGGGATCACATCTGTGGCAAGTAACAGGTTAATTGTAATTGCTAATCTTTTTTTTTTTGGGGGGGGAGGGCTGAAATTCACGAATAGGAACACTTCTCTTGAAATAGTGATAATGCATCATATCTAGTGATGTCTCTATTTACTTGGGTTCATTTTAAAATGTTCTTTTGTTGATTACACAGGGTGAGATGCTAGTCCATAGTGATGATCACTGCTGCCAATGTCTCCCTCCATCTGGTAAGTTCAACTCTATTTAGAGGACTTCAATATGGGGAGGGGGGAAGCTGGGCATGGGAATTATGTAAAAATATAGTTCAAAATGACAATGACTATACACCTTTTTCACTTCTCAAGTTTTTGGCCCCTCCTGACAATTTTTTTCCAGGTACCCACTGAACTAGTAAGAAGCCTTTAGAAGCATCTTTCTTTCTAGTTTCAGTTTTGTTATTGTTTTTTGAAAAGGAAAACATATGACTTCATACTCATTCATATTTCACAATTCCCATTCATATTGTCCATAAGAACTAAATCAATTATGTATGCCCAAAGTTCTACTGAAAATAAGCCGATAATCTTGGGTATTTTAAAGAATGCATGAGTATAGTCTGACTTCTTTCTTTGAATCTTGTTTGCCATTGTAAATCTTCGTATTAATTTGTATTTTTTTTTCTCTTTCTTCACACCAGAAACAACTACTCCAGTTTCGAGTACTGCAGGTGAAATGAAATTTATCTTTTCAATCTTGTGCATTCCTATTTCATATCAGATTATATATGTGATATTTTGATATTCTTCCATGTCTTCTCCCTCAATTGATGGGGGAGGGGGCTGATTCAGCCCACTTGCGATCGTCCGTCGATCGCGCGATCACAACAAAATTGGCACGGGCATTACCCATGCCATAATATACAAACCTATAAGATCAAATTCTGTGAAAAATCTCTTACTAATTAATTTTGCTAATTTATGCATGAAATCAAAAGTTTGCTTATCATTAACTAAATAATACCACTAAAATGTGAATTTTGGGTACACAGACTCTTAATAGGGATCTCATCAAATGTTATTTAGAAAAATTCAACATCAAAATTACTTATGTATCTAATTGTTTTCTAAATTTCTGAATGTATTTCCTTGTTTTCTGACTTTTTTTAATTTTTTTTTAATGGGAATAGTTGGGGATATGATTTTGACCATGAACAAAATTTATTTTAATCAGTAAAAAGAAGAATAATGAAACATTTATGAATTTTTGCTGAAAACACTATTTGCAGTGGATTTCTACACAAATTCACATTTATGAGCAATTTTGGGTGTGCATGCAGTTACGAAATGTTGCTTAATTTCGGAACCGTGTACCCATGGTTCACAATTTTGGTCTCGAAAGATGTACAAGATTTAAAAGTAAAAAGTCAGTGAGCGACGCGGTAAAAACGTGCGTGGCAGATTTATCGTGAAAAATGTGGGATGTGGCTTAATCAGCCCCCAGTCTTCTTAGGATTAAAGCTAACAGTAGTATACTGAGGTTTATCATTTAGATTATGCTATAGTCATACTAGAGGCCCACTCCAAATCGACTGATCATTTACATTATTGTACAAGGAGTTAATTTGAAAGCATGGACCTATTGAAGAACAAGTATTGCGTTGTAGGTATTGCCATGTTCTAATAAATAGATGAAAAAAAGAAAAAGCATAATGGAAATTATTGATCTCCATTTTAGACTAAAAATAAAAGAAATGAGAAAAAAATCCATATTTTATTGTTTGAAATAGACACCAAAAATGAAACACTCCGAAAATTTGACTTGCCCAATTGATCGTGGGCCCGGCAGCAACGTGCAGCGCCAGATCCACGAGGCTCTATCCCTTTAACTATTGAACGCCAAACAAGGTAGCAGCAACTCCCATCTTTTAACGTCTTTTGGTCTGACGCGGCCAGGGTTTGAACCCCCGACCTCCTGGTTATGAGACGGACGCTCTACCAACTGAGCTAACACACCGGTCTTACTATTAACTGCCAGCCAAATGACAGATAAATAACTTCCCACTATACTGTCTCAAAACCTGGTATATTTATGTCATACTTGATGTTGATAATTCTCTGTCTTTCTCTCAGTGTTCTACACTATATCTCTTACTATAATGACAAATTGATTGTATGTTGCAGAATGCCGTGATCCATTTGTTCATGGACACCCGACTTGCTGTCCCTACCTCGATGTTGAGTGTACAATTGATGAAGCAATAACAGGATCACCTACATGCAATGCTTGCAGAAGTCCTCGCATTTTCAATGGCACTCATTGTGTCTTTGAAGGAGAGTGCCCATGCAAGGATCAGACCAACAGACTCAGAGAAGTGAGTGCAAGGCAATGTCTTATCATCAGCCTGTTACAATTAAAGAAAAAAAAATCAAAAGTGCTTGTAGGTGATCATTCATCCCATCCTTCGTTTCTTTTCTCAAGAAGCTAAGAAGCTGGAAAGATGCAAGCAACCTCCTGCAGGATCCAGCCCACCAACCCCAATAGACCGAAGGAGGGTGGGGGGGGGGGAGTGCTGGACGGGTGGATAAGCCATACTGGCCCCACAATGTTTTGCATGATAAATGCATATTGTGAAAAGCTTGTTATGTGATGTCTTTGTACATAGCTTTGGAGGTACCTGTACATTGCTATTTGTAATATCCCAAATTCATCGAAAAATGTACTTCTTGTTCTGTTTATTTTTCTAGTGTAACTCTATTCTTTGTTTACCTTGTCTGGTTAGACTAATATAGGGACAGTGATTTTCCGTTTCAAAAAATGGCCTTTTCCGTTTCAGAAAATCACAAATTCCGTTTCAGCACGTCAGAAAACGGAAATTCCGTTTCCCCCTAGACGTTGTACACATGGAAAAGTGACAATTCCGTTTACACATTGAATAGCAAAATCAAAGCGCATACACTCGCACTGGCCAAAATTTGTATCTGCTACTGTACCAACAACACAATAGAATCCGTTCTAATCGGATCTATGCTGGTGTATTTAATGATTTTTCAAACTGATTTAGCATGCATACATCCTCACCTTTCACATAATTAGCATTATTTTACGGTGAAATTAAATTTCATCGATAATTTTGGGTTTTTTTGGACATCGTTATCATCAGTCAACGACTTTCGCCAATCCGCCATCTTGGATTTTAAGACCACGATATCGTGCTGTTACATCTTCAAACGTAGAGGGCAGCAACACACGACCGTGCAGTTGAGCGATCTGAAGCGATGTGCATGTGAAGCTCAACCCGGCCGGCCGGGTACGATCGCGGGGTACTATCGAGTGTGCTGATGTCGAGAGCAATCACGATGTGTGAATTGTCATGATTGTAGCGAAGTGAGATCGTGTTTTCTGGGGTTTTGTGGCCATTTAATATTCTCATTTTGTTGTTATTTTGGAGTAATTTCTGTTGCTATTCTGTGTATTTTGAGGGAAAATACGTTTTCCGTGATTTTCCGTTTGAAATGCCACTTTCCGTTTCAAAAGGCCTTTTCCGTGAATTCCGTCCGTTTTCCGTGATCGCGGAAAATCACTGTCCCTACTAATATTAAGTTCATGCTGTTTTTAATGAAATATTATCACTGATGATTTCTTTGAAAAATATATATGAAAACTAACAAATACATTGAGAATTAAAAAAACAATAGATAACATGCATGCAAAAAATCTGTCGTGATACTGATTTTATTTTGACATAGGTTTGAACAGAATCCACCAAATGGTTTCCCAATCCCCCACAAATATTTTGAGGGCTTTATTTATAGATATGCAGTTGAATTCTAATTGTATCCATAAAAAGCATAAGTATGTTATATGAAATGTAATAAAAGGATGAGATGAGATTTAGTTTTCCAATACCATAGTTCTTTTTTGAATTAATGATTAATGTGCATTGCTTTACCAGCCCTTTGAGAGTTGGCAGCACCCAACTGAACCTTGTATATCATGTATATGCTTCAATGGATACTCAGAGTGCAGAGACAATACCTGTCAGCCTTTATCATGTGCAATGGTAGGTATTTTCTAGTGCTAACTTGCTTATCTAACTTTATGGAAACGATTAACAGGTTTCAAAATACAGGAGCGCAAGTTGCGCCTGTGTTGTCACATCAGTTTAACTCTGCCTGCCACAGACATAATATTTAATGTGCCACATTTAAATAAGGGGTTTTGCATGTACTATGCTAATTGAACTCACAATTAGCTTTTGATTGGCTTATTGTAAAGAAAAGCTTTGTGTGTACATTGAACAGTGTGATGCACACATCACTATTGTGTATGTGTGTAAGTACAAAAGACTTAATTGTAAAAACTTGTCCACAGTTGACTCGTTATGACTGTAAACTTTGTAACAAGAGTCAGTTTAGTCCAGTGCTTGCTTACTAAAGCGGTGTCTGAAAAAAACCTACCTGTTATAATATTACAAAGCATCATATGATATTCATAGTTCTATTGTTTTGAACTTTTAGACCCCCATATGATTTGTATTCTATTGTATTTCCTTTATTCGATGTGTATTTTATCATATGTAACAGCTCTCTTTTTCAATGGAAGTTATCACAATTATTTGTGTCATATTAAATCTCTTTGTATGCAATACATGTACTTTTGCTTGATATTTTATAAGTGTTGGTTGTGTGTGATACTCAAGAAAGATTAAGGCAATATTTCCTGTCATTTGAAATACAATTTTAATTTTTTCAATTGTTGCATTGTTGCAGGAACAACAACTGAGACTGCCTGGAAAATGTTGTGCCCATTGTGAAGGTAAAAAAACCCCTACCATTTGGACAGATACAACATAATGATAAAAGTCTGTACTTAGAACTGTTACAAATTTCTAATTCAGCTCTTGAATGCTGATTGCGCGATCGTGGTGGAATTTGCACACGAGTAGAATTGAATGAAAACTATAAGACTGTAAAGTAGAATTTTCAAAAAATTGATCATTTATATTTTTAAATAAATTTTGCATATAAGCATATGAAATTTGCCCTGTATTTGTTTTTTTTTTTGCATATGGCTTTGCCTTCAACTCACTTTATATATTTTAGGTGAGAGTATCAATTTTTGCATTTCTAGCCCAAAAATTGCCAAAATGTTAATGTCTTATGCATGTTATTTTTTTTTTATTACTTTGCATTTTTTTATTTTTCGAGTCTTGTTTTTTTTAATTGTTTTTTCCAAAGAACTTTTTGGGTGACCCTTTTGCAATCATTAATAGCAAAATATACACTAATTTAAATGAACAAAAGTAAGAATAATCACATTTAAGATTTTTTGGTTAAAATACACAATTTGCATTTACTTTGTACACAGATTTTAAGCAATTTTTGGTCTGACATGCTCTAACAAAATGTTGTGAAATTTTATATATACTCCATACCTGGCCATCACAAGTTTGGTCTCAAAAGATGCGCAAGACTTGAAAGTAAAAAGTAAGTGCGTGGCGTAATAAAAAAATTTCACACGACGGCGTAGTGACAAAATTTGTTGCGGGGTTCAAATTGACCCCCCCTGTTAAATGAGGGTTAATCCATTGAAAGTTATGGATTAACTTATTTTTTTATTAATTGTACATTGCTTTGAATTGACAGAAATATAGGGTTAAGGGATGCTTTGAAATTTCTGGGAACAAAGGTGGTGGATTCAGACAGGTGCGCAAGGAATGCTTACTCCTACATGTATATATTGAGAATCAGTCTGGACTGAAAAGAAAAGGGTCACAGATTCACCAGAAGAAATGAACGGGGGGAGGGGGTTGCTTTCATCCCCAGGTTTTGGGGGTTCAGGTGTAATGCCCATTTTTCTCTGCTGCACTAATGGCCTTTCATCCTGTTCATTTTTGTCCCGCCTGCATAGCAGAGTGAGACTATAGGTGCCGCTTTTTTCTCGGCGGCGTCAACACCAAATCTTAACCGAAGGTTAAGTTTTTGAAATGACAGCATAACTTAGAAAGTATATGGAACTTGTTCATGAAACTTGACCTTAAGGTTAATCAAGTATTACTGAACATCCTGCTCGAGTCTCACGTCACAAGACCAAGGTCAAAGGTCATTTAGGGTCAATGAATTTTGGTCTAGTTTGGGGTATTTGTTGAATTACCATCATAACTTTGAAAGTTTATCGGTCTAGTTCATAAAACGTGGACATATCACTGAACATCCTGTGTGAATTTCAAGTCACATGACCAAGGTCAAAGTTCAATGAACTTTGGCCACGTTGGGGGGGTATCTGTTGAATTACCATCATAACTTTGAAAGTTCATGGATCTGATTCATGAAACTTGGACATAAGAGTAATCAAGTATCACTGAACATCCTGTGCAAGTTTCAGGTCACATGACAAAATTAAAGGTCATTTAAGGTCATTGAACTTTGGCCATTTTAGGGGTAATTATAAGATTGCTGTCATAACTTTGAAAGTTTATTGATGTAGTGTATAAAATGTGGATATAGGGGTAATCAAGTTTCACTAGGCAGTGCTGCACCAGCCCGAGTTTGCTCAATCTCAAGATTTTAGCCCGATCAGCCCTGTTCGCGATTAATCTCAAGATTCAAGAAACCCCGTCTCCACCATCCCAAGAAGAACGATTCCTGCTCGGGCAAGGCATCAATGCATCATGGTCTGACGCAGTGCATAAATAATCCCAAGTGCATCTGCACCTGCGAATTAGCGGGATAATTCGTAAAATAGCACGCTATTTTGCAAATAATCCCAAGTTGATTTGGGATTGCAATCTCGAGATTAATCCTACAAATAATTGCGTGTCCATTACAAATAACCTCGAGACTATTCAGATAGGGATAATTTGCTGGATCAGAAATAGCGAGCTAATTTGAAAACTCGGGATGGTGCAGATGGCCCTACTGACAAGTTTTAGGTCACATGATCAAGTTCAAAAGTCAATGAACGTAGTATTGTTTCCTTGTATGAATGGTGTTTTTTGTGAATAATTATTTTGTAGTAGTTTTCAAAGTCAGCACTGCTGCTACATTGAATGACCTGATGCAGGTGAGACCGCCAGAGCCATTCTGGCATTCCACTTGTTCTCATTTTTTCTGTGGGGTGGGAGGAAGAAACAAGAATGCATGTTGTTAGGGGCCTGTTTCATAAAGTACTTACAACTGTTGTAACTTTGGCATTATGGCAACTACCTTGGTAACAGGGCTCAGCAGCCAATCAGAATCAAGGTTTCCATGGTAGTTGCCATAATGGCAAAGTTACAACAGTTTTAAGTCCTTTATGAAACAGCCCCCTGAATTTGACAGTTCGTTCATTGTAATACAATACTAAGCGTGCATTCTTTCATTCACTGTGACCTCAATTTTTTTTACTTGACAGAGTGTTATGATGAGCTGGAGAGGACATTTAAGACCCTCAACAATATGTTTTACATTGTGGTCTTGAAACAGCCATCCAATGTGACTGCAATTGAGATTACTTCTGCAGTTAGAGTCATTACGATACTTACGGTTAAGGTGTCGGGGACAGATGTAACTGACAGGATAGCAACCGAAGCAGTCTTGGACCAGCAAACGAGTGGACAAGTAATACGTTTTGATCAAGCTTCTAACTCTTTTGTTTTGTAATATTGAACACCTATAAAATATTCTCTCTTAAACATCAATATTCATAAAGTCTTTTTTTGCTGTAATTTCTTAAGGCGACCGCACACCTTACGATTCGTCTGCGATCCAATTCGTCTGCGATCCAATTCTGGAATAAAGTAGAATAGTAGAATTTGATGCTAATATTAAGACTTGGAATATCTTACTGTGTAATGTTCTAAATCATTGTACAAATACCTATGTTCAAATCTGTGACTATGCTATTATCCTTCTTAGGATAAAAGCAAATTTGATATCTAGTCGTAATGACGTCATAGCAGTCGTACAATTGGCTATGATTTGAAAGTAATTTAGCCTTTACTCTAAAATAAAGGCTTGCAATCCTTTAAAATGCATATATTAGTATTCTTTCGATTGATTTTAACCTAAAATAAAATGATATGTTCCATTCATGTTTTCAGAAAATGAGCAAAATGCAAGTTGTTCCAAAATCGCGAACAGTCGCAAGGTGTGCAGTGGCCTTAAGAGACCTTTATGCTGGAGGTGGAAGGTGTTTATGTTAGAGCGCCTGTTCCGGATAAGATCATAGATCTTGACCTGCATGGGTTTGCGTCACGCAGCATGCCGGAAGACGTCTAACAATAAAACTGCTAGCGTTGTGTGTTAGCGTGCCTCACCGCTGTGTTCAGTGCGGGTGTGAATGCAGTTTGAAAACACTCCGTCCATGCTTAGTGCCTTCAATGCTACATATGGTCCAAGAGACTAGGTACAGACTTTCAACATGGGCCTAAAGAAAAAGCCGACCCACAAATGTATTCATATGAATTATAAAAACACATCAGTGTTTTGATAAAATATCAACATGGGATCTATAAGTCATGATATTTTTTTTACTTTCAGCTTTATGATTCTATATTGGAATTGCTGCATGGCCTCATAATGCAAACTGTGAATACTATGAACTGTCATTCTCTCAGAAGGTATTGCACTTAGTGTCTTTAAATTAATTTAGACACATTATTTGTGCTTCTATAAAACCTGGAAGAAGAAAGCAACAAGTTACAGCCATGGAAAAACACAATTTTTAAAAATATGGGAACAAGCTTAATATCATGTCAGAAGTTATTATGTTTTCTATTTTGATATTTTTTTCTTTTGTTTAATAAATAATAGTCTACTGGAGTTGTCTTAGAATTACAAGAAGGACAGCCCAATCAGATCATCTTCTACACACCACTTGAAAATGTTGATGTAATTGAATTAACCTTCTCGGATGCAATGAATTTCACATCGTCGATTATCTATGGGTGCAGTGAAGGTAAGTTGTGAAAAAACAATTATTGTTCAGTATTTGCTCTGGGCCCCATCTTACCCACAACTATAGAAAGCCAGCAACATCAATGGCTTACATATCTTTCTCGATTAAAGGGATACAATAAAGCATTTTGTTAAAAAATTTATAATCTCGTCCTACAGACATATGGTATCACGCTTGGAGTCCGTCTTTCCGTCCATCTGTCCGTCCATATAATACATGTACGTTGTAGAATAAGATGTAAAATAAGTGGAATAGTACACTCTTTATCATTGTTCTATCATTCAACCTTCTTTGACAGAACCTTCAACAACACCAAGGGACACTGGTGATACAGGTAGGTTAACAATTCCTCACTCTCATCTTTTCCAATAACATAATTATTCAGCTGAAACCAAACAACTGGAAAATAAAAGAAACGTATGGTTCCAAAACGGCGGGTTACAACGCAGAATAAATGGCATATATCCACAATCTTGAAATGTGTTCCTGAATGAGGAGGTGAAGCACTGAAAAAAATGTACGTCATGCAGGACTCGAGTAAAGACATTTGCCGTGAATATTCACAACCAGCCATTGACGATAGATGTAGCTTTCAAAGTATCTCATTTTATGCTAGCTTTCGGCCAGTAGGGCCTTCACCAGGCCAGCAATGAGATTAACTTGGGTTTCTGGGCATCTGGAGAGTGGTAAGTCTGTGTGGTATGTGTACTAATATATATATATAATATGTATTTACATACACTCGGCAAAGAAAGTTCTTGGACACTTATAAAAGTTAAAATATTCCATATAGATATTTGATTACAGGCAAATGTCAACATGACCAGACAATATTCCTCTTCCAGTATGACATGACATTTTCATGTGAACAGTCATGCATGGGTGGTTAAATGCTTTAAACAATAGCTAGTCAGTAAAAGAAAATTGCAAGAAATGGCTAATGACCATGGGCATCCTGTAGGCCTACATTCAACAATTTCAACAGGTGGTTATCATTTGAATTGAATGCTTAGGAATGCATCATGAAATGGATCATTTGGACACTCAATTTTAAGATGAAGCTTTTCCAACCAAGAGCATGAAAGAGCAATAGGAATGTTGCAGTCTGGGCAGTCATTTAGACAAGTGGCTCGATATTTCCAAGTTTCACCAACAACAATTTCAAATTTGAACCAGCGGCATTTGGCTACTGATGAAGTTAGAGACCGCCCTAGGAGTGGTCAACCTAGGGCCACCACCCCTGCAGAAGATAGGAGGATAAGGATTATTTTCTTTTGCTTATGCCAAGATACTTAAATTTGACATTTTTTTCATCGACTAACTTTGGACTTAAAATTCCAGTGGAATAGTGATGCATCCAAGGTGGATAACTTTCTTTTCACTTTTAGATTGGTATTTGACTTTAAGTTTGCTTTTATCGTTTAATGGATATTTATGCCGCACAAACTTTCACAACTTTAAGAATGACTGATCGTTTTCTTGCAATTTTCTTTTACTTACATTGCAATTGTTAAATGCCTGTAACCAGCCATGCACTGTCTGATCCATTTCTTGCAATTTTCTTTTACTGACATTGCTATTGTTTTTAATGCATATAACCACCCATGCATGACTGTTCACATGAAAATGTCATGTCATACTGGAAGAGGAATGACATACAATAATTTGCCTTTAATCAAATATGTATATGGAATATTTTAATCTTTATAAGTGTCCAAGAACTTTTTTTGCTGAGTGTATATATATATCTCCATTCTGCCATTAGAAGACAATACTGAATCAAAGTATATCTTTGCTTTCATGAAATGAACAAGATAATATATTTCTCTCCATTTCTATTTCATTCCAAAGTTGATTATGTCTCTTTAATGTGTTACATGTTGTGACCTCAGCAACATCATAATTATAAATAATTGCATTCAATTAATATTTATTTGTAGACTTAGGAACTAACCCAACAAGACCTAGACCAGCTGAAACAGGTAATTTGAAATGCTATATATATATAACTCTTTGCCCATTTTGTTCGACTAGAGTCACAGCAGATTGGCAAATTTAAGTAAAGTTGCATTCTATTCACAATACACATTGAGTGCATTAAGTCTATTGCTTACACAAACATGCACAATAGTGATATGTGCATTGCATTGTACTGTATACAAACAAAGCTTTTCTTTACAGTAAACCAATCAAAAGCTATTGTGAGCTGATTTAGCATAGTCCATGCAAAACGAGGTTGCAACTCTTAAAAATGGTGAAGTTAAAGCTCTCAAATATGTTTGTGTCATATTTGACCTTATTTCATTCTTTTCTATTTTCTTTGTGGCGGGATTTGTTGATATTAAGTTTAACAAAACATGGATATAATGTGCTTAGTCACAGGAAAAAGTGAGCCAAACTTCCATCAAAATCGAAATGAGATGAAATGAATAATTTAGGTTATCACATTTAACATTAAGGTTTGATGCTAAAACGTTATACAGGAGAGTATGTAAATCTGCTCTACAGATAAACATTATCCAACCACATACAGGGGACATTCGTATATAAACCTGTTGAATATTTAAACTCTGCAGTACTGGAAGCTAGCTTTAATGTAGTTAAAGGTTCTGAGGGATTAGACAAGGTCACAAGATCTTTAGTATATTTGAAAGAGCATTTTTTTTTAATATTATGAGTACTAGACTTCTCTAACAAATGAAACATGTATATAATTAGGACTACAGATGTTGAGGAAGTCTCTTTGAAATGCATATAAATTTGCACTGAAATTTACTTTGATAACCCATATGATTGTATTGATGTTATCATTACTACTTTTTCCAGTTCCAACAACTACACCGACAACACCTGGTAAGTTGTAAAAAAACTCTCTCTTCATTTTGATATTTGATATTGTGATGCTGCATAGTTGGACTGTTTTTACTTGGGTTAGATCCTTGCCACCTTTATGTGGGGGTGTTGTGGTCTAGTGGTCATGACTCTGGAGGACGTGGATTCAATACTAACCCCATGTCGTGTTTCCTTTAGCACAATATTTACGCACATGGTGCTGCACTCAACCCAGGTTAGGTGAAGGTGTACCTAGTCGGTAGAAGTTCCTCAAATGCTTGAGTGCTTAGGAAGCTTAGTTAAAGCCAGAGTTCGAGTAACAGCAGGTCCCGCTTGTATATCATCATTATCACATGACATGTTTTTTTCTCCAACTCGTTTCCATGATTTGCTAACTTGTTCTGTAAAATTGTAACTTGTTCCCATGCTCTAGTGAGTATTTTTTGCCTTGAATTAACCTGTTCTCTTGACTCAATGATTTGTTCCCTCGTTACAGAGTTATAATGTAAGTTGTCAGAACGAGTCGTAACTCGATGGAATGAGTTACTTATATAGGTCAAGGGAATGAGTTAATTTTGTTGAGGGAACGAGAATCACGGATGTAGAAAAAGTGCAATCGTACAATATTAACCTTTGTGCTATCATTCAACCTTCTTTGACAGAACCTTCAACAGAACCAATTGTCACTGGCGATACAGGTAGGTTAACAATTCCTCACTCTCATCTTTTCCAATAACATAATTATTCAGCTGAAACCAAACAACTGGAAAATGAAAGAAATGTATGGTTCCAAAACAGCCAGCTTGCAACACTTTAAAGGGGAATCCAACCCAAATAAAAACTTGTTTTTATAAGGAAATGAAAAATCAGACAAGTTGAAAGCTGAAAGTTTCAACAATATTGGACAACTAACAAGAAAGTTCTGAATTTTTAAATGTTTAAATATTGGTCATCACTATACCCATGGAGACTTCAAATTGGTCGCATGTGGGATGTCATAGTGATGTAAGGCAGGGACTACTCTTCCATGTACTCCAATACATATTATGGCTTAAAATGTCAGTTTTCCCAAAAGTTTTATTTCAAATTAAACTTTTCTATCATGAGGACATAAAGCAATATAGTACCTGGGTTACATTTAGATTACTGCCCCAGGGATATGGGTACTTAGGAGAAAACCACAAATCCTTGATAATAAAGTACGTACATGGCCTATGGGAAAGTTGTCCTTGCCCCTTGTCATAATTTACTTACCCAGTTGCCAATTTGAAATCTACATAGTATTAGTGATCTCAATTTTAAAGCAGCTATAACTTTCTTACTGCTTGTCCAATTTCTTTCAAACTTTCACCATTATATTTAATTTACTTTTCTCCTTCCCAACATAACATTTTATGGCCAAGGCTGGATTCCCCTTTAAGAATAAATGGCATATATCCACAATCTTGAAATGTGTTCCTGAATGAGGAGGTGAAGCACTGAAAAAAATGTACGTCATGCAGGACTCAAGTAAAGACATTTGCCGTGAATATTCACAACCAGCCATTGACGATAGGTGTAGCTTTCATAGTATCTCATTTAATGCGAGCTTTCGGCCAGTAGGGCCTTCATCAGGCCGGCAATGAGATTAACTTGGGTTTCTGGGCATCTAGAGAGTGGTAAGTCTGTGTGGTATGTGTACTAATATATATATATAATATGTATATACATACACTCGGCAAAGAAAGTTCTTGGACACTTATAAAAGTTAAAATATTCCATATAGATATTTGATTACAGCAAATGTCAACATGACCAGACAATATTCCTCTTCCAGTATGACATGACATTTTCATGTGAACAGTCATGCATGGGTTGGTGAAATGCTTTAAACAATAGCTAGTCAGTAAAAGAAAATTGCAAGAAATGGCTAATGACCATGGCCATCCTGTAGGCCTACATTCAACAATTTCAACAGGTGGTTATCATTTGAATTGAATGCTTAGGAATGCATCATGAAATGGATCATTTGGACACTCAATTTTAAGATGAAGCTTTTCCAACCAAGAGCATGAAAGAGCAATAGGAATGTTGCAGTCTGGGCAGTCATTTAGACAAGTGGCTCGATATTTCCAAGTTTCACCAACAACAATTTCAAATTTGAACCAGCGGTATTTTGCTACTGATGAAGTTAGAGACTGCCCTAGGAGTGGTCAACCTAGGGCCACCACCCCTGCAGAAGATAGGAGGATAAGGATTATTTTCTTTTGCTTATGCCAAGATACTGAAATTTGACATTTTTTTCATCGACTAACTTTTGACTTAAAATTCCAGTGGAATAGTGATGCATCCAAGGTGGATAACTTTCTTTTCACTTTTAGATTGGTATTTGACTTTAAGTTTGCTTTTATCGTTTAATGGATATTTATGCCGCACAAACTTTCACAACTTTAAGAATGACTGATCGTTTTCTTGCAATTTTCTTTTACTAACATTGCAATTGTTAAATGCCTGTAACCAGCCATGCACTGTCTGATCCATTTCTTGCAATTTTCTTTTACTGACATTGCTATTGTTTTTAATGCATATAACCACCCATGCATGACTGTTCACATGAAAATGTCATGTCATACTGGAAGAGGAATGACATACAATAATTTGCCCTTAATCAAATATGTATATGGAATATTTTAATCTTTATAAGTGTCCAAGAACTTTTTTTGCTGAGTGTATATATATATATATATATCTCCATTCTGCCATTAGAAGACAATACTGAATCAAAGTATATCTTTGCTTTCATGAAATGAACAAGATAATATATTTCTCTCCATTTCTATTTCAATCCAAAGTTGATTATGTCTCTTTAATGTGTTACATGTTGTGACCTCAGCAACATCATAATTACAAATAATTGCATTCAATTAATATTTATTTGTAGACTTAGGAACTAACCCAACAAGACCTAGACCAGCTGAAACAGGTAATTTGAAATGCTATATATATATAACTCTTTGCCCATTTTGTTCGACTAGAGTCACAGCAGATTGGCAAATTTAAGTAAAGTTGCATTCTATTTACAATACACATCGAGTGCATTAACCCTAAATAGACTGGGCTATTTCGACACCTAAGAAGACTGGGGGGGCTGATTCAGCCCCCCCTTATGATCTCGGCCGTCGATCGCGCGATCGCGACAAAAATTGGCACACGTGTTACCCATGGCATTATCTACAAAACTATAACATCAAATTCTGCAAAAAATCTCATGTCTCATTAATTATGCTAATTTATGCGTAAAATCATAAGTTTGCTCTAATTAATAAAATAATGCCCCAGAAATGCTAATTTTTTTTTTCACGTACTCTAGATAAGCATCTGATCAAATTGATTTTTAAAAAAATTCAAAATCGCATTTATTTTCTTATGTATTCTATTGTTTTCTAAATTTCTTATGTATTTCTTTGTTTTTTGACTTTTTGTTTTTTATTGTTTTTTCAATGGAAATTGTTGGGGACTTTATTTTGACCATAAAAAAGATAAAATTAATTGATTTTAAGCAGTAAAAGGAAAAATAATGATACATTTATGAAATTTGGCTAAGTACACTATTTGCATTGGATTTGTACACAAATTCACGTTTTTGAGTAATTTTGGGTCTGCATGCACTTACGAAATGTTGCGTAATTTCGGAACCGCGTACCCGGGGGTCACGATTTTGGTCTCAAAAGTTGCGCGAGACTTGAAAGTAAAAAGTCAGCGAGCGACGCGGTCAAAAAATTTTGCGCGGCGGATTTATTGCGAAAAATGTTGAGGGGGGGGCTGAATCAGCCCCCCCAGTCTTTTTAGGGTTAAGTCTATTGTTTACATAAACATGCACAATAGTGATATGTGCATTGCATTGTACTGTATACAAACAAAGCTTTTCTTTACAATAAACCAATCAAAAGCTATTGTGAGCTGATTGAGCATAGTCCATGCAAAACAAGGTTGCACCTGATATTTAATGTGGTGCAGGAGTGATTCTGTCAGTGGCTGGCAAAGAGTTTCAACTCTTAAAAATGGTGAAGTTAAAGCTCTCAAATATGTTTGTGTCATATTTGACCTTATTTCATTCTTTTCTATTTTCTTTGTGGCGGGATTTGTTGATATTAAGTTTAACAAAACATGGATATAATGTGCTTAGTCACAGGAAAAAGTGAGCCAAACTTTCATCAAAATCGAAATGAGATGAAATGAATAATTTAGGTTATCACATTTAACATTAAGGTTTGATGCTAAAGCGTTATACAGGAGAGTATGTAAATCTGCTCTACAGATAAACATCCAACCACATACAGGGGACATTCGTATATAAACCTGTTGAATATGTAAACTCTGCAGTACTCGAAGCTAGCTTTAATGTAGTTAAAGGTTCTGAGGGATTAGACAAGGTCACAAGATCTTTAGTATATTTGAAAGAGTATTTTTTTATATTATGAGTACTAGACTTCTCCAACAAATGAAACATGTATATAATTAGGACTACAGATGTTGAGGAAGTCTCTTTGAAATGCATATAAATTTGCACTGAAATTTACTTTGATAACCCATATAATTGTATTGATGCTATCACTACTACTTTTTCCAGTTCCAACAACTACAACGACAACTCCTGGTAAGTTGTATAAAAAACTCTTTCATTCATTTTGATATTTGATATTGTGATGCTGCATAGTTGGACTGTTTTTACTTGGGTTAGATCCTTGCCACCTTTATGTGGGGGTGTTGTGGTCTAGTGGTCATGACTCTGGAGGACGTGGATTCAGTTCTAACCTATATTCAATTCTAGCTGTCGTGCAGTCTCCGGAACCCTTCTCAATTTTATATCTCTTTTGGGGCAGATTCGCTCATGAAAGTCTATTGTGCACCCGGGGGGGCCACTTACACTGACGTGTGGATACTGTTACGATACTGCAACAAATAACAATTGAAATTTTATTTAAATTTCCTTTTTTTTATTACAGGAAATAATTATACATAAATAAAACAAATAATGATCTTACATAAATCTCTTGAAGTGTCTGATGTACAATCCAGGGTTATAGTTCACTGTTATAGTCCAATATATATATATTCCAGGTAGGCTGGGAAGATTCCTTATTGATGATGGCGATGATGAAACTGATGTTGAAGTCCGATGAATAATAAAAGTCACTGTAACGAGTTGAAATGTCCGTGAAGACGATGTTGATGATGATTAACAGTTAATTTCAGCAATCCATGGGTTGAAACGTGTTCATTGAACAGGTTGATGTTGTTGATGAGAACTGATAATTTCTCTCTCAAAATAACTGCAAACAGTTCATTGATGGTGGGCATAAACTGCTCTGATCTGATCTGGTGAAGTGATCTCATATGATGTGATGTGATCTCCTGCTCTCATATGATGTGATCATCATCTTGAAAAATCTGCAGCTTTATACTAATTACAAGTGTTCTAGATCATTCTCAAATTTCAACTAATCTACAAGCTTCTAGAATTCACTCTTCTGGAAGCTTCTTTATTTCTAAAACATTCTTGAATGACCTCATTGAAATCAACATTGGTAAACAAAATACCTAAGCCTATTCATTTCCACTACCAATACAATTCTATTGTTTGGCTTTTCCCTATTCAACAATAAAACTCCTTGGCCTTTAAATAGGCAAGGCCTGCATAATAAAATGACATTCTGGAAAGTTCTTTACAAACATGCTGTGGAATGTACTTGATCATTCTAGGCTATTCTTAAAGAGGAAATAACTAATAGATTAATGTAACTGCTTTCACAATTCTTCTACAATTATTCTTATATATAACAATACCATGCGCGACCAAAAAAACACGTAAAAAGGATGTCCTTTTCACGATAGGGCACGTTATGTACGTAACGTGATAAGGGTGTCAAAAACACAAAAATAATGAAAAAAGGGTATCTATTTTGCTAGGAAAATAACGTGTTTAGGGTCGAATTGGCGGGGATGATAAAACAAAATTAAAATGTTTTATAAAGGATGTCCTTTTTGCCCCAACACTTTGTGTTTAGAGTCCGAATTGCGGGAGGTATCGAAGGTGGGGTCGTACTAAACCAAATAAGGTAAAGCCGACGACCGAAGGACCCGTAACAATAAAACATTCTTCACACACCAGTACTTGCTTAGGAGTTCATTTCAGGGAATACTTGCCAGGAGTATCGTTTTGTTTCCAATACTTGTTAAGGGTAGGGTTTCACACGCCAATACTTGTTAAGGGGTGCATTTTCATAATATGGAAATTACGTGTTAAGGGTGCTTTTCGAGACCTCTTGGTCGCGCATGGTATCCACTCGTGAATGGAAGTGCCCCCCCCCCCGGGATTGTGCAACATGATACACTCTCTCATCCCTCTGAAATACACCAAATCACCCGCTCACTCACCTCATATGCAAATGAAGGAACTTAGGAGATATTCAGTTTACAGTTCAACTTGATTTATTCGGAGCTTACATCTTACAACGGCAAGCCACCGCAGCTCCAGCGAACTGACGTTCTTCTCCAATAATCGCAAAGCATATCACAACATAAAAATATTGCCCTCTACGATTTAACTATGAGATACATCTTAAAGGAATAACTCAATATTAAGCCTGATGAACAGGTTTCAGAACACATGAATCACTGCATTGAGATCAAATTCTGTTAAAGATTTTCCATTATTTGTACTCAATAAACAAATGGCAGGAGCACAATTCCAAGATTCAAAGATGTAGCACTAACAATTCAATTGAATTACATGTATGGGAGTTACTGCCCTTTCTCACGGTTAAAAAAATCTTAATTTGAATGATGATTCCAGTGGGCTAATGACAAATTTTAGGCATGTGAAACCAAAATAGAACAATATTAGAATCAAGAATGCTAATCACAATCTCAAATTCAAATTGTACTCTGGAGGTGAATTCCACTTACGTTTCAATAAAATTAAAGTACATATTTTGTGTGTGAAAGGCTTGACCTCCTAAACATCATTTGGGGGACGGAGCTCGGTGACATTTCAAGCAGTTCCATAGATATTACATTTGTCATGCACTCATCCTAGTTTGTATTTGTGATGTAGTGATTTGCTTGACAAGTCACCAAGAAAATATCAGGCATAATTTCTGATAAGTCACAAACCAACGAAAGTGTTGACTTTTTGAACTTGAAAATATGACATTGTATTGCGAAAGAATGTTCCAACCTCTTTTCTTTTATATTTGTATGCCCCAGCCCTGCACCCAGTCCATCATTCCCACAGTGATAGTGTATACAGCAAATGATCTATAATGGGAATAACGCTCATGAACCAAAATGATATAAAGATATTTAAAACAATCTGCCCTTTTCACAAATTGGTTGTTTGTAAACCTAAAAATTAAGGAAAACATATTTTTACATGCAAGCGCAGTGAGTGAAGTGCACAAATTATATGTATATATTTTTTTATTATATATTCTGTTGATGTCTTTACCATATCATGTCATGTAGCAGTTTCTCATTTGTAACGGAACTCTTATTTGTAATACATGTACTATTCCTCCTCTTGTAATTCTTCTCTTTTCTCTTTCTTTCCTTTCTGTCTGTCATTTTTCTAAATTTTTAAATATTTTTCTTTCTTCTCCTTCTTCTTGACCTTTGCTTTATCTCATTTTTATAGGTTTTCCCACTCAATATCACATTTTAATCATTTAATTTAATTACCATATGATTTTGTGATAGCCATGATCGCCTCGGATGTTTGTTATTGTAATTCGTTATTTGTCTTTAGAATGCAATTGCCACACAATTTTTTTTTTTTTTGTAAAATAACCATTGCTGGTCTTCTTTATTCATCAAACAAAATATGTTCACAGAGCTAACATTTGCCTCCATTTCTGGAGGGAAATACATGGTTTTTCACATTTTCTTCTATCTGTAAACGATATCTTAATAGGTAAAACAATATATTAAACAGCCTTTGAATCATTATTTTCCTTTTAGATTCTTTTGCAGCGAAACATAAATAGTATATAAAGCATAATTCAAAATTATATCTACATCATTTTTTTCTTTTGACCTAAATGAAATTCCTGATAGTATATGACATGGCTGGAAATGAGAATTTGGCAAAATATTTTTCTGTACATTTTCTTCAACTTTTTCCCAAAATATTATCATTATGTTACAAGAGAAAAACATATGACTGCAATCACCTTTTTGATCACAGTAAAAACATTGATCATTTTCTTTTAATTTCCATTTAAAAAGGTTAGCTGGTGTTGCCAAAATATCATACATGAATTTGAAATTAAAATTGACCAATATATTGTCCTTAACCAACTTTAACTTAAATAACCAGACATCTATCCAAATTGGTAAACAGTCAAATACTAACATATTACTCCAAAATTCCTCTGCTCTAGATTCTTCGGTTTGCACTTTGATCAATTCAATATTCAATTTAATATGTTTTTCTAACTGTCAATTTACTTAATGGAATAATACTATCAACCAATCTAATATCATTATATACATTAACATTGGATCTAAATTCTGAATACTTCTTTTGCAATAAACTTGTGCTAGAATAAAAAGACATGTTGCAGCATAAATGAATAGCGTGTCTTATACGAGTATATTGACTGTACCACCTTCCATCCTTAACTACTATTTTTGCACTTATCTATAGGTAGAGAAATTCCAATTTGAGCTAAACATATATCAGTTACCAACAAGTAATAATAAAATGTTCAAATCAAAGAAAAGGAATTAAGAAAAAGAAATAGTATTTTCATTGAAATGTTCCTAGAAACTCAGGTATATACTTCCACATCAAGCTCAATCATGTGAAGCCCAGCATAGAAGATACAATGCATTGATTACACACATTTGACTTCTATGTGTTATCTCTATGGCAAATTAAGTGTAATGTCAGTTACCAGCATGGTCGTGGAAAAATCATCGAAGCCCCCAAAAGACAAAAACAAATTACTTAATATTTTGACACATCTTAATCTAGTAACGAAGGTATATTAACATATTCAAATTATTACTACTACTCAGGGACATGAGATATTTCAATTTTACTGAACACCCAGAAATTGCATGTCCTTTTTGCATAACGTCAGTTACCAACACATTTTTGCTTGCTGATGCGTAACAAATATGGTAACATAAAAAAAACTTAGTATCAGAGTATACAGCAAGGTTCACTTTATTTGATCTATCAAAAGCAAGCACCCATCATTTGTTGTTTTAGAGATACACACAATGAAAGGTGTGTATAATTGTGCCTTGTAACGTCAGTTACCGTGAAAATTCCCATTTGTGTAGATGCTGCTTAAGAAGATTAGTAAAAAAAAATATTGGTCTATTGTCTTGTGGCAGATGTGCAGCATGTAGGTTTCCACACCTGTCAAGGCTTCAGTGAAACTTGATTTTTTGACTTGTTTGAACAAGCTTTTAGGGTTTTTCTGTGCTAACCAACTTTGGTTCATTGATGCCCTAGGTAAACTTTCCTGTAATTGTGCTGTCTGAGGTCACATGAGGTAGACACAGGTCATGTTAGGTTTTACAGTATAATGGAAGTAAACTGCCACCTTTCAAAAAGTTGGGGGGGGGGGTGTACATGCACTAATGGGACCTGAATTTTATAGTGTCATTGAAGGTCGCATGATAAGCAAATTTTGTAGGAAGTTAATTAGATTCTATAGCAGATATATCACAATGATTGTGAATAAAATTCTGAAGGTTGGCTTTGGAGATGGCTGTAATTTAAGCTATTTCACATGTGTTTTTGGCACATAAGAGCTTAACTTAACATTGTTCCTATTTAGACATTCTTCATGGTTTCAGCAAGGCGTAGGTAAAAAAAAAAAAAGAAAAATACCAAATTAAAAGATTTAGAGTGATATTCAGGAAAATGTATTTCAGTTGATATGCAGCAACATCATTGTTGTCTGTCAATTGAAAATATGCACAGTTCATTTTTAATGGAAAGTGTTTTTCTGAATGTTTTAATTGCAGTGACCACAACATCTTCCACTACAACAGTGACAACAACACCAGGTATACATAATAATGAATTGGAGTGTTCTTTTCATTAGAACTACTTACTATTTGAACTGAATCGTCAGTGACCTTTGTTTTTAACTTTGAGATATAGGAGCAAATTCAATTTTGTACTAAGTCTAGGTGTCCTTACTTTTGATCTTATTTCTATGTAATGCCAGTTTGTATGTGTACCTTTACAATATTAAGCCTGGTAGACAGATTTCGGAACATGGAAATAGGTGCAGTGAGATCAGATTCTGTTAAAGGTTTTCTTTTTAGTTATACTGAATAAACACAATAAATGTCTTGCATATTCTTGTTATTGGAATATCTATAAATTTTAAAAAAACATGAGTTTTCATTTTTTCCTCACCTTGTGTTATTCTAGGTGTTTGTGAGGAGGACTTGGATATGTTGAATGTTACCATCACCCTTACTGCTGATGGGAGTGATCAGAGTACAGATGGAACTATCACACTGGTGTCTGGAGTCAATAAATTCAATATTGAGCTCTCTATCCCAGGTTACATGACGATAGTGAATGCGCTGAGTTTATTTGAGTTTGGAGGACAAAACACCCCTCTAGAGAGGGTTCGCATCTCAAATATTAGGCCTAGTCCAAGCGGTGGTGATACTATTGAATATGATGTTAGCTCCACTCCTCCTGGCATGTTTAGAGTTCTTGATACATTTGGTAATGCACCTGTTGAATCTTTTGACATTGAAGTACTGGATGAGACTAGCAGGCCCTTAACTATTGAGGTCCAAGTCAGAGGATGTATTGAACAAGGTAAACAGCTTGCACTCAGCATGATAATATATCTTATATTTCAAAATCAAAAAGGTAGTTATTGCTTATCCTGTCCAAAATAAATTGGTGACATAGGTTTTGATTCTGCAGTTACTGTGATCTATGATTATGTTTTAAATCATGATTTTGGCTCTTAATGCATAAACCTAGCTTATGAATTATTCCATCTTTAATGTGTATGTAGCCTATGCCATTTATTGTGCATTAACAAGCCTTGTGAACAGATTTTGACCAACTTATTTTGAGAACGTTACTTAACCCGTTCGCGACGGCATAGTAGAATAGGTTCTAACACCCCAAACGAGATTGATCAGCCGACCATGTCAAGTTCGAACAGCTCCATTGTTCCGTGCGTGCGAGCTGGATCGTTGATTACAAAAGCGTGTGTGCGATCCACGATGAGTGAATTGATCGATCAATAGTTTTCGCGCATGCGTAGTTCATTTCCTGTTTTGGCTGCACGGAGTTCAGAGCTCACCTGTCGCTCAAGTGCTATAATTATGTCCGCACAGAGTGACTTCTTTGAGAATGTATTGTTTGTGATGTGGGTTTTGAAGTTCTTCTTTTTCGAAATTACTATTATCATAATATTATCATTCTCCCTTCCTTTCTTCTTCCTTTTCTTCTTTTTCCGATCTTCTTATTATTATCAAAATTATTATTCTCATTTCTTTTTTCTCATATTCTTTTTCTTTTTTGACATTCTTCTTATCTTATCATCCTCATTTCCTTTCTTCTTCTGTTCGATCTCTTTCTCATCTTTTTGTTCTTATACTTCCTGTTTATAGACACCCCCTTCTCCCTTGATATAGTCTTGCTTTGTTTCCTCTTGCAAATGAAATCCTCCTTTTTTTCCTTTTTCTTTTTTATAATGCTCCCTTTTCCTTTTCTCCTCCTTCTTCACTGATAATTGTGTAATCCTACACCTCCTCCATCTCCTAAGTTTTCTCTTTCTATTTCCCTTCTATTTATTCTTGTTATGATTTTGCTTGTGCTTCTTCTTTTTCGTTTTTTTTTCTTCGTCGTCTTATCTTCTCTTACCTATTCTCATTATTCTTTTACTCCCGTCATCCTATTTTGCTTTATTTTGTTCTCTCTCTGTTTTTCTCTTCTTGCAAAATGAAAAAAAAATGAAGAATATGATATTTCTTTTTAAAAGTATGTCCGCCAAAACATGAATCTTCAAAATATCTTTATATGCATACAAGTAATACTTTCTGAACAAGAAATCATAATCTTCTCGATAGGGAGCAGTTCTTACCAATCCACAAATTTGCAAGGTGGTATACAACAATTATTATGAAGATTATTTATCATTTATCATCCAATTATTTAAGTTAGCCCACCCCATCCCCCATGATCACCATTATCTTCTCCCTTCATCTTTTTTTCTGTTTCGTCTGCTTTTTTTATTTTATCTTTTTCTTTGTCTTATCATTATGATATTCATTATCTTAGTAAATCATTGTTGTTATTACTATAAATAATATTATTATTTTTATTATCCGATTGTTATATTTTCTTTTATTATTTGTTATTATCATTGTTAGTGTTGATAGTAATGTTTATAATTGTTATCATTGATATTTTTTAAACATTTGAATATTTACATGTAAAGAATAAAAGAATTTAGTTTAATTTGATTGAAAAATATTATTGTTATTGTCATGTTTGTTTGGCGCAGCCCGAAAGAAGAATCAGTTTCGCTGAATGCCATCCCCTATACTCTCTTTAATCCCCTTACCTCTAGTCAATCTCTACTTATATTCTCTCTCTCCTCTATATTCCCTTTACTTTTTTTCCCTTCTATTCAATCAGTAGCTTACGCGGGGGGGGTAGGGTTGAATTTCATACGAGGCGCTTTTAATCGAAAAAAAATGTACTACAACACTGCGCAGACAAGTGGGTTATGCTCTCCCTCTCTTCTTCATCTCCTGTTCCGTGCCCCCCCGGCCCTGTCTCTATTTTTTCCCTTCTTAGTATTATCTCGTCATCACAGAAATATGTCCAAACCCGGCCCTCCAAGCCCAACCCATACTAAAAATAGAACCTATATTAGGATAGGTGCCCGGCATATTCGGCCCATAATCAATTTCAAATGATGTCTAGATTTCAGGTCGTCGAGAAATGTTCAACAAAAACCTCCAAATTATTTCCTTAATTCAAAATCCAACGGAGACGTTGCCATGTATTTGTGTAAAAAAAATTAATATTATGTATCAAATGATTCTAATAATTAAATTTGTATTATAAACAAGACATTCTGCCTTTCTTTCATTATCCAAGAATATACAATAAGTCCCTGCAATCCGTTATATTTATTGTGAACTTACTCAATTCTCAGTTTATTTCACTAGTTTAGAACGTGTGTGGTTATTTTCTTGACATTTATGTGCAAAGGATTTAATGATCAACAAATGATTAGTAATGCATGGAAAAATGCAAGAAAAAATGACATAAGTATATGTTGGACAATTTAAAATGGAAAAAAAAATGAGTGTGACCAGAAAGACATTTTCGGTTTTGCTGGTAATTGTCAGAGATTGGCGGTGAACCAAGGAATTCTCGGTGGAGGTGACTATAAATGCGCTACTTTTTCTTTACTTTTTTTCTGACAAGCAAAGGGGGGAGGAAATAGAGGTCAGCAATGAAATCGCAACCCAAGTTACACCATTACTATTTTATACCCTTTTTTTCTAATTCTAGTGCATATAAATTATATTCCATTGTTTAACCCCCCCCCTATTTGATTCACCACACTCACTGTCAAATTTTCGGACAATATGATTTGATTAACATTTTAGGAACTTTCCTTTTCGAAATTATTTCCTGCATTCAGTTTGTTTTAATATACAATTTCGTCAAGATGAAAAAGGACTCTGAAAATAATAACCTGCATTGCCAAAGTAAAATTCTAAAATGTCGTAAGTGTATGTAATTTCTCACCCGGTACATTCACCTTTACAGAATTTTGATGTATTAAAATAATTCTTATGTTTCATTTCTCCCCTTCCTTTTTCCTTGTAGCCAACAATCCATAAGAGCTCCGATGAAAATACAAATATAACGAGTTAATTAGAGAACTGTAAGAGGAAGAGCGTGCTTCAAAAGAGATACATAGAAAGGCCATTCTCGCCTGCCTAAATATCATATTCCAGCTCATATTGTCTGATATATGTTATCTCTAATTAATCAATTAATTGTCTTTATTAATTAATTCATGTACTGATTGCGTTATCTCATATTTATCTTTATTACACTTGAGCGTCTGTTATATTCTATGGAGTACGGCCAAAAATGAAACAAATAACCAAATGGACGTATATGGAATCAAAATATGCCTTATGCCGTTTTTCTCGCACCCTTTTAACAAGCAATTAAAAAAAAATTAAACGAGCCGCATGATGATAATGATTAATAATTCATATAATATCCACTAAACATTGCAATCAAGGCGCTCTACTTATTTATTACCCGGCTTACATAATTTGTTCCGTGAAAAGCATTATAGGGCTGTTTGCAGACATAAACATAAATATTTTATTTTAATATATTCTGCTTTTCATTCCCTCTATCTTCTCGAATAATATATCCATGGATTGCATATTTACTCCATGCTCTGGATTCCTATCGCATCACATTTTTTATATGCAGGTCAAACCAAACCACGATAACATGCTCAATCAGAATAAAATCAATTGGGGAAACCTTAGATTTTTCGAAAATTCATATAATGAGATTATATGGATAAAACATGCTTCATATACTTTGTACATCGTAAATAACACATATTAGTCTTCATTAGCATGAATATGCCTATGTCACGGCGTTTATCACTCTTTGGTGTTAAACCAAACTGACAAAGGGTGAATTCATCTGTACATCCTTCCTTTCAAGTCACTCTTTTACATTGTTAGTAAGTGGCAACTTTATTGATCTTCGCTGGATGCGCTTTTGTCATTTTCAAAGGAAAGGGGCCATGCCTCCATCAATTACCCCATCCGTATTGTTAGAACAAAATAGTGTATATGTACGATCCGAGGTATTCTCAATAGCCAGCTGTATATACCTTTTGTTTAGGATTATAGAAATCGATATCAACTTAAAGTCATGTACTCTCTTCTGATCAATTCATGAAGTTGAATATTTTGACAGCCATTTTCAAGAGGCAAAATCATGCACCTAAATGAAAGAAGAAAACAAAAAATGTGTTATAAACTGAAACCATGATTTTTCTTCTTCCTATATTTTATCAACGGCGCCATTTTGAAACCTCTCAAGCAATCTAATATAGTATCGATCGTTTTTGATCTATTGTTGATCATAACAGCGCACACACACAGCTCTGCGTGCGTTTTGGGTTGCATTTCGCTGCTCCCATTATTTTTCCTCACTTATTGAGTACGGTATATACGTGGTTCTGCGAAACTGAAAATCATTGAAATCAAGCTTTCATCGCAGCAATGCCCACTGTACGCCAATATTGGCAAAATATGACACTTAATTTCTCACTTTTTACTCATTTGTTTCCTCATAAGAAAACACTCTTTTCTTCACAATCATGAACAAAAGAAGTCACTTTGAAATGCATATAAGTTTGCACTGAAATCTGCTCATATTTTGATTACTTCGATAATATTTTCATACAGTTCCACCAACTACGACCGCATCTCCAGAAACAACTACACCATCAACAACATCTGGTAAGTTGAATCAATTAGTTATCTTTTCAAAAGTCTAAGCTGCATTTTTTGCATTGGAATCAGCGGTTTTCATTGACCAATATACTCACACTTTCGAAATTGCATTTCCTGTTCATATTCTAGCTCTACAGTGGCGCAATCCAGCATTGTTTTGATCCAATCATTAGCTCTTGTGACATTTAGCGCAACTTTTCTTTGCATAGCGGACAACAAGGAAGGCAAATTTGAGGCGCTGGGGGCCTGGTATGGACGGCCGTCCGTTGGGTAGAGACGGGAGGGGGGTACTGGGATTTAAAGTGCATAGGATCAATTGACACACCCGGGTGCTCGACAAGATATCTTTTTGAAAACTAAGGCAAGATATACAAACATTGGATGTGTGAAACAGACCTAAACACACAATAATGAAATACATGTAGGAGAAGGCAGGGTAAGTTGAGCATAGGGGCAAGTTGAGCCACCTGCCCCAGGCCAATAATGAATGAGTCAGACATTGTGGCGGTGTCAAGTATTGATGACCCATGGCATAACCCCTAACCCCACCACATTGTTTTCAAATTTGAAACAAAAAGTACTTTTCAGAGGGTAAAATACAAAATTCAGCCAAAAGAGTAAAAGGGGGTGTAAAATAGATAAGCGCTTTTTACAAACACATGTCTTTAACTATAATTAAGATATAAGAACAACATTGTTGGTCCAGGTATGGATCTTCATTCTTGTCATAGTCTTTTACATGATGGATGCATGAGAAAATGTGTGGATGTGAAATTATCGCATAACGTTCGGACTGGGGTAAGTTGAGCCATGGTAATTCTTATGGTAATGTATATGAAAATAGAAACAAACCTTGAAAGGCCATCAATATGCATGCAGAAAGGAGCAAATTTACATGACTGTTCTTTTCCTTGTAGAGGATGTTAGTATTCATGGAGAATTAGCAAGTGAAAAGACTTTAAGTAAAAGGTTGAGATGCTGGTTCTTCCCCCATACATTTTGTACATAGTTTTTGTGGCTCAACTTACCCCAGAAGGTGACTCAACTTACCCCATGGAAGGGGCAAGTTGAGCCATTTGACATCTCTTTTTTCAAAGGTGACAATGATTTTCAGTGTGGGGGTAGAAAGTTATATATAACTGAAAAATATTTCAGAAGACTTAAATTTTAAGGCAAAGTACTTATTTCTCCCAAGATTATTAAGCATATTAATTCTAACATGCAAAAATCAAAGTGTCACAACTTACCCCGCCTTTCCATACATTTATTTCAAGCAACATCATAATTCAAATACTGATCAGCAACTGCTATAAAAATAATTGCATTGAAAAAATTATTGCTATGTACATTTATCATTTTTTGGAGTGCTATATAGCGCTGGCTTGCATGCTTGCTTGAATGTTGCCCTCTATAGGTCAAAGTATACAGTCTCCTTGCCAAAAATACATTTCAGTTGATATGCAGCACGAAAGTAGTTTGTTTCCTGTCAATTGATAACATGCAAAAATGTCTTTATGATTGAATGGAGTTGAGAGGGCATTTTGTTAATTTTTTGTCTGAATGTTTTGAACAGCAGAGACTACAACTACTGTCATCCCAGTTACTACAGGTGAAATTGGCGATGCAGGTAGGTTCACATTAGCTCTCGTCTTTTTTTTAAAGATATTATTCTCTTCTTGGAGCGTTGTGGCCCAGTGGATTAGTCACCGGACTCTGAAACAGAGGGTCGTGGGTTCGAATCCCAACCATGGCGTAATTTTCTTAAGCAAGAAATTTATCCACAATGTGCTGCACTCAACCCAGGTGAGGTAAATGGGTACCTGGCAGGAATTTATTCCTTGAAACGCAGCGCGCGTAACAGCTGCACTGCTAAAGTAAGGGTAATTATTCTGCATAAACTGTAGAGCGCTTAGAGACTTCTTACAAAGTAAGTATTAAGCGCTATATAAGCAAGTATGATTATTATTATTATTCTTTTAAAGATATTATTCAGTTGAATTCATACAAGGTGACAGGTTAAGAAATGTTAAGTTACAAAAAAGCTTATGACACTTTTATAATAATTTGCAGACGGGACATGAACTCAAACTCTGTTCTTGAATGAAGGGGTGAAATGCTGAGAAAAAAAATTGCCTCATGTAGGCCGAAGCTGTGTGCATTTCCTGTCAGGTCCAGACATGTCTGAAATAAAAATCTGACATTAAAACAATATCATATCAAATTGTCCCTTTCTTTGATAAAATGAACAAAATAACCTCTTTTCTGTCCGATATTATTTGTTTTCAAGCGCTTGCATGTCTTCTCAATGTGTTATATATGTAACAAATCATGTTTTACCCAATATTTACTTTTAGCTGTAGAAACTACGCGTCCACCAAGATCTACACAAACAGGTAACTCAAAATGCTATGCATATACAATGGTGAACTTCCATTGAAGTTTTCTCACATTTAGATACATGTTATAGAGTAAGATGTTTATTTCATAACTGACCTTTATTCATTACAATATTCTTTCTGATGGGATTTATTGATATTGATTTTTAAAAATGAACATAATGTGCTTACAGTCACAGTTAATTATTAGTCAAACTTTTATCAAAATTGTTATTACATGTTGATGAAATGAATAATGCATGTTATCACATTTAAAAAGGATTGATGCAAAATCGTTGTAGTAGAGTATGTAAATCTGCACTAAAAATATTCATTATTGAACCCCATACAAGAGATATTCAAAGATTAACTTGCTGAATATTTCAACACTGAAGTATGTGAAACCAGCTTTCCTGTAGTTAGAGGATCAGAGGGTTTAGACAAGGTCACAAGAACTTGAATATATTTGAAAGAGCATTTTTCATGTAGAAATTATTAATATTGATATTTTGTTTAATATTTTGAGCAATTATAGGTACTTTGTTATTCTATTTTGTACCAGACTGCTGTAACAAATGGAGTATTTACATATGAATACAGATTTTGAAGAAGTCACTTTGAAGTGCATATAAATTTGCACTGAAATTCATTTTAATAACCCTTATGATAATATTGATGTTATCATTACTACTTTGTCCAGCAACTACAACGGCAGCTCCAGAAACAACCACCCAATCGACAACACCTGGTAAGTTTTTTTCAATGACCTGTTCATTCATTTTGATATCTGACATTGTGATGCTGCATAGTGGGACTACAGTTCAACAATATTTACCTTAATTTTACTTGGGTTGGATCCTTGCCAACTTTATGTAGGGGTGCTGTGGTCTAGTGGTCATGATTCTGTGGGACAGGGTCCATTTTTAAGCCATCTTGTGATTTCCTTTAGGAAGAACTTTACACATATTGTGCTGCACTCAACCCAGGTGAGGTGAGTGGGTACCTGGTAGGTAAAAGTTCCTCAAATGCTTGAGTGCTTAGGTAGCTTAGTTAAAGCCAGGGTATTTATACTAGCAGGGCCCACTGGGAGAACATTTCTTTGTAATGAAGTGGCTACCCTGAGTATATATGCTGTTATTAATATCATTATCTACACTTATATTTCGAGATACTAATTTGTTTTCCATACAAATAAACTTGTCTACTTGCGAAAATGCTTTTTTTTTCACAATCACAAGAAAGCAAGAATGCGTATAAAACTGCACCGAAATTGATTTTGATAAACTCATATAATTATATTGATGTTATCATTACTACTCTGTCCAGTTCCAACAACAACAACGGCAGCTCCAGAAACAACCACACCATCAACAACAACTGGTAAGTTGAATCAATCTGGTACCTTTTCAACAGTCTAAGCTGTATTTTTTCAATAATAACGATAATAATAATAGTGTATATATGTAGAGCGCACACACCGTCAGTAGACACTCATGGCGCTAGCCGAGCAACAGTTCTCATTTACAATGTAAAAATAAGATTTTATAGAAATTTATATAAATACTACACAAGAACTATGAACAAGTACAATGTAAGAATAATAATTTCACATCTGCTTCGTTAACCTCAACCCCATCCATCAGCACATTATCATGCACAACCCAGTGCCCTCTAGCTGCCCCGTTCACTGACAATTTAAGGGGTAAACCCAGTCAGTACATAACTCACAGGAGCTCTAGCAATCTGAGGACATGAACAGCCTATGGACCGGAAGGGAAGAATCATCTTTCTTTTAATCATAAATGGAATGTAACAAAATACAAATGCGAATCGTATGCGAATAATGCGAATCAGCTGCTTATTGACCAATATACACACTCTTCATCATAGACACAACAATGGAAGGTTGCAGGAAAGCCACAGTAAAAATGGCTTTATTCTGTAAACACTGTCATTTTTGCGGGATTCAGTTTTCGCACTGGGTGGCATCGAAAGATATTCGCGGGTTCTATAATAACCACAATCTGCTGAGTGAAGTCTGGTTGTGTTCTTCCTCTGCAAGGTCACAATCCTTAGTGATGATTGATATAGCTGTATCCATAAGAGTGGGGATAACACACAACTTTTGGTAGAGAGGGTGGTGAGACTTGAAATTGAGATACTGGACAGTGTGGGCAGCAACATAATTGTTTTTTGTCAATTGATAATATCCACATTTCATTATGGATTGAAGGATCTTTTTTCTGAATATTTTAATTACAGTGACCACAACAACTACCACTACAACAGTGACAACAACACCAGGTATACATAATAATGAATTGGAGTGTTCTTTTCATTAGATGTACTTACTATTTGAACTGAATCGTCAGTGACATTTGTTCTTAACTTTGAGATATAGGAGCAAATTCAGTTTTGTACTAAGTCTAGGTGTCCTTACTTTTGATCTTATTTTTATGTAATGCCAGTTTGTATGTGTACACTTACAATTTTAAGCCTGGTAAACAGATTTGGAACATGGAAATAGCTGCAGTGAGATCAGATTCGGTTAAAGTTTTCCTATTTAGTTGTACTGAATAAAGAAATGTCTTGCATCTTTTTGTAACTGGTATATGTATAACCTTTTTGAAAGATGACTTTTCTTGTTTTTATCACCTGTTATTCTAGGTGTTTGTGAGGAGGACTTGGAGATGTTGAATGTTACCATCACCCTTACTGCTGATGGGAGTAATCAGAGTACAGATGGAACTATCACACTTGTGTCTGGAGTCAATAAATTCAATATTGAGCTCTCTATTCCAGGTTACATGACGATAGTGAATGCGCTGAGTTTATTTGAGGTTGGAGGACAAAACGCCCCTCTAGAGAGGGTTCGCATCTCAAATATTAGGCCTAGTCCAAGCGGCGGTGATACTATTGAATATGATGTTAGCTCCACTCCTCCTGGCATGTTTAGAGTTCTTGGTACATTTGAAAATGCACCTGTTGAATCTTTTGACATTGAAGTACTGGATGAGACTAGCAGGCCCTTAACTATTGAAGTCCAAGTCAGAGGATGTATTGAACAAGGTAAACAGTTTGCCCTCAGCATGATAATATATCTTATATTTCAAAATACGAATAGGTAGTTATTGCTTATCCTGCCCAAGATAAATTGGTGACATAGGTTTTGATTCTGCAATTGCTATGATTTCTGTGTATGTTTTAAATCATGATTCTGGCTTTTATTGCATAAACATAGCCTATGGATTGTTCCATCTTTTATGTGTATGTAGTCTATGCCATTTCTTGTGTGCTCTAATGATAATAGGCCTTGTGAACATATTTTGACCAACTAATTTTGAGAACATTAAAAACATTTAAAAATCATTATAACTCAACCAGAATACTTAAGTAATAGAAGATAGTTTTTTCCATGTCACCCTCATTTTGGAAATGTGGAAACTGACAGAACAAGTGAAAGGGATAAAAAGTTGAGAATGATGCTGTAACTCATATAATAATATTGATGTTATCATTGATACTCTGTCCAGTTCCAACAACAACAACAACGGCAGCTCCAGAAACAACCACACCATCAACAACAACTGGTAAGTTGAATCAATCAGGTACCTTTTCAACAGTCTAAGCTGTATTTTTTTAATGCAAATCAGCCGCTTTTTTTGACCAATATACACACGCTTCATCATAGACAGTACAATGGAAGATGCAGGAAAGCCACAGTGAAAATGGCTATTCTGTAAACGCTGTCATTTTTGCGGGATTCATTTTTCGCACTGGGTGGCATCGAAAGATATTCGCGGGTTCTATAACAACCACAATCTGCTGAGTGAAGTGTGGTTGTGTTCTTCCTCTGCAAGGTCACAATCCTTAGTGATGATTGATATAGCTGTATCCATAAGAGTGGGGATAACACACAACTTTTGGTAGAGAGGGTGGTGAGACTTGAAATTGAGATACTGGCCAGTGTTGGTAGCTTTCCTATAGACAAATAGTTTGGGAGTACCATTAGGAGTAGGCTGTACATGGGTCAAAACTACTTTTTTGTAAGGTGTTAGGTTTTACAGTGTTTATAATGGAAGTAAACTGCCACCTTTCAAAAAGTTGGGGAAGTAAATGCACTAATGGGACCTGAATTTTATAGTGTCATTGAAGGTCACATGATAAGCAAATTTTGTATGAAGTTATGTAGATTCTATAGGAGATATATCACAATGATTTGTGGATACAATTCTGAAGGTTGGCATTGGAGATGGCAATAGTTTTAGCTATATCACATATTTTTTAGCACATAAGGGCTTAACTTAACATTGTTTTCTATTTAGACATTCTTCATTGTTTCAGCAAGGCCTAGGTAAAGGAAAAAAATAGAGAATGCCAAATTAGAAGATTGAGAGTGATATTCAGGAAAGTGTATTTCAGTTGATGTGCAACAACATAATTGTATTTTTTCAATTGATAATATGCACAGTTCATTATGGATTGAAGGATTTTTTTTCTGAATGTTTTAATTACAGTGACCACAACAACTTCCACTACAACAGTGACAACAACACCAGGTATAGATAATAATGAAATGGAGTGTTCTCTTGATTAGAAGTACTTACATTTGAACTGAATCGTCAGTGATATTTTTTTTTAACTTTAAGATTTAGGAGCAAATTCAATTTTGTACTAAGTCTTGGTGTCCTTACTTTTGATCTTATTTGTATGTAATGCCAGTTTGTATGTGTACACTTACAATATTAAGCCTGGTAAACAGATTTGGAACATGGAAATATGTGCAGTGAGATCAGATTCTGTTAAAGTTTTCCTATTTATTTGTACTAAATAAAGAAAAGAAATGTCTTGCATATTTTTGTAACTGGTATATGTATAACCTTTTGGAAAGATGACTTTTCTTGTTTTTCTCTCCTGCTATTCTAGGTGTTTGTGAGGAGGACTTGGATATGTTGAATGTTACCATCACCCTTACTGCTGAGGGGAGTGATCAGAGTACCGATGGAACTATCACACTGGTGTCTGGAGTCAATAAATTCAATATTGAGCTCTCTATCCCAGGGTACATGACGATAGTGAATGCGCTGAGTCTATTTGAGGTTGGAGGACAAAACACCCCTCTAGAGAGGGTTCGCATCTCAAATATTAGGCCAAGTCCAAGCGGCGGTGATACTATTGAATATGATGTTAGCTCCACTCCTCCTGGCATGTTTAGAGTTCTTGATACATTTGAAAATGCACCTGTTGAATCTTTTGACATTGAAGTACTGGATGAGACTAGCAGGCCCTTAACTATTGAAGTCCAAGTCAGAGGATGTATTGAACAAGGTAAACAGTTTGCCTTCAGCATGATAATATATCTTATATTTCAAAATCAAAATAGGTAGTTATTGCTTATCCTGTCCAAGATAAATTGGTGACATAGGTTTTGATTCTGCAGTTACTGTGATTTCTGTGTATGTTTTAAATCATTATTCTGGCTTTTATTGCATAAACATAGGCCAAAGATTATTCCATCTTTTATGTGTATGTAGTCTATGCCATTTATTGTGTGCTCTAATGATATTAGGCCCTGTGAACATATCGTCGGCCTTATGCCAAAAGGGCCTTAACTGCTTTTGGCCATTCCGAGATAATGGCGTTTAAAGGTTTTGGCCTCTCTAATAATCAAAAGTTTGTGGTCGTTTTTTTGCTTTTGAAGCCAATTTCGATAAACGTTTTAAGTTATTAAGTTTTACATGAAATGTGTTAAATTTATTATAAAATATTCAGAACCCCTAAAATCGGGTTAAGGCCCTTTTGGCATAAGGCCGATGATATTTTGACCAACTAATTTTGAGAACATTAAAAAATTTAAAAATCATTATAACTCAACCAGAATACTTAATTAATAGAGGTGATTTTTTTCCATGTCACCTTCATTTTGGAAATGTGGAAACTGACAGAAAAAATGAAAGGGATAAAACTTTGAGAATCAGGCTGTAACTCATAATTATATTGATGTTATCATTGCTACTCTGTCCAGTTCCAACAACAACAACGGCAGCTTCAGAAACAACCAGACCAACAACAACTGGTAAGTTGAATCAATCAGGTACCTTTTCAACAGTCTAAGCTGTATTTTTTAAATGCAAATCAGCTGCTTTTACTGACCAATATACACAAGTTCACACGTTTCATCGTAGACAGAAAAATGGAAGATGCAGGAAAGCTACAGTGAAAGTGGCTTTATTCTGTAAATGCTGTCATTTTTGCGGGATTCAGTTTTCGCACTGGGTGGCATCGAAAGATATTCACGGGTTCTATAATAACCACAATCTGCTGAGTGAAGTTTGGTTGTGTTCTTCCTCTGCAAGGTCACAATCCTTAGTGATGATTGATATAGCTGTATCCATAAGAGTGGGGATAACACATAATGTTTGGTAGAGAGGGTGGTGAGACTTCAAATTGAGATACTGGCCAGTGTGGGTAGCTTTCCTATACACATAGTTTGGGAGTCCCATTAGGAGTAGGCTATACATGGGTCAAAACTATTTTTTTGGAATGTGTTAGGTTTTACAGTATTTATTATGGAAGTAAACTGCCACCTTTCAAAAAGTTGGTGGAGTAGATGCACTAATGGGACCTGAATTTTATAGTGTCATTGAAGGTCACATGATAAGCAAATTTTGTATGAAATTATGTAGATTCTATAGGAGATATATCACAATGATTTGTGGATACAATTCTGAAGGTTGGCGTTGGAGAAGGCAATAATTTTAGCTATATCACATATGTTTTTAGCACATAAGGGCTTAAGTTAACATTGTTTTCTATTTAGACATTCTTCATGGTTTCAGCAAGGCCTAGTTAAAGAAAAAAAATGAAGAATGCCAAATTAGAAGATCGAGAGTGATATTAAGGAAAATGTATTTCAGTTGATGTGCGGCAACATTGTTTTTTTGTCAATTGATAATATGCACAGTTCATTCTGGATTGAAGGATTTTTTTTCTAAATGTTTTCATTACAGTGACCACAACAACTACCACTACAACAGTGACAACAACACCAGGTATAGATAATAATGAAATGGAGTGTTCTCTTGATTCGAAGTACTTACTATTTGAACTGAATCGTCAGTGACATTTGTTTTTAACTTTGAGATATAGGAGCAAATTCAATTTTGTACTAAGTCTAGTTATCCTTACTTTTGATCTTATTTGTATGTAATGCCAGTTTGTATGTGTACACTTACAATATTTAGCCTGGTTAACAGATTTGGAACATGGAAATAGGTGCAGTGAGATCAGATTCTGTTAAAGTTTTCCTATTTAGTTGTACTGAATAAAGAAATGTCTTGCATCTTCTTGTAACTTGTACATCTATAACCTTTTTGAAAGATGACTTTTCTTGTTTATCTCACCTCCTGTTATTTTAGGTGTTTGTGAGGAGGACTTGGATATGTTGAATGTTACCATCACCCTTACTGCTGAGGGGAGTGATCAGAGTACCGATGGAACTATCACACTGGTGTCTGGAGTCAATAAATTCAATATTGAGCTCTCTATCCCAGGGTTCATGACGATAGTGAATGCGCTGAGTCTATTTGAGTTTGGAGGACAAAACACCCCTCTAGAGAGGGTTCGCATCTCAAATATTAGGCCTAGTCCAAGCGGTGGTGATACTATTGAATATGATGTTAGCTCCACTCCTCCTGGCATGTTTAGAGTTCTTGATACATTTGAAAATGCACCTGTTGAATCTTTTGACATTGAAGTACTGGATGAGACTAGCAGGCCCTTAACTATTGAAGTCCAAGTCAGAGGATGTATTGAACAAGGTAAACAGTTTGCCCTCAGCATGATAATATATCTTATATTTCAAAATAGGTAGTTATTGCTTATATTGTCCAAGATAAATTCGTGACATAGGTTTAGATTCTGCAGTTGCTATGATCTCTGTGTATGTTTTAAATCATGATTCTGGCTTTTATTGCATAAACATAGCATATAGATTGTTCCATCTTTTATGTGTATGTAGTCTATGCCATTTATTGTGTGCACTAATGATATTAGGCCTTGTGAACATATTTTGACCAACTTATTTTGAGAACATTAAAAACATTTAAAAATCATTATAACTCAACCAGAATAATTAAGTTATAGAGGTTAGTTTTTTCCATGTCACCCTCATTTTGGAAATTTGGAAACTGACAGAACAAGTGAAAGGCATAAAAAGTTGAGAATGAGGCTGTAATGTCATTGGCATGAACAGATTGCGGATGACACTAAACTATCAGAACCAACTTTTCAAAGGGTTCAGCAAATGGAAGAACTGAAGTATAATTGAAGGAGCATTTTGTAATTTGCAGAAATGTAATGAAATGTTTATTTTCTAAATTGGTTCGAGTAATTTTATATACTTTCGAGGTTTTTTGGCTCAGTGTATATCTCTTGTGACATATTGTGCTGCACTCAACCCAGGTGAGGTGAATGGGTACCTGGTAGGTAGAAGTTCCTCAAACGCTTGAGTGCTTAGGTAGCTAAGTTGAAGCCAGGGTAATGATAATAGCAGGGCCCGCTGGGAGAAAATTTTTCATAATGAAGTGGCTACCCTGACTATATATGCTGTTATTACTCTTATCATTACAAACACTCATTCCTTTAGTTACTAATTTGTGTTCTCTACAAATAAACTTGTTTACTTGAGAAAACGTTCTTTTCGTCAAAATCACAAAACGAAATGAAGTCACTTTTAAATGTGTCTAAATTTGCACTGAAGTTTATTTTGATAACTCATATAATTATGTTGATGTTATCATTACTACTCTATCCAGTTCCAACAACTACAACATTAGCTCCAGAAACAACCACCCAATCGACAACACCTGGTAAGTCGTCTCAATTACACTTTCATTCATTTTGATATCTGATATTGTGATGCTGCATAATGGGACTACAATTCAGCAATCACTAACTTAAAATTACTTCAGGTAAATCCTTGCCACCTTTTATGTGGGGGTGTTTTGGTCTAGTGGTCATGACGCTATGGGACGTGGGTCTAATTCCAAGCCATCTTGTGTTTTTTTACCAAGAACTTTACACATATTGTGCTGCACTCAACCCAGGTGAGGTGAGTGGGTACCTGGTAGGTAGAAGTTCTTCAAATGCTTGAGTGCCTAGGTAGCTTAGTTGAAGCCAGGGTAATAGTAATAGCATGGCACACTGGTCTGAGTTTATATGTTGTTATTACTATTATTATCAACCCTCATTCTTTCGAGTTCATAATTTGTTTTCTATACAAATAAACTTGTCTCCTTGCGAAAACGCTCTTTTTTCACAATCACAAAAAAGCAACTGTGAAATGTGTGTAAAAATGCACCGAAATTTATTTTGATAACTCATATAATTTTATTGATGTTATCATTACTACTCTGTCCAGTTCCACCAACAACAACGGCATCTCCAGAAACAACCACACCATCAACAACAACTGGTAAGTTGAATCAATCAGGTACCTTTTCAACAGTCTAAGCAGTATTTTTTTAATGCGAATCAGCCGCTTTTATTGACCAATATACACATGCTTCATCATAGACAGAACAATGGAAGATGCAGGAAAGCCACAGTGAAAATGGCTTTATTCTGTAAATGCTGTCATTTTTGCGGGATTCAGTTTTCGCACTGGGTGGCATCGAAAGATATTTGCGGGTTCTATAACAACCACAATTTTCTGAGTGAAGTCTGAATGCGTTCTTCTTCGTGTGCAAGGTCAAAATCCTTAGTGGTGATAGATCTAGCTGTATCCATAAGAGTGGGGATAACACACAACTTTTGGTAGAGAGGGTGGTGAGACTTGAAATTGAGGTACTGGCCAGTGTGGGTAGCTTTCCTATAGACAAAGAGTTCGGTAACACCATCCTGTACTGGAGTTTTCCTATTCGACTTCATGAGTTAATTTGATACTGCCAGTGTTGTCTACTTGGTTGAGGTGAGAAGATAGTCTGTCCATACTGTTCTTTTCCACAATGGCAAGAGCATCATCTGTATACTGCTTCCAGAGTGATGTTTGATGTCATCTTGATCAGTGGTGATTGCTTCCTGTTCTAGATGTAAGCCACAATGGGTGACACAGGACTCCTCTTTGTGGCTCCTAACGTTTGGCGGTATAAAACACCATCAAACTGGAAATAGTATGTTGTCAGGATGAAATGCAGGAGTGTTACAATGTCAGTGACAGAAAGGTAAGGTCTTTTCTTTAAGTCTACGTCGTGATTAAGTCTATTTTCAACATTGGCGATAGATTACTTTATGGGGTGATGGTGAATAGACTTGCAACATCAAAGGGCACCATTATCTCTCCCCTGTCCATGTTATGTTTTTGAAATCCTCCGTCATTGCAACAGGAGACAAAATGTTGGCCAGAGTTCTGGAGGTTTTATATCCTACAGATCTAGTATAATCGACCAAAAAAGACGGAGAGGAAATGCTTATTTGTGGATTTTCAGCATGCAGTAGAGACAAGGAATATTTTCCTCCGTAGTGTAGAAATATTCTTACTGCATAGCTGATGTTTTCTGTTCATCTTGATGGTTTCAGTAATGCTAGTAACTTCCTTTTATAAGGGGTAGGATCAGGAGGAAAAAAATCTCAGAAGTACTTTTATCACTAATCATGTTACTAACCTTGCTCTTGTAATCTTGGGTGCTCAACACTACAGCAGTGGCTTTACCTCTGTCATCAGGCAGATGGTAATGTCCTTGTTCTTGGACAGATTGCTGATGGCTACTCCCTTCCACACTGGTGATGTTCGGTCAAGGAAGTCTTGCATTTTATGAGAATGCCAACTATATCATTCCTAAGAGCCTTGCTTCTGATGAGATCGCAAGCAACTTGTTCTGATGCTACTATGAAGTTTTGATGCTGTAGTTCCTTAGGTGTGGCAATGACACCAAGGTCCTTTATTAAGTAGACATGAGATTGAGAAATCACGGAAATACGCCTGTTTTTCGTGAACTTTCACTTGCTAGGCTACAAGCTTCATCAGACTGTATAATATGCTTTATTCTCGACGTACGATTACGTACTTCATTGATGTGCATCAGCGATAGCATCACTGGATAGCACCAGCTGCCTGTACATGTACAATGATGGTCCAACGAAGCTTGCAGCGTAGCAAGCGAAAGCGTACCACAAAACAGATAAATTTTGTGTTTGTGGAAAAAAATGCTTTCTCATGTCTTCACATCAATCAGAAGAGCCACTTCAGTTAACTTGTTTACTTAACTTAATGAGTTGTTTTCTTGAATTTGATATAGTTATTAGTAATGTAAAGGATTTAAACTTTGAGGCAATGAGTGATATTTGTTGAGGAACAAGCTGTTAATCAAGGCAAGGTGTAAATAAGTCCGGGAGCGCAGTTAAAATTAAGGGTTTGGGGAAAAATAATGTTATTGTACCATAGGGGCTCCATTATTTTGTCTTAAGGAAGGTGAATCTACATTTGATATCAAGGTCATGGTCATAGTTTATTAGCATATTCAGTTAGCTTAATATTATTTGAGACAATTTTTTTTAAAATGCTGATTGAGAAGATTATTCATAAAGTATATTGGTGTATTGTCTTGTGGTAGATGTGCAACATGTAGGTTTCCACACCTGTCTAGGCTTCAGTGAAACTTGATTTTTTGACTTGTTTGAACAAGCTTTTAGAGTTTTTCTATGTGCTGTATTGCATTGATCAAGATTTGCAGTGCCAACCAACCTTGGTTCATGGATGCCCTAGGTAAACTTTCCTGTAATTGTGCTGTTTTATATGAGGTTGACACAGGTCATGTTAGGTCTTACAGTATTTTTTATGGAAGTAAACTGCCACCTTTCAAAAAGTTAGGGATGTAAATGCACTAATGGGACCTTAATTTTATAGTGTTATTGAAGGTCGCATGACAAGCAAATTTTGTAGGAAGTTAATAAGATTCTGTAGGAGATATCTCATAAAGATTTGTGGATTCAATTCTGAAGGTTGGCGTTGGAGATGGCAATAGTTTTAGCTATATCACATATGTTTTGGCACATTAGGGCTTAACATTGTTTTCTATTTAGACATTCTTCATGGTTTCAGCAAGGCCTAGGTAAAGAAAAAAAAATGAGAATGCCAAATTACAAGAGAGTGATATTCAGGAAAATATTTTTCAGTTGATGTGCAGCAACATAATTGTTTACTGTCAATTGATAATATGCACACTTCATTTTAGATTGAAGGTTTTTTTTCTGAATGTTTTAATTGCAGTGACCACAACAACTTCCACTACGACAGTGACAACAACACCAGGTATACATAATAATGAATTTGAGTGTTCTTTTCATTAGAAGTACTTACTATTTGAATCGTATCTGAATCGTAAGCAAAATATGTTTTTAACTTTGAGATATAGGAGCAAATTCAATTTTGTACTAATTCTAATTGTCCTTGCTGCTGATCTTATTTCTACTCAATGCCAGTTTTTATATGAACACTAACAATATTAAGCCTGGTTAACAGATTTCGGAACCTGGAAATAGGTGCAGTGAGATCAGATTCTGTTAAAGTTTTTCTACATGTATTTAGTTGTACTGAATAAAGAAAAGAAATATCTTGCATATTCTTTTAACTGGTATATTTATTGACTTCTAAAAAGATGTCTTTTCTTGTTTTTATCACCTATTATTCTAGGTGTTTGTGAGGAGGACTTGGATATGTTGAATGTTACCATCACCCTTACTGCTGATGGGAGTGATCAGAGTACCGATGGAACTATCACACTGGTGTCTGGAGTCAATAAATTCAATATTGAGCTCTCTATCCCAGGTTACATGACGATAGTGAATGCGCTGAGTTTATTTGAGGCTGGAGGACAGAGCATCCCTCTAGAGAGGGTTCGCATCTCAAATATTAGGGATCGTCCAAGCGGCGGAGATACCGTTGAATATGATGTTAGCTCCACTCCTCCTGGCATGTTTAGAGTTCTTGATACATTTGGTAATGCACCTGTTGAATCTTTTGACATTGAAGTACTGGATGAGACTAGCAGGCCCTTAACTATTGAAGTCCAAGTCAGAGGATGTATTGAACAAGGTAAACAGTTTGCCCTCAGCATGATAATACATCTTATATTTCAAAATCAAAATAGGTAGTTATTGCTTATCCTGTCCAAAATAAACTGGTGACATAGGTTTTGATTCTGCAGATACTGTGATTTATGATTATGTTTTAAATCATGATTTTGGCTTTTATTGCATAAACATTGCCTATGAATTATTCCATCTTTAATGTGTATGTAGCCTTTGCCATTTATTGTGCATTAATAATATTAGGCCTTGTGAACAGATTTTGACCAACTAATTTTGAGAACGTTACTTAAGTAACCTCTATTACTTAAGTAATAGAGGTTAGTTTCTTACCATGTCACCCCCATTTCGGAAATGTGGAAAGTGATAAAACAAGTGAAAGGGATAAAAATTTTAGAATGAGGCTGTAGTGTCATTGGCATGAACAGATCTTGGATGATACTAAGCTATCAGAACCAACTTTTCAAAGGGTTTAGCAAATGTAAGACGAACTGAAGTATAATTGAAGGAGCATTTTGTAATTTGCAGAAATTTAATAAAATGGTTATTTTCTATATTGGTTTGAGTAATTTTAGATGCTATTCTGGTCGCTGTTGGCATGATCGCGCCAAATTTGGCACCCACATTTTTTACTAAATAAACTACAAGCTAGTATATAATAAAATTTCTGAAAATAATTAGTTTTTATTTACTATGAATAAAATATGCAAATTTATTCATGAAAAACATTTGAATATTTAACACCCAGTTTCACTTCAATTTTTTTTTGCAGATGCCATTCTTTTAACCTAAATGTAATTTAAAGGTTTCCCCAAAGAAAAATTGCCAAAGCCAATTTTTCCTTATGTATATCTTTGATATTTCCATCTTTTGATTTTCATTGTTTTTTCAATTAAAATTATTACATACTATTTAACAACTAAATTAAGCCCTAGATGAATTAATCAGACCAAATAGAATGAGAATATTCATCCTTTCATGAATTTCATCTTCACAGATTTTGTAAACCAAGAGTAAACTGGAGGCTTTTTCGGCATTATTTTGTCTCGTAAAAAGTCACCTGACTTCGTGATGCTCTACTGATACGTCCTGTATTTGTTCCTGAAAGTTGCGCGAAACTGAAAAAAAGTTACAGAAATATCGCACTAAGCGTTGAGAGGGGGCCATCATGGCCCCCCAATCCTTTTAGGGTTAACCTTTCCTTATTCGATTCTATGATTCCCATATGACACTTTATTTCTCACTTTTACTAATTTGTTTCCTCTACAAAAATAACTTGTTTTCGTAAGAAAACAATCTTTTCTTCACAATCATGAAAAAAAGAAGTCACTTTGAAATGCATATAAGTTTGCACTGAAATCTGCTCATATTTTGATTACTTCGATAATATTTTGATACAGTTCCACCAACTACAACAGGAGCTCCAGAAACAACTACACCATCAACAACATCTGGTAAGTTTAATCAATTAGTTATCTTTTCAAAAGTCTAAGCTGCATTTTCTGCATTGTAATCAGCGAATTTCATTGACCAATATACTCACACTTTCGAAATCCTATTTTCTGTTCATATTCCAGCTCTAAAGTGGCGCAATTCAGCATTGTTTTGATCCAATCATTAGCTCTTGTGACATTTAGCACAACTTTTCTTTGCATAGGGGACAACAAGGAAGGCAAATTTGAGGTGCTGCGGGCCTGGTATGGACGGCCGACCGCTGGGTAGAGACGGGGGGGGGGGGGGTACTGGAATTTAAAGTGCATAGGATCAATTGACACACCTGGGTGCTCGACAAGATATCTTTTTGAAAACTAAGGCAAGATATACAAACATCGGATGTGTGAAACAGACCTACATGTAATACATGTAGGAGAAGGCAGGGTAAGTTGAGCATAGGGGCAAGTTTAGCCACCTGCCCCAGGCCAATAATGAATGAGTCAGACATCGTGGCGGTGTCAATTATTGATGACCCATGGCATAACCCCTAACCCCACCACCTTTTTTTTCTACTTTGAAACAAAAAGTACTTTTCAGAGGGTAAAATACACATTTCAGCCAAAAAAGTACAATGGGGTGTAAAATAGATAAGTGCTTTTTACAAACACTGACACGTCTTTAACTATAATAAAGATATAAGAACAACATTATTGGTCCAGGTATGGATCTTCATTCTTGTCATAGTCTTTTACATGATGGATGCATGAGAAAATGTGTGGATGTGAAATTATCGCATAACGTTCGGACTGGGGTAAGTTGAGCCATGGAAATTCTTATGGTAATGTATATGAAAAACCTTAAAAGGCCGTCAATATGCAGGTAGAAAGGAGCAAATTTACATGACTGTTCTTTTCCTTGTAGAGGATGTTAGTATTCATGGAGAATTAGCAAGTGAAAAGACTTTAAATAAAAAGTTGAGATGCTGGTTCTTCCCCCATACATTTTGTACATAGTTTTTGTGGCTCAACTTACCCCAGAAGGTGACTCAACTTACCCCATTGTTTTGGGCAAGTTGAGCCATTTGACATCTCTTTTTCAAAGGTGACAATAACTTTCAGTGTGGGGGTAGAAAGTTATATATAACTGAAAAATATTTCAGGCAAAGTACTTATTTCTCCCAAGATTATTAATCATATCAATTCAAACATGCAAAAAGTGTCACAACTTACACCACCTTTCCATACATTTATTTCAAGCAACATCATAATTCAAATTTTGATCAGCAACTGCTATGAAAATAATTGCATTGAAAAAAATTATTGCTATGTACATTTATCATTTTTTGGAGTGCTATATAGCGCTGGCTTGCATGCTTGCTTAAATTTTGGCCTCTATAGGTCAAAGTATACAGTCTCCTTGCCAAAAATACATTTCAGTTGATATGCAGCATGAAAGTAGTTTGTTCCCTGTCAATTGATAACATGCAAACATGTCTTTATGATTGAATGGAGTTGAGAGGGCATTTTGTTAATTTTTTGTCTGAATGTTTTGAACAGCAGAGACTACAACTACTGTCATGCCAGTTACTACAGGTGAAATTGGCGATGCAGGTAGGTTCACATTAACTCTTGTCTTTAAAAAAAAAAAAATTATTCTCTTCTTGGAGCGTTGTGGCCCAGTGGATTAGTCTCCGGACTTTCAAACAGAGTGTCGTGGGTTCGAATCCCAACCATGGCGTAATTTCCTTCAGCAAGAAATTTATCCACAATGTGCTGCACTCAACCCAGGTGAGGTAAATGGGTACCTGGCAGGAATTTATTCCTTGAAACGCAGTGCGCGTAACAGCTGCACTGCTTAAGCCAGGGTAATTATACTGTAGATATACTGTAGAGCGCTTAGAGACTTCTTACAAAGTAAGTATTAAGCGCTATATAAGCAAGTATAATTATTATTATTATTCTTTTAAAGATATTATTCAGTTGAATTCATACAAGGGGACAGGTTAGGAAATGTTAAGTTACAAACAAGCTTATGACACTTTTATAATAATTTGCAGACGGGACATGAACTCAAACTCTGTTCTTGAATGAAGGGGTGAAATGCTGAGAAAAAAATGCCTCATGTAGGCCTAAGCTGTATGCCAGCCATTCTCAATTACTTATTCTGAAGCGCCACATTTCTTGTTGAGAATCTGTAATGCTCCACTACCCATTACGCTAACCAGCAATGTATCAGTGGAGGGTGTCCAGATGAGGCCCCTGGTGGGGCTAGAGGGGGCAGAGCCCCCATATGTTTTGGAATATGAGGCCTTTTAAATTGCCCAGAGGGGCTCTAATTAATATCAACAGAAGAAATACAAATGCCAACAAACTACACAATATTAATATTAAAAGAAAAATGACCAGTGACTTTTTCACAACATACCAATGATACCACGAGTTCAGACTGTTCTGCACAAGATCTATTGGCTGAAGCAAGTGGCGTGATGAGTTAAAAAAAAAATGAGGGGGCTAATTATGGCAGCTGAAGCAAAAATATTGAACTTTTCAGTACAAAAATCTATATTTTGACATATTATTAAGAAAATAATGCAATGTTCCACTCTTTCCCTTTCCTTTTCTCTCATTTTCTCCTTTTTTTTCTTGGCTGTGAAAAACTTTGGGGGCCCCATTCCCCACCCCCATGTGTACGCCAGTGACTGAAGTTACATTACAGCCCCAAACTGCCCCCATCTATTTCTCTCTCTCTCTACAAGTCACATATGGTATCATTTATTCAGTTCGTGCTAAGCAAGAGTGCATGCAGGCAATACATCTGAACATATTTCACTTTTACAGCTTCAGATTTTAATCGGCTCCGGAAACAAAGTTTCTGCTTGTTATGTCCCAAAGTCATAATCTTTTATGATCATGTTCTTTGAATATCATATTATTTGATGTTTAATTCTTAACCAAAAAGTATACTCTAGAAATGCAAAATTTCTCGCCGTTGAAATAGAAGTCCTACAAACGGGTTTTCAAATCACTTGTGTGGCACATAAACTTTTTACAGCATAGAATAAATAAAAAGTAGAACACCATCGAACCTCCATAATAGGGATTATCGAGTGCTAAATTTGACAAAATTTGAGGAAATCAATTTTAGCACTTAAGTGTCAAGTAAAGATTTTTGTTTTCTCTTTGTATTAAAATCGATCACCAAATCCTTATTTCCAGGTTACTGGTAGATACATTTTTTCTCACCAATTTTTCCTTGTTTTAATTTTTTTTTCATACCGGCTCCCAAGCGCCACTTCGCAAGGCTCGGTGCGCCACAAGTTGCGCGCGCCACTATGTGAGAATCCCTGCTGTATGCATTTTCTGTCAGGTCCAGAAATGTATGAAATAAAAATCTGGCATTAAAACACAATATCATATCAAATTGTCCCTTTCTTTGATAAAATGAATAAAATAACCTCTTTTCTCTCTGATACTATTTGTTTTCAAGCGCTTACATGTCTTCTCAATGTGTCATATATGTAACAAATCATGTTTTACCCAATATTTACTTTTAGCTGTAGAAACTACGCGCCCACCAAGATCTACACAAACAGGTAACTCAAAATGCTATGCATATGCCTATACAATGGTGAACTTCCATTAAAGTTTTCTCACATTTAGATACATGTTATAGAGAAAGATGTTTATTTCATAACTGACCTTTATTCATTACAATATTCTTTCTGATGGGATTTATTGATATTGATTTTTAAAAATGAACATAATGTGCTTATAGTCACAGTTAATTATTAGTCAAACTGTTATTACATGTGATGAAATGAATAATGCATGTTATCACATTTAAAAAGGATTGATGCAAAATCGTTGTAGTAGAGTATGTAAATCTGCACTAAAAATATTCATTATTGAACCCCATACAAGAGATGTTCAAAAAATAACTTGCTGAATATTTCAACACTGAAGTATGTGAAACCAGCTTTCCTGTAGTTAGAGGGTCAGAGGGTTTAGACAATTTCACAAGAACTTGAATATATTTGAAAGAGCATTTTTCATGTAGAAATTATTAATATTGATATTTTGTTTAATATTTTGAGGAATTATAGGTACTTTGTTATTCTATTTTGTACCAGACTGCTGTAACAAATGGAGTATTTACATATGAATACAGATTTTGAAGAAGTCACTTTGAAGTGCATATAAATTTGCACCGAAATTCATTTTAATAACCCTTATGATAATATTGATGTTATCATTACTACTTTGTCCAGCAACTACAACGGCAGCTCCAGAAACAACCACCCAATCGACAACACCTGGTAAGTTTTTTTCAATGACCTGTTCATTCATTTTGATATCTGACATTGTGATGCTGCATAGTGGGACTACAGTTCAACAATATTTACCTTAATTTTACTTGGGTTGAATCCTTGCGACCTTTATGTAGGGGTGTTGTGGTCTAGTGGTCATGACTCTGTGGGACGGGGTCCATTTTTAAGCCATCTTGTGATTTCCTTTAGCAAGAACTTTACACATATTGTGCTGCACTCAACCCAGGTGAGGTTAGTGGGTATCTGGTAGGTAGAAGATTTTCAAATGCTTGAGTGCTTAGGTAGCTTAGTTAAAGCCAGGGTATTTGTACTAGCAGGGCCCACTGGGAGAACATTTCTTTGTAATGAAGTGGCTACCCTGAGTATATATGCTGTTATTAATATCATTATCAACACTTATTCTTTAGAGTTACTAATTTGTTTTCCATACAAATATACTTGTCTACTTGTGAAAACACTCTTTTTTTCACAATCACAAAAAAGCAACTCTGAAATGCGTATAAAACTGCACCGAAATTGATTTTGAGAAACTCATATAATTATATTGATGTTATCATTACTACTCTGTCCAGTTCCAACAACAACTGCAGCTCCAGAAACAACCACACCATCAACAACAACTGGTAAGTGGAATCAATCAGGTACCTTTTCAGCTGTATTTTTTTAATGCGAATCAGCCGCTTTTATTGACCAATATACACACGCTTCATCATAGACAAAACAATGGCAATAATAGACAGAACGATGGCAATAATCTTAGCTATATCACATATGGTTTTGGCACATAAGGGCTTAACATTGTTTTCTATTTAGATATTCTTCATGGTTTCACCAAGGCCTAGGTAAAGGAAAAAAAAGTGGAGAATGCCAAATTAGAAGATTGAGAGTGATATTCAGGAAAATGTATTTCAGTTGATGTGCGGCAACATAATTGTTTTTTGTCAATTGATAATATGCACAGTTCATTCTGGATTGAAGGATTTTTTTCTGAATGTTTTCATTACAGTGACCACAACAACTACCACTACAACAGTGACAACAACACCAGGTATAGATAATAATGAAATGGAGTGTTCTCTTGATTAGAAGTACTTACTATTTGAACTGAATCGTCAGTGACATTTGTTGTTAACTTTGAGATATAGGAGCAAATTCAATATTGTACTAAGTCTAGGTGTCCTTACTGGCTTTTGATCTTATTAAATGCCAGTTTGTATGTGTACACTTACAATATTAAGCCTGGTAAACAGATTAGGAACATGGAAATAGGTGCAGAGATGCCAACCCTCCCGATTTCAACGGGAGGCTCCCGAAAATTCATCCCAACTCCCGCCCTTACGATTACCATCCTTATCCTCCTGAAATTACATTTTTTTGCATTGATCAAATTGGATTGAAAGTACATGTATCGTCTGCTAACTTTGGCATGTAGTAACTCCATTACGTTCGCTGCTACTAAATTCTGTGTGAAAGGCAGACAAAATAAGGAGCAGCGAAAAGCTGGTGCATGTGATATGCCCGACGGGAATCCACTGTGCACCAGGCTGGTAGGCCTGGCTAGCGTCGCGAGGCATGTGCGCTCGCGCGGCCGCTGGATTTGCGAGTCGTGCGGTGGATTATCGGTGCGAGATTTCGGCGTATTGATGGGTTGATATCGACACGAAATGGCGGAAAATCAACAAAAGAAGACCAAGAAATGGTCTCAGAAGTATGAGACTGAATACAGTCTCCAGTTACTGTGTATTCGGAAGTTGGAAAGAGGAATTTACCATGCATTTTGCACAGTTTGCAGCGTGGACATTTCAGGGAATACGAACATTGCAAAGACGAGATCTTTTAAGTTCTAGCTCCAGCTATTAGTACCCTGATGACTTAATTCACCAAGCAAGGGACAAGCGAGGAGGAAGAAGTTATCTGCGCTGAGCTTTTCTTTACTGGATTACATTAATTCCTCCCTATTGTTGAACAGGTACTTTTCTTCTATTGTCCCCTCATTTTTTTTTACATGTAAAAGAAATGCATATTTTTCTTAAAATAAATTTTTATGTTAAAAAAGTGGGAACATGTGAAATGCTGCAAAATAAGGGTCAGATTGCACCAGAGAGCATCTAGAAACCCAGAGCTTCCAGGGCCCTAAGGTGCGCCCTGGACCCTGGCCGCAAGGGTCGAGCGCTCCGCGCTCTAGATGTGCGCTTCCGCGCACAATATTTGGTGTCGGTTGCAAATCCTCCCTAATTCTGATTTCCAAAAGTTGGCATCTATGTGGTGCAGTGAGATCAGATTCTGTTAAAGTTTTCCTATTTACTTGTACTGAACAAAGAAAAGAAATGTCTTGCACATTCTTGTAACTGGTATATCTATAACCTTTTTGAAAGATGACTTTTCTTGTTTTTCTCACCTCCTGTTATTCTAGGTGTTTGTGAGGAGGATTTGGATATGTTGAATGTTACCATCACCCTTACTGCTGAGGGGAGTGATCAGAGTACCGATGAAACAATCACACTAGTGTCTGGAGTCAATAAATTCAATATTGAGCTCTCTATCCCAGGGTACATGACGATAGTGAATGCGCTGAGTCTATTTGAGGTTGGAGGACAAAACACCCCTCTAGAGAGGGTTCGCATCTCAAATATCAGGCCTAGTCCAAGCGGCGGTGATACTATTGAATATGATGTTAGCTCCACTCCTCCTGGCATGTTTAGAGTTCTTGATACATTTGAAAATGCACCTGTTGAATCTTTTGACATTGAAGTACTGGATGAGACTAGCAGGCCCTTAACTATTGAAGTCCAAGTCAGAGGATGTATTGAACAAGGTAAACAGTTTGCCCTCAGCATGATAATATATCTTTATTTCAAAATCAAAATAGGTAGTTATTGCTTATCCTGTCCAAGATAAATTTGTGACATAGGTTTTGATTCTTGAGTTACTATGATTTATGTGTATGTTTTAAATCATGATTCTGGCTTTTATTGCATAAATATAGCCGAAAGGTTGTTCCATCTTTAAGGTGTATGTAGTCTATGCTATTTATTGTGTGCACTAACGATATTAGGCCTTGTGAACATATTTTGACCAACTAATTTTGAGAACATTAAAAACATTTAAAAATCATTATAAATCAACCAGAATACTTAAGTAATAGAGGTTAGATTTTTCCATGTCACCCTCATTTTGGAAATGTGGAAACTGACAGAACAAGTGAAAGGGATAAAAAGTTGAGAATGAGGCTGTAACTCATTTAATTACATTGATGTTATCATTACTACTCTGTCCAGTTCCAACAACAACAACGGCAGCTCCAACAACAACAACGGCAGCTCCAGAAACGACCAGACCAACAACAACTGGTAAGTTTAATCAATCAGGTACCTTTTCAACAGTCTAAGCTGTATTTTTTAAATGCGAATCAGCCGCTTTCATTGACCAATATACACATGCTTCATCATAGACAGTACAATGGAAGATGCAGGAAAGCCACAGTAAAAATGGCTTTATTCTGTAAACGCTGTCATTTTTGCGGGATTCAGTTTTCGCACTCGGTGGCATCGAAAGATATTCGCGGGTTCTATAAAAACCACAATCTTCTGAGTAAAGTGTGATTGTGTTGTTCCTCTGCAAGGTCACAATTCTTAGTGATGATTGATATAGCTGTATCCATAAGAGTGGGGATAACACACAACTTTTGGTAGAGAGGGTGGTGAGACTTGAAATTGAGATACTGGCTAGTGTGGGTAGCCTTCCTATAGACAAATAGTTTGGAAGTCCCATTAGGAGTAGGCTATACATGGGTCAAAAATACTTTTTTTTTGTAAGGTGTTAATTTTTACAGTATTTCTTATGGAAGTGAACTGCCACCTTTCAAAAAGTTGGGGGAGCAGATGCACTAATGGGACCTGAATTTTATAGTGTCATTGAAGGTCGCATGATGAGCAAATTTTGTATGAAGTTATGTAGATTCTATAGGAGATATATCACAATGATTTGTGGATACAATTCTGAAGGTTGGCGCTGGAGATGGCAATGATTTTAGCTATATCACATATGTTTTTGGCACATAAGGTCTTAACTTAACATTGTTTTCAATTTAGACATTCTTCATGGTTTCAGCAAGGCCTATGTAAAGGGGAAAAAATGGAGAATGCCAAATTAGAAGATTGAGAGTGATATTCATGAAAATGTATTTCAGTTGATGTGCAGCAACATAATTGTTTACTGTCAATTGATAATATGCACACTTTATTTTAGATTGAAGGATTTTTTTTCCTGAATGTTTTAATTGCAGTGACCACAACAACTTCCACTACAACAGTGACAACAACACCAGGTATAGATAATAATGAAATGGAGTGTTCTCTTGATTAGAAGTACTTAATATTTGAACTGAATCGTCAGTGACATTTGTTTTTAACTGAGAGATATAGGAGCAAATTCAATTTTGTACTAAGTCTAGGTGTCCTTACTTTTGATCTTATTTCTATTTAATGCCAGTTTGTATGTGTACACTTACAATATTGAGCCTGGTAAACAGATTTGGAACATGGAAATAGGTGCAGTAAGATCGGACTCTGTTATTTTTTTTCCTATTTAGTTCTACTGAATATAGAAAAAAAATGTCTTGCATATTCTTGTAACTGGTATATCTATAACCTTTTTGAAAGATGACTTTTCCCGTTTTTCTCTCCTGTTATTCTAGGTGTTTGTGAGGAGGACTTGGATATGTTGAATGTTACCATCACCCTTACTGCTGAGGGGAGTGATCAGAGTACCGATGAAACAATCACACTGGTGTCTGGAGTCAATAAATTCAATATTGAGCTCTCTATCCCAGGGTACATGACGATAGTGAATGCGCTGAGTTTATTTGAGGCTGGGGGACAGAACACCCCTCTAGAGAGGGTTCGCATCTCAAATATCAGGCCTAGTCCAAGCGGCGGTGATACTATTGAATATGATGTTAGCTCCACTCCTCCTGGCATGTTTAGAGTTCTTGATACATTTGAAAATGCACCTGTTGAATCTTTTGACATTGAAGTACTGGATGAGACTAGCAGGCCCTTAACTATTGAAGTCCAAGTCAGAGGATGTATTGAACAAGGTAAACAGTTTGCCTTCAGCATGATAATATATCTTATATTTCAAAATAAAAATAGGTAGTTATTGCTTATCCTTTTCAAGATAAATTTGTGACATAGGTTTTGATTCTGGAGTTACTATGATTTATGTGTATGTTTTAAGTCATGATTCTGGCTTTTATTGCATAAATATAGCCTATAGGTTGTTCCATATTTTATGTGTATGTAGTCTATGCTATTTATTGTGTGCACTAACGATATTAGGCCTTGTGAACATATTTTGACCAACTAATTTTGAGAACATTAAAAACATTTAAAAATCATTATAACTCAACCAGAATACTTAAGTAATAGAGGTTAGATTTTTCCATGTCACCCTCATTTTGGAAATGTGGAAACTGACAGAACAATTGAAAGGGATAAAAAGTTGAGAATGAGGCTGTAACTCATATAATTATATTGATGTTATTACTACTCTGTCCAGTTCCAACAACAACAACGGCAGCTCCAACAACAACAACAACGGCAGCTCCAGAAACAACCAGACCAACAACAACTGGTAAGTTTAATCAATCAGGTACCTTTTCAACAGTCTAACCTGTATTTTTTAAATGCGAATCAGCCGCTTTTATTGACCAATATACACATGCTTCATCATAGACAGAACAATGGAAGATGCAGGAAAGCCACAGTGAAAATGGCTTTATTCTGTAAACGCTGTCATTTTTGTGGGATTCAGTTTTCGCACTGGGTGGCATCGAAAGATATTCACAGGTTCTATAACAACCACAATCTGCTGAGTGAAGTCTGGTTGTGTTCTTCCTCTGCAAGGTCACAATCCTTAGTGATGATTGATATAGCTGTATCCATAAGAGTGGGGATAACACACAACTTTTGGTAGAGAGGGTGGTGAGACTTGAAATTGAGATACTGGCCAGTGTTAGTAGCTTTCCTATAGACAAATAGTTTGGGAGTACCATTAGGAGTAGGCTATACATGGGTCAAAAATACTTTTTTTGTAAGGTGTTAGGTTTTACAGTATTTCTTATGGAAGTAAACTGCCACCTTTCAAAAAGTTGGGGGAGTAGATGCACTAATGGGACCTGAATTTTATAGTGTCATTGAAGGTCGCATGATAAGCAAATTTTGTATGAAGTTATGTAGATTCTATAGGAGATATATCACAATGATTTGTGGATACAATTCTGAAGGTTGGCGCTGGAGATGGCAATGATTTTAGCTATATCACATATGTTTTGGCACATACGGGCTTAACTTAACATTGTTTTCAATTTAGACATTCTTCATGGTTTCAGCAATGCCTATGTAAAGGGGAAAAAATGGAGAATGCCAAATTAGAAGATTGAGAGTGATATTCAGGAAAATGTATTTCAGTTGATGTGCAGCGACTTAATTGTTTACTGTCAATTGATAATATGCACACTTCATTCTAGATTGAAGGATTTTTTTCCATGGATGTTTTAATTGCAGTGACCACAACAACTACCACTACAACAGTGACAACAACACCAGGTATAGATAATAATGAAATGGAGTGTTCTCTTGATTAGAAGTACTTACATTTGAACTGAATCGTCAGTGACATTTGTTTTTAACTTTGAGATATAGGAGTAAATTCAATTTTGTACTAAGTCTAGGTTTCCTTACTTTTGATCTTATTTCTATGTAATGCCAGTTTGTATGTGTACACTTACAATATTAAGCCTGGTAAACAGATTTGGAACATGGAAATAGGTGCAGTGAGATCAGTTTCTGTTAAAGTTTTCTTATTTAGTTGTACTGTATATTGAAAAGAAATGTCTTGCATATTCTTTTAACTGGAATATCTATAATCTTTTTTAAAGATGACTTTTCTTTTTTTCCTCACCTGCTGTTATTCTAGGTGTTTGTGAGGAGGACTTGGATATGTTGAATGTTACCATCACCCTTACTGCTGATGGGAGTGATCAGAGTACCGATGGAACTATCACACTGGTGTCTGGAGTCAATAAATTCAATATTGAGCTCTCTATCCCAGGGTACATGACGATAGTGAATGCGCTGAGTCTATTTGAGGTTGGAGGACAAAACACCCCTCTAGAGAGGGTTCGCATCTCAAATATTAGGCCTAGTCCAAGCGGTGGTGATACTATTGAATATGATGTTAGCTCCACTCCTCCTGGCATGTTTAGAGTTCTTGATACATTTGAAAATGCACCTGTTGAATCTTTTGACATTGAAGTACTGGATGAGACTAGCAGGCCCTTAACTATTGAAGTCCAAGTCAGAGGATGTATTGAACAAGGTAAACTGTTGGCCCTCAGCATGATAATATATCTTATATTTCAAAATCAAAATAGGTAGATATTGCTTATCCTGCCAAGATATATTGGTGACATAGGTTTTGATTCTGCAGTTACTATGATTTATGTGTATGTTTTAAATCATGATTCTGGCTTTTATTGCATAAACATAGCCTATAGATTATTCCATCTTTTATATGTATGTAGTCTATGCCATTTATTGTGTGCACAAACGATACTAGGCCTTGTGAACATATTTTGACCGACTAGTTTTGAGAACATTAAAAACATTTAAAAATCATTATAACTCAACCAGATTATTTAAGTAATAGAGGTTAGTTTTTTCCATGTCACCCTTGTTTTGGAAATGTGGAAACTGACAGAACAAGTGAAAGGGATAAAAAGTTGAGAATGAGGCTGTAATGTCATTGGCACGAACAGATCGTGGATGACACTAAATTATTAGAACCAACTTTTCAAAGGGTTCAGCAAATGGAAGAACTGAAGTATTATTAAAGGATTATTTTGTTATTTGCAGAAATTTAATGAAATGGTTGTTTTCTAAATTGGTTCGAGTAATTTTGGATACTTTAGAGGTTTTTTGGCTCAGTGTATAACTCTCGTGACATATTGTGCTGCACTCAACCCAGGTGAGGTTAATGGGTACCTGGTAGGTAGTAGTTTCTCAAATGCTTGAGTGCCAAGGTAGCTTAGGTAAATCCAGGGTATTTGTACTTGCAGGGCCTGCTGTGAGAACATTTTTCATAATGAAGTGGCTACCCTGAGTATATATTCCGTTATTACTATCATTATCAACACTTATTCTTTAGAGTTACTAATTTGTTTTCTCTACAAATAAACTTGTCTACTTGAGAAAACGTTTCTTTTCTTCACAATCACAAAATGAAAAGAAGTCACTTTGGAAATGTGTATAAATTTGCACTGAAGTTTATTTTGATAACTCATATAATTATGTTGATGTTATCATTACTACTCTATCCAGTTCCAACAACTACAACGGTAGCTCCAGAAACAACCACCCAATCGACAACACCTGGTAAGTTGTCTCAATTACACTTTCATTCATTTTGATATCTGATATTGTGATGCTGCATAATGGGACTAAAATTCAGCAATCATTACCTTAAATTTACTTTGGTTAGATCCTTGCCACCTTTTATGTGGGGGTGTTTTGGTCTAGTGGTCATGACGCTATGGGACGTGGGTCCAATTCCAAGCCATCTTGTGTTTTGTTTTACCAAGAACTTTACACATATTGTGCTGCACTGAACCCAGGTGAGGTGAGTGGGTACCTGGTTGGTAGAAGCTCCTGAAATGCTTGAGTGCTTAGGTAGCTTAGTTGAAGCCAGGGTAATAGTAATAGCATAGCCCACTGCCCTGAGTATATACGTTGTTATTACTATTATTATCAACACTAATTCTTTCTATTTAATAATTTGTTTTCTATACAAATAAACTTGTCTCCTTGCGAAAACGCTCTTTTTTTTCACAATCACAAAAAAGCAACTGTGAAATGTGTATAAAAATGCACCAAAATTTATTTTGATAACTCATATAATTATAATGATGTTATCATTACTACTCTGTCCAGTTCCACCAACAACAACAGCATCTCCAGAAACAACCACACCATCAACAACAACTGGTAAGTTGAATCAATCAGGTACCTTTTCAACAGTCTAAGCTGTATTTTTTTAATGCGAATCAGTGTCTTTTATTGACCAATGTACACACTTTACATCATAGACAGAACAATGGAAGATGCAGGAAAGCCACAGTGAAAATGGCTTTATTCTGTAAACGCTGTCATTTTTGCGGGATTCAGTTTTCGCACTGGGTGGCATCGAAGATATTTGCGGGTTCTATAACAACCACAATGTTCTGATTGAAGTCTGAATGTGTTCTTCCTGTGCAAGGTCACAATCCTTAGTGGTGATTGATCTAGCTCTATCCATAAGAGTGGGGATACACAACTTTTGGTAGATGGGGTGGTGAGACTTGAAATTGAGGTACTGGCAAGTGTGGGTAGCTTTCCTATAGACGAAGAGTTTGGTAATACCATCCGGTACTGGAGTTTTATTATTCGACTTCATGAGTGAATTTGATACTGCCTGTGTTGTCTACTTGGTTGAGGTGAGAAGATAGTCTGTCCATACTGTTCTTGTCCACAATGGCAAGAGCATCATCTGTATACTACTTCCAGAGTGATGTTTGATGTCATCTTGAGCAGTGGTGATTGCTTCCTGTTCTAGATGTAAGCCACAATGGGTGACACAGGACTCCTCTTTGTGGCTCCAAACGTTTGGCGGTATAAAACACCATCAAACTGGAAATAATATGTTGTCAGGATGAAATGCAGGAGCGTTACAATGTCAGTGACAGAAAGGTAAGGTCTCTTCTTTAAGTCTGCGTCGTGATTAAGTCTATTTTTGTCTCACCTGCATAGCAGAGTGAGACTCTAGGCGCCGCTTTTGCGGCGGCGGCGTCAACATCAAATCTTAACCTGAGGTTAAGTTTTTGAAATGACATCATTACTTAGAAAGTATATGGACCTAGTTCATGAAACTTGGCCATAAGGTTAATCAAGTATTACTGAACATCCTATTAGAGTTTCATGTCACATGACCAAGGTCAAAGGTCATTTAGGGTCAATGAACCTGAGGTTAAGTTTTTTGAAATGTCATCATAACTTAGAAAATATATGGACCTAGTTTATGAAACTTGGACATAAGGTTGATCAATTATCACTGAACATCCTGCGTGAGTTTTATGTCACATGACCAAGGTCAAAGGTCATTTAGGCTCAATGAACTATGGCCGAATTGGGGGTATCTGTTGAATTCCCATCATAACTTTGAAAGTTTATGGATCTGATTCATGAAACATGGACATAATAGTAATCAAGCATCACTGAACATTTTGTGCAAGTTTCAGGTCTCATGATTAAGGTCAAAGGTCATTTAGGGTCAATGAACTTTGGCCGATTTGGGGGTATCTGTTGAATTACCATCATAACTTTGAAAGTTAATTGGTCTAGTTCGTTAAACTTGGACATTAGAGTAATCAAGTATCACTGAACATCCTGTGCGCATTTCAGGTCAGATGACCAAGGTCAAAGGTCAATGAACTTTGGAAGAATTGGGTGTATCTGTTGAATTACCATCATAACTTTTACAGTTTATGGATCTGATTCATGAATCTTGGGACATAAGAGTAATCAAGTATCACTGAACGTCCTGTGCGAGTTTCAAGTCACATGATCAAGGTCAAAGGTCATGTAAGGCCAATGAACTTTGGCCATGTTGGGTTTTTTTGTTGAATAACCATCATATCTCTGTAAGTTTATTGGTCTAGTTCATAAAAAGTGGACATAAGAGTGACCATGTATCACTGAACATCTTGTGCGAGTTAGAGTAGTTTTCAAAGTCAGTACTGCTGCTATATTGAACCGCGTGATGCAGGTGAGACAGCCAGAGGCATTCCACTTGTTAACATTGGCGATAGATTGCTTTATGGGGTGATGGTGAATAGACTTGCAACATCAAAGGGCACCATTATCTCTCCCCTGTCCAATGTTATGTTTTTGAGATCCTCCGTCTTTGCAACAGGAGACAAAATGTTGGCCAGAGATCTGGAGGTTTTATATCCTACAGATCTAGTATAATTGACAAAAGGATGGAGAGGAAATGCTTCTTTGTGGATTATCGGCATCCAGTAGAGACGAGGAATATTTTCTTCCGTAGGATAGAAATTGACAAAATGTTGGCCAGAGATCTGGAGGTTTTATATCCTACAGATCTAGTATAATTGACAAAAGGATGGAGAGGAAATGCTTCTTTGTGGATTTTCGGCATCCAGTAGAGACGAGGAATATTTTCTTCTGTAGGATAGAAATATTCTTACTGCTTAGCTGATATTTTCTGTTCATCTTGATGGTTTCAGTAATGCTAGTAACTTCCTTTTATAAGTGGTAGGATCAGGAGGAAAAAAAATCTCAGAAGTGCTTTTATCACTAATCATGTTACTAACCTTGCTCTTGTAATCTTGGGTGTTCAACACTACAGTGGCTTTACCTCTGTCATCAGGCAGATTGTAATGTCCTTGTTCTTGGACAGATTGTTGATGGCTTCTCATTCTTCACTGGTGATGTTTGGTCGAGGAAGTTTTGCATTTTTGAGAATGCCAACTATACCATTCCTAAGAGCATTGCTACTGATGAGATTGCAAGTGACTTGTTCTGATGCTACTATGAAGTCTTGAACCTGTAGTTCCTTAGGTGTGGCAATGAAACCATGGTCCTTCTTTAAGTAGACATGAGATTGAGAAATCACAGAAATATACCTGTTTTTCGTGAGCTTTCACTCGCTAGGCTACAAGCTTCATCAGACTGTATAATACGCTTTATTCTCGACCTACGTTTCCGTACTTCATCGATGTGCATCAGCGATAGCACCAGCTACATGTACAACAATGGTCTGACGAGGCTTGCAGCCTAGCAAGCGAAAGCTTACCACAAAACAGATAAATTTTGTGTTTGTGGAAAAAATGCTTTCTCATGTCTTCACATCAATCAGAAGAGCCGTTAACTTGTTTACTTAACTTAATGAGTTGTTTTCTTGAATTTGATATAGTTATTAGTAATGTAAAGGATTTTAACTTTTAGGCAATGAGTGATATTTGTTGAGGAACAAGCTGTTAGTCAAGGCAAGGTGTAAATAAGTCCGGGAGCGCAGTTAAAATCAAGTGTTTTGGGGAAAATAATATTATTGTACCATAGGGGCTCCATTATTTTGTCTTAAGGAAGGTGAATCTACATTTGATATCAAGGTCAAGGTCATAGTTTATTAGCATATTCAGTTAGCTTAATATTATTTGAGACAATTTTTTTAAATGCTGCTTGAGAAAATTATTTATAAAATATATTGGTGTATTGTCTTGTGGCAGATAAGCAGCATGTAGGTTTCCACACCTGTCTAGGCTTCAGTGAAACTTGATTTTTTGACTTGTTTGAACAAGCTTTTAGAGTTTTTCTTTGTGCTGTATTGCATTGATCAAGATTTGCAGTGCCAACCAACCTTGGTTCATGGATGCCCTAGGTAAACTTTCCTGTAATTGTGCTGTTTTATATGAGGTTGACACAGGTCATGTTAGGTCTTACAATATTTCTTTTGGAAGTAAACTGCCACCTTTCAAAAAGTTAGGGATGTAAATGCACTAATGGGACCTTAATTTTATAGTGTCATTGAAGGTCGCATGACAAGCAAATTTTGTAGGAAGTAAATTATATTCTGTAGGAGATATATCACAATGATTGTGGATAAAATTATGAAAGTTGGCATTTGAGATGGCAATAGTTTTAGCTATATCACATATGTTTTGGCACATTAGGGCTTAACTTAACATTGTTTTCTATTTAGACATTCTTCATTGTTTCAGCAAGGCCTAAGTAAAGAAAAAAAAATGGAAAATGCCAAATTAGAAGATTAAGAGTGATATTCAGGAAAATGTATTTCAGTTGATGTGCAGCAACATAATTGTTTACTGTCAATTGATAATATGCACACTTCATTCTAGATTGAAGGTTTTTTTCTGAATGTTTTAATTGCAGTGACCACAACAACTTCCACTACAACAGTGACAACAACACCAGGTATAAATAATAATGAATTGGAGTGTTCTTTTCATTAGAAGTACTTACTATTTGAATCGTATCTGAATCGTAAGCAAAATATGTTTTTAACTTTGAGATATAGGAGCAAATTCAATTTTGTACTAATTCTAGTTGTCCTTGCTGTTGATCTTATCTCTATTCAATGCGAGTTTTTATATGAACACTAACAATATTAAGCCTGGTAAACAGATTTCGGAACCTGGAAATAGGTGCAGTGAGATCAGATTCTGTTAAAGTTTTCCTATTAAGTTGTACTGAATAAAGAAAAGAAATGTCTTGCATATTCTTGTAACTGGTATATTAATTGACTTTTAAAAAGATGTCTTTTCTTGTTTTTATCACCTGTTATTCTAGGTGTTTGTGAGGAGGACTTGGATATGTTGAATGTTACCATCACCCTTACTGCTGATGGGAGTGATCAGAGTACAGATGGAACTATCACACTGGTGTCTGGAGTCAATAAATTCAATATTGAGCTCTCTATCCCAGGGTACATGGCGAAAGTGAATGCGCTGAGTCTATTTGAGGTTGGAGGACAAAACACCCCTCTAGAGAGGGTTCGCATCTCAAATATTAGGGATAGTCCAAGCGGCGGAGATACTATTGAATATGATGTTAGCTCCACTCCTCCTGGCATGTTTAGAGTTCTTGATACATTTGGTAATGTACCTGTTGAATCTTTTGACATTGAAGTACTGGATGAAACTAGCAGGCCCTTAACTATTGAAGTCCAAGTCAGAGGATGTATTGAACAAGGTAAACAGTTTGCACTCAGCTTGATAATATCTTATATTTCAAAATCAAAATAGGTAGTTATTGCGTTTCCTGCCCAAAATAAATTGGTGACATAGGTTTTGATTCTGCAGTTACTGTGATATATGATTAGGGGAGACCGGGGTTAGTTGGAACATGGGGTAAGTTGAAACATTGTAATTTTCTTTAACGCCTGTAAAATAAATTTGTGCAATACTGCCCTCAATTTATTGCAATAATAATTCAACACTGTTGTATTATTAATAGCAATAAATTGAGGGCAATATTGCAGAAATTTATTTTACAGGCTTTAAAGAAAATTGCAATGTTTCAACTTCCCCATGTTCCAACTAACCCCGGTCTCCCCTATGTTTTAAATCATGATTCTGGCTTTTATTGCATAAACATAGCCTATGAATTATTCCATCTTTAATGTGTATGTAGCCTATGCCATTTATTGTGCATTAACAATATTAGGCCTTGTGAACAGATTTTGACCAACTAATTCTGAGAACGTTACTTAAGTAACCTCTATTACTTAAGTAATAGAGGTTAGTTTTTTTTCCATGTCCCCCCCATTTATAAAATATGGAAAGTGATAAAACAAGTGAAAGGGATGAAAAGTTGAGAATGAGGCTGTAGTGTCATTGGCATGAACAGATCGTGGATGACACTAAACTATCAGAGCCAACTTTTTAAAGGGTTTAGCAAATGGAAGACGAACTGAAGTATAATTGAAGGAGCATTTTGTAATTTGCAGAAATTTAATAAAATGGTTATTTTCTATATTGGTTTGAGTAATTTTAGATGCTATTCAGGTCGCTATTTGCATGATCGCGCCAAATTTGGCACCCACATTTTTCACTAAATAAACTACAAGCTAGTTTATAATAAAATTTCTGAAAATAATTAGTTTTTATTTACTATGAATAATATATGCAAATTTATTTATGAAAAACATTTGTATATGTAACACCCAATTTCACTTCAATTTTTTTTTTTGCAGATGCATCCTTTTAACCTAATTTAAAGGTTTCCCCAAAGAAAAATTGCCAAAGCCAATTTTTTCCTTATGTATCTCTTTGTTATTTCCATCTTTTGATTTTCATTGGTTTTTTCAATTAGAATTATTACAGACTTTTTAACAACTAAATTAAGCCCTAGATGAATTAATCAGACCAAATAGAATGAGAAAATTCATCCTTTCATGAATTTCATCTTCACAGCCTTTGTAAACAAAGAATAAAAAAAGGAGCCATTTTCGGCATTATTTTGTCTCATAAAAAGTCATGTGACTTCGCGATGCTCTACTGATACGTCCTGTATTTAATCTCAAAAGTTGCCCGAGACTTTAAAAAATGTCGTAATTTTTGCATTTCGGAAATATCGCACTAAGCGTTGAGAGGGGGCCATCATGGCCCCCCAATCCTTTTAGGGTTAACCTTTCCTTATTCGATTCTATGATTCCCATATGACACTTTATTTCTCACTTTTACTAATTTGTTTCCTCTACAAAAATAACTTGTTTTCATAAGAAAACCCCGGGGGGCCACTTCCATTCACGAGTGGATACCATGCGCGACCATGGGGTCTCGAAAAGCACCCTAAACACGTAATTTCCATATTCTGAAAATGCACCCCTTAACAAGTATTGGCGTGTGAAACCCTACCCTTAACAAGTATTGGAAACAAAACGATACTCTTGGCAAATATTCCCTGAAATGAACCCCTAAACAAGTACAGGAATGTTTTATTGTTACGGGTCCTTCGGTCGTCGGCTTTACCTTTTTTGGTTTAGTACGACCCCACCTTTTACACCTCGCGCAAATCGGACTCTAAACACGTAGTGTTGGGGCAAAAAGGACATCCTTTATAAAACATTTAATTTTGTTTTATCATCCCCGCAAATTCGACCATAAACACGTAATTTTCCTAGCGAAATAGATACCCTTTTTTCATTATTTTTGTGTTTTTGACACCCTTATCACGTTACGTACGTAACGTGCCCTATCGTGAAAAAGACATCCTTTTTACGTGTTTTTTTGGTCGCGCATGGTATCCACTCGTCAATGTAAGTGGCCCCCCCGGGAAGAAAACACTCTTTTCTTCACAATCATGAAAAAAAGAAATGCATATAAGTTTGCACTGAAATCTGCTCATATTTTGATTACCTCGATAATATTTTGATACAGTTCCACCAACTACAACCGCATCTCCAGAAACAACTACACCATCAACAACATCCGGTAAGTTGAATCAATTAGTTATCTTTTCAAAAGTCTAAGCTGCATTTTCTGATTGAATCAGCGGTTTTCATTGACCAATATACTCACACTTTCGAAATTGTATTTTCTGTTCATATTCCACCTCTACAGTGGCACAATTCAGCATTGTTTTGATCCAATCATTAGCTCTTGCGACATTTAGCGCAACTTTTCTTTGCATAGGGGACAACAAGGAAGGCAAATTTGAGGTGCTGCGGGCCTGGTATGGACGGCCGACCGCTGGGTAGAGACGGGGGGGGGGGGGTACTGGGATTTAAAGTGCATAGGATCAATTGACACACCTGGGTGCTCGACAAGATATCTTTTTGAAAACTAAGGCAAGATATACAAACATTGGATGTGTGAAACAGACCTAAACACACAACAATGAAATATATGTAGGAGAAGGCAGGGTAAATTGAGCATAGGGGCAAGTTGAGCCACCTGTCTCAGGCCAATAATGAATGAGTCAGACCCTGTGGCAGTGTCAAGTATTGATGACCCATGGCATAACCCCTAACCCCACCACATTGTTTTCAACTTTGAAACAAAAAGTACTTTTCAGAGGGTAAAATACAAATTTCAGTCAAAAAAGTAAAAGGGGGTGTAAAATAGATAGGTGCTTTTTACAAACACACGTCTTTAACTATAATAAAGATATAAGAACAACATTGTTGGTCCAGGTATGGATCTTCATTCTTGTCATAGTCTTTTACATGATGGATGCATGAGAAAATGTGTGGATGTGAAATTATTGCATAACGTTTGGACTGGGGTAAGTTGAGCCATGGTAATTCTTATGGTAATGTATATGAAAATAGAAGCAAACCTTAAAAGGCCGTCAATATGCAGGCAGAAAGGAGCAAATTTACATGACTGTTCTTTTCCTTGTAGAGGATGTTAGTATTCATGGAGAATTAGCAAGTGAAAAGACTTTAAGCAAAAAGTTGAGATGCTGGCTCTTCCCCCACACATTTTGTACATAGTTTTTGTGGCTCAACTTACCCCAGAAGGTGACTCAACTTACCCCATGGATTTGGCAAGTTGAGCCATTTGACATCTCTTTTTTCAAAGGTGACAATGACTTACAGTATGGGGGTAGAAAGTTATATATAACTTAAAAATATTTCAGAAGACCTAAATTTTAAGGCAAGGTACTTATTTCCCCCAAGATTATTAATCATATCAATCAAGAAGCAAAAAGTGTCACAACTTACCCCGCCTTTCCATTAATTTTTTTCAAGCAAAATTCAAATACTGATCAGCCACTGCTATAAAAATAATTGCTTTGAAAAAAATTATTGCTATGTACATTTATCATTTTTTGGAGTGCTATATAGACCAATTTCACAACGTGAGAGGGCAGCAGACTGGTCGCCATGCTGCGGTGGGCGAATCAACTTTTATAGTACACAAGTCAATAGGGTATTTGGTACATTCGTTCGATTTTTTTTTTATTTTTGGACCAATTGAGCAGATTTCTTGTAAGATTCACAATGAGCATTAATCGGAGAAGTTCAGGTCGCAGCTGTGCTGTGTTCAATTGCCACAACAATTGGAGAAAGCTTCAGGATTGGAAGCAAAGTGAATGTGAAATTCACTCGCCTTGGACTCATGAAGCCTGTTTGTGTGTGAAGCCGTACTCCCTGCATAGGTTTCCAGGCCGTTATGAAGGAATGCGTCGCCAGTGGCCCTCTCTTCCCCTTCCTCCTTTCTTCTTCCTCTCTGTTTTATTCTCTTGCCTTGCCCCCTCCTTTTGGATACTTATAGGCCTGCATAAAATGTGGTGGTGGTGGTGGTTTTTTGTGGGGGGGGAGGGAGGGGGATTTATTTGATCATGCTTAGATGGAAATATCAGTCCCTCTCTCTCTCTCCCTCTCTATCTCACACTATCCCTCTGGTTCCACCTCTCACTATCCCCTTCTCTGTATTACAACATCCCCCTCTCCCCCTTTGCACACACTTTCTCGCTAGCCCCCCCCTCTCTCTCACTACCCCCCCCCCTTTCTCACTATTCCCCTCTCCCCTCTCACTATCCCCCTCCTCTCACACATACTCCCCCCCCTTTCCCCTCTCTCATCCTCTCTCTCTCTCTCTCACTCTATGTCTCGTTAACTCTCCCGCTACGTACTCTAACACAATTTACTAGCAACAAGAAGTGAGCTCCCTGATGAAAACCAACAGCGATTCTTGGTCATCATCAACTCAATTTTACTGACAAAACTAAGGGGAAATGTAGCCAAAGTGCAAAAATTCATCATACCTTCATCGGTCAGATATGGTCATTGTCTTGTCTTACATCGTCTACCCAGGTGTCCATGCTTTATTTTATTGATTTATGATGAAGTTAATGACACAATATCAGAGCTTATCTGTAATCTTTCATTGAATTTGTACACAGAGCCAATCGCGGTCAGCGCACTTGCCCACCGCAGCAATGGCGTTGCCGATAGAGGGCCAAATACATAAACCGGCCGTGAAATTGGTCTATAGCGCTGGCTTGCATGCTTGCTTAAATGTTGCCCTCTATAGGTCAAAGTATACAGTCTCTTTGCCAAAAATACATTTCAGTTGATATGCAGCACGAAAGTAGTTTGTTTCCTGTCAATTGATAACATGCAAACATGTCTTTATGATTGAATGGAGTTGAGAGTGCATTTTGTTAATTTTTTGTCTGAATGTTTTGAACAGCAGAGACTACAACTACTGTCATGCCAGTTACTACAGGTGAAATTGGCGATGCAGGTAGGTTCACATTAATTCTCGTCTTTTTTTAAAAAGATATTATTCTCTTCTTGGAGCGTTGTGGCCCAGTGGATTAGTCTCCGGACTCTGAAACAGAGGGTCGTGGGTTCGAATCCCAACCATGGCGTAATTTCCTTAAGCAAGAAATTAATCCACAATGTGCTGCACTCAACCCAGGTGAGGTAAATGGGTACCTGGCAGGAATTTATTCCTTGAAATGCAGCGCGCGTAACAGCTGCACTGCTAAAGCCAGGGTAATTATGCTGCATATACTGTAGAGCGCTTAGAGACTTCTTACAAAGTAAGTATTAAGTGCTATATAAGCAAGTATAATTAGGTGGTCTGTCTATGACAGATCACCTATTGATTTCATCAGAATTTTCTTTATTTCTTTCATTCTTTCTTTATTTATTTATTCTTATCACCTATGTTTGTCGCCAACTTTTCTCCGAATTGGCTAAATCAATTTAGCTGATTTTTCTGTCATATATAGAATCTATCATAGAGACGGCATACTAAGCTTTTCAAGGTCATCTGGTCATGATGACATCATCTACGTGCCATTTTGTAAAATTCTTCATTTGATCATATCTTCATTATCAATTATCAAAAATTAACAATATTTACATGACATTAACTTCAGGTCAAGGGTCAACTGTCAATGTCATCAAAGGTCATGTAAAGATCATGACGCGCGCGTACGCGAGCGTCAAAGGTAAAAAAATTCTCCAAATGGCCTATAAAATTTTTTGGGTACGTTTCAGGTCATTTTAAGCATTTCAAAAATTAACGAAATTAACACCCGTTAAAGTTTGCATCGCGAGCTCTCACTATAGGCCATATATGTGCAAAAACATGCCTATTGCAAATTCACTGTAGCTCTTTAAATAGTCCATTGACCCCCAATTTTTTTTTCATATATCGATAGAGTATGATGTGTAGATTTGATTTCATGTCATCAATGTCCCTAAATTACATCAAGACATCATAAAAATGGCGCCTAAACTAAAAATTTCCGTTTTTCAAAAATGACGTCATCAAATTTATGCAAATTTGGTTGTAACTTCTCGAATATAAATCGTTTTTCGTCCAGATTTTGATATGTTGTAGTTTAGAATGTACTCTTTCTCCTTACTTAATGTAAATTTTCTTTTTTGAGAAACGCATCATTGCGTAAAACAGCGATAAAAAGAGGCATGTCATTTTTCCTCATTTTGCGTGTAATCTCTATGGGACATGACTTTTTGTCAAAACTAGATTCGACATTCCTCTATTTCATGAGCCATATCTCAATTTTTTTCTTGTCAGTTTTCCCTGAGCTTTTAATATGTTGTAGCTGAGATTCTGAGCTTTCGGAAGTGTGCCCTCCATTTTTTGATCAGATGCCGGGATCATGCCCGTTTTTCACTTGCAAAATTGGACTTGTAATTCTCAAAATTGCTTACGTGTATTCTCTATGGGGAATATCGTGGCTCAATGGATAACGCATTTGACTTGCTTTCTAAAGGGCGCAGGTTCAAGTCCTGGGGTAAACAAGATTTTTTTTTCCATTTTTTTTGTTTTTACCACCTCGTACATGGTCCTTCATGATAATTTAATGGTATAAAAGTTAAAATTTAGCAAGATAAAACAGATTTCAATTACTTTTTTTCATATCACGTGTATTTTGTGTGTTATCTCTATGGGACATGACTTTTTCTCAAAACTAGATTCGACATTCCTCTATTTCGTGAGCCATATCTGCATTTTTTCTTGTCAGTTTTCCCTGAGCTTTTAGTAGGTTGTAGCTGAGATTCTAATCTTTCGCAAGTGTGCCCTCCATTTTTTTTATCAGATGCCGGGATCATGCCTCTATTTCGCTTGCAAAATTGGAATTGTAATTCTCAAATTTGCTTACGTGTAATCTCTATGGGGAATATCATGGCTCAATGGATAACGCATTTGACTTGCTTTCTCGGGGGCGCAGGTTCGAATCCTGGGGTAAACAGGATTTTTTTTTCCATTTTTTTTCTTTTTACCACCTCTTACATGATCCTTTATGATAATTAAAAGGTATAAATGTTTAAATTTTTAACCAGATTATAATTAATTTTTTCCATATCACATGTATTGTAATACATCAAAGAGTCCCTTTTCACAGTGCTTTATCATCTCCCATCTTTCACAAGTATTCCATCCATAATGAACATTCCGTCGTCGTCATATCATATTGATCTGCATGAACATGGTAATCATGATGGCAAGAATAAAGACAGACCACCTAATTCGTCCGCATGACGAATTAAGATCTAGTTATTATTATTATTCTTTTAAAGATATTATTCAGTTGAATTCATACAAGGTGACAGGTTAAGAAATGTTAAGTTACAAACAAGCTTATGACACTTTTATAATAATTTGCAGACGGGACATGAACTCAAACTCTGTTCTTGAATGAAGGGGTGAAATGCTGAGAAAAAAAATTGCCTTATGTAGGCCTAAGCTGTATGCATTTCCTGTCAGGTCCAGAAATATATGAAATAAAAATCTGGCATTAAAACACAATATCATATCAAATTGTCCCTTTCTTTGATAAAATGAACAAAATAACCTCTTTTCTCTCTGATACTATTTGTTTTCAAGTGCTGACATGTCTTCTCAATGTGTTATATATGTAACAAATCATGTTTTACCCAATATTTACTTTTAGCTGTAGAAACTACGCGCCCACCAAGATCTACACAACCAGGTAATACAAAATGCTGTGCATATGCCTATACAATGGTGAACTTCCATTGAAGTTTTCTCACATTTAGATACATGTTATAGAGAAAGATGTTTATTTCATAACTGACCTTTATTCATTACAATATTCTTTCTGATGGGATTTATTGATATTGATTTTTAAAAATGAACATAATGTGCTTACAGTCACAGTTAATTATTAGTCAAACTTTTATCAAAATTGTTATTACATGTTGATGAAATGAATAATGCATGTTATCACATTTAAAAAGGATCGTTGTAGTAGAGTATGTAAATCTGCACTAAAAATATTCATTATTGAACCCCATACAAGAGATATTCAAAGATTAACTTGCTGAATATTTCAACACTGAAGTATGTGAAACCAGCTTTCCTGTAGTTAGAGGATCAGAGGGTTTAGACAAGGTCACAAGAACTTGAATATATTTGAAAGAGCATTTTTCATGTAGAAATTATTAATATTGATATTTTGTTTAATATTTTGAGGAATTATAGGTACTTTGTTATTCTATTTTGTACCAGACTGCTGTAACAAATGGAGTATTTACATAAGAATACAGATTTTGAAGAAGTCACTTTGAAGTGCATATAAATTTGCACTGAAATTCATTTTAATAGCCCTTATGATAATATTGATGTTATCATTACTACTTTATCCAGCAACTACAACGGCAGCTCCAGAAACAACCACCCAATCGACAACACCTGGTAAGTTTTTTTCAATGACCTGTTCATTCATTTTGATATCTGACATTGTGATGCTGCATAGTGGGACTACAGTTCAACAATATTTACCTTAATTTTACTTGGGTTGGATCCTTGCCACCTTTTTGTAGGGGTGCTGTGGTCTAGTGGTCATGATTCTGTGGGACAGGGGTCCATTTCCAAGCCATCTTGTGATTTCCTTTAGCAAGAACTTTACACATATTGTGCTGCACTCAACCCAGGTGAGGTGAGTGGGTACCTGGTAGGTAGAAGTTCCTCAAATGCCTGAGTGCTTAGGTAGCTTAGCTAAAGCCACGGTATTTGTACTAGCAGGGCCCACTGGGAGAACATTTCTTTTTAATGAAGTGGCTACCCTGAGTATATATGCTGTTATTAATATCATTATGAACACTTATTCTTTAGAGTTACTAATTTGTTTTCCATACAAATAAACTTGTCTACTTGCAAAAACGTTTTTTTTTCACAATCACAAAAAAGCAACTCTGAGATGCGTATAGAAATGCACTGAAATTGAATTTGATAAACTCATATAATCATATTGATGTTATCATTACTACTCTGTCCAGTTCCAACAACGGCAGCTCCAGAATCAACCACACCATCAACAACAACTGGTAAGTTGAATCAATCAGGTACCTTTTCAACAGTCTAAGCTGTATGTTTTAATAATAATGATAATAATAATAGTGTATATTTGTAGAGTTCACACACTGTCAGTAGACGATCATGGCGCTAGCTGAGCAACAGTTCTCTTTTACAATGTAAAAATTAGATTTTATAGAAATTTATATAAATACTACACAAGAACTATGAACAAGTACAATGTAAGAATAATAATTTCACATCTGCTTCGTTCACCCCAACCCATCCATCAGCCCATCATCATGCGGAACCCAGTGCCCTCTAGCTGCCCCGTTCACTGACAATTTTAGGGGTAAACCCAGTCAGTACATAACTCACAGGAGCTCTAGCAATCTGAGGACACCAGGTCCCACATGAACAGCCAATTGATGGGAAGGGAAGAATCATCTTTCTTTTAATCATAAATGGAATGCCACAAAATACGAATGTGAATCGTATGCGAATAATGCGAATCAGCTGCTTTTATTGACCAATATACACACGCTTCATCATAGACAGAACAATGGAAGATGCAGGAAAGCCACAGTAAAAAATGGCTTTATTCTGTAAATACTGTCATTTTTGCAGGATTCAGTTTTCGCACTGGGTGGCAATGAAAGATATTCGCAGGTTCTATAACAACCACAATCTGCTGACTGAAGTTTGGTTGTGTTCTTCCTCTGCAAGGTCACAATCCTTAGTGATGATTGATATAGCTGTATCCATAAGAGTGGGGATAACACACAACTTTTGGTAGAGAGGGTGGTGAGACTTGAAATTGAGATACTGGCCAGTGTGGGTAGCTTTCGGAGTTCCATTAGGAGTAGGATATACATGGGTCAAAAATACTTTTTTTGTAAGGTGTTAGGTTTTACAGTATTTCTTATGGAAGTAAACTGCCACCTTTCAAAAAGTTGGTGGAGTAGATGTACTAATGGGACCTGAATTTTATAGTGTCATTGAAGGTCGCATGATAAGCAAATTTTGTATGAAGTTATGTAGATTCTGTAGGAGATATATCACAATGATTTGTGGATACAATTCTGAAGGTTGGCGTTGGAGATGGCAATAATTTTAGCTATATCACATATGTTTTTGGCACATAAGGGCTTAACTTAACATTGTTTTTTTATTTAGACATTCTTCATGGTTTCAGCAAGGCCTAGGTAAAGGAAAAAAATGGAGAATGCCAAATTAGAAGATTGAGAGTGATATTCAGGAAAATGTATTTCAGTTGATGTGCAGCAACATAATTGTTTTTTGTCGATTGAAAATATGCACCATTCATTCTGGATTGAAGGATTTTTTCCTGAATGTTTTAATTACAGTGACCACAACAACTACCACTACAACAGTGACAACAACACCAGGTATAGATAATAATGAAATGGAGTGTTTTCTTGATTAGAAGTACTTACTATTTGAACTGAATCGTCAGTGACATTTGTTTTTAACTTTGAGATATAGGAGCAAATTCAATTTTGTATTAAGTCTAGGTGTCCTTACTTTTGATCTTATTTCTATGTAATGCCAGTTTATGTTTATACACTTACAATATAAAGCCTGGTTAACAGATTTGGAACATGGAAATAGGTGCAGTGAAATCAGATTCTGTTAAAGTTTCCTATTAAGTTGTAGTGAATATAGAAAAGAAATGTCTTGCATATTCTTGTAACTGGTATATCTATAACCTTTTTAAAAAGATGACTTTACTAATTTTTCTCACCTCCTGTTATTCTAGGTGTTTGTGAGGAGGACTTGGATATGTTGAATGTTACCATCACCCTTACTGCTGATGGGAGTGATCAGAGTACCGATGGAACTATCACACTGGTGTCTGGAGTCAATAAATTCAATATTGAGCTCTCTATCCCAGGGTACATGACGATTGTGAATGCGCTGAGTCTATTTGAGGTTGGAGGACAAAACACCCCTCTAGAGAGGGTTCGCATCTCAAATATTAGGCCTAGTCCAAGCGGCGGTGATACTATTGAATATGATGTTAGCTCCACTCCTCCTGGCATGTTTAGAGTTCTTGATACATTTGAAAATGCACCTGTTGAATCTTTTGACATTGAAGTACTGGATGAGACTAGTAGGCCTTTAACTATTGAAGTCCAAGTCAGAGGATGTATTGAACAAGGTAAACAGTTTGCCCTCAGCATGATAATATATCTTATATTTCAAAATCAAAATAGGTAGTTATTGCTTATTCTGTCCAAGATAAATTGGTGACATAGGTTTTGATTCTGCAGTTACTATGATTTCTGTGTATGTTTTAAATCATGATTCTGGCTTTTATTGCATAAACATAGCCTATAGATTGTTCCATCTTTTATGTGTATGTAGTCTATGCCATTTATTGTGTGCACTAATGATATTAGGCCTTGTGAACATATTTTGACCAACTAATTTTGAGAACATTAAAAACATTTAAAAATCATTATAACTCAACCAGAATACTTAAGTAGTAGAGGTTAGTTTTTGTCTCACCTGCGAAGCAGAGTGAGACTATAGGCGCCGCTTTTCCGACGGCGACGGCGGCGGCGTCAACATCAAATCTTAACCTGAGGTTAAGTTTTTGAAATGACGTCATAACTTAGAAAGTATATGGACCTAGTTAATAAAACTTGGCCATAAGGTTAATCAAGTATTACTGAACATCCTATTAGAGTTTCATGTCACATGACCAAGGTCAAAGGTCATTTAGGGTCAATGAACTTAGACCATGTTGGAGGAATCAACATCGAAATCTTAACCTCAGGTTAAGTTTTTGAAATGTCATCATAACGTAGAAAATATATGGACCTAGTTCATGAAACTTGGACATAAGGTTAATCAAGTATCTCTGAACATCCTGCATGAGTTTCACGTCACATGACCAAGGTCAAAGGTCATTTAGGGTCAATGAACTTTGGCCGAATTGGGGATATCTGTTGAATTACCATCATAACTTTGAAAGTTTATGGATCTGATTCATGAAACTTGGACATAATAGTAATCAAGCATCACTGAACATTTTGTGCAAGTTTCAGGTCTAATGATTAAGGTCAAAGGTCATTTAGGGTCAATGAACTTAGACCATGTTGGAGGAATCAACATCGAAATCTTAACCTCAGGTTAAGTTTTTGAAATGTCATCATAACTTAGAAAATATATGGACCTAGTTCATGAAACTTGGACATAAGGTTAATCAAGTATCACTGAACATCCTGCATGAGTTTCACGTCACATGACCAAGGTCAAAGGTCATTTAGGGTCAATGAACTTTGGCCGAATAGGGGGTGTCTGTTGAATTACCATCATAACTTTGAAAGTTTATTGGTCTAGTTCATTAAACTTGGACATTAGAGTAATCAAGTATCACTGAACATCCTGTGCGCGTTTCAGGTCACATGACCAAGGTCAAAGGTCAATGAACTTTGGCCGAATTGGGTGTATCTGTTGAATTACCATCATAACTTTGAAAGTTTATGGATCTGATTCATGAAACTTGTACATAAGAGTAATCAAGTATCACTGAACATCCTGTGCGAGTTTCAGGTCACATGATCAAGGTCAAAGGTCATGTAAGGTCAGTGAACTTTGGCCATGTTGGGTTTTTTTGTTGAATAACCATCATATCTCTGTAAGTTTATTGGTCTAGTTCATAAAAAGTGGACATAAGAGTAACCATGTATCACTGAACATCTTGTGCGAGTTAGAGTAGTATTCAAAGTCAGCACTGCTGCTATATTGAACCGCGTGATGCAGGTGAGACGGCCAGAGGCATTCCACTTGTTTCCATGTCGCCCTCATTTTGGAAATGTGGAAACTGACAGAACAAGTGAAAGGGATAAAAAGTTGAGAATGAGGCTGTAACTGATATAATGATATTGATGTTATCATTACTACTCTGTCCAGTTCCAACAACAACAACAACGGCAGCTCCAGAAACAACCAGACCAACAACAACTGGTGAGTTGAATCAATCAGGTACCTTTTCAACAGTCTAAGCTGTATTTTTTTAATGCGAATCAGCCGCTTTTATTGACCAAAATACACACGCTTCATCATAGACAGAACAATGGAAGATGCAGGAAAGCCACAGTGAAAATGGCTTTATTCTGTAAACGCTGTCATTTTTGCGGCATTCAGTTTTCGCACTGGGTGGCATCGAAAGATATTCGCGGGTTCTATAACAACCACAATCTGCTGAGTGAAGTCTGGTTGTGTTCTTCCTCTGCAAGGTCACAATCCTTAGTGATGATTGATATAGCTGTATCCATAAGAGTGGGGATAACACACAACATTTGGTAGAGAGGGTGGTGAGACTCGAAATTGAGATACTGGCCAGTGTGGGTAGCTTTCCTATAGACAAATAGTTTGGGAGTACCATTAGGAGTAGGCTATACATGGGTCAAAAGAAATTTTTTTGTAAGGTGTTAGGTTTTACAGTATTTCTTATGGAAGTAAACTGCCACCTTACAAAAAGTTTGGGGAGCAGATGCACTAATGGGACCTGAATTTTATAGTGTCATCGAAGGTTGCATGAAAAGCAAATTTTGTATGAAGTTATGTAGATTCTGTAGGAGATATATCACAATGATTTGTGGATACAATTCTGAAGGTTGGCGTTGGAGATGGCAATAATTTTAGCTATATCACATATGTTTTTTGGCACATAAGGGCTTAACTTAACATTGTTTTCCATTTAGACATTCTTCATGGTTTCAGCAAGGCCTAGGTAAAGGAAAAAAGATTGAGAGTGATATTCAGGAAAATGTATTTCAGTTGATGTGCAGCAACATAATTGTTTTTTGTCAATTGATAGTATGCACAGTTCATTCTGGATTGAAGGATTTTTTTCTGAATGTTTTAATTACAGTGACCACAACAACTTCCACTACAACAGTGACAACAACACCAGGTATAGATAATAATGAAATGGATTTTTTTTCTTGATTAGAAGGACTTACTATTTGAACTGAATCTTCAGTGACATTTGTTTTTAACTTTGAGATATAGGAGCAGTTTCAGTTTTGTACTAAGTCTAGGTGTCCTTACTTTTGATCTTATTTCTTTTTAATGCCAGTTTGTATGTGTACACTTACAATATTAAGCCTGGTAAACAGATTTGGAACATGGAAATAGGTGCAGTGAGATCAGATTCTGTTAAAGTTTTCCTATTAAGTTGTACTGAATAAAGAAAAGAAATGTCTTGCATATTCTTGTAACTGGTATATCTATAACTTTTTTGAAAACTGATATTTCTTGTTTTTCTCACCTCCTGTTATTCTAGGTGTTTGTGAGGAGGACTTGGATATGTTGAATGTTACCATCTCCCTTACTGCTGAGGGGAGTGATCAGAGTACCGATGAAACAATCACACTGGTGTCTGGAGTCAATAAATTCAATATTGAGCTCTCTATCCCAGGGTACATGACGATAGTGAATGCGCTGAGTCTATTTGAGGTTGGAGGACAAAACACCCCTCTAGAGAGGGTTCGCATCTCAAATATTAGGCCTAGTCCAAGCGGCGGTGATACTATTGAATATGATGTTGGCTCCACTCCTCCTGGCATGTTTAGAGTTCTTGATACATTTGAAAATGCACCTGTTGAATCTTTTGACATTGAAGTACTTGATGAGACTAGCAGGCCCTTAACTATTGAAGTCCAAGTCAGAGGATGTATTGAGCAAGGTAAACAGTTTGCCCTCAGCATGATAATATATCTTATATTTCAAAATCAAAATAGGTAGTTATCCTGTCCAAGATAAATTGGTGACATAGGTTTTGATTCTGCAGTTACTATGATTTCTGTGTATGTTTTAAATCATGATTCTGGCTTTTATTGCATAAACATAGCCTATAGATTGTTCCATCTTTTATGTTTATGTAGTCTTGCCATTTATTGTGTGCACTAACGATATTAGGCCTTGTGAACATATTTTGACCAACTAATTTTGAGAACATTAGAAACATTTAAAAATCATTATAACTCAACCAGAATACGTAAGTATTAGAGGTTATTTTTTTCCATGTCACCCTCATTTTGGAAATGTGGAAACTGACAGAACAAGTGAAAGGGATAAAAAGTTGAGAATGAGGCTGTAACTCATATAATTATATTGATGTTATCATTACTACTCTGTCTAGTTCCAACAACAACAACAGCGGCAGCTCCAGAAACAACCAGACCAACAACAACTGGTAAGTTGAATCAATCAGGTACCTTTTCAACAGTCTAAGCTGTATTTTTTCAATGCGAATCGGCCGCTTTTATTGACCAATATACACACGCTTCATCATAGACAGAACAAAGGAAGATGCCTTAAAGCCACAGTGAAAATGGCTTTATTCTGTAAATGCTGTCATTTTTGTGGTATTCAGTTTTCGCACTGGGTGGCATCGAAAGATATTCGGGGGTTCTATAACAACCACAATCTGCTGAGTGAAGTCTGGTTGTGTTCTTCCTCTGCAAGGTCACAATCCTTAGTGATGATTGATATAGCTGTATCCATAAGAGTGGGGATAACACACAACTTTTGGTAGAGAGGGTGGTGAGAATTGAAATTGAGATACTGGCCAGTGTTGGTAGCTTTCCTATAGACAAATAGTTTGGGAGTACCATTAGGAGTAGGCTATACATGGGTCAAAAATATTTTTTGTCTCGCCCACCAGAGGTGAAGGCGAGACTTAAGGATCCAAATGCCATCCGTCATCCGTCCGTCACAAACCTGTAATGACACATAACTCCACAACGGTAAGACGCTTTTCAACCAAACTTGGATGGTAGATGGACTTTGGAGACCTGCATGTTATGCTGCAGTCTGAGGTCACATGGTAAGGTCAAAGGTCATTTTCAGGTCAACGTTAAAGTTTACATGCAAGACTCTCTTATGACTTCTAACTCCGCAACCGTAAGTCACTTTTCAACCACACTTGGATGGTAGATGGACTTGGGGGACCTGCATCCTATGCTGCAGTCTGAGGTTACATGGTAAGGTCAAAAGTCTTTTTCAGGTCAACGTTTAAGTTTACATTCAAGCCTCTCTTATGACACCTTACTCCGCAACTGTAAGTCACTTTTCAACCAATCTTGGATGGTAGATGGACTTGAAGGACCTGCATGTTATGCTGTAGCAGAGGTTACATGGTAAAGTCAAAGGTAACTTTCAGGTCATCATTAAAGTTTACATGCAAGACTTTCTTGTGACACCTAACTCCGCAACTGTAGGTCACTTTTCAACCAAACTTGGATGGTAGATGGACTTGGGGGACCTGCATGTTATGCTGCAGTCAGAGGTCACATGGTAAGGTCAAAGGTCATTTTCAGGTCAATGTTAAAGTTTACATGCAAGACTCTCTTATGACACCTAACTCCGCAACCATAAGTCACTTTTCAACCAAACTTTGATGGTAGATGGACTTGGGGGACCTGCATCCTATGTTGCAGTCAGAGGTTACATTGTAAGGTCAAAGGTCATTTTCAGGTCAACGTTAAAGTTTACATGCAAGACACTCTTATGACATCCAACTCCGCAACCATAAGTCACTTTTCAACAGAACTTGGATGGCAGATGTACAGTGCCGGCCGCAGGAAACGTCACGCCCGAGCACGCAAACACCCTAGGGGGATTTCGCGTCTAACCGAGGGTATTCAAGGGGAGCAGACTAGGGCGTTTAGACGGGCCCGTGGTTTCCTGCGTGCTATGTAAAATTGGTCGTGCCCGCACTTACCCTAGGAAATCCTAGGGTACATACATCGCATTATGTTTACATGTGCATGTACTTCGATTATCTTGTGATAGACCATTATGTTTTTAAACTAGCGTGATCGGGATCTATTGTAGGTTGAATTTTTTATTTAAGATGTTATCTGTTTTCTTTTCTTTCATCCTTTCTTTCATTCTTTAATTTCTGTTTTCCCTTTTAGTGTAGTGTTATCTTGTCCCTTTCCTTATTTTCCAATTTAGAGTTTGGCTCATTCCTGTCTACCTTCATTTTCTTTGCCTTTAATCATCTTAATTCCTTTCTCTAATCATGCTAATGCATTTGTATATCGGGGAAAATTGTTCTTTCTCACATCATAAAAAGTAGATGCGCAAAAAGCGAACACTAGCAAAACAGTTTGTGCTCATCAATTTTTTTTATCTGGTTATTTTGTTATTGTCAATAGTCTGTGAGAGTCTTGCTCCCCGTCCACACCGACCCCTCTCCTTTGATCACATCCGCTTACCAATTTATGACAGGATGTTCTTAGAAATGGGGAGGGGGGTATTAATTATCTGATGCGTCAACAACAATGAATAAGGATATTCTTTTCAATTCGGTTCAAATCGGGTCTCTAAAACCCCCACCCTGTAAAAAGTATAAATTTACCCCAATGTTGCAGATTTAACAAGTTTGTCTTTGCTAAAACATCTGATTACATTATCTGCTCTCGATTGCGGTGTTAGTTACATCGGTAGATATTCGGATTGGGAATATAATAATAATTAACATAATCAAAGTAAAGATTACTTCTCCAACGCATTTATTACGTGCAATTTTATACAAAATTATAGATGGGTTTAAAACGAATATCAATATCCTTGATACACTTATATGATGATCGTCGAAGTAAAGATTAACCTATCATATTTACGAACTGCGGTTTTATATTGATAGATTAGTTGGATATAATTGAGGGTCTAGACATTTTTTCAATTATTTCATTTCAGTAAAACAAGATTTTCCTTCGAATATATTTTGTTATATGAATTGGAAATGATAAAACCAAATCACAAAACCAAACCACAGCTTGGTACAATGCATAATTCAGTGTTATATGGAAGATAAAAATAATAATACATGAGATTTGTAAAGTGCACTTTCCATCTTGATTAGATGCTCAATGCGCTTCAGAGCAGAACAACAAAAACTATTTGCATATATGTAACCATTAAAAACTTTCCTAACGCATTTAGCTTAAATGCTTAAACCCAAGCAAAAGTATGTTTTCAAAAGCTACTATGACGTATGGAATGGGTACTTAACGAGTTAATTATCACTTGCCGACAAAGCAAGAATGGAGCTATACAAACCATTCTTTTCTTTTATTAAGAATTTTAGCGGGTGCTCATGCAAACGCTAACTATCAAACCTAACTATTCTTTTCGGGGAACAAAGGAGTTAGTCGAGCCAAGTTGAAGAATAAAAGCCTGTCCCGGTTCACCTCTATATAATATAGTCGAAAATCCCTTTGATCATCACGCTCGATATCCCCCGCTTTATTTTCTCTTTCTCTCCCTTTCCCCTCCTTTTTATCCCCCCATTTATTCACTCTTTTCCTTCTATCTCCCCTTCACCTTTTCTCTCTTTTCCTACTTCTGCTGTCCCTCTATATATTTTTTTCCCTTTTCTTCTTTTTTTCCCTTTCCTTTATCCCTTCTCTTCCCTTTTCCCCTCTTCCTTTTCTGTGCCCCCTTTCACTCCTTGATTTGTTTCTCCCCTTTATTTTCTCTTGCTTTCCCTTCCCCTTCTTTTGTAATACCCTCTCCGTTATATTGTGAAACAACAGTTTCTTGTTTTCTATAGAAATGTACAAGTAGCTTAATTTAACATAGCATTATATGTTGGGAAGAGAGAAAGAATAGTTTGAGAGAGGGATTGAGAAAGAACTAAACGATAAATGAAAATAAATTTGATGATGAGAGGTGCATATGAAAATTATGTCCACAGATAAACATCGGGAAAAGATGAGAGCTAGTGGTTGAGATAGATAAAGGTAAATCAGGAAGGGGATAAAAAATGATGAAAATTAGAGAGGGGTTCCAGTATTTTGATAATAGTCGTATCCTTTTCTTTCCTTTTCCTTGTTTATTTTCTTAGTCCCTTTCCCTCTCTCTTTCTCCCCTTCAGTAACTTTTATCCCCGCTATTTCATCTTTCTCAATTTTCCCTTTTTAATTTCTCACCCCTTATTCCTTCTCTTTATCCTTCTTTCTTTTATTTGCCTTCCACCTTCCCTCTTTTCTTCTATCTCACCTTCGCTTTTTTTCATCACCTCTGTTTTCTCTCTCTCTAGCTTCTTGTTTTAATTTCCCCCTTCCTTATCCCTTTTCCATTTTACCTTTTCCTTATTTCTTTTCTTTGCCCCCCTTCCTTATCCCTTCTCCATTTTACCTTTTCCTTATTTCTTATCTTTGCCCCCCATTCCCTCTTCTCTTCGCCCCCCTATTCTCTTTCTCCCCTTCTCTCAGTCCGGGCTCTCAGTTTTCTATTTCTCATCTCTTTCCTTCTCATCTTGAATCCATCCCTTCCTTTTCGCCTTTTTCTTTCATTTTTGCTTTCTTCTCCCTTTTATCTGCATCTCGTAGATCCGCGCCTGAAAGGCATATCAGGGTATATAAAAAAGGATGGCCATGCAGGGAAAGAATAGAGTAAATAGTTCTAGGACGACCTCCGGAATGTAGGGTCAACATCGACAAATACCTGCTCCTTTGTCAGAAACTCATATTAGTGAATGAAATAACGGACACCATGGGGAGAATATTCATAGGAAATGACCATTTACGCTGGTGCCAATGTGTAATCCAACACAATAAGTCATTCGGTGAAAAGCCTAAAATCCAAGTTATCAGCCCAAAACTTTGTAATGTAATTTTCATAACAGATTTTATCCACGATAAATGGTCGAAAACTTATGCTTGGTATGAGAAAAAGATCACATGCAGTCTTGAACGAATGTGTCAAATCAGACTTCTTCTTTCGACCAAGAATGCACTGCTGAACATCCTAGAGAAAACACCCTACGATAGACGCGGGCGCTAACTACGGGCACTCATGTCCCAGGGGAGCGGACGCGGGGGTCTTCCGGCGTCCGCTCCCCTCAAATGCCCGCTACGGGCTACGCGTTTGCCCTAGGGGGCATTGTGACGTTTCCCGCGGCCGGCACTGTACATGTACTTAGGCGACCTGCATGATATGCTGCAGTCGGATGTCACATGGAAGGTCAAAGGTCATCTTCAGGTCAACATTAAAGTTTACTTGCAAGGCTTTTATGACAAGTGTTATTCCATCCAACTCATTTCACAATGAAGTTTCGATACAATTCTGCTGTGTGCCCTCGCAAATCATGATATTTCTGGTTATTTTCATAAGTGGGCAAGACACTAAATCACTTTTTCCTTGTTTTGTAAGGTGGCAGGCTTTACAGTATTTCTTATGGAAGTAACCTGCCACCTTTCAAAAAGTTGGGGGAGTAGATGCACTAATGGGACCTGAATTTTATACTGTCATTGAAGGTTGCATGATAAGCAAATTTTGTATGAAGTTATGTAGATTCTATAGGAGATATATCACAATGATTTTTGGATACAATTCTGAAGGTTTGGCGTTGGAGATGGCAATAATTTTAGCTATATCATATATGTTTTTGGCACATAAGGGCTTAACTTAACATTTTTTTTCTATTTAGGCATTCTTCATGGTTTCAGCAAGGCCTAGGTAAAGGAAAAAAAATGGAGAATGCACAATTAGAAGATTGAGAGTGATATTCAGGAAAATATATTTCAGTTGATGTGCAGCAATATAATTGTTTTTTGTCAATTGATAATATGCACAGTTCATTCTGGATTGAAGGATTTTTTTTTTCTGAATGTTTTAATTACAGTGACCACAACAACTACCACTACAATAGTGACAACAACACCAGGTATAGATAATAATGAAATGGAGTGTTCTCTTCATTAGAAGTACTTACTATTTGAACTGAATCGTTAGTGACATTTGTTTTTAACTCTGAGATATAGGAGCAAATTCAATTTTGTACTAAGTCTAGGTGTCCTTACTTTTGATCTTATTTCTTTTTAATGCCAGTTTGTATGTGTACACTTACAATATTAAGCCTGGTAAACAGATTTGGAACATGGAAATAGGTGCAGTGAGATCAGATTCTGTTAAAGTTTTCCTATTTAGTTGTACTGAATAAAGAAAAGAAATGTCTTGCATATTCTTGTAACTGGTATATCTATAACCTTTTTGAAAGATGACTTTTCTTGTTTTTCTTACCTCCTGTTATTCTAGGTGTTTGTGAGGAGGACTTGGATATGTTGAATGTTACCATCACCCTTACTGCTGAGGGGAGTGATCAAAGTACCGATGAAACAATCACACTGGTGTCTGGAGTCAATAAATTCAATATTGAGCTCTCTATCCCAGGGTACATGACGATAGTGAATGCGCTGAGTCTATTTGAGGTTGGAGGACAGAACACCCCTCTAGAGAGGGTTCGCATCTCAAATATTAGGCCTAGTCCAAGCGGCGGTGATACTATTGAATATAATGTTAGCTCCACTCCTCCTGGCATGTTTAGAGTTCTTGATACATTTGAAAATGCACCTGTTGAATCTTTTGACATTGAAGTACTGGATGAGACTAGCAGGCCCTTAACTATTGAAGTCCAAGTCAGAGGATGTATTGAACAAGGTAAATAGTTTGCCCTCAGCATGATAATATATCTTATATTTCAAAATCAAAATAGGTAGTTATTGCTTATCCTGTCCAAGATTAATTGGTGACATAGGTTTTGATTCTGCAGTTACTATGATTTATGTGTATGTTTTAAATCATGATTCTGGCTTTTATTGCATAACCATAGCCTATAGATTGTTTCTTTTATATGTATGTAGTCTATGCCATTTATTGTGTGCACTAACGATATTAGGCCTTGTTAACATATTTTGACCAACTAATTTTGAGAACATTAAAAGCATTTAAAAATCATTATAACTCAACCAGAATACTTAGGTAATAGAGGTTAGTTTTTTCCATGTCACCCTTATTTTGGAAATGTGGAAACTGACAGAACAAGTGAAAGGGATAAAAAGTTGAGAATGAGGCTGTAATGTCATTGGCATGAACAGATCGCGGATGACACTAAACTATCAGAACCAACTTTTCAAAGGGTTTAGCAAATGGAAGAACTGAAGTATAATTGAAGGAGCATTTTGTAATTTGCAGAAAATTAATGAAATGGTTATCTTCTAAATTGGTTCGAGTAATTTTAGATACTTTTTATAGGTTTTGTGGCTCAGTGTATAACTCTCGTGACATATTGTGCTGCACTCAACCCAGGTGAGGTGAGTGGGTACCTGGTAGGTAGAAGTTCTTCAAATGCTTGAGTGCCAAGGTAGCTTAGTTAAAGCCAGGGTATTTGTACTAGCAGGGCCTGCTGGGAGAACATTTTTCATAATGAAGTGGCTACCCTGAGTATATTTGCTGTTATTACTCTTATCATTACCAACACTTATTCCTTCGAGTTACTAATTTGTTTTCTCTACAAATAAACTTGTTTACTTGAGAAAACGTTCTTTTCTTCACAATCACAAAACGAAAAGAAGTCACTTTGAAATGTGTATAAATTTGCACTGAAGTTTATTTTGATAACTCGTATGATTATGTTGATGTTATCATTACTACTCTATCCAGTTCCAACAACTACAACGGTAGCTCCAGAAACAACCACCCAATCGACAACACCTGGTAAGTTGTCTCAATTACACTTTCATTCATTTTGATATCTGATATTGTGATGCTGCATAATGGGTATGCAATTCAGCAATCATTACCTTAACTTTACTTTGGTTAGATCCTTGCCACCTCTTATGTGGGGGTGTTTTGGTCTAATGGTCATGACGCTATGGGACATGGGTCCAATTCTAAGCCATCTTGTGTTTTGTTTTACCAAGAACTTTACACATATTGTGCTGCACTCAACCCAGGTGAGGTGAGTGGGTACCTGGTTGGTAGAAGCTCCTGAAATGCTTGAGTGCTTAGGTAGCTTAGTTAAAGCCAGGGTAATAGTAATAGCATGGCCCACTGCCTTGAGTAAATATGTTGTTAATACTATTATTATCAACATTCATTCTTTCGATTTAATAATTTGTTTTCTATACAAATAAACTTGTGTCCTTGCGAAAACGCTCTTTTTTTCACAATCACAAAAAAGCAACTGTGAAATGCGTATAAAAATGCACCGAAATTTATTTTGATAACTCATATAATTATATTGATGTTATCATTACTACTCTGTCCAGTTCCACCAACAACAACGGCATCTCCAGAAACAACCACACCATCAACAACAACTGGTAAGTTGAATCAATCAGGTACCTTTTCAACAGTCTAAGCTGTATTGTTTTAATGCGAATCATAGACAGAACAATGGAAGATGCAGGAAAGCAACAGTGAAAATGGCTTTATTCTGTAAACGCTGTCATGTATGCGGGATTCAGTTTCCGCACTGGGTGGCATCGAAAAATATTTGCGGGTTCTATAACAACCACAATCTTCTGAGTGAAGTCTGATGTGTTCTTCTTCCTGTGCAAGGTCACAATCCTTAGTGGTGATTGATCTAGCTCTATCCATAAGAGTGGGGATAACACACAACTTTTGGTAGAGAGGGTGGTGAGACTTGAAATTGAGGTACTGGCCAGTGTGGGTAGCTTTCCTATAGACGAAGAGTTTGGTAATACCATCCGGTACTGGAGTTTTCCTATTCGACTTCATGAGTGAATTTGATACTGCCAGTGTTGTGTACTTGGTTGAGGTGAGAAGATAGTCTGTCAATACTGTTCTTGTCCACAATGACAAGAGCATCATCTGTATACTGCTTCCAGAGTGATGTTTGATGTCATCTGGAGCAGTGGTGATTGCTTCCTATTCTAGATGTAAGCCACAATGGGTGACACAGTACTCCTCTTTGTGGCTCCAAACGTTTGGCGGTATAAAACACCATCAAACTGGAAATAATATGTTGTCAGGATGAAATGCAGGAGCGTTAAAATGTCAGTGACAGAAAGGTAAGGTCTCTTCTTTAAGTCTGCGTCCTGATTAGGTCTATTTTTGTCTCACCTGCATAGCAGAGTGAGACTATAGGCGCCGCTTTTCCTGCGGCGGCGGCGTCAACATCAAATCTTAACCTGAGGTTAAAGATAAATTCCAGTTTTGGTAAAGATCTCAAAATGACTTTTTACAGAATCTAATATAATGACCACCCAAGTGTCTGTTTGTATGAATAAAAAATATGTGCCAAAGGATTCTTGATGAAATTGTGTAATTGCTGAGAAATCAGCAAAATAAGCGCAGATTCGGTCACTTCCGTCGGGTCTTTATTCCATCAATTATAATACACTGTCCCATGTGTGCCTATCTGTGTTGGTTATCTTCAGTGTCAACATTTTTCAGCGTAGATTTCAAGATTTCACAAAGTTCATTTTATGTAACTGTACCAGATCTAGATCCTCGATGATATGCTGACAATTAAGCCTGGTTTTACAGACTTTCTCATTAAATCAGTGTTTACTGCAACTATTGGCATTTCTATTTAAGTTTTGAAATGACATCATAACTTAGAAAATATTTGGACCTAGTTCATGCAACTTGGACATAAGGTTAATGAATTATCACTAAACATCCTGCGTGAGTTTTATGTCACATGACCAAGGTCAAAGGTCATTTAGGGTCAATGAACTTTGGCCGAATTGGGGGTATCTGTTGAATTCCCATCATAACTTTAAAAGTTTATGGATCTGATTCATGAAACATGGACACAATAGTAATCAAGCATCACTGAACATTTTGTGCAAGTTTCAGGTCTCATTAAGGTCAAAGGTCATTTAGGGTCAATGAACTTTGGCCGATTTGGGGTATCCGTTGAATTACCATCATAACTTTGAAAGTTTATTGGTCTAGTTTGTTAAACTTGGACATTAGAGTAATCAAGTATCACTGAACATCCTGTGCGCGTTTCAGGTCACATGACCAAGGTCAAATGTCAATGAACTTTGGCCGAATTGGGTGTATCTGTTGAATTACTATCATAACTTTGACAGTTTATGGATCTGATTCATAAATCTTCGACATAAGAGTAATCAAGTATCACTGAACATCCTGTGCGAGTTTCAAGTCACATGATCAAGGTCAAAGGTCATGTAAGGCCAATGAACTTTGGCCATGTTGGGTTTTTTTGTTGAATAACCATATCTCTGTAAGTTTATTGGTCTAGTTCATAAAAAGTGGACATAAGAGTAACCATGTATCACTGAACATCTTGTGCGAGTTAGAGTAGTTTTCAAAGTCAGCACTGCTGCTATATTGAACCACGTGATGCAGGTGAGACGGCCAGAGGCATTCCACTTGTTAACATTGGCGATAGATTGCTTTATGGGGTGATGGTGAATAGACTTGCAACATCAAAGGGCACCATTATCTCTCCCCTGTCCAATGTTATGTTTTTGAGATCCTCCGTCTTTGCAACAGGAGACAAAATGTTGGCCAGAGATTTGGAGGTTTTATATCCTACAGATCTAGTATAATCGACAAAAGGATGGAGAGGAAATGCTTCTTTGTGGATTTTCGGCATCCAGTAGAGACGAGGAATATTTTCCTCCGTGGGATAGAAATATTCTTAATGCTTAGCTGATATTTTCTGTTCATCATAATGGTTTCAGTAATGCTAGTAACTTCATTTTATAAGGGGTAGGATCAGGAGGAAAAAAAATCTCAGAAGTGCTTTTATCACTAATCATGTTACTAACCTTGCTCCTGTAATCTTGGGTGTTCGACACTACAGTGGCTTTACTTCTGTCATCAGGCAGATTGTAATGTCCTCGTTCTTGGACAGATTGTTGATGGCTTCTCTTTCTTCACTGGTGATGTTTGGTCAAGGAAGTTTTGCATTTTTGAGAATGCCAACTATACCATTCCTAAGAGCCTTGCTACTGATGAGATTGCAAGTGACTTGTTCTAACGCTACTATGAAGTCTTGAACGTGTAGTTCCTTAGGTGAGGCAATGAAACCAAGGTCCTTCTTTAAGTAGACATGAGATTGAGAAATCACAGAAATATACCTGTTTTTCATGAGCTTTCACTTGCTTGGCTACAAGCTTCATCAGACTGTATAATACGCTTTTACTTGACGTACGATTCCGTACTTCATCGATGTGCATCAGCGATAGCACCAGCTGCATGTACAACAATGGTCTGACGAAGCTTGCAGCCTAGCAAGCGAAAGCTTACCACAAAACAGATAAATTTTGTGTTTGTGGAAAAAAATGCTTTCTCATGTCTTCACATCAATCAGAAGAGCCACTTCAGTTAACTTGTTTACTCAACTTAATGAAATTTTTTCTTGAATTTGATATAGTTATTAGTAATGTAAAGGATTTTAACTTTGAGGCAATGAGTGATATTTGTTGAGGAACGAGCTGTTAGTCAAGGCAAGGTATAAATAAGTCCGGGAGCGCAGTTAAAATCAAGGGTTTGGGGGAAAATAATTTTATTGTACCATAGGGGCTCCATTATTTTGTCTTAAGGAAGGTGAATCTACATTTGATATCAAGGTCAAGGTCATAGTTTATTAGCATATTCAGTTAGCTTAATATTATTTGAGACAATTTTTTTAAGTGCTGCTTGAGAAGATTATTTATAAAATATATTGGTGTATTGTCTTGTGGCAGATGTGCAGCATGTAGGTCTCCACACCTGTCTAGGCCTCAGTGAAACTTGATTTTTTGACTTGTTTGAACAAGGCTTTAGAGTTTTTCTATGTGCTGTATTGCATTGATCAAGATTTGCAGTGCCAACCAACCTTGGTTTATGGATACCGTAGGTAAACTTTCCTGCAATTGTGATGTTTTAGGTTATATGAGGTTGACACAGATCATGTTAGGTCTTACAGTATTTCTTGTGGAAGTAAACTGCCACCTTTCAAAAAGTTATGGATGTAAATGCACTAATGGGACCTTAATTTTATAGTGTCATTGAAGGTCACATTACAAGCAAATTTTGTAGGAAGTTAATTAGATTCTGTAGGAGATATATCACAATGATTGTGGATAAACTTCTGAGGGTTGGCGTTGGAGATGGCAATAGTTTTAGCTATATCACATATGTTTTGGCACATTAGTGCTTAACTTAACATTGTTTTCTATTTAGACATTCTTCATGGTTTCAGCAAGGCCTAGGTAAAGGAAAAAAAATGGAGAATGCCAAATTAGAAGATTGAGAGTGATATCCAGGAATTTATATTTCAGTTGATGTGCAGCAATATAATTGTTTAATGTCAATTGATAATATGCACCCTTCATTCTAGATTGAAGGATTTTTTTTTTTGTTTTAATCGCAGTGACCACAACAACTTCCACTACAACAGTGACAACAACACCAGGTATACATAATAATGAATTTGAGTGTTCTTTTCCTTAGGCAGCTTGTCAAAAGTCCATGCACCGTTCTTCATCGTTCTTCCCGCATCCGGGTTTTCGCTTCGGCTTTCCCGCCCAACGTTCCCTTCTCTTCAAAGGAACGGCCGCCATCAAAGGCCCTTTGATGCCACCGTTCTTTTGTTCGTCTTTCCTGCAAGTCTTAATTTCTATCGAAAGGCCGAAGAATCTATTCTAAATAGCTCCCTCTACGACCAAAACAAATGTGTGCCTTCATCATGTTCATATTGACTGTCGGATCGAGAGTTCGCATCACTGTTCTGAACTGTGGTTCGCATCTATAATGGAAGTTCGGGTGCATTCAAAAGCCACGGTAGCTTGATAAAAAATCACGCACATGTCATAAATCGTTACTGATCTTACGAATTTGCTGCAATAACCATGAAAACCTCTTTTTTGCAATTGGAAGAGCGTCAATTCATGATGTTTAAGGTGGGAAAATAAGATTCCACATATTTTCGTTTCTTAGGCCCAAGCCATTCGTAGAATTCACGTCGACTTAGAATATTAATTATTACTCGCATCTCAAACAAGTGTGGAGAGCCCCCCCCCCCTCCAAAAAAAACAGAAGGAAATAAATGATAAAATAAATATGACCGGAACAGCTTGACACTATTAGGCATAGATAGATCAAAGATTTACAAAGATTTATTAGAAACTGCTTTAAATAGTTTCTTAAAATATTTGACGGGCAACAATTTCCCCAGGATAACATATTGTCTCTTAATTTTCTTTATCCTCATGTTGTAAAGAAGCGGGACCAAAAGAGATTGTGAAAAGAGGAAAAAGAAAACTAAGAAGTCAAAGGGAGAGAAAAGGAAGGGGAAATAGAGAGAAATAAGAAAATAATATTGGGATGGAAAAAGAGGAATGGTGAAAAAAAATGGAGGAAATACAGTTGAAAGAGTGGGAAAAACTCGGAAATTTGAGAGGGGTTCTCCAGATAAGCGATTCCATGTCCCTCGACATCAATGTCCGATTGTGTTAAAAAAAACGACTGTCATCGATTAATATTAATCTTTTTTTTTGTTGTTGTTTGACCAAATGCGTGCGCATCCCGATTTCTGCCTCTGCATCGAAATCAATATTCATGAGAAAGCAGAGTTGTGTTCTCGCAGAATTCGTGATCAGGTGGGGCGGGGGGTTAAAAACATTTTTCCCTAAATTCATGAATTGCGTCTTCGGAATGAGAGTACGCATGCGCGTGGACTGGATATTTACGAAATTGTGGTCGTCTATTTGAATATTGTATGCCATGAATGAATCAGCATCCTCAAATTTCCGGTACCTTTCTACCCCCCCCCCCATTATGAGAGGCACAATTCAAATTTGTAATGCAAAATGCAGCCAAAACAGAAGAGTGCCCCCCCCCCTTGAAAGCGAACCTATTTTTTCCCCCTGTCATGGATCCGCCCCCGACCTTTAGACATTATGTTGTATAGACCCAATTCTTGGTTGGATTTACATTTACATAGGGCCCGCCCCCCCCCCCCCATTGGCGGAGTAAAAAAAAAGGAAAAAAAGAAAAAGAGAGGAGAAAAAGAAGGGGGAAACATAAGAGGAAGGCGAGTGAATAAGATGAGGCGAAGAATAACTTTAATAATCATTACGCTACTGGGACAACCAATTCAAAGAAATAAACAAATATCAACCTTGGGCGGCCGATCGGGGAAAATATGGGTGAAAAAACAAATTACCCTCCCCCTATTGGCGGAGGCTGGATCCACCCCTGATTTAGATTTACATTTTATTCACACTATCGATCCCTTTCGGGGCATGAGTGTACAACATAAAAACATATAACAGACTAAAGTATAACTTCATTTACTTGGTTTAACGCATTAAACGTAATGTTCGGAATTAAAGATAAATACCAATTGTGGTAACGATCAGAAAATTAGTTCGATCAGAATCCAATGAATTTTACCAACGAAGTGTTTTTTTGTATAAATTAAAAATATTTGCCTAATAGCCATGTGAAAGAAAATCGTAAAAGTGCTAAGAAATGAGCGATATAAGCACAGAATTCCATCAAATGTCAGGTATTTTTGAGGCATTATTATATCACACTGTACCACGTATGTTTTTATGTTTTAGCGATCATCAGAATTGTCGATATTGAGCGGCGATTTCATTATTCTACAAAGATAAGTGCAGGCGCGGATCCAGGAGGGGGCCGAGCCGGCCCCGGCCCCCTATTTTTTGACAACCTGCAGAAAAAAAGTGTTTCTTGATAGAAACTACGAAAAGCAGGAAGAAAAGTAAGAAAGAGCTATTATACCCATAATTTACAGCCTCGTAACGGCCGGCCCGACCCCGAAAGGAAACAAGAAAAAGATGAGGGGAAGAATTGGAAAACAGACTTTATATAAAAAAATTTCGCTCGCGCATCGCGCTCGCATTGCCTGTGTAATGAATCCCATTCAAGAGGATTAAATGGGACTTAATATATCCAGTTCTGAAATCAATTTGCACACAATATTTCAGCTCACGCATCAAACTTTCTTTTTTGTTTGATTTACACAAATTGTTATATCAAAATTTTCAGCTCGCGCTGTGCGCTCGCATTATTTTATTTGTGAGATACCTATCCTCTTTGGAAATTCTTTCCAAAATTTGTCAAAATGCTCCTGTATCATGTCAGTATATTAAAAAATTAAACTCGTGCTTCGTGCTTGCATTTAATTGTTTGAGACATGCAAACAAGCTTGTTCTTTAATTTTGAATAAAAACGCGCTTAGACCGTCCAGTTTTCAGGTCGGAATATCACTCTCATTATTTAATTGGTGATACTTGTATCCTCTTCACTAATCAGTAAAAACAGTTCTAATTGAGTCCCTTAATTTTCACGTTTCGGCTCGCGCTTCGCGCTCGCATTGTTTAGTGGATACTTATCTTTGTTCATGATTATAAAAACTTCTCAGAATCTTCAGTTCTAAGGACATAAAATATCAAAGAATTTTTTGCACGCGCTTCGCGCTCGCATTATATATTATGACCACATGAGATACCTTATCTTGTTTATAACAATAAAAACTAACATTTACTTAAAACATCAGTCTTCAGTTTGGACTACCTCCTGAAAAACATACAAAAAATAGAATTATGGCGGCCAATCGAGAAAAATGTTGCTGAAAATATTTTTCGGCCCCCATATTGGCGAAAGCTGGATCCGCCCCTGAAGTGTACATTAATGTACTAGATCTAGATTTATAATAAATATTTCGTATCGAAATCGTCATGTAATCATATTTAAAATTGCTCCTGATATCTTGTGCTGTACATGGTCTATAACCTCCCATAGTTATCGATATCGTCATCACCGCTGTTACTATCGCAATCATCTCATTTCTCTATTATAAGTATTATCTTCGTTAACATTTCTATTATTTAATTATAATTTTATCTTCATGAATCGATGGGGTGGGAGAAGGAGGGAAAGACTGAGAATTACCAAGGAGAAGCAGACGTACATGTAGAATGGGGAGCAGTAAAAAGGGATGAGAATAGTAATGAGTGGTGAGGAAGGATACGGAGAGGAAAAACTAAGATAGAGAAAAAAAAGGAGATGCAAGAAGAAAAAGAAGAACGAAGGAAAAGCAGTAGCAGACGTATAAGAAGGGCAGGTGGGCAGAAGAACAAGAAGAGAGGAGACGTAGAAAAAGGGGAGGAGGGAAAAGAAAGAAGCAGCAGAAAAGAATAAGGTGGAGAAAAAAGAATAATGAAAGACGACTAAGGATATGAAGAAGAAAAAAAGATAAAGAAAAGGAGGAGTAAGAAGAGTAGATGAAGAAGGGGACGAAGGATGAGAACAAGAAGAATAATAAGGTGGAAAAGAAGAATAACGACGGAGAAACAGAAGAAATAGAAGAGGGGGGGGGGGTGAGTTTGTTCTAAAGTAAAATCAATGTGAGCAGAATTAAATTAATGTTTTTATCTATATTGCAGTGAATACATCATTACAATACTAGGATGCCATTATGTTCAATAATTTAAGCTTCAAAATTCTGTACTTCACGGTTGAAGATATGGGGCCGTAAGCTGCAGGGAGATATGTAGAGTGATATATTAGCATTAGATCATTACTCTAAAATAGATGGAATGTGATTATTTATTTATAACTAATATTAGTTAGTACACTTACTGGCCTAAAAGCAAAAGCAAATAGGGCCATGATATAAGCCTCTCCATCAAGAGAATTGAACATTATTGACCTTTCAGGATTGCTTGGCATTGATACTCATCGAACAGTTATTAGTCATTGCCCAGGCCTATGATCATGAAAGAGCAAGATCACTCACCCGTATAGTAGAGAATCATTGACAATAGCATACTCAGCTGGTTCGCCAAAGAAAACAATGGGAGAGCTAGACGCTCACAGTCTTTAATTCCCCATATCCGCTGTCGTGATTATTGTCGTAATTTCAATAGATAAACCTACTTCAAAAGACTGTTGGCCCGCCCGATGGGGAATCTTTTGTAATAATGTAGTGTACGTATTAAAGTACGTGTATGCAGTAACTACCATCCCGACTTCTGTTGTGCTATTTAAAAGATTCCTTTCACCATCATCGAGGAGCGATTAGCATGTAAAATCGCATAAATTATCTCACATAACGGATCTAATGTTCATGATTACCAACATCACCATAATCACTACCATTATCTTTCATATTTTTTAATGATATAAACTATAAAATTGATACTGGAGAACGATTGGAAATAGATAATGAATGAATGATGATGATAACAGTGATGATGATAGTGATAATTAGAACTTTGAAGTGATATTAATGGACATGATAATACAAATAATAATATCAGTGATAATGTTGATGATTAAACATTAACAAGCGAAGATGATTGGTATATTTGCGGCAATGAACCATGTATAACTTGAGACGCGTTTTTCCTTTATGTTTGTTATGAAAGGGTTTTCATATCATGATCCTGAAAGACATAGATTATATTTAGATTAAAAAGAAAGAGAATGGATAGCAATCTAATTATGGAAAAGATTTAGCGGGATGTCAAGTCCGATGCAGTATAAAACATGATTGCATATCAAGGTCGATGCGATATTTATATCAACGATATCATCCCCCAGAGTCTATCAAGTTATGAGTTTATGTGCATTTTTAGCAAATTTGACATTTGTAATACGAGATTATTCTAATTTTAGAGTGCTGTAACATCCGAACTGTGTGGCATTCCTGCTGCGTACGTTTTGAATTCATCGGATATTTCGATTTCTGGATGCATGTTATATCAGTTAAAGCGGTGTACGCCTGAATCATATTGATTGTCATTTGTATTAACTTTATGATAACGTTGATATAAAAAAACAGAATTCATCAGGTTCTTTATCATTACACCAATGATATGAACTTATGCACATATAGGCCGACGTCTTTTGCTTGATAGAACACTTACACCCCCCCTCCATTAGAGCGAGAACAATATTGTTCTCTTTCATTAATATTGATTTCGATAAGGAGATCGGGAAACGCACGCCATTAATAGGAATTTACATTATTTGTATACCACTTACAAGTGAAGCACAATATATGTATCTAAACGCTATGGAACAAATAGAAAGAGAGAATGAATTTCACCAAAAATTAAAGTAGTTGCACAGTTCACAGTAGGCTGTAAATGGGGCTTCACATGTGGCGGGAAAGGCTATTTACCCCCCCCCCAAAAAAAAAAAAAAAAAAAAAAAACATGGATTTGAATTTCTCTCTTGAATCTGCTTGTTTAATACTTTCTGTTAGATTGTTCCTGAGTTGGATCTAGGGGGGGGGGGGCATGGGGCCCGCCCCTCCCTCCTCCCTCTATTGGCGGATCAAAAAAAAACGGGGAAAGAAAGAAAAGGAAAAGAGAGGAGAAAAAACATAGGAAGAGGAAAACGATTGAATAAATGAGATGAGGGAAAAACAATTAAAAAAAAAAAATCTTTCATGTCATTTTCGCTCATACTTCGCGCTGGCATTGCCTTTTATGTGATTTACACATATGGAACTTAAAATATCAAATTTTTAAGTCAACATACATAACGTATTTCAACTCGGAAATCGAACTTTCATTTTTAAAAAGTGTTCTGAAAAAAAAAAATTATTGTCTGAATATTAACATTTTCTGCTCCCGCTGCGCGCTCACAAAATTTGATTTGTCAGGTACCTATTATTTTCCTCTATTCCATTTTAGTTATCAAAATATCCCTATTCATGTCAGATTGTGAAAACATATTAGCTAGCACTGCACGCTCGCATTTTGATTGATGAGTTAGGAAAATTTCAATATTAATTATATTACAAACTAAAATCTCAATTTTATGACAGTTTATCAACAATTTTCGGCAGGCGATTTGCGCGCACATTGATTTTTGAAAATATATCAACTCATGCATCTTATTAATAAATATAGAAGTGCTTTAAATATATAATATTGACAGATTTCGCGCTCTGATTAGGCTTATTAGATTAATAAAGAAATTTAATGATAAATTGTCCCTTTTTCAAAATTGAATATCGAAAAGTTTCATCTCGCGATTTGATGAGAAGAGAAATAGAAAGACAGTCATAATTTTCATATGATGGAATTTTGTTCTTAGAATTTCCCGGCCCTATGTCAAAACTCAAAGTAATGATAATGAATCATATATGTTCCTTTTTAAAATGTGATCCATATCCACTCACAATTCTCCTACAAATCTCAAATTTTCCGCTTGCGCTTCGCGCTCGCATCGATTACTTATTTATGTATTTACCTTTTTTATGATTACACAAATTGCTTAGAATTTCCATTCTTCAGGTAGAAATATAAATATTTTCAGCTCACGCTTTGCGCTCGCATTATCTAATTGTTGAAATATGTAACGTTTTGATTTACGGATAATTACAAGCAGCCGTTAACAGATTCCTTTTTATCAGAACGATCAACGCGTACTAAATTCATTCATCTCGTTTAGGATCAGAAGCATTGCCAGAATGCTATTTTAGGACAAAATACATGAAATAAAAATTTAAAAAATAGCGCACGCTTCGCGCTCGCACTATTTAGATTAGGCTTGTGAGACTATTTTACATTTATTTTTACATTTGATTTAAAGGAATAAAGCTTAAAAGTGACAGTATTTGGTTTACATATTATAAAGCACCTTCATATATTCCAATTTTACCTTAAACGTAAGTATTTTATTTAAAAACGAAATCTATGAAAAAGGTGCAGTGAGGCTTTCATTTTGATGCCAAATAGTCTCATAATAGGGATTAGTTGCAAACATGGTTTTCGAATAGAAGGCACTTCGGGGAACATCAAAGTAAAAAGACAGTCACCAGCGCTGACAAAGTGATAATCTCCCCTTGACATACCCCTACCAATCAAGAGGTCATCTTTCTGTTGAAATCCGCCACCAGTCAGACCACCTCTCTGTTCAAGAATATAGGGTAATCTCCGCAATCAAGAATGGGGTAATTTAAATCTACCTTGACAATGGGGTAAGCCGTTATATACAGCTTGCATTGCGCTGGCCCATGTCATTTTCAACGTCCGGCTTTCGGGGAATTAAAATGAGCATCAAATGGGTAGTTTTCTTGTTCTCGTTTTGTCCCCATACTAGAACCTTGATTTTGTTTCTGTTCGTAACGTGCATTTTGATATGGTTTCCATTATATTTCTCAACATTTCGATATTCAATGTAGTTTAATGCTTGCCTTTATAAAGAGCAATATTACATAAAACCTGCTTGGCGAAACAGATTATAACATAACGTTCCAATTATATTTTATCAACACATTTTTAATTAAGCATGTAACTTCCCTCTTTATAGGTCTACTCTTAATGTAAACATTCGAGTTATATTTATTGCCTACCATCTCTCTGTGCATATTAATACCAAATATATTTTGAAAAGGGGTGTTTACCAGGCTACAGTGAAGGTCCTCATTTGGGTATGAACGACATATTCTCATTAAAATACATGTGAGTTTCAAAGGGGGCACACTTGTGTAAAAATGGCATATTTACATTAACAAAATTGATAATGGCTCTCAAAGAGGGGCCGGCACACGGGCCGGATGCTCCCCCCCCCCCGGATTCACTACAAACTGTACCCTCCATGTGCAGAATATAGACTCCCGTATAGACCCACTACTTCTTTTAGTAGAGGTCACAAAATAGACCACAATACTTTTGAGAGCCCAACTATTGTTCAAAATTAATACGGCGCTTATTGGATTGTATTGTGTTACTCCGGCAGGATCCGCACCAGCATGCACTCCATCCTTGTTGATCTAGTATGCTAAATACTTCGGTCACATTTGTTCTAACGCAAGTCGAAAACAGTCATTTTAACAGTTTTTGTACCAGCTAAATATAGGAAATTTGAATAAAATGAATAAAATGGCTGTTTTCGACTCGCTGTATGACCGCCGTAAAGCAAATATGACTGAGGTATTACCATTTCCTGTACGTTAATTTATTTTTGGTGCATATTTGAATATGCAAGCTATACAGAATGCAGCTATACAATTGAGAGGTGAGGTACAAAGTTGGAAGGGAAACTAGGCCAAAGAGGCTTTCGTATTACGTCGGTAAATTATGTTTACCTTAGACACTGGGAATCTAATTTGCAATAATTTGACAGACACACATTGCAGATTAATTCAGATATTTGATAGGAAGAAGAAATCAACGGCAATATACACGTATTGTTCAAGTCAAACTTGAAGGTTAAAAAAATAGGTACAGAAAAGCTTTAGAAAAATTCAAAGGAAGAAATGAAGTTGGATAAAAAAAAGGAACCATCAGAATTAAGTTGACAAAATTGAATATTGTATGTAGAACAGGAAAATTGAAAGTAATAATTAAGTCTCCTCCCCCCGAGCGGACTGATTTGAAGGGGTGGGGTCACCATGCATAAAATTATGGTACTTGTGGAGGCCTCAGCCCCAGACCCCCTTCGGTTCTGTGGCTCCTGGATGGTAATCAAGAACACTAGGTCACAGAGCACTATAGATAACAGGGGAAATTTATATAAGAGAATAAAGACGGATCCCAAGTAAAAAGTATAGATTTTCCTGTCCAGTGTCATGTCGTAGTCACTTCAATGTGTTAAGTTTTGCATTTCGTTCACAAAGATGTTAAGGACAATTCCATATTTTTCCTTTTCACCCGACAATGCAGACTGCGTGGGCTCGGTGTGATGAAAAAACAAATCTTACCCTCGCCTGAACACTTACTTTCAGAAATTCAATATCTTAACGGTATGTTCTTCAAAATAAAACAACATGCTCGTGCTAAAGCCTAATTGTTCTATTAAAGAAATGAAATCTAAATCTAATTTAAATTTGTCATATACTGAAACCCGAAACGAAAAATGATCCACCCAAAATGTGAAAGCGTATCTTTTGAAAATATATACCCCACTGGACTACGCACACCGATACAATATTCAGATCAGTGACTAGAGATCGGGCGTTTAATAGTTTGCCTAAATGCCGATATCATGGACATAGAGGGCGCTCATGCAGAAACAACTTATCGGAGAGACAACCGGGTGGTGTCAAAAGAAAAGATCAAAGCGCACGCTTCCGTTTTCGCTGCAAAAGGGCACGGTGGCGTCTTGAATGGCAAGAGCACTGACCCATAGGAAAGAAAAATGGACAATGGCACGGTGAGCGGGATCGCCGCAGAATATAAAGGTAAAGACGCACGCACACCTTTGACAAGCCGCCTTAGAAGTACTTACTATTTGAACTGAATCGTAAGCAAAATATGTTTTTAACTTTGAGATATATATATGGGGCATGTTGAGCCATTTGACATCTCTTTTTTCAAAGGTCACAATGACTTTCAGTATGGGGGTGGAAAGTTATATATAACTGAAAAATATTTCAGGAGACCTAAATTTTAAGGCAAGGTACTTATTTCTCCCAAGATTATTAATCATATCAATTCTAACATGCAAAAAGCAAAAAGTGTCACAACTTACCCCGCCTTTCCATACATTTATTTCAAGCAACATCATAATTCAAATACTGATCAGCAACTGCTATAAAAATAATTGCATTGAAAAAAATTATTGCTATGTACATTTATCATTTTTTGGAGTGCTATATAGCGCTGGCTTGCATGCTTGCTTAAATGTTGCCCTCTATAGGTCAAAGTATACAGTCTCCTTGCCGAAAATACATTTCAGTTGATATGCAGCACGAAAGTAGTTTGTTTCCTGTCAATTGATAACATGCAAACATGTCTTTATGATTGAATGGAGTTGAGAGGGCATTTTGTTAATTTTTTGTCTGAATGTTTTGAACAGCAGAGACTACAACTACTGCCATGCCAGTTACTACAGGTGAAATTGGTGATGCAGGTAGGTTCACATTAACTCTCGTCTTTTTTTAAAAAGATATTATTCTCTTCTTGGAGCGTTGTGGCCCAGTGGATTAGTCACCGGACTCTGAAACAGAGGGTCGTGGGTTCGAATCCCAACCATGGCGTAATTTTCTTAAGCAAGAAATTTATCCACAATGTGCTGCACTCAACCCAGGTGAGGTAAATGGGTACCTGGCAGGAATTTATTCCTTGAAACGCAGCGCGCGTAGCAGCTGCACTGCTAAAGCCAAGGTAATTATGCTGCATATACTGTAGAGCGCTTAGAGACTTCTTACAAAGTAAGTATTAAGCGCTATATAAGCAAGTATAATTATTATTCTTTTAAAGATATTATTCAGTTGAATTCATACAAGGTGACAGGTTAAGAAATGTTAAGTTACAAACAAGCTTATGACACTTTTATAATAATTTGCAGACGGGACATGAACTCAAACTCTGTTCTTGAATGAAGGGGTGAAATGCTGAGAAAAAAATTGCCTCATGTAGGCCTAAGCTGTATGCATTTCCTGTCAGGTCCAGAAATATATGAAATAAAAATCTGGCATTAAAACACAATATCATATCAAATTGTCCCTTTCTTTGATAAAATGAACAAAATAACCTCTTTTCTCTCTGATACTATTTGTTTTCAAGCGCTTACATGTCTTCTCAATGTGTTATATATGTAACAAATCATGTTTTACCCAATATTTACTTTTAGCTGTAGAAACTACGCGCCCACCAAGATCTACACAACCAGGTAATTCAAAATGCTATGCATATGCCTATACAATGGTGAACTTCCATTAAAGTTTTCTCACATTTAGATACATGTTATAGAGAAAGATGTTTATTTCATAACTGACCTTTATTCATTACAATATTCTTTCTGATGGGATTTATTGATATTGATTTTTAAAAATGAACATAATGTGCTTATAGTCACAGTTAATTATTAGTCAAACTTTTATCAAAATTGTTATTACATGTTGATGAAATGAATAATGCATGTTATCACATTTAAAAAGGATTGATGCAAAATCGTTATAGTAGAGTATGTAAATCTGCACTAAAAATATTCATTATTGAACCCCATACAAGAGATATTCAAAGATTAACTTGCTGAATATTTCAACACTGAAGTATGTGAAACCAGCTTTCCTGTAGTTAGAGGATCAGAGGGTTTAGACAAGGTCACCAGAACTTGAATATATTTGAAAGAGCATTTTTTCATGTAGAAATTATTAATATTGCTATTTTGAGCAATTATAGGTACTTTGTTATTCTATTTTGTACCAGACTGCTGTAACAAATGGAGTATTTACATATGAATACAGATTTTGAAGAAGTCACTTTGACTTTGAAGTGCATATAAATTTGCACTGAAATTCATTTTAATAACCCTGATGATAATATTGATGTTATCATTACTACTTTGTCCAGCAACTACAACGGCAGCTCCAGAAACAACCACCCAATCGACAACACCTGGTAAGTTTTTTTCAATGACCTGTTCATTCATTTTGATATCTGACATTGTGATGCTGCATAGTGGAACTACAGTTCAACAATATTTACCTTAATTTTACTTGGGTTGGATCCTTGCCAACTTCATGTAGGGGTGTTGTGGTCTAGAGGTCATGACTCTGTGGGACAGGGGTCCATTTCCAAGCCATCTTGTGATTTCCTTTAGCAAGTACTTTACACATATTGTGCTGCACTCAACCCAGGTGAGGTGAGTGGGTACCTGGTAGGTAGAAGTTCCTCAAATGCTTGAGTGCTTAGGTAGCTTAGTTAAAGCCAGGGTATTTGTACTAGCAGGGCCCACTGGGAGAACATTTCTTTGTAATGAAGTGGCTACCCTGAGTATATATGCTGTTATTAATATCATTATCAACACTTATTCTTTAGAGTTACTAATTTGTTTTCCATACAAATAAACTTGTCTTCCTGCGAAAACTTTTTTTTTTCACAGTCACAAAAAAAGCAACTCTGAAATGTGTATAAAAATGCACCGAAGTTGATTTTGATAAACTCATATAATTATATTGATGTTATCATTACTACTCTGTCCAGTTCCAACAACAACAGCAGCTCCAGAAACAACCACACCATCAACAACTGGTAAGTTGAATCAATCAGGTACCTTTTCAACAGTCTAAGCTGTATTTTTTAATAATAATGATAATAATAATAGTGTATATTTGTAGAGCGCACACGCTGTCAGTAGACGCTCATGGCGCTAGCTGAGCAACAGTTCTCTTTTACAATGTAAAAATTAGATTTTATAGAAATTTATATAAATACTACACAAGAACTATGAACAAGTACAATGTAAGAATAATAATTTCACATCTGCTTCGTTCACCCCAACCCATCCATCAGCCCATCATCATGCGGAACCCAGTGCCCTCTATCTGCCCCGTTCACTGACAATTTTAGGGGTAAACCCAGTGAGTTCATAACTCACAGGAGCTCTAGCAATCTGAGGACACCAGGTCCCACATGAACAGCCAATGGACGGGAAGGGAAGAATCATCTTTCTTTTAATTATAAATGGAATGCCACAAATTACGTATGTGAAACGTATGCAAATAATGCGAATCAGCTGCTTTTATTGACCAATATACACACGCTTCATCATAGACAGAACAATGGAAGATGCAGGAAAGCCACAGTAAAAATGGCTTTATTCTGTAAATGCTGTCATTTTTTGCGGGATTCAGTTTTCGCACTGGGTGGCATCGAAAGATATTTGCGGGTTCTATAACAACCACAATCTGCTGACTGAATTTTGGTTGTGTTCTTCCTCTGCAAGGTCACAATCCTTAGTGATGATTGATATAGCTGTATCCATAAGAGTGGGGATAACACACAACTTTTGGTAGAGAGGGTGGTGAGACTTGAAATTGAGATACTGGCCAGTGTTAGTAGCTTTCCTATAGACAAATAATTTGGGAGTTCCATTAGGAGTAGGATATACATGGGTCAAAATTACTTTTTTTGTAAGGTGTTAGGTTTTACAGTATTTCTTATGGAAGTAACCACTATGAACACGAGCAGGAATTGCTCTCGTTTTACTCTCAACAAAACGAGAGCCACTTCTCCCGAAAAAGTGTCTCATTTTGAACCATTTTTAACGGATTTTCATCTCAAAATTTTCGAGAGAAAAGTTAGTTTTTATGATCCTCTCGAAGGCCACACCTAGAATTTAATGGCCGTTTGGCCCTGAATGGCCCAAGCGAATCACTTCGCTGATGGGATTTACGATCCTACAGGGAGTATCCGTTCCCTCTCGATCGTGGCCACTAGTGCGCTTAATCTCAGTCCCAGGCTTTCATGAAATTAAAAAAAAAGTGCAGGCTTATGCAGTGAACTGTACATAAAAACCGATATAAAAAAATTATTAGAATAAGTTTGAAATTGAAAAGAGCTTTTGATAGACGGTGTTCTGCAGCATCCTTTGGCAGTATCACGTTTGTGTTGTTTTATACTTCTACGGATCTGAAAGGCCCAGAATTTTGTGGCACCGTCGAACAGGAAAGAAAATTGTGCTGTTAGATAGTGGCTGTTCTCATATCTGAAATTTACTAGGAAAACTCTTCATCATAATTGTCTTCGAATAGTATCATATCACAGCATGACTTCAATAATATTTCATGAATTTGTAAATGTTATTATAACTTTATCACATTTTAAATCAATTACTGTTCTGTGCTATTTTCCACAGATCCCTGTAGAAAGCGTAATGGCAAAAAAGGGTTAAAAGTTACAGTTGATTTTTCTTCAGTTCTTGTAAATTGAAAAAATAGATGCAAAAAAAAAATACAAAGTATACCCAAGTATATTTTTGCTTTGTAAAGTACATACTGCATGCGTTCATCGCATCTGTGGCTGAACAATCATTATTCGCAGCGAATAAAAAAATAAAGGAAACATTTATAGCTCAGACAACACCCTAAAGAATTATTACTCCCAGTTTTCACCTATTCGTTTTATTTTCAATTTTAAACAAAGTCAACAAAGTTAATGAGCGTACAGATGCAAATCATCGTGTTATAGCAAAGCAAACTCAATACAATAATCTCATATCGACATTTTCATAAGATAAACTAAACAATTCTGAAATTAGGCATATATGACATATTGAATGAATGCGTTTAAAATGAGATCAACAGCAAAGGAGCGAGAGGCTTATAACACTCAAAATGAACGCAAATATAAAACGGACGAAATTTTTTAGCAGATGGCCATGGATAAATGGGGTGGGGCTTCAATAAAAGAGAGAAAATGATACAACAGAAGAAGGAAACAACAATAATGGAGGCATCTAATCAAGGGGGCACGATCAAGCTACAAGCTAGTTCTATTGACAGGAAGCATTGGGGCGTAGTGAGTATAAACGGGTCCTACGTAAATGTTGTAAGAGTTCTTTGCAGGCAGGCGACACTTTTTCTCAAAATAAATTGTTAAAGGGATGATCCAGACTGGAGATATTTATATCTTGAAAAATAAAGTAAAATTCACAAAGCAAAATGCTGAAAATTTCATCAAAATCGGATAACAATAACGAAGTTATTGAATTTTAAAGATTTGCATTATTCCAGTGAAACAGTTCTAGGCATGTCTTTATAACATTCGGTAAGCTGATGATGTCATATCCCCACTTCTTCTTTTGAATTTTATTATATGAAATCAGGTTTATTCAAAAATTTTCTAACATGAACTAAAACAATTGGATGGACAACCGATTAAATTCATTACATGTAGTTATTTACTGCCGCAACTTATTTTATCATAAATGAGAGACATGCATCATTTACACATGCATGGGAAAATGAAACACTTATGATCTCATGTAATAACACAAGGAAAAGGGAAAGTGGGGATGTGACATCATCGGCCACCCCATGACGATGTGCATATAACTGTTTTCACAAAATATTGATAAACTTCAAAATTCAATAACTTCGTTATTTGTTATCCGATTTTGATGAAATATTCAGCATATTGCACTGAAAATTTCACTTTATTTAGTTAGATATAAATATTTTCAGCCCGGACCATTCCTTTAAGTAGGGTAATTCTTGGTGGTTATACCCGAGTATATATGGCAAGATTCGATCGATAAAGGATGTTTGAATAAAAGAGACTGTCTAGGGAATGTCTAAAATTAAACATACTTATAATCTGCAGAGGTTTCCTTTTGTAAAATCATGGTTCTATAGGATCCATGGTAAAAATTAATAATTCAACATTATGTTGCACTAATATTACGAATATTACGCGATGAGATTTGAGCAGAACTGACGATGAATATAGGTCAAATCCCAGGGTCAAATAATTTGTATGTGGGGGCGGGGTCCATTTGAGTGTGTGATTTGTGTGAGTGTGTTTATTACATATACACCAACATTTGTAAGTATGGAGGGACTATATCCCCCCCCCCCCCTGAATAGGGACAGGGGAATCCAGCGTTGATCATAAAATGTCGTGGTAGAAAGGGCAAAATAAATAAAACAGAATGGTGTAAAGGAGTTAGAGAAGCACTTTGTCCGCTATTCAACTTTCCCCTTTCAACTTGTCTGATTTTTCTTTTTCTTTAAGTCAAAACCGTTTGTATTTTGGTTGGATTCCCTGAAATACTAGTAGGGTCCGTGATTAGCGACATCATCGGGCGCGTGCGACCTTCAACATGCCCACTTTAGATCAGATTCTACAAAAAAAAAACCAGGTAAAGATAAATCTCATCACGTGTAAGCCCTTTACGACATAGTCTGCTGTGCAAACCCTTACTCGAGTAAAGGGTCTGACTTGCAGCCTATATGCCTTGTGTGAAACAGAAAGTTTTGTATTTGCTAGTCTTTGCGTGGAGACACACCTGTTGATCAGTTTCAATCAGGGTCTGTGCCTGCAAATATTTAGGTCATTGTGTGCAGGGGCGTAACAGGCGTCGTTGGTGGAGGGGGGGGGGCAAAAATTTACCAGTCATATCATGGTATGAACGGGCAGTGGTTTAAAGGGAAGTTCACCCTGACAAAAAGTTTATTGTAAAAATAGCAGAAAAAATGATAAAAAATATTGCCGAAGGTTTGAGAAAAAATCATCAAATAATTAAAAAGTTATTAGAATTTCAATTATTTGATTTGTGACGTCATATGCAAGCAGCATTCCTACATAGCGAATGGTAAAAAATCAATGAAATGCCATTTTCTCAGAAAATTGAAAATGGTTTTCACTGTAACTTTTGTATATCAATAGACAAATCATTTCACATCCGATCATGAAAAGAAAACAAAATTAAGTCATCATGAACCATACAAAATTTGAAATTCATACATTTTATATTATATAACACATGGGGCAGCTGCTCGTTTATGACGTCACAAATCCAAAATTGTGAAATCTAATAACTTTCTTATACTCCTTAACGGATTTTCCTCAAACCTTCACCAATATTTTTCACTATTTTTACAACAAAGTTTTCTTCAGGGTGAACTTCCCCTTTAATGAGGCAAAAATTTTGAGGGGGTCAGATATGGCGTATCGGAAAGAAATTATCTTTAAAAAAAAGTTGCGATGGAGCAAAGCGAGCAAACAAAAAAGATCAAATTTTGTGATAGATTTTGACATAATATTCAGAAAATAAAATATCATACTTCACCCTTATCTCTTTCCTTTTTTGGTCTTGGCACTTGCATAAGATGGCTATGGTTAGATATACAGTAGGCCTATATATTCTTAATGGATTCCTAAACTGTATTCCTCAAATGTCTCTGTTTGGGGTCATACACGAAAATGTCAGGTCGCGCTTCGCGCTTGCATTATTTGTTTAGCTAAACAGGTACGTATCGTGATTACAAAAATTGCTGTAATGTCCCTTTTTAGGTCTGAATATCAAAACTTGAGATTGCGCATCACGCTCGCATTATTTGATGAGTGAGATACATATCCGTTCAATGGCACTGTCCCTAATAGGTCAGTCAAAGTAAATACCTGGAATTTTTGCCGGTCCCCCCCTTCAATGCCGCAACCCAAGGTATGCCAGTAAAGGAATATAACAATTTATGTGTAGCGTCTCCGGGAGAACTACTCTGTTACAATCATCCACTTCTCCAATATTTTATGTCTTTTGACACCATTATGTACATGTCCCTAGTTCCTGCTTTGTTATTTGTAGTTAATTTGCAAGTTTTCTTTTAAAGGCATACCACCCGCGCACATACACCCATACGCACACCCAAACATAAAATATGATAACTGATCCACTTACCGTGCCGGATAAGTTTTCCTTTGGCAGGGCATTGCACTGTTTTTGCCTCTTTTGGCGGAACGTGGTTGGTATTATTCTCCATATTTCATTAGCTTCAGTACTTTAGTCACTGAATGCTGGACTGACCATATTTGCAGGGCAGTGGCTGCTGGCAGAGTGACCGATCGAAAGGGTGTGGATGGGCGTGGCACAATTTTTAATGTATGTGGTTGGAACATGGTCGGAGTCACGAAAGCAATCTTGATATTTCTTTGGTTCAGTTCTGCTTTTGAATAACGGTGTACTGAGGGGAAAGTGTCCTTGACTTTTAAAGGCCAAGCCGATAACTATTTAGTCCAAGTTCTATATGGAGTAATTGGCTTGAAGCGGAAATGGAAGGCAATCTCCACTTACCGACTTTATGCGTCGTGTAGAGAAATCCGACAGACAATTCTTCAATGTGTCGAATTATTATTGCACGATCCCAGTATTTGTATTTATACGTGTATAAAATATACACAAGATCACACAGATTACCAAAAAATAACTTGACTAGCACAAGCGGTATTTGGGATTTTTCTCTGAGTGAAATGACGGAGAAAAAGGGTAGTACGATAACTGGTATGTGAGATGAAGTGGATGAAGTTTGCTCCAAGTGAGATGATGGAAGTCCACATAATATAAAGCCTGGGGTATAAAGTAATTTGACGACGTTCTCAAAACACGTGTTTACGAAAGTAGGAAACCTTGAGAAGTGTGCCAGAAAAGAAAGTGCATGTACATGGAATACTTTTCATCCCAAATGAGATGGAGAATGTAAACAAAGAGAGAGAGAGAGAGAGAGAGAGAGAGAGAGAGAGGGGTACCAATTCAGAGAATTTATGAGTCACAGGTGAGTGTGCGGTGTTTGAGAGTCACCACTTGTTGGCATGTTTATTGCTAAGGAGTGGAGGTAACCTGTATCCAAGGGTGATGTCCTCTCGAAGATGATGGGCAAATTTGAGAAATGGAAAGCGATAAGATTTTGAAAATACTACAGGCTTTTTAACCAACTGGTTAATATGGTGAGTGGATACATTGGCAATTAGACCATGTGGATAGTGGAAAGGCTGATGGTAAATCATAATTATGATAGACGAGTTGGCAATTGGCTTGAGACTAATTGAAAATAAAGAGCTATAATCTTCAATGCCAAAACTTTTATTCATCCGAGGAAAGCAAATGAAAAACCATGGTTTGTTATTGTAAGAACATGCGAAAAAACAGTGGGACATACTTATTTTTGCCTGTAATATACCTATATGTTCACACCTTTGTCAGCTCGTTCTACAAACGTCGCGGTCTCATGAGATCGCGCGGCCTCCTGATAGAAGCAACATCATAACATGTAGAATGATTTGATTCTATTTTCTACAATACTCGATCGTGTTGACTTATGTATACAAGGCAGTGATTATTGGGGTGCATTCATTTGCAGCCTGTATACATGCTGAGTATCCAATTAAGTAACTTAACGATGTTACAGATGTATTCGGATGTTCATAAAGTGCTCCAAATGCAATTAAGGTTTCACTTCAAAATGTTTCTACCTGGTCACCACATTCCCTCGTAATAAAAGGGTGTCATTGACATTAAAACCCAATATCTTGCTTTATTCTGTATAATACATTGTTTTGCATTTAAGGGCTCTAAAATATGAGAATATCGCTCTTAAAAAAATCCTGAACGTACCAGTCCCATGAATCCCAGCCCCCCCCCCCCTATCGTTAAATGCCCTAACACCCATTAGGGTGTTCTCAAGCATTTTGAAAGTTTGATTTTTTTTTCGTCTGTCGGTCGCTACGCTCCCTCGCATATTACAAATATTTTAATGGAGGGGGTGTACAGCTTCTTGGTCAGTATAAGGCTAGCAGCAATAGGTCATTTTCAGTGTAATGAGTAAACCAACGTCAAAATTTTCCCAACTAAGCGCCCCCCCCCCTCACCAAATAAAAAAAAAACACTTTCGTCTAGAATCGCGCCTGTTCATATTGTGTCTTATGGCTATGGAGAGGCATCAATTAGCACTTGAACGTCTTTCAATAAATGGAAATAAAATTATCCAAATGATGAAATGAGTGATTGATTTGTTTATTCTTATTAAGAAACATGTTCAAACAATAAACCTTTTATGACTCGGTAATGACATGGTAAATAATTGTTAGTCACAGCATAGAGCTATTGTCAAATCTGTAAAGATTGAAATATTGTAGATTTCAAACAATAAAACACAATAGAAGTGGTGAGTGAGGGTGAGGGACATCATCGATTTTGTCATTTGCATGTGACTAAATTGTGCATAGGCCCTATAACTATATTTTGTGAAAAATAAACGAAACTTTAAAATGTCCCCACTTTCTCATTCTACATCCGATTTTGATGTAATTGTCAGCATTATTCTTGTCTGATTTTTCTTTGATTCAAATTACACTATTTTTTAGGTGGACTAGACCTTTAAGTTGTTCCCAATGTATTGCTCTATGGTCACATCATGGACCTATTACGTGGTAGGGTCCATGATGTAGGTAAACTATTCTCGACCTTAACCCTTAGCCTTTTTATGGGTACTTCAGAGGGAAAACAAAGGTGCCACTAGTCTGCTATGCAGACTCTGAATGGCTCGTGAGGTGGGATCTGCTACTGGTTTGCGAAGCAAACCAGCCTGAAAGGGCGAGCGAAGCGAGCCATTTCATCCATCTTCTGCAGCCTCATCCATATTCTGCAGCCTCAGTAGACCTAGTCTGCTGTGCAGACTCGTTGAATCAGCTGAGGTGCAGATGTGGGTCTGCATGTAGACTAAGGTGCCACCGTCTCGAAAGATGGGTGTGTTTGGACCGATCACCATGTATAGTAAAAGTTGTGAACATGATCATGATTTCAAATGAACAGTGAAACGCGAATAAGACCGGGGAATAAGAACCTTGTCTATTTGTTGCTCTGGGATATGAAGCTTCAAATGCCATGGCAGCTAATAATGAACACGGTCCCTTTGCACATGATAGAACAAACGTTTAATACACAGTTAAGTCCTCTATATGGCTTTGTGTTTTTTTCTTTCTGTCCAAAGAATAAAACCTATATTCCAGACGTTCTTCTCTCTCTCCATATAAATTTTGGTTTCCATTAGTTCCCACACCTTTTTTCTACTCAGTTTTCCCCTATCTTGCCAGAAATTGTAAAGTATACACGATGTAAGGGTATGAAAAGTATTTTTTTCATTGCACATAAATACACAAAATTTCGGCTCTTCTGTTCGGAGCGGATTAACACTTCCTTCACTCCCCGAGTTCCAAAATACTATTTCTTCCGCTTTTCAGCAAGCAATTTTTGAGCAAAGTATCTGCTCACAGGGGCGGAGGCATTTAATTCGTGTCATGCTACATGAAAATGTATATGTGATGAAACTTTTTATATCGCTGCACATCCATCTCCTGTCTGTTTTGAATAGTGTTTTAATTATAGTTACAGAGGTTTCCATGCCTCGCCTGCATGGAAAAGTAAAAGTCCAGCATCTAGCTTGCATCATGCCGTTCATTATTATGTTGAGCTCTTTTTTTTCTTCGTAATCGAGTTATAAATTTATAAAAATATCAAAACTATAGAGCAGGTTAGAGTTTCAGAGAAAGTTCTAAAATTCAGAGCTTCAACGCCATTCGCGGGAAGGAGTATTTGCTCCCATTGCACATTTTACAGACAGATCAAGTGAAGATTATCTACATGAATTACAGAGATAACTGGATATTATGCAATTTGCATGACATCCATTAAAAGTTAATTTGCATATTTGAAACGGATTAAAATAGGAAACAATCAAAGTCGTGTAATTCCCTATCAGAACAACACATCACCGTGACACACTTCCAAACGTATAGGGTTTCTCAAATGTAAGATCTCGATAAATTCAGAGATTCAGTGATATACAGATCATGCAGATGGAGTTATTTTAATTATTGAACCGAAAGCCTTTTAAATGAATTCACATTTGTGAAAGGTGGGCCTGAATAGCAAACAGTTGTCAAACATTGTTGGTTGTTGGCAAGATATGATATATAGAATGTTTCCCATAATCCTAAAATGTTTGGCAACATGCTGTCCACACAACAATAACTGGTTAAAACTTTTTTTTCAATTTTGTGTAGTTTTAAACCAATAATGTGTGCTTTGGGTGAACGACTGTGTTCATTTTTTTCTTTAATCCGTTTCAAATACGCAAATTAACTTTTAATGGATGTTATGCAAATTGTATACTATCCAGTTTATATCTCAGTGATTCATATAAATAATATTCACTTGATCTGTCTGTAAAATGTGCAAAGGGAGCAAATACTCCTTCCCGCGAATGGCGTTGAAGCTCTGAATTTTAGAACTTTTTCTGAAACTTTAACCTGCTCTAGTTTTGATATTCTTTATATAACTCGAGTTACATACTCGAGTACGAAGAAAAAAGAGCTCAACATGATTATGAAAGGCATATACATGCTGCAAGCTAGATGCGGGACTTTTACTTTTCCATGTACACTCTAAATTACAGGGATTTAAAATATTAAGTCCAGATGGACTGTAGTTAGGGACCAATCGATTTTTGGACTTAGTTTTAATCACAAAGACTTAAATTTAAATCTCAAATGATTTAAATTTAAATCTTTCGAGATTTAGAAATGAATCTTAAGGATTCAAACTAAATCCGGAATTCGATTGGTCCCTAACTACAGTCCATGTGGACTTATTTTAAATCCCTGTAATTTAGAGTGTAGGCGAGGCTTGGAAATAACCTCTATATAACTTGGTTAAAAAACTTCAAAACAGACAGGAGATGGATGTGTAGATCTCGATAAATTCAGAGATTCAGTCATACAGATGGTGTTATTTCAATTGAACGGAAAGCCTTTTAAATGAATTCAAATTTTCGAAAGGTGGGCCTGAATAGCAAACAGTCGGCAAACATTGTTGGTGGTTGGCAAGACATGTTATTCTAGAATGTTTCCCACACTCCTAAAATGTTTGGCAACACAACAATTGGTTAAAACTGTATTAAATATTGTGTAGTTTTGGGGTGAAAACTACAGTACCGGTTGAAAACTATTGTTGGCCAATTGTGTGGACAGTTTGTTACCCAACATTTTACGAGCGTATTTTTAGTTATTATTACAAAAAATACAGTCTTATTCAAAAGAAGATATGGTTGATACTGCTGTATAATGGGGATATGGATCAAGATTATTAACTTTTATTCAAATTATAGCAATTTACAATTTCATTTGGGAAGTCTGTCAAACTTTGGATTGAATGCATGCATTTTACGTGTTTGAGAAGTGTATATACATGTGTGAACTTGTAAATTGAACGAAGGCACTAGTGAAGTATAATTAGACAAGGAAAAACATCCCATTCGCCCTTTTACCAGTACATGCATAATGTAATTGAAAAAAGTCGGCCTTTTGACTTCAAACATCACAAAATGACCATATTTCAGAAGTTTTTATACATTGAATCCAGTCTTAAAAAGATGGGAAAGGAATGCACTATAATATCATTGTATTATGGTATAAAATCATGTTACTTTTAAACTATTTTAAGAAAGAAAACTGTTACAATAATTCTATAATATTCATACTGAATCAATGTTCAACCATAGAGGGCGTAAAATTTCAAAACAGAAATATTTGTTTAAGATCATCAAATGCAAATAAAATCATGCAAATAATGAAATAAATTATTGATATGTCTAATTAGTCAGCATAAAAAAAATCAGCCTTGTAAAATTTCTTTTTATCGAATAGCGAGTGCTTTGATTAAGAAGCTGGAGAAAGGTTGATTTTCTTCACAGCTTTCAAAATGACCTCATTTTATAGGCCCAAACATGTTGCATGTAATTTCAGAGGAGCAAATTTAACGAAAACTCTGTTGAAATGACATTTGATTATATTGTTAACGGGACAATTATACGGATCTTATCGAAAACAAGGAGAAAACATAAATATTACGTATGGCATAAAATCTTTCAAAATATCCAGCAGGAATGATGCCCGACCCGGACTGTAATTCCCCGGAACTCAAGGCGGGATGTGTCAGGCGTAGCCGTAGAAGCAGCAGGCTGGAATTGCCAGGCTTGACATGATTTAGAATTCTTTGCACATTTTACAGAAAAATCAAGTGAAGATTGTTTATATGAATTATAGAGATAACTGGATATTATACAATTTACATGACATCCATTAAAAGTTAATTTGCATAATTGAAACGGATTAAAGAGAACACAAACATAGTCGTGTATATTCCCTATTAGAACAACACATCACCATACAGATGGAGTTATTTATGAACCGAAGCCTTTTAAATTGAATTTGTATTTGTGAAATTTGTATTTGTTGGTGGTTGGTAAGATATATTTAAAAAAAAATTCCACCAGTATGATCTGTTTAATATCAAGAATACAAAGTTATCCCACAGCTCTATAACAGCAAGTTGCAGTGGTAATAATTGGTGGGAAGAGCACCGAAAAATGATTGATTGATTGCATTTATTCTTTTTCATTCCAAATTTAACAAAAGTTACAATGTAAAGCATAACACAAAAATATCATATACAGAAATGAAAAAAGGGAACCCACTGGAAAGCAAAGCTTGTTAGTATGGGTTCCCTGCAATAAATAGTTAAAGTATATATTTGATCGATGAAATTCAATTCGTAAATTAAAAAGGTTTGTACAATGAAAAAGAATACCAGTGGGGTCAAGCTTTTTATGTTTACTAAATAAGTTACAATTAACAGAAAAAAATGTTATATCGTGCCCCTGCTGTATAAATAAAAAAACTAAGTTCAGGAGTGTTTGAACAGACAATCACTTGGACAAGAGAGGACGAATACTAAAAACAAAACAAAGACAAAAACAAAAACGGCACACACACAAACAAAAAACAAAACAGAACAGGACAAGACAGCAAAAAAAAAGGAAAAGAAACAAAATGGCACACACACACACAAACAAAAACAAAACAGGACAAGACAGCAGAAAAAAGGAAAGAAACATAACAAAACACACTACAAAACATAGACGGACAGAAAGATTATAAAAGCAATAGAACTAGACATAAAGATGACAGGAAGAGAGAGAGAAAAAAGAAATGTGAGAGGAGAGGGAGAAAGATAAGAAGGAAGAAAATAAGAAGGGAAGAAGAACAAAAGAGGTGGTAGCTGCTTACACAGAAATGTTTGAGTTCTGGGGTTTATACTGAAGGATAAAAATTTTCTTCAACCCTCGACCGAAACTTCAATGTGTTGGTTTGTTACGTAATGATTCTATAAGGGAGTTCCATAGTTTGATACCTGTAAAAATAAATGTTTTATTCAAGAGGATTGTTCTAGCTCTTGGTGGATGAAAGAGCCCGGCAGACCTAGTAGGATAATGATGAATATCGACATTTTTAGTAAACATGGAATAAAAAATATTTGGAAGTTCATTTTTATCTAAACTATACATGAGTTTTCCAAGATTGTATACAAGTCACCAATCTTTAAAATATTATATTTATAGAAAAGTTCGTCAGTGTGTGAACGAAAATCAGCATGACAAATAATACGAATAGCCTTTTTCTGCAAAAGTAAAATTCTGTTCAGGAGGCAGTCAGCACAATTCCCCATGCTGTTATACCATAGTTTAAATGAGGCAGGATCAAAGTTGAATACAAATTAAATAGTATATATAAAATGACTTTATATCAATGTGTTATTATTATTATTTAAACAAATTACAGTCGATCATATTCAAGAGAAAATCTGCATTGGTATACAATAACGGGATATGGATCAAGATGATTTAATTCAAATTACAGCATTTAACAATTTAATTTCAGTAATCTACATCGGTCAAACCATGCGTTTGAGAAGTGTTGTAAAACCCACTCTCAAAACTGTTTGGCAACATACAGTCCACACAACAATTGGTTAAAACTTTATCAAATTCTGGGTAGTTTTAAACCAATAATGTGTGCTTTGTTTGAAAACTACCCAGAGTTGGATAAAAATTTCAAATCAATTTTTGTGTGGACAGTATTTTTCCTAACATTTTGCATATGTGTACCTTTAAATTGAAGGAAATCAACGGTGAACTGTCATCAGACAAGGAAAGTCATATTTGGCCCGTATGGCTTAATAAGAGCTCACAGAATTCCAGGGGTGGTGGAGCGAAGTTGAAAAGGGGGAGGGTTAAGGGCACATTTTTTTCCCGAAATGGCACTCACTGCACTCACAAAACTTTGACATGAAACTAATGTACATAGCTTATCATTTGATTTTAGCAACAGCCTCGTTTTCCTCGAGGCTCGATATAATATTAGTAATTTAAAATGTGTGTTTCCAGAATCTTTATACATGTAGTAGGAAAACTTGTGCAAAAGGAAAAGGGACGCTATTAGAACATTATCAAATTGAAAATTTATCAAAAGTAATTAAGGGTATGTTTTAAGACTTTATGCAACGCTGTTTACTATATGAACCTTGCAGTATTTGTTTAACCATTTAAACAATCCTGTTTAATTTATTGAAGATAAGATATTGAAAATTAAACTTTGTTGCTTAAGAGTAAAACACTAACCCTTGTTTAATCATTTTACACAATTACTGTAAGGTTCGTATAGTAAACAGCATTGTATATATTTTTTTACTATGTAGGACAATCAATAATTTAGAGGTTATAGGGATGAATTTCATTATCAAAATAAATTTGTTCTCGTACACAAAGGCTCGAACAAGATTGAATTTCGATTTCATTACCACTACTTTGAACGCTAAGATTTTATTAGATGTAATGTTAATAAAATTTGCATCAAATGTTATTACAATTTATTTGCTTTTCGGATCGCTACGAATCGTTTTGCACCGCGGCTTAAGGGGAATCCAGTCTTCATATTTTGTAGTTAAGAAATGTTGAGGTCCGTGCGGGGGTGCACCTTTATAAAAGTTTAATTACAGATCTATGGATTAACAATGTACAGAAAAGTAACCCATCAGTAGATTAAGTAAATTAAAAAAAGACCTCTGGAATAATATATCTTGTACGAGAAAACAATGATAGTTATTCAACAACACAATGATAATAACTGTGACGATAATGAATAATTCTTGGCCAACAGAAAGTTTGGGAAGCAACAAAAAATATCGATACAACGTTTATAGCTTTGATGAAAAATGAAACTGAAAAACGTAGGAAATATAGTATTCTGGCTTAAAATGTTTCACACAGCCTTAATATTACGATCATGGTTCCTGTTGATTGTTTTTAAATGCTAACTGTATTAAGCTATGCAAACCAATGTGGTGTGATTGCTGTACTTCTTATTATTTCGTTTAATCCAATACTGTTCGGCGCTAGGAGGACAGGATTCCTTGCAAATTTATAAAATCACTGACATACTGATGGGTTACACTCCCCGGGGTTACACTCACGGTCTACATTTGATTACCGTATATTTTTTTCGGAATCTCAGCTGTAATTGACAACATAACAGAAAACAAAATCAGCTGAAGAAAAGAAAATCATTGCCCCTATGTCAGTGTGTATGTTAAAGTTATGCCTGCCATGACTCATGTAAAAATAAATCAGATAAGCACACGCCAGTGTTGTAGTCAAGGCTCAAACCTCCAAGGCCAAGGCTAAGGCCAAGGCTTTAATACCCAAGGCCAAGGCTTCAATACCCAAGGCTGAGGCCAAGGCATGGAAACTCAAGGCCAAGGCCAAGGCCTGAAAACCTCAAGGCCAAGGCCAAGGCATTTCAAACTTACGATATACAGAACAATGAGCTAACAATGCTTATAGGCCGCTAGACATCACACATGGCAAAAATGTTTGTGAGCGAGCGGACTGAGCGAATAAAGAATTTCACCCTTGTACATTTAAAACAAAAATAATTTCATGATAAATTTAGTCATAATATATTATATATAATATTTTTTGGGGGTGGTTCAGAGCCAAAAAGGCACTTATATACCAAAATGGGAATTTTTGGTGCTAACAGATACATGTATTTTCAAAATGAGATTATCAACTGCGTGAAGTAGTTGTTTGTTTTGTAGAAATTAAGTTGAGCAAAGCCTTTTTAAATTTATTTCTTATTGATAAGATAGATATTTTGATTTAGGTTTTACTTCTCAGCGAGAAAGTGTAGCGAGCAAGCAGTTTTGTATGAAAAGAAAATCAATTCTGAAGTTGTAAAACTTGATTTTTGGTCAATTATGGGGTTAATGACTGTTAAAGCACTAAATCACTGTTGCGTGATGTTGCCGGTACGAACCACGATCTCAATCTTCTGGACATAAGTAATAAGACATGAAAATTAAATATTCTGAGCTGTTTTTGTAATCATGAAAAAAGATGTGTACATCTAGTTAAAGAAATAATGCTAGATAATGTACAGATCAGAAAAGGAAGCATTTAAGGACTGCATTTTTAATAGGATACATAACTCACCAATCAAAGTAATGCGAGCGCAAAGTGCGAGCTAAAAAACATTGTGATATTCCAACCTGAAAACTGGACATTCTAAGCATTTTTTGTGTGTAAACAGGAATAGAATGAGTACAATAATTGATTCGAGTGCAGAAAGCGAGCCAAAAATTTGTGATATTCCAACCAGAAAACACCATTCTACATTTTTGTAACTATGAACAGGATTACATGTAGTACTGTACTAAACAATAACTGATGTAAGCATGATTCAAAATTTGTGATTTTCAAACCTAAAATGTATCATTTTTACTATTAAAGAAGGTATTTCTTTTTGAAAAAGGGCAAAATCATTCTGAAAAAGAAGGCATTTTTTACTTTGGAAAAAGAGGCATTTTTTCCTACAGGATTTTTTTTTTGTGGGGGGGGGGGGACAAGAGAGCACAGAGCACAAGCTGAAATTTTCAAATGCTGACTTGAAAATGTGTCATTTTTAGGATTCTTGCCAGTTTTCATGTTTTTTTCTGCTTACAATCACTTTCAAATTTCAATTCTCATTTCTTGTATCTTCTACACCTATTTTACCTAAAAAACCAGAATAAAGAATACTTACAAAATAAAGTTTTATTCAAAAGGATACAAAATAAATGGGGCGCACCCCATACCCTTAGTTGGGGGGGGGGGGGTAAATCTTGATTATATCCTGAAACATTTAATTATTAATAATATTAATAATTATTATATATCATTATATTAATTAATCATTATTTCTTGAACCCATATTGACACAAACACAAATACGTTATTTCATTGATTTTTTCCCTTTGTTTTGTCAATCTGAGACACTAGACCCAAAACAAAATGTATACAATTTAGAAAAGATGTACTGCCTATCATTATTAACTAATTCTGCAGTATGATCTGCCTAACCAGCCACCCCCATCTTTCTTGCGCCCTTATATGTTTCTCCTTACAATTTAGAAAATATATACTGCCTATCATTAACTAATTTTGCAGTATTTTCTGCCAAACCAGCCATGCCCATCTTTCTTACGCCCTTAAATATTTCTCTCATCCTCTCTCTCTCTTCCCATTCCTCTTTCTCGTCTGTTTAAAAATATATCAGACCCCCCCCAAAAAAAAATGAGAGAGAGAGAGAGAGAGGAAGAAGTTCCACCACCAAGAATAAACTTAAAATAGGGGGATAAAGGAAAGGAAAATGTGGAGTAAATTTGATATTATTTTCTAAACATACTGTCACAGTCTTTCAAAAAAAAAGCTTTTCTTATAGCAAAAGGGTGACAATTTTTTTTCGCTCGCTCGCTTCAATCGCTTTCAAATTTTTTGGCTGAAATCTTGTTCTATATGCCATGCTTGGCCCCTCTAAATTTTTGGCTCATCATGCCATTGACATAGCCAATTTGGATATTACAAAATTAAAGTCTGTGTACAAGTTTTCCAAATCTTTTCAGAATATAATTAAGACTTAAATCATTCTTGTTGGCTAAAGAAAATAATACAAGGAAAATCCTAATGGAATAGAAATCAACCTTGTTATAAATCATTCCTTAGAGTTAGCTATGTTTAAAGTATGAAAGTTGTTGTCAAAATTGCAGTCAGATCTGTCAGAATTATTCCTTTCATCAAAGCACTATAATCTTGATCATAATCATTATTACTGTCATTATTATCATTATTAATATTGTCATTATCATCATTAGTCATGATTACAACACATTACCAATTAATAGTTATTTTTCATTACTGCTGTTTTCTTTGTTACAATGTGATGATAATTCTTAATAATGATGATTTAACAATTACAATCAATGACAGCTATTACACTTACTGCTGTTGCTACTGTTACTGGTGACTGGTAGTTTTGACCATTAGTGTCATTACAGAACAATTGAAACATTTATAATTACTTATATAAAACTGAAAGTACAAAATACAAAATGCCTTGAAAAAGCCTTGAAAATGCCTTGAAATTTCAAGGCTCAAAATCCTCAAGGCCAAGGCCAAGGCCCTCTCAAGGCCAAGGCTTGAATGTTCAAGGCCAAGGCTTTGAAAAAATAGGCCTTAAGGCGCCTTAAGGCCAAGGCCGAGCATCAAGGCACTACAACACTGGCACACGCACCATGATATCGACCAAAGATCGTTGCACGCTGCATATGCCTTTTGGCTGCCACATTTTTGGCACACCCGACGATCCGAAGTGGGGGGGGGGGTCTCATCCTTGAATTCTAAAGCAAAATATACTATTTTAGAGTCTAAATTTGGCGTGTTGGCTAAAAATATTTTTTACGAATCATTTAGGCTATAAACAATTATTTATGTTAGCAGGGAGTATTTTTTTAATAGAAAAATTATTTTGCCTCTCTCGTATGTTATGCAACTTTCTTTTTATTTTGTTTTCTTCTCACTGGTATAACAATCAAGGGGCTATGTTCCGAAAGAGATGTATAATATTAAGTGGTAAGCTTTGAAGCTCCATTTGCACCCCCTCTCCTTCCCTCCATGCATGTATAGCATGTAAAAAAATCGTCTCCTGCCAGAAAGTATAAATGCCTCAGACCATAGAGCTATTAATACTAGACCTCCCATAAAGCGTGCAGACCATGGGTCAGGGGGTCAAGGCGGGGTTCCATTATTGTTAGCACTGACTTCTAGCAAGATTTTATTGTTTACGAAACACGTCTACAAATTTCATGAAAGAGTTTCCCGACTTCGTTTGATCGCAGGAGATGGAAAGTTTCCTCCCCCCCCCCCTCGACCCAGATAGATTGTGCCTTTATTTATTTGATGGCGTAAATGATATAAATCAATGTGGGAACTAGGCGAGTGAAACAGTTTTCAATTATTACTACATCAAAGGACAGAATTATGTTGTCCAAACCATATTTCAAGTGTAGTTTACAGTATTTATCACACGCATATGGGGCTCCGTGAACAATAATACTACCATTTCTGAATTTAATATCGTGTTAACAGATAAGGCCTCTCTCGATTTTTTTTCCAGATGGCTATTGCTATGGAAATTAGATCTTTAGCAGCTAAAGGCAGAATAGTATCTAAAACGTCGTTCAAGGGGTATGTAAGCGAGCGTAGTGAGTGAGCCTTGAAGATTGCTTAGAAAGTAATGTGCATATTATTACAGAAGAAAGTAAGTGCAAGAAGAACGAAAACTTAAAGGACAAGTCCACCCCAACAAAAACTTGATTTGAATAAAAAGAGAAAAAATTCAACAAACATAACACTGAATATTTGATCAAAATCGGATGTAATAAGAAAGTTATGACATTTTAAAGTTTCGCTTCATTTTACAAATCAGTTAGGCCTATATGCACATCTCGGTCGGTAAGCAAATAAAGAACTGATGACATCACTCACTCACTATTTCTTTTGTATTTTGTTATATGAAATATGAAATATTTTTTATTTTCTCATCATTGTCATGTGAATGAAGTTTTATTCCTACCTGAACACGTGGAGTTCCATTATTTTAACATTGTGTGCGTCAGGTAAGGAGGTCCTAATCGTCAAATTCTTAAAAAGTGAAATATTGTATAATTCAAACAATAAAATAAAATAAATAAATAGTGGGTGAGTGACATCATCGACTCTCTCATTTGGCATGTTTGGATGTAACTGGCTCGTTCATATAACTATTTTGTTAAAAATAAGCGAAACTTTGAAATGTCATTACTTTCTTATTTTACATCCGATTTTGATAACATTTTCAGCATTGTGCTTGTCTGATCTTTCTCTATTGATTCAAATCAACATTGCTCTGAGGTGGACTTGAACTCTAATAAGAATTGGAAAACGAAATATAAATTAGTTGTCACATCACAGTTGGCAAATAAGGATAAAAAACAAAAACAAATTGCTCTTTGAAGTCGAATCATTTAAGTATTAGGTAATTATTACAAATGTTAATATAATGAGCAGAACAAATTTCCATGTGAACAATAAAATAAAACTAAAATTGAAATGAAAACTAGTTTCCTAACTTTTTAGAGGTGAGATATTTAGACGATGGTTATCGGGTATAGGGATGTCTTATGAAATGATTATGCCATTACAGGCCACAACTTCAAACAAAAAACTTGGAAATATCACGATGATTAAAATGAAAAGGAAAATATTGCGAAAAGGACAGAGTTTGAACAATCTTTAAAAACTATGCAGAGATGATGTAATTACCCTATAAAATGAATAAAATTGTAGAGATATGTCGGAAATGTTGTTGTCCTATCGTATAAGTGTTTCATTAATGACATTGATCATATATATACACTTAACTGTTTTGAAGTATTAAAAAAAAGAAGAAAAGAATATGTCACTCGCTTCCACACACACCGCTAACATCCACGCCAGTGAATGTCAGGATGGTTCGGTTCATGATCAAAGTTATATTATTAAAGTTAATGAAATCATACAGTTCATATACGGAGCCGTTAATGATAATAAGAAACATGATTGCGGTCATAGACTTAATTGTGCACAATATTATGTACACAGTAACATATGAATAATGAGAATCTGAAATGATTGATATTCACAATAAATAAAAAAAAATATGTATACTTAAAAATCGAGATAAAATGAATTAGAAAAAAAAAAAAATTATATCATGATTGACTGCAAAAGCGGAAAGACCGCAGAGGAACTTTTCGTTTTTAGAATGCAAAATAATAGGCAAAATAAAACATTTTGAGTGCATTAAATTATGAATTCACGCGTTATTATTTGAACATTAATCAATTAATATTTTTTCTTTTAAGTACATTTCTCTTCACAAGGTGCGTATTGATTATCTCTAATGAAAATACTATTACTGGCGGGCAATGCTTGCATATATTGCCTACTTGGATGTGGAAGTTATATATCCATGTTCTGCATGACACAAGTCATGTCCAGTCCTCCTGGCAGTGGTTGAGAATGGGGCTAATAGCTCCATGGGTCAAGGGTTTAACCCCTAGCTCAAACTACAAGGTCTGAAGTAGATGAAATGAACATTTGTATTATGATTTATTGGTCTATGGTCATACCGTGGACCATATATTGGACAAAATAAAGACGTCCAGATCTATAGACGAATGACTTTCCTCTATATGGATATTGCCATCCTCCAAGATGGTTTGGATCATCTGGCACAAACTTACAATAATGTGAACAATATATGGATTAATATTTTCATTGAACAATCCATCATGCTTTCTCTCTCTCTGGCTCTCCATCCTCTAAACACATGTATGTGTGTATTTTATACGGTGAACCCAGCTGGGTTCACCCAGGGATATAACCCCGGGATGCGCGGATATAACTTTCGCGCGTAACGTGACTGTCAGTGGTGGCGGGAACTATCTCACTGGGAAACTCTGAGGGAATATGCTTTCGCGCAGGCTTCTGTACATTGTGATATATATCATGGCGACGAATTGTCCACCAGTAGCATGAATGACCAGCAGAACACGTGGATGTTTGTGAGTATACCTTTTCCCTATAAATTGTATTCGTCCCGAAGGAAAAGTAAATTTTAATATTATAACCACATACAATATATATGTGTTTTCGAAACATACGTCAACATAATAATGTAATTTTCACATGATTGGCGTCTCATAAATTAAAGCAGCTCGTTTATTAGGCCTGTTGCCTAATAAATCATGTAAATTGCCATTGTAAATAAGAGTAAATACAATTGAATGAATGAATGAATGAATATGCGCGAGCAGTATGATATCAGGAGGATTCATCATTTTGATGTTTTTGAGCGTTGGTCCCTTTTCCATGAAGGCGGGGGGGCGGGGAGTCAACATAAACTTTATTCAACTCAGTGGCGTGCATATGGAGAACTTAGCCTTGGGGCGCTTGCTCCTGACTAAAAAAATCACGACCAAGAAAAAAAGAAATTGAAAAGAGAGAAAGGTGAAATACATTTTCTGAATATGTCAAAATTTATCATAATACTTATGTCAGAATTTTTGCTTGCACGCTGACAACTTTTCATAAATGTTGTCTAATAAGCCATGATCCTTTTCACTTTTTATATTTTACCCCTCATATGATTCCAATTAGTGTATATACATGTTTTTATATATATATATATATATGTTGTCTCAATGCAATCTGTAGTTTTATGCTGAATTCCTTTCAATATTTTACACTCTTATATTGTTTGTCCTCTTAAAATTGTATGCGTGCACCAGAATTGTGTGTTATGATGACAGTTTCCAATAATTACATATTCATTTTGAATCATTGTACCTATTTTATTATTCCTTGCTCCTTGTGAAAGCCTTTTCAATAACGTGGTATCAGCCTAATTCATTCAATTTTATAAAATATTTAGTGTAAATTCTTGCCAAACTATTTAATTTTATGATCTTTTCTTATAACAACATATATCATGTCACTTTTGTTATTCTGTTTGATTTACCGTATATGTTCTATATGTGTTTACTTTTTTATTTGTATATATGGACCCATGAAAGAACAGTATAGTCATGTAGACTAAACTGAAAATGGGCTATCCATCCGTTTTGCATTTTTTTAATATACGGAAAATAAATACTTTACTATAGTATAATATCCAGCCCTTACAAAAAAATGGCTCATTATGCCACTTATTCAATTCAATTAAAGGGGTACTCCAGCCGGGCTGAAAATAATATAATTTAAAGAGATAAATAAAAATCAGGCAAACAATACATTGGATCCGAATGGGATAAGGAATAGTTTCGGCATTTTTAAAGATTTGAATTATTTTGGTGAAATAGTTCTAGGCATGTCTTTATGAATATTCAGTGAGCAAGGTGAAGTCATATCTCCACTTGTTCTTTTGTATTTAATTATATGAAATTAGCTTTTTACATTCTTTTTCAAGCAAGAACTGAAAAAAATGCATTGACAACATATTAAGTGCATCAGATATTCATTGCTTCAACTGATTTCATTAAAAGGGAAACACATCATTTACACGTATTGATTTAATGTAATAACATTTAAAAAAGACAATGGGGATGTGACATCATCAGCCCACCTAATGAATATTAAACGTGCAGATAACTATTTTCACAAAATATTGATAAAACTTGAAATTCAATCACTTCGTTATTCCTAATCCGATTTTGATTAAATTTTCAGCATTTTGCTCTGTGAATTATACTCTATTCATTTAGATGTAAATATTGTTCAGATTGGAGTACCCATTGAAAAATGAATTGAGAATTAAAAATGATTTATATTCACAATAGTAAATGATAAAGAAGAGAGATAAAATGTGTGCAATTGAAAATATAGATAAAAATGAATAAAAACGAATATGTTTGCTTAATACTATAAACGAGGAGAAGGCATAGAATACAGAGAAGCCTTATTGGTGCTGCCACCAAAAGAACAAAATAATGAATCTATATCAAATGTATTGGCATGAGGCTATGCTCAATGTGGAGAAAAGCTTACTTGTCAATTTTCTTGTTCAAAGTTTATCTAAACATAAAATTTCATATTTTATTCATTTTTGCATATTTTTTTTCGAAATCGTGTAAATGAGCAATGGAAATAGATTAGCCATCTGTACTTCACCTAGTCCAATGAACTTCTATTTGGACCAGATTTCAGTTGCTCTTGTTTGTCCAGACCAGTCGGGAGGGAATGTCAGTTAAACAAAACAAAAACAATGGCGTTGGTGTTATATTTATTACACTTTGCTTCATTTAATTGCTAATTTAAAAACTGCATATTTAATTTCAGAATAGTTATTGCTGGTCAAATTGGTTGTTGTCATTATCTAGGATGCCTTATGAAATAATTATAATCCACCACAGGCCACAACAGGCTTATATAAATACGTGGAAATAGCAGGATGATTAAAATAAAAATAAAAATTTATAGGACAGATTTTAAACTTATATTAAAAAATGATGCAGTCACCATATATATTGGATACTTTGCAAAGATAATTATATGGGAAATATTGTCCAAACGTAATGTGTCATTAACGGGTTGATTTGATCAATGTAATCTCATCATACACTCTTGATTGCCTTGCAGTATGGGATAGGACTTTTTTTTGTAAAAAATATCCGCCTCCACAAAGATGACAGGGTATGACACCACCGCTTACATTCACGCCAGTGTGTCTATACTTTGATTGTTTGTCTATCTGTTTTATATTGGACAAAACGAAGTGTTTAGATCTACACTAGAATAAACAGAAGTTTAATGACTTTCTCTATCAATATTACCATAGAGCTATTAACAGATATTACCACACTCCAAGCTCCAAGAGTTGGAGCACAAACTTACAATGAAATGCCAACATATGGATTGAATCAATCACGCATCTCTCCCTTCTCTATCCTCTTTCACATACATGCGTGTATTCTCAACGGATGTGTCCATGGCGAAACCAAGGATATACAATAACTCAAAATTTCGCCCTTATAGTGTAACTGCCATAAGTGGTGGCGGGAGTTACCCAATGAAAAAATAAACTGAGGAATTTCAATATGCTTTTGCGCCAGCGTCTGTACATGACTCTCATGGCGATGACAATTTAATGTATACGAACACTGTTAGAAAAAATAAAAGAAGTTCCTGCAGCGGAGTCTCGAGAACACCTGTAATCTTACCGAATTGCGTAATAATCATTCTGTAAATTCATAAAACAAGTATTTTTCTGCAATTTAACAGAACAGGTCTGTTTAAAAAGGGGGAAAAGGGTGTTTTATTCAAGGAAATTTGTAAGATTCCATACATCAAATACCAATTTCCTGTAAGATTACGCAATTCGGTAAGATGTTCTCGAGACTCTGCTGCAGGAACTTCTTCTATTTTTTCTAACAGTGAATTCTAGACCTGTACAAATATAGAATGCATGACCAGCGGAGCGCATTGATGCTTGAGAATATACCTATATATATATATATATATATATCCTATAGACCTAATATTGTATTAATTTAAGGGAAATCCTTCCTGAAAGAAATATATTTGCATACTATAAGCATACGAATAGAGGTTCTCTAAACAAACGTCAAGAAATAAATGTAATTTTCACATGACTGCGTCTCTGCATTTAATCAAAACAGCTCTTCCGTTAGGCCTGTCCTGAACATTTTCATTGTACATGAAAATAGATAAATGATTGAATAAATAAGTAAATCAATTATTTAATGATTTAAAAATCATTTTTATTATTTTTTTTTTCTTGAAAACAAAGCTTGCGTAATATTTTCAATGAATACGGATGCAGTACCATGATCATTATAATAGGTGGAATCGTGTTTATGGTATTTTAGAGCCTTATGCAGTTGGGCCCCTTTTCCTCGAAGTTTGGTGGGGGAGCTCAACTTAAAGCTTTATCATTTCAGTGGCGCACAGATGCCCCCCCCTACTTGGGGCGCTTTACCCCCCACCCCAAAAGAAATTAAAATCACGATTAAGAATGAAAAAATAGAGAAGTGTCAAATTTATTATTTGAGTATTATGCCAACATTTATCACAATATCGTAAATTTATTTTGAAATGTTGAAATCTTTTTCATAAATATACCCGAAAAGCTATACAGCTCCCTCATTTATTATTATTATTTTTTTTTTGGGGGGGGGGTCATTACGCCACTGATTTAATTCAATTCAGGCGAGGTTTATTGAAAAAAAAAACCCTGCTACAACCACCATAGTGCCAGAATTATTTAGATGTTGGCGGAAATTGCTTTAAAAGTTTTAGTTGGTAAGCTTAATATTTCTTCATGCGAGAGATACACAAGAAATCGAAATGATTTGTGAAATGAGGAGACAGCTCAGAAGGCAGCAGAAATAGCCTTATTATGGGGCTGCCACCAAAAGAACAAAATAATAAACCGATACCAAAAGTCTTGACATGAGGCTATGTTCCATGTGCAGAAAGTCGACTTCTCGTGCATCAATTTCCTTCGTTTAAAGTTTGTTTTAACATGAAATTTCATACTCTATTCATTTTTTTACATGTTTAGTCGATATCATGTAAATGAGATAGGGAAATAATCATGATTAGCTAATTTCTATACTTCACCCAGACCAATGACCTTCTGTTTATATCGGGGCCAGACTTCATAGTCTACGTACAGTTGTTTGTCCAGACCAAATTGGTGGGAATGTCAGATAAAAAACAATAAACAATGGTGTTGGTGGAAAAATGAATTAAAGTATATGATACATTGATTCATTTCATTGTTAATTCATTAACTATATTACTTGCAGAATAGAAAATGCTGGCCATGTTGGTCGATGCCATTATCATATCCAATCCAATGTATGAATATACAGACTATTTGATGACCTATCTGGGGAGTGAGCGCCCTTCGGCCGCTCGTAAAAAGGGACATTAAATCGGGACGGTTTCTAGTGATTCAGCAATGGTTTACGACCGTTGTCAAATTTGAGAGGAATTGAAGTTCTCTGACCTTCGCCATTGGCTCAACGATGTATGAAAAATCTCAAATATATCCTTTTTCCAACTTTTTTACAACTACCCCCTTTCACCCTGACGAGATAAAAACGAGTGATTTTGGCCAAGTAGAAAATTAGTCGAATTGGAGGCCATTCGTGACATTGATGAGTTAATAACGAGAGAGTATGGAGAGATTTTGGCCGGGGATCTCATAGTGAAACTGCCACTTTCAAAAAGTTGGGAGAGTAGATGTACTAATGGGACCTGAATGTTATAGTGTCATTGAAGGTCGCATGATAAGCAAATTTTGTATGAAGTTATGTCGATTCTGTAGGAGATATATCACAATGATTTGTGGATACAATTTTGAAGATTGGCGTTGGAGATGGCAATAATTTTAGCTATATCACATATGTTTTTGGCACATGAGGGCTTAACTTAACATTGTTTCTTTATTAAGACATTCTTCATGGTTTCAGCAAGGCCTAGGTAAAGGAAAAAAATTGGAGAATACCAAAGAAGATTGAGAGTGATATTCAGGAAAATGTATTTCAGTTGATGTGCAGCAACGTAATTGTTTTTTTTTGTCAATTGATAATATGTACATTTCATTCTGGATTGAAGGATTTTTTTTCTGAATGTTTTAATTACAGTGACCACAACAACTACCACTACAACAGTGACAACAACACCAGGTATAGATAATAATGAAATGGAGTGTTCTCTGGATTAGAAGTACTTACTATTTGAACCGAATCATCAGTGACATTTGTTTTTAACTTTGAGATATAGGAGCAAATTCAATTTTGTACTAAGTCTACGTGTCCTTACTTTTGATCTTATTTCTTTTTAATGCCAGTTTGTATGTGTACACTTACAATATTAAGCCTGGTAAACAGATTTGGAACATGGAAATAGGTGCAGTGAGATCAGATTCTGTTAAAGTTTTGTATTAAGTTGTACTGAATATAGGAAAGAAATGTCTTGCATATTCTTGTAACTGGTAGATCTATAACCTTTTTGAAAGATGACTTTTCTAATTTTTCTCATCTCCTGTTATTCTAGGTGTTTGTGAGGAGGACTTGGATATGTTGAATGTTACCATCACCCTTACTGCTGAGGGGAGTGATCAGAGTACCGACGGAACTATCACACTGGTGTCTGGAGTCAATAAATTCAATATTGAGCTCTCTATCCCAGGGTACATGACGATAGTGAATGCGCTGAGTCTATTTGAGGTTGGAGGACAAAACACCCCTCTAGAGAGGGTTCGCATCTCAAATATTAGGCCTAGTCCAAGCGGCGGTGATACTATTGAATATGATGTGAGCTCCACTCCTCCTGGCATGTTTAGAGTTCTTGATACATTTGAAAATGCACCTGTTGAATCTTTTGACATTGAAGTACTGGATGAGACTAGCAGGCCCTTAACTATTGAAGTCCAAGTCAGAGGATGTATTGAACAAGGTAAACAGTTTGCCCTCAGCATGGTAATATATCTTATATTTCAAAATCAAAATAGGTAGTTATTGCTTATCCTGTCCAAGATAAATTGGTGACATAGGTTTTGATTCTGCAGTTACTATGATTTCTGTGTATGTTTTAAATCATGATTCTGGCTTTGATTGCATAAACATAACCTATAGATTGTTCCATCTTTTATGTGTATGTAGTCTATGCCATTTATAGTGTGCACTAATGATATTAGGCCTTGTGAACATATTTTGACCAACTAATTTTGAGAACATTAAAAACATTTAAAAATCATTATAACTCAACCAGAATACTTAAGTAATAGAGGTTAGTTTTTTCCATGTCACCCTCATTTTGGAAATGTGGAAACTGACAGAACAAGTGAAAGGGATAAAAAGTTGAGAATGAGGCTGTAACTCATATAATTATATTGATGTTATCATTACTACTCTGTCCAGTTCCAACAACAACAACGGCAGCTCCAGAAACAACCAGACCAACAACTGGTAAGTTTAATCAATCAGGTACCTTTTCAACAGTCTAAGCTGTATTTTTTTAACGCGAATCAGCCGCTTTTATTGACCAAAATACACACGCTTCATCATAGACAGAACAATGGAAGATGCAGGAAAGCCACAGTGAAAATCTCTTTATTCTGTAAACGCTGTCATTTTTGCGGCATTCAGTTTTCGCACTCGGTGTCATCGAAAGATATTCGCGGGTTCTATAACAACCACAATCTGCTGAGTGAAGTCTGGTTGTGTTCTTCCTCTGCAAGGTCACAATCCTTAGTGATGATTGATATAGCTGTATCCATAAGAGTGGGGATAACACACAACTTTTGGTAGAGAGGGTGGTGAGACTTGAAATTGAGATACTGGCCAGTATGGGTAGCTTTCCTATAGACAAATAGTTTGGGAGTACCATTAGGAGTAGGCTATACATGGGTCAAAAATACTTTTTTTGTAAGATGTTAGGTTTTACAGTATTTCTCATGGAAGTAAACTGCCACCTTTTAAAAAGTTGGGGGAGTAGATGCACTAATGGGACCTGAATTTTATAGTGTTATTGAAGGTCGCATGAAAAGCAAATTTTGTATGAAGTTATGTAGATTCTATAGGAGATATATCACAATGATTTGTGGATACAATTCTGAAGGTTGGCGTTGGAGATGGCAATAATTTTAGCTATATCACATATGTTTTTGGCACATAAGGGCTTAACTTTACATTTTTTTCCATTTAGACATTCTTCATGGTTTCAGCAAGGCCTAGGTAAAGGAAAAAAAATGGAGAATGCCAAATTAGAAGATTGAGAGTGATATTCAGGAAAATGTATTTCAGTTGATGTGCAGCAACATAATTGTATTTTATTAATTGATAATATGCACAGTTCATTCTGGATTGAAGGATTTTTTTTTCTGAATGTTTAATTACAGTGACCACAACAACTTCCACTACAACAGTGACAACAACACCAGGTATAGATAATAATGAAATGGAGTGTTTTCTTGATTAGAAGTACTTACTATTTGAACTGAATCGTCAGTGACATTTGTTTTTAGCTTTGAGATATAGGAGCAAATTCAATTTTGTACTAAGTCTACGTGTCCTTACTTTTGATCTTATTTCTTTTTAATGCCAGTTTGTATGTGTACACTTACAATATTAAGCCTGGTAAACAGATTTGGAACATGGAAATAGGTGCAGTGAGATCAGATTCTGTTAAAGTTCTGTATTAAGTTGTACTGAATATAGGAAAGAAATGTCTTGCATATTCTTGTAACTGGTAGATCTATAACCTTTTTGAAAGGTGACTTTTCTAATTTTTCTCACCTGCTGTTATTCTAGGTGTTTGTGAGGAGGACTTGGATATGTTGAATGTTACCATCACCCTTACTGCTGAGGGGAGTGATCAGAGTACCGATGGAACTATCACACTGGTGTCTGGAGTCAATAAATTCAATATTGAGCTCTCTATCCCAGGGTACATGACGATAGTGAATGCGCTGAGTCTATTTGAGGTTGGAGGACAAAACACCCCTCTAGAGAGGGTTCGCATCTCAAATATTAGGCCTAGTCCAAGCGGCGGTGATACTATTGAATATGATGTTGGCTCCACTCCTGGCATGTTTAGAGTTCTTGATACATTTGAAAATGCACCTGTTGAATCTTTTGACATTGAAGTACTGGATGAGACTAGCAGGCCCTTAACTATTGAAGTCCAAGTCAGAGGATGTATTGAACAAGGTAAACAGTTTGCCCTCAGCATGATAATATATCTTATATTTCAAAATCAAAATAGGTAGTTATTGCTTATCCTGTCCAAGATAAATTGGTGACATAGGTTTTGATTCTGCAGTTACTATGATTTCTGTGTATGTTTTAAATCATGATTCTGGCTTTTATTGCATAAACATAGCCTATAGTCACTTGATAAAGAGTTGCAGCGGCACTCGAAAGCTTGTGAACTTGTAAGCTAGTGAAAACTTTTTGAGAGAGTGATCACGAATTTCGTAGAAAGCCAGTGAACACTTTTTGCGAGAGTGATCACAAATTTCCCTGTTGACCATAGTAGATTGCGAGACAAATGAATACCCTTTAGCGATAGCGTATAGATTGTTCCATCATTTATGTGTATGTAGTCTATGCCATTTATTGTGTGCACTAATGATATTAGGCCTTGTGAGCATATTTTGACCAACTGATTTTGAGAACATTAGAAACATTTAAAAATCATTATAACTCAACCAGAATACTTAAGTAATAGAGGTTAGTTTTTTCCATTTCACCCTTATTTTGGAAATGTGGAAACTGACAGAACAAGTGAAAGGGATAAAAAGTTGAGAATGAGGCTGTAACTCATATAATTATATTGATGTTATCATTACTACTCTGTCCAGTTCCAACAACAACAACGGCAGCTCCAGAAACAACCAGACCAACAACAACTGGTAAGTTGAATCAATCAGGTATCTTTGCAACAGTCTAAGCTGTATTTTTTTTTATGTGAATCAGCCGCTTTTATTGACCAAAATACACACGCTTCATCATAGACAGAACAATGGAAGATGCAGTAAAGCCACAGTGAAAATGGCTTTATTCTGTAAACGCTGTCATTTTTGCGGCATTCAGTTTTCGCACTCTGTGGCATCGAAAGATATTCGCGGGTTCTATAATAACCACAATCTGCTGAGTGAAGTGTGGTTGTGTTCTTCCTCTGCAAGGTCACAATTCTTAGTGATGATTGATATAGCTGTATCCATAAGAGTGGGGATAACACACAACTTTTGGTAGAGAGGGTGGTGAGACTTGAAATTGAGATACTGGCCAGTGTGGGTAGCTCTCCTATAGACAAATAGTTTAGGAGTACCATTAGGAGTAGGCTGTACATGGGTCAAAAATACTTGTTGTCTCGCCCACCAGAGGTGAAGGCGAGACTTAGGGATCCAAATGCCGTCCGTCTGTCGTCGGTCCGTCACAAACCTGTAATGACACATAACTCCGCAACCGTAAGTCACTTTTCAACCACATATGGATGGTAGATGGACTCCGGGGACCTGCATCCTATGCTGCAGTCTGAGGTTACATGGTAAGGTCAAAGGTCATTTTCAGGTCAACGTTAAAGTTTACATTCAAGACTCTCTTATGACACCTTACTCTGCAACCGTAAGTCACTTTTCAACCAAACTTGGATGGTAGATGGACTTGAAGGACCTGCATGTTATGCTGCAGCAGAAGTTACATGGTAAGGTCAAAGGTGATTTTCAGGTTATTGTTAAAGTTTACATGCAAGACTCTCTTATGACACCTAACTCCGCAACCATAACTCACTTTTCAACCAAACTTGGATGGTAGATGGACTTGGGGGACCTGCATCATATGTTGCAGTCAGAGGTCACATGGTAAGGTCAAAGGTCATTCTCAGGTCAATGTTAAAGTTTACATGCAAGACACTCTTATGACACCCAACTCTGCAACCATAAGTCACTTTTCAACAGAACTTGGATGGCAGATGTACATGTACTTAGGCGACCTGCATGGTATGCTGCAGTCGGATGTCACATGGTAAGGTCAAAGGTCATCTTCAGGTCGACATTAAAGTTTACTTGCAAGGCTTTTATGACAAGTGTTATTCCATCCCAGTCATTTCACAATGAAGTTTTGATACAATTCTCCTGCGTGCCCTCGCAAATCACGATATTTCTGGTTATTTTCATAAGTGGGCGAGACACTAAATCGCTTTTGCCTTGTTTTGTAAGGTGGTAGGTTTTACAGTATTTCTTATGGAAGTAATCTGCCACCTTTCAAAAAGTTGGGGGAGAAGATGCACTAATGGGACCTGAATTTTATTGTGTCATTGAAGGTCGCATGATAAGCACATTTTGTATGAAGCTATGTAGATTCTATAGGAGATATATCACAATGATTTTTGGATACAATTCTGAAGGTTTGGCGTTGGAGATGGCAATAATTTTAGCTATATCATATATGTTTTTGGCACATAAGGGCTTTACTTAACATTGTTTTCTATTTAGGCATTCTTCATGGTTTCAGCAAGGCCTAGGTAAAGGAAAAAAAATGGAGAATGCCAAATTAGAAGATTGAGAGTGATATTCAGGAAAATGTATTTCAGTTGATGTGCAGCAACATAATTGTTTTTTGTCAATTGATAATATGCACAGTTCATTCTCTGGATTGAAGGATTTTTTTTCTGAATGTTTTAATTACAGTGACCACAACAACTACCACTACAACAGTGACAACAACACCAGGTATAGATAAAAATGAAACGGAGTGTTCTCTTGATTAGAAGTACTTACTATTTGAACTGAATCGTCAGTGACATTTTTTTTTAACTTTGAGATTTAGGAGCAAATTCAATTTTGTACTAAGTCTAGTTGTCCTTACTTTTGATCTTATTTGTATGTAATGCAAGTTTGTATTTGTACACTTATAATATTAAGCCTGGTAAACAGATTTGGAACATGGAAATAGGTGCAGTGAGATCAGATTCTGTTAAAGTTTTCCTATTTAGTTGTACTAAATAAAGAAAAGAAATGTCTTGTATATTCTTGTAACTGGTATATCTACAACTTTTTTGAAAGATGACTTTTCTTGTTTTTCTCACCTGCTGTTATTCTAGGTGTTTGTGAGGAGGACTTGGATATGTTGAATGTTACCATCACCCTTACTGCTGAGGGGAGTGATCAGAGTACCGATGGAACTATCACACTGGTGTCTGGAGTCAATAAATTCAATATTGAGCTCTCTATCCCAGGGTACATGACGATAGTGAATGCGCTGAGTCTATTTGAGGTTGGAGGACAAAACACCCCTATAGAGAGGGTTCGCATCTCAAATATTAGGCCTAGTCCAAGCGGCGGTGACACTATTGAATATAATGTTAGCTCCACTCCTCCTGGCATGTTTAGAGTTCTTGATTCATTTGAAAATGCACCTGTTGAATCTTTTGACATTGAAGTACTGGATGAAACTAGCAGGCCTTTAACTATTGAAGTCCAAGTCAGAGGATGTATTGAACAAGGTAAACAGTTTGCCCTCAGCATAACAATATATGTTATTTTTCAAAATCAAAAAAAGGTAGTTATTGCTTATCCAAGATAAGCAATAATAAAGATAAATTGGTGACATAGGTTTTGATTCTGCAGTTACTATGATTTATGTGTATGTTTTAAATCATGATTCTGGCTGTTATTGCATAAACATAGCCTATAGATTGTTCCATATTTTATGTGTATGTAGTCTATGCCATTTATTGTGTGCACTAATGATATTAGGCCTTGTGAACATATTTTGACCAACTAATTTGGAGAACATTAAAAACTTTTAAAAATCATTATAGCTCAACCAGAATACTTAAGTAATAGAGGTTAGTTTTTTTCATGTCACTCTCATTTTGGAAATGTGGAAACTGACAGAACAAGTGAAAGGGATAAAAAGTTGAGAATGAGGCTGTAATGTCATTGGCATGAACAGATCGCTGATGACACTAAACTATCAGAACCAAATTTTCAAAGGGTTCAGCAAATGGAAGAACTGAAGTATAATTGAAGGAGCATATTGTAATATGCAGAAATTTAATGAAATTGGTATTTTCTAAATTGGTTCGAGTAATTCAAGATCCTTTAGAGGTTTTGTGGCTCAGTGTATAACTCTCGTGACATATTGTGCTGCACTCAACCCAGGTGAGGTGAATGGGTACCTGGTAGGTAGAAGTTTTTCAAATGCTTGAGTGCCAAGGTAGCTTAGTTAAAGCCTGGGTATTTGTACTTGCAGGGCCTGCTGGGAGAACATTTTTCATAATTAAGTGGCTACCCTGAGTATATATGCTGTTATTACTCTTATCATTACCAACACTCATTCCTTTGAGTTACTAATTTGTTTTCTCTTCAAATAAACTTGTTTACTTGAGAAAACGTTCTTTTCTTCACAATATGAAAACGGAAAGAAGTCTCTTTGAAATGTGTATAAATTTGCACTGAAGTTTATTTTGATAACTTGTATGATTATGTTGATGTTATCATTACTACTCTATCCAGTTCCAACAACTACAACGGTAGCTCCAGAAACAACCACCCAATCGACAACACCTGGTAAGTTGTCTCAATTACACTTTCATTCATTTTGATATCTGATATTGTGATGCTGCATAATGGGACTACAATTCAGCAATCATTACCTTAAATTTACTTCAGTTAGATCCTTGCCACCTTTTATGTGGGGGTGTTTTGGTCTAATGGTCATGACGCTATGGGACAAGGTCCAATTCCAAGCCATCTTGTGTTTTGTTTTACCAAGAACTTTACACATATTGTGCTGCACTCAACCCAGGTGAGTGGATACCTGTTTGGTAGAAGCTCCTGAAATGCTTGAGTGCTTAGGTAGCTTAGTTGAAGCCAGGGTAATAGTAAAAGCATGGCCCACTGCCCTGATTATATATGTTGTTATTACTATTATTATCAAAATTTTTTTGAGTCAATAATTTGTTTTCTATACAAATGAACTTGTCTCCTTGCGAAAATATCGTATTTTCACAATCACAAAAAAGCAACTGTGAAATGCGTATAAAAGTGCACCGGAATTTATTTTGATAACTCATATAATTATATTGATGTTATCATTACTACTCTGTCCAGTTCCACCAACAACAACGGCATCTCCAGAAACAACCACACCATCAACAACAACCGGTAAGTTGAATCAATCAGGTACCTTTTCAACAGTCTATGCTGTATTTTTTTTTAAGCGAATCAGCCCCTTTTATTGACCAATATACACACGCTTCATCATAGACAGAAATATGGAAGATGCAGGAAAGCCACAGAGAAAATGGCTTTATTCTGTAAACGCTGTCATTTTTGCGGGATTCAGTTTTCGCACAGGGTGGCATCGAAAGATATTTTCGGGGTCCTTAACAACCACAATCTTCTGAGTGAAGTCTGAATGTGTTCTTCTTCCTGTGCAAGGTCACAATCCTTAGTGGTGATTGATCTAGCTCTATCCATACGAGTGGGGATAACACACAACTTTTGGTAGAGAGGGTGGTGAGACTTGAAATTGAGGTACTGGCCAGTGTGGGTAGCTTTCCTATAAACGAAGAGTTTGGTAATACCATCCGGTACTAGAGTTTTCCTATTCGACTTCATGAGTGAATTTGATACTGCCAGTGTTGTCTACTTGGTTGAGGTGAGTAGATAGTCCGTCCATACTGTTCTTTCCACAATGGCAAGAGCATCATCTGTATTCTGCTTCCAGAGTGATGTTTGATGTCATCTGGAGCAGTGGTGATTGCTTCCTGTTCTAGATGTAAGCCACAATGGGTGACACAGGACTCCTCTTTGTGGCTCCAAACGTTTGGCGGTATAAAACACCATCAAACTGGAAATAATATGTTGTCAGGATGAAATGCTGGAGCGTTACAATGTCAGTGACAGAAAGGTAAGGTATCTTCTTTAAGTCTGCGTCGTGATTAAGTCTATTTTCAACATTGATTGCTTTATGGGGTGAGGATGAATAGACTTGCAACTTCAAAGGGCACCATTATCTCTCCCCTGTCCAATGTTCAGGCCTCTGAAATCTCCGCTATTTAGCGGAAATCCGCTATTTTCATCTTTAAGACCGATTTCAATTTCCGCTTTTTCCTGTGTTCCATTTCCGTTTTTTCTTAGTCAAAATTCCGCTATTTTATTCAAAACGGCTGAAAAACAAGTCTAGGTAAATGGATGCGAGCAGAATGTGTTTGTTGTGAATATATATATATATATACGTTACGGGGCCTTGTATTTTGCCTTCGCGAAGTTTCGAATTATGTAACTCTATGAAACTGCTGTGGATCACACCGTGCACCGTTGCCTTTGTTGGCATACAAGCGCAAAGCAGCGGCTCAAATCGCGATATTTTGCGACTGGTAAATACGTCTGTAAGGATGATGACGTCATCCAAGATGGCAACTTACGTTGACCAACGAAAGGATCGAAGATGACGATGTTTCGATCATTATTTCAAAGGAATTAGCAGTAACTGCGGTCTAAGGTACAATATTTCTGAATTTTGAACATTTTGTTGTAAATATGGATGTGATTTCTTTTTCATAATGTGACACTTTATGTACAAAAAAACGATCGGAAAATCGGGTTTCCACTTTTAGATCTAACGTTACTGCTAAAATACGTTGTCTGTACGTACGGGCCTCCAAGCTCTTCAGTCTATGTATGGGTGAGTAAGCCAACGCAGTTCAGCGGAACAACCAAATACAGAGACTGAAGCTTTTGGTCTAGAATACACCGTGAATCGTGATGGGCAATTGCAGCGGCTTGGCGATTTCAGATTATTTCAAATTTTAGATTTTCTGCTATTTTTTTCAAACCCCACTCACAGGCCAGAATGTTATGTTTTTGAGATCCTCCGTCTTTGCAACAGGAGACAAAATGTTGGCCAGAGGTCTGGAGGTTTTATATCCTACAGATCTAGCATAATCGACAAAAGGACGGAGAGGAAATGCTTCTTTGTGGATTTTCGGCATTCAGTAGAGACAAGGAATATTTTCCTACGTAGCGTAGAAATATTCTTAGTGCTTAGCTGATATTTTCTGTTCATCTCGATGGTTTCAGTAATGCTAGTAACTTCCTTTTATAAGGGGTAGGATCAGGAGGAAAAAAAATCTCAGAAGTGCTTTTATCACTAATCATGTTACTAACCTTGCTCTTGAAATCTTGGGTGTTCAACATTACAGTGGCTTTACCTCTGTCATCAGGCAGATTGTATGTCTTTGTTCTTGGACTGATTATTGATGGCTTCTCTTTCTTCACTGGTGATGTTTGGTCGAGGTTTTGCATTTTTGAGAATGCCAACTACATCATTCCTACGAGCCTTGCTACTGATGAGATTGCAAGTGACTTGTTCTGACACTACTATGAAGTCTTGAACCTGTAGTTCTTTAGGTGTGGCAATGAAACCAAGGTCCTTCTTTAAGTAATAATGAGATTGAGAAATCACAGAAATATACCTGTTTTTCGTGAGCTTTCACTTGCTTGGCTACAAGCTTCATCAGACTGTATAATACACTTTATTGTCGATGTATGATTCCGTACTTATTGATGTGCATCAGCGATAGCACCAGCTACATGTACAACAATGGTCTGACAAAGCTTGCAGCCTAGCAAGCAAAAGCTTACCACAAAACAGATAAATTTTCTGTTTGTGGAAAAAAATGCTTTCTCATGTCTTCACATCAATCAGAAGAGCCACTTCAGTTAACTTGTTTACTCAAATTAATTGTGAAAAGAGTTGTTTTCTTGAATTTGATATAGTTATTAGTAATGTAAAGGATTTAAACTTTGAGGCAGTGAGTGATATTTGCTAAGGAACAAGCTGTTAGTCAAGGCATGGTGTAAGTAAGTCCGGGAGCGCAGTTAACATTAAGAGTTTGGGGAAAATAATGTTATTGTACAATAGGGGCTTCATTATTTTGTCTTAAGGAAGGTGAATCTACATTTGATATCAAGGTCATGGTCATAGTTGAACTTTTTTCATTAGCATATTCAGTTAGCTTAATATTATTTGAGACAATTTTTTTAAATGCTGCTTGAGAAGATTATTTATAAAATATATTGGTGTATTGTCTTGTGGCAGATGTTCAGTGAAACTTGATTTTTTGACTTGTTTGAACAAGGTTTTAGAGTTTTTCTATGTGCTGTATTGCATTGATCAAGATTTGCAGTGCCAACCAACCTTGGTTCATGGATGCCCTAGGTAAACTTTCTTGTAATTGTGCTGTTTTAGGTTATATGAGGTTGACAGAGGTCATGTTAGGTCTTACAGTATTTCTTATGGCAGTAAACTGCCACCTTTCAAAAAGTTAAGGGATGTAAATGCACTAATGGGACCTTAATTTTATAGTGTCATTGAAGGTCACATTACAAGCAAATTTTGTAGGAAGTTAATTAGATTCTGTAGGAGATATATCACAATGATTGTGGATAAAATTCTGAAGGTTGGCGTTGGAGATGGCAATAGTTTTAGCTATATCACATATGTTTTGGCACATTAGTGCTTAACTTAACATTGTTTTCTATTTAGACATTCTTCATTGTTTCAGCAAGGCCTAGGTAAAGAAAAAAAAATTGAGAATGCCAAATTAGAAGATTAAGAGTGATATTCAGGAAAATGTATTTCAGTTGATGTGCAGCAATATAATTGTTTACTGTCAATTGATAATATGCACACTTCATTCTAGATTGAAGTTTTTTTTCTGAATGTTTTAATTGCAGTGACCACAACAACTTCCACTACAACAGTGACAACAACACCAGGTATACATAATAATGAATTGGAGTGTTCTTTTCATTAGAAGTACTTATTATTTGAACTGAATCGTTAGCAAAATTTGTTTTTAACTTTGAGATATAGGAGCAAATTCAATTTTGTACTAATTCTAGTTGTCCTTGCTGTTGATCTTATTTCTACTCAATGCCAGTTTTTATATGAACACTAACAATATTAATCCTGGTAAACAGATTTCGGAACCTGGAAATAGGTGCAGTGAGATCAGATTCTGTTAAAGTTTTCCTACATGTATTTAGTTTTACTGAATGAAGAAAAGAAATATCTTGCATATTTTTGTAACTGGTATATTTATTGACTTTTAAAAAGATGTCTTTTCTTGTTTTTCTCACCTATTATTCTAGGTGTTTGTGAGGAGGACTTGGATATGTTGAATGTTACCATCACCCTTACTGCTGAGGGGAGTGATCAGAGTACAGATGGAACTATCACACTGGTGTCTGGAGTCAATAAATTCAATATTGAGCTCTCTATCCCAGGGTACATGACGATAGTGAATGCGCTGAGTTTATTTGAGGCTGGAGGACAGAACACCCCTCTAGAGAGGGTTCGCATCTCAAATATTAGGGATCGTCCAAGCGGCGGAGATACTATTGAATATGATGTTAGCTCCACTCCTCCTGGCATGTTTAGAGTTCTTGATACATTTGGTAATGCACCTGTTGAATCTTTTGACATTGAAGTCCTGGATGAGACTAGCAGGCCCTTAACTATTGAAGTCCAAGTCAGAGGATGTATTGAACAAGGTAAACAGTTTGCACTCAGCATGATAATATATCTTATATTTCAAAATCAAAATAGGTAGTTATTGCTGTCCAAAATAAATTGATGACATAGGTTTTGATTCTGCAGTTACTGTGATTTATGATTATGTTTTAAATCTTGATTCTGGCTTTTATTGCATAAACATGGCCTATGAATTATTCCATCTTTTATGTGTATGTAGCCTATGCCATTTATTGTGCATTAACCATATTAGGCCTTGTGAACAGATTTTGACCAACTAATTTTGAGAACGTTACTTAAGTAACCTCTATTACTTAAGTAATAGAGGTTAGTTTTTACCATGTCAACCCCATTTTCGAAATGTGGAAAGTGATAAAACAAGTGAAAGGGATAGAAAGTTGAGAATGAGGCTGTAATGTCATTGGCATGAACAGATCGCGGATGACACTAAACTATCGGAACCAACTTTTCAAAGGGTTTAGCAAATGGAAGACGAACTGAAGTATAATTGAAGAAGGAGAATTTTATAATTTGCAGAAATTTAATAAAATGGCTATTTTCTATATTGGTTTGAGTAATTTTAGATGCTATTCAGGTCGCTGTTCGCATGATCGCACCAAATTTGGCACCCACATTTTTTACTAAATAAACTACAAGCTAGTATATAATAAAATTTCTGAAAATAATTCGTTTTTATTTACTATGAATAAAATATGCAAATTTATTCATGAAAAACATTTGTATATTTAACACCCAATTTAACTTCAATTTTTTTTTGCAGATCTCATCCTTTTAACCTTATTTAAAGGTTTCCCCAAAGAAAAATTGCCAAAGACAATTTTTTCCTCATGTATTTCTTTGTTATTTCCATCTTTTGATTTTCATTCTTTTTTTCAATTAAAATTATTACAGACTATTTAACTACTAAATTAAGGCCTAGATGAATTAATCAGACCAAATAGAATGACAATATTCATCCTTTCATGAATTTCATCTTCACAGACTTTGTAAACAAAGAATAAGAAGGAGCCATTTTCGGCATTATTTTGTCTCATAAAAAGTCACATGACTTCGCGATGCTCTACTGATACGTCCTGTATTTGGTCTCAAAAGTTGCGCGAGACTTTTAAAAAAGTCGTAATATTTGCATTTCGGAAATATCGCACTAAGCGTTGAGAGGGGGCCATCATGGCCCCCCAATCCTTTTAGGGTTAACCTTTCCTTATTCGATTCTATGATTCCCATATGACACTTTATTTCTCACTTTTACTAATTTGTTTCCTCTACAAAAATAACTTGTTTTCGTAAGAAAACACTCTTTTCTTCACAATCATGAAAAAAAGAAATGCATATAAGTTTGCACTGAAATCTGCTCATATTTTGATTACCTCAATAATATTTTGATACAGTTCCAGCAACTACAACGGCAGCTCCAGAAACAACCACCCAATCGACAACACCTGGTAAGTTTTTTTCAATGACCTGTTCATTCATTTTGATATCTGACATTGTGATGCTGCATAGTGGGACTACAGTTCAACAATATTTACCTTAATTTTACTTGGGTTGGATCCTTGCGACCTTTATGTAGGGGTGTTGTGGTCTAGTGGTCATGACTCTGTGGGACGGGGTCCATTTCCAAGCCATCTTGTGATTTCCTTTAGCAAGAACTTTACACATATTGTGCTGCACTCAACCCAGGTGAGGTGAGTGGGTACCTGGTAGGTAGAAGTTCCTCAAATGCTTGAGTGCTTAGGTAGCTTAGTTAAAGCCAGGGTATTTGTACTAGCAGGGCCCACTGGGAGAACATTTCTTTGTAATGAAGTGGCTACCCTGAGTATATATGCTGTTATTAATATCATTATCAACACTTATTCTTTAGAGTTACTAATTTGTTTTCCATACAAATAAACTTGTCTACTTGCGAAAACTTTTTTTTTTCACAGTCACAAAAAAGCAACTCTGAAATGTGTATAAAAATGCACCGAAGTTGATTTTGATAAACTCCTATTATTATATTGATGTTATCATTACTACTCTGTCCAGTTCCAACAACAACAGCAGCTCCAGAAACAACCACACCATCAACAACAACTGGTAAGTTGAATCAATCAGGTACCTTTTCAACAGTCTAAGCTGTATGTTTTAATAATAATGATAATAATAATAGTGTACATTTGTAGAGCGCACACATCGTCAGTAGACGCTCATGGCGCTAGCCGAGCAACAGTTCTCTTTTACAATGTAAAAATTAGATTTTATAGAAATTTATATAATATACTACACAAGAACTATGTGCAAGTACAATGTAAGAATAATAATTTCACATCTGCTTCGTTCAACCCAACCCATCCATCAGCCCATCATCATGCGGGACCCAGTGTCCTCTAGCTGCCCCGTTCACTGACAAATTTAGGAGTAAACCCAGTGAGTTCATAACTCACAGGAGCTCTAGCATTCTGAGGACACCGGGTCCCACATGAACAGCCAATGGAAGGGAAGGGAAGAATCATCTTTCTTTTAATCATAAATGGAATGCAACAAAATATGAATGCGAATCGTATGCGAATAATGCGAATCAGCTGCTTTTATTGACCAATATACACACGCTTCATCATAGACAGAACAATGGAAGATGCAGTAAAGCCACAGTAAAAATGGCTTTATTCTGTAAATGCTGTCATTTTTGTTTTCGCACTGAGTGGCATCGAAAGATATTCGCGGGTTCTATAACAACCACAATCTGCTGAGTGAAGTCTGGTTGTGTTCTTCCTCTGCAAGGTCACAATCCTTAGTGATTATTGATATAGCTGTATCCATAAGAGTGGGGATAATACATAACTTTGGGTAGAGAGGGTGGTGAGACTCGAAATTGAGATACTGGCCAGTGTGGTAGCTTTCCAATAGACAAATAGTTTGGGAGTACCATTAGGAGTAGGCTATACATTGGTCAAAAATACTTTTTTGTAAGGTGCTAGGTTTTACACTATTTCTTATGGAAGTAGACTGCCACCTTTCAAAAAGTTAGGGGAGTAGATGCACTAATGGGACCTGAATTTTATAGTGTCATTGAAGGTCGCATGATAAGCAAATTTTGTATGAAGTTATGTAAATTCTGTAGGAGATATATCACAATGATTTGTGGATACAATTCTGAAGGTTGGCGTTGGAGATGGCAATAATTTTAGCTATATCACATATGTTTTTGGCACATAAGGGCTTAACTTAACATTGTTTTCTATTTAGACATTCTTCATGGTTTCAGCAAGGCCTAGGTAAAGGAAATAAAATGGAGAATGCCAAATTAGAAGATTGAGAGTGATATTCAGGAAAATGTATTTCAGTTGATGTGCAGCAACATAATTTTTTTTTGTCAATTGATAATATGCACATTTCATTCTGGATTGAAGGATTTTTTTTTCTGAATGTTTTAATTACAGTGACCACAACAACTACCACTACAACAGTGACAACAACACCAGGTATAGATGATAATGAAATGGAGTGTTCTCTTGATTAGAAGTACTTACTATTTGAACTGAATCATCAGTGACATTTGTTTTTAACTTTGAGATATAGGAGCAAATTCAATTTTGTACTAAGTCTAGGTGTCCTTACTTTTGATCTTATTTCTATGTAATGCCAGTTTGTATGTGTACACTTACTATATTAAGCCTGGTAAACACATTTGGAACATGGAAATAGGTGCAGTGAGATCAGATTCTGTTAAAGTTTTCTTTTTAAGTTGTACTGAATAAAGAAAAGAAATGTCTTGCATATTCTTGTAACTGGTATATTTATAAAGCCCCTTTTACACCATCACGGATGCAACACGGATCATCACGGATCTCAGTCCGTGATGATCCAGGGTGCCAAATTTGTATTTTCCTAGCATTCCCGGAGTGAGTACGGAGTTAACTGGTTATAAATACGGATATGTACGGAAAAGTACAGAGTCTACAAGGATAGTCAAGGTAGCAATATGGATCCTGTTTGATATGCTCCCAGAGCCAACACGGAATACCTGGATGATCACGGATGTTACTGGGTCTTTACACGGACCTTCACGGTTGCTCACATTTTAGCCCCTTTTTGCAGCATCTCGAGCATGCTCAAGCTTGGTTATGAATACGGACTATTGTTCATGTACGCAAACAATACAAACATTTTACCCCGGATAAAGCCGGTATCAACAAGGATCACCCGGTTCTTACAAGGAGCCTCCCGGATGCATTTTGTAGCTACACGGATGTACAAGGAGGCTACAAGGATGAACACGGATGATTATCAGTCTGTGTACTCCGGGATGAAAAATTGAACATGTTCAATTTTTCTCCTGGACATGATGGTATATCAAGGATGGCGCCGGATGAGTAGCCGGAGTGTACACGGTAGTCCCAGAGTGTACACGGATGACCCCGGATTGACAATCCGGGATGATCCATGTTGCTTCCGTGAAAGTGTAAAAGGGGCTTAACTTTTTTTGAAAGATGACTTTTCTTGTTTTTCTCACCTGCTGTTATTCTAGGTGTTTGTGAGGAGGACTTGGATATGTTGAATGTTACCATCACCCTTACTGCTGAGGGGAGTGATCAGAGTACCGATGAAACAATCACACTGGTGTCTGGAGTCAATAAATTCAATATTGAGCTCTCTATCCCAGGGTACATGACGATAGTGAATGCGCTGAGTCTATTTGAGGTTGGAGGACAAAACACCCCTCTAGAGAGGGTTCGCATCTCAAATATTAGGCCTAGTCCAAGCGGCGGTGATACTATTGAATATGATGTGAGCTCCACTCCTCCTGGCATGTTTAGAGTTCTTGATACATTTGAAAATGCACCTGTTGAATCTTTTGACATTGAAGTACTGGATGAGACTAGCAGGCCCTTAACTATTGAAGTCCAAGTCAGAGGATGTATTGAACAAGGTAAACAGTTTGCCCTCAGCATGATAATATATCTTATATTTCAAAATCAAAATAGGTAGTTATTGCATATCCTGTCCAAGATAAATTGGTGACATAGGTTTTGATTCTGCAGTTACTATGATTTCTGTGTATGTTTTAAATCATGATTCTGGCTTTTATTGCATAAACATAGCCTATAGATTATTCCATCTTTTATGTGTATGTTGTCTATGCCATTTATTGTGTGCTCTAATGATATTAGGCCCTGTGAACATATTTTGACCAACTAATTTTGAGAACATTAAAACCATTTAAAAATCATTATAACTCAACCAGAATACTTAAGTAATAGAGGTTAGTTTTTTCCATGTCACCCTCATTTTGGAAATGTGGAAACTGACAGAACAAGTGAAAGGGATAAAAAGTTGAGAATGAGGCTGTAACTCATATAATTATATTGATGTTATCATTGCTACTCTGTCCAGTTCCAACAACAACAACGGCAGCTCCAGAAACAACCAGACCAACAACAACTGGTAAGTTGAATCAATCAGGTACCTTTTCAACAGTCTAAGCTGTATTTTTTTAATGCGAATCAGCCGCTTTTATTGACCAATATACACACGCTTCATCATAGACAGAACAATGGAAGATGCAGGAAAGCCACAGTGAAAATGGCTTTATTCTTTAAACGCTGTCATTTTTGCGGGATTTAGTTTTCGCACTGGGTGGCATCGAAAGATATTCGCAGGTTCTATAACAACCACAATCTTCTGAGTGAAGTCTGGTTGTGTTCTTCCTCTGCAAGGTCACAATCCTTAGTGATGATTGATATAGCTGTATCCATAAGAGTGGAGATAACACACAACTTTTGGTAGAGAGGGTGGTGAGACTTGAAATTGAGGTACTGGCCAGTGTTGGTAGCTTTCCTATAGACAAATAGTTTGGGAGTACCATTAGGAGTAGGCTATACATGGGTCAAAACTACTTTTTTTGTAAGGTGTTAGGTTTTACAGTATTCCTTATGGAAGTAAACTGCCACCTTTCATAAAGTTGGGGGAGTAGATGCACTAATGGGACCTGAATTTTATAGCGTCATTGAAGGTCGCAAGATAAGCAAATTTTGTATGAAGTTATGTAGATTCTATAGGAGATATATCACAATGATTTGTGGATACAATTCTGAAGGTTGGCGTTGGAGATGGCAATAATTTTAGCTATATCACATATGTTTTTGGCACATAAGGGCTTAACTTAACATTATTTTCTATTCAGACATTCTTCATAGTTTCAGCAAGGCCTAGGTAAAGGAAAAAAAATGGAGAATGCCAAATTAGAAGATTGAGAGTGATATTCAGGAAAATGTATTTCAGTTGATGTGCAGCAACATAATTGTATTTTGTCAATTGATAATATGCACAGTTCATTCTGGATTGAAGGATTTTTTTTCTGAATGTTTTAATTACAGTGACCACAACAACTTCCACTACAACAGTGACAACAACACCAGGTATAGATAATAATGAAATGGAGTGTTTTCTTGATTAGAAGTACTTACTATTTGAACTGAATCATCAGTGACATTTGTTTTTAACTTTGAGATATAGGAGCAAATTCAATTTTGTACTAAGTCTAGGTGTCCTTACTTTTGATCTTATTTCTATTTAATGCCAGTTTGTATGTGTACACTTACAATATTAAGCCTGGTAAACACATTTGGAACATGGAAATAGGTGCAGTGAGATCAGATTCTGTTAAAGTTTTCATATTAAGTTGTACTGAATAAAGAAAAGAAATGTCTTGCATATTCTTGTAACTGGTATATCTATAACCTTTTTGAAAGATGACTTTTCTTATTTTTCTCACCTCCTGTTATTCTAGGTGTTTGTGAGGAGGACTTGGATATGTTGAATGTTACCATCACCCTTACTGCTGAGGGGAGTGATCAGAGTACAGATGGAACTATCACACTGGTGTCTGGAGTCAATAAATTCAATATTGAGCTCTCTATCCCAGGGTACATGACGATAGTGAATGCGCTGAGTCTATTTGAGGTTGGAGGACAAAACACCCCTCTAGAGAGGGTTCGCATCTCAAATATTAGGCCTAGTCCAAGCGGCGGTGATACTATTGAATATAATGTTAGCTCCACTCCTCCTGGCATGTTTAGAGTTCTTGATACATTTGAAAATGCACCTGTTGAATCTTTTGACATTGAAGTACTGGATGAAGCTAGCAGGCCCTTAACTATTGAAGTCCAAGTCAGAGGATGTATTGAACAAGGTAAACAGTTAGCCCTTGTCTCGATAATATATCTTATATTTAAAAATCAAAATAGGTAGTTATTGCTTATCTTGTCAAAGATAAATTGTTGACATAGGTTTTGATTCTGCAGTTACTATGATTTCTGTGTATGTTTTAAATCATGATTCTGGCTGTTATTGCATAAACATAGTCTATAGATTGTTCCATCTTTTATGTGTATGTAGTCTATGCCATTTATTTTGTGCACTAACGATATTAGGCCTTGTGATCATATTTTGACCAATTAATTTTGAGAAAATTAAAACCATTTAAAAATCATTATAACTCAACCAGAATACTTAAGTAATAGAGGTTAGTTTTTTCCATGTCACCCTCATTTTGGAAATGTGGAAACTGACAGAACAAGTGAAAGGGATAAAAAGTTGAGAATGAGGCTGTAACTCATATAATAATATTGATGTTATCATTACTACTCTGTCCAGTTCCCACAACAACCACGGCAGCTCCAGAAACAACCAGACCAACAACAACTGGTAAGTTGAATCAATCAGGTACCTTTTCAACAGTCTAAGCTGTATTTTTTTAATGCGAATCAGCCGCTTTTATTGACCAATATACACACGCTTCATCATAGACAGAACAATGGAAGATGCAGGAAAGCCACAGTGAAAATGGCTTTATTCTGTAAACGCCGTCATTTTTGTGGGATTCAGTTTTCGCATTGGGTGGCATCGAAAGATATTCACAGGTTCTATAACAACCACAATCTGCTGAGTGAAGTCTAGTTGTGTTCTTCCTCTGCAAGGTCACAATCCTTAGTGATGATTGATATTGCTGTATCCATGAGAGAGGGGATAACACACAACTTTTGGTAGAGAGGATGGTGAGACTTGAAATTGAGATACTGGCCAGTGTGGGTAGCTTTCCTATAGACAAATAGTTTGGGAGTCCCATTAGGAGTAGGCTATACATGGGTCAAAACTACTCTTTTTGTAAGGTGTTAGGTCTTACAGCATTTATTATGGAAGTAAACTGCCACCTTTCAAAAAGTTGGGGAGAAGATGCACTAACAGGACCTGAATTTTATAGTGTTATTGAAGGTCGCATAAGCAAATTTTGTATGAAATTATGTAGATTCTATAGGAGATATATCACAATGATTTTTGGATACAATTCTGAAGGTTGGGGTGGGAGATGGCAATAATTTTAGCTATATCACATATGTTTTTGCCCAGGGCTTAACTTAACATTGTTTTCTATTTAGACATTCTTCATTTTTTCAGCAAGTCCTAGGTAAAGGGAAAAAAATGGAGAATGCCAAATTAGAAGATTGAGAGTGATATTCAGGAAAATGTATTTCAGTTGATGTGCAGCAACATAATTTTTTTTTTGTCAATTGATAATATGCACAGTTCATTCTGGAATGAAGGATTTTTTTTCTGAATGTTTTAATTACAGTGACCACAACAACTACCACTACAACAGTGACAACAATACCAGGTATAGATAATAATGAAATGGAGTGTTCTCTTGTTTAGAAGTACTTACTATTTGAACTGAATCGTCAGTGACATTTGTTTTTAGCTTTGAGATACATGTATAGGAGCAAATTCAATTTTGTATTAAGTCTAGTTGTCCTTACTTTTGATCTTATTTGTATGTAATGCAAGTTTGTATGTGTACACTTACAATATTAAGCCTGGTGAACAGATTTGGAACAAGGAAATAGGTGCAGTGAGATCAGATTCTGTTAAAGTTTTCCTATTTAGTTGTATTGAATAAAGAAAAGAAATGTCTTGCATATTCATGTAACTGGTATATCTATAACCTTTTTGAAAGATGACTTTTCTTGTTTTTCTCACCTGTTATTCTAGGTGTTTGTGAGGAGGACTTGGATATGTTGAATGTTACCATCACCCTTACTGCTGAGGGGAGTGATCAGAGTACCGATGGAACTATCACACTGGTGTCTGGAGTCAATAAATTCAATATTGAGCTCTCTATCCCAGGGTACATGACGATAGTGAATGCGCTGAGTCTATTTGAGGTTGGAGGACAAAACACCCCTCTAGAGAGGGTTCGCATCTCAAATATTAGGCCTAGTCCAAGCGGGCGGTGATACTATTGAATATGATGTTAGCTCCACTCCTCCTGGCATGTTTAGAGTTCTTGATACATTTGAAAATGCACCTGTTGAATCTTTTGACATTGAAGTACTGGATGAAACTAGCAGGCCCTTAACTATTGAAGTCCAAGTCAGAGGATGTATTGAACAAGGTAAACAGTTTGCCCTCAGCATGATAATATATCTTATATTTCAAAATCTAAATAGGTAGTTATTGCTTATCCTGTCCAAGATAAATTGGTGACATAGGTTTTGATTCTGCAGTTACTATGATTAATGTGTATGTTTTAAATCATGATTCTGGCTTTTATTGCATAAACATAGCCTATAGATTGTTCCATCTTTTATGTGTATGTAGTCTATGCCATTTATTGTGTGCACTAACGATATTAGGCCTTGTGAACATATTTTGACCAACTAATTTTGAGAACATTAAAATCATTATAACTCAACCAGAATACCTAGGTAATAGAGGTTATTTTTTTCATGTCACCCTCATTTTGGAAATGTGGAAACTGACAGAACAAGTGAAAGGGATAAAAAAGTTGAGAATGAGGCTGTAATGTCATTGGCATGAACAGATCGCAGATGACACTAAACTATCAGAACCAACTTTTCAAAGGGTTTAGCAAATGGAAGAACTGAAGTATAATTGAAGGAGCATTTTGTAATTTGCAGAAAATTAATGAAATGGTTATTTTCTAAATTGGTTCGAGTAATTTTAGATACTTTTTATAGGTTTTGTGGCTCAGTGTATAAGTCTCGTGACATATTGTGCTGCACTCAACCCAGGTGAGGTGAATGGGTACCTGGTAGGTAGAAGTTTCTCAAATGCTTGAGTGCCTCGGTAGCTTAGGTAAAGCCTGGGTATTTGTACTAGCAGGGCCTGCTGGGAGAACATTTTTGATAATGAAGTGGCTACCCTGAGTATATATGCTGTTATTACTCTTATCATTACCAACACTTATTCCTTCTAGTTACTAATTTGTTTTCTCTACAAATAAACTTGTTTACTTGAGAAAACGTTCTTTTCTTCACAATCACAAAAGGAAAAGAAGTCACTTTGAAATGTGTATAAATTTGCACTGAAGTTTGTTTTGATAACTCGTATGATTATGTTGATGTTATCATTACTACTCTATCCAGTTCCAACAACTACAACGGTAGCTCCAGAAACAACAACCCAAACGACAACACCTGGTAAGTTGTCTCAAATACACTTTCATTCATTTTGATATCTGATATTGTGATGCTGTATAATGGGACTAGAATTCAGCAATCATTACCTTACATTTACTTCAGTTAGATCCTTGCCACCTTTTATATGAGGGTGTTTTGGTCTAATGGTCATGACGCTATGGGACGTGGGTCCAATTCCAAGCCATCTTGTGTTTTGTTTTACCAAGAACTTTACACATATTGTGCTGCACTCAACCCAGGTGAGTGGATACCTGTTTGGTAGAAGCTCCTGAAATGCTTGAGTGCTTAGGTAGCTTAGTTGAAGCCAGGGTAATAGTAATAGCATAGCCCACTGCCCTGAGTATATATGTTGTTATTACAATTATTATCAACACTCATTCTTTCGATTTAACAATTTGTTTTCTATACAAATAAACTTGTCTCCTTGCAAAAACGCTCTTTTTTTCACAATCACAAAAAAGCAATTGTGAAATGCGTATAAAAATGCACCGAAATTTATTTTGATAACTCATATAAATATATTGATGTTATCATTACTACTCTGTCCAGTTCCACCAACAACAACGGCAGCTCCAGAAACAACCAGACCAACAACAACTGGTAAGTTGAATCAATCAGGTACCTTTTCAACAGTCTAAGCTTTATTTTTTTAAATTTGAATCAGTGTCTTTTATTGACCAATGTACACACTTTACATCATAGACATAACAATGGGAGATGCCGGAAAGCCACAGTGAAAATGGCTTTATTCTGTAAACGCTGTCATTTTTGCGGGATTCAGTTTTCGCACTGGGTGGCATCGAAAGATATTTGCGGGTTCTATAACAACCACATTCTTCTGAGTGAAGTCTGAATGTGTTCAAGGTCACAATCCTTAGTGGTGATTGATCTAGCTGTATCCATAAGAGTGGGGATAACACACAACTTTTAGTTGAGGGGGTGGTGAGACTTGAAATTGAGGTACTGGCCAGTGTGGGTAGCTTTCCTATAGACGAAGAGTTTGGTAATACCATCCGGTACTCGAGTTTTCCCATTCGACTTCATGAGTGAATTTGATACTGCCAGTGTTGTCTACTTGGTTGAGGTGAGAAGATAGTCTGTCCATACTGTTCCTTTCCACAATGGCAAGAGCATCATCTGTATACTGCTTCCAGAGTGATGTTTGATGTCATCTGGAGCAGTGGTGATTGCTTCCTGTTCTAGATGTAAGCCACAATGGGTGACACAGGACTCCTCTTTGTGGCTTCAAACGTTTGGCGGTATAAAACACCATCAAACTGGAAATAATATGTTGTCAGGATGAAATTCAGGAGCGTAACAATGTCAGTGACAGAAAGGTAAGGTCTCTTCTTTAAGTCTGCGTCGTGATTAAGTCTATTTTCAACATTGATCGCTTTATGGGGTGATGGTGCATAGACTAGCAACATCAAAGGGCACCATTATCTCTCCCCTGTCCAATGTTATGTTTTTGAGATCCTCCGTCTTTGCAACAGGAGACAAAATGTTGGCCAGAGATCTGGAGGTTGTATATCCTACAGATCTAGTATAGTCGACAAAAGGATGGAGAGGAAATGCTTCTTTGTGGATTTTCGGCATCCAGTAGAGACAGGAATATTTTCCTCCGTAGGATAGAAATATTCTTACTGCTTACCCGATATTTTCTGTTCATCATAATGGTTTCAGTAATGCTAGTAACTTCCTTTTATAAGGGGTAGGATCAGGAAGAAAAAAATCTCATAAGTGCTTTTATCACTAATCATGTTACTAACCTTGCTCTTGAAATCTTGGGTGTTCAACATTACAGTGGCTTTACCTCTGCCATCAGGCAGATTGTATGTCTTTGTTCTTGGACAGATTGTTGATGGCTTCTCTTTCTTCACTGGTGATGTTTGGTCGAGGTTTTGCATTTTTGAGAATGCCAACTATATCATTCCTAAGAGCCTTGCTACTGATGAGATCGCAAGCAACTTGTTCTGATGCTACTATGAAGTTTTGAAGCTGTAGATCCTTAGGTGTGGCAGTGACACCAAGGTTCTTTATTAAGTAGACATGAGATTGAGAAATCACGGAAATATGCCTGTTTTTCGTGAGCTTTCACTTGCTAGGCTACAAGCTTGATCAGACTGTATAATACGCTTTATTCTCGATGTACGATTCAGTACTTCATTGATGTGCACCAGCGATTGCACCACTGGATAGCACCAGCTACATGTACATGTACAACAATGGTCTAACGAAGCTTGCAGCCTAGCAAGCGAAAGCTTACCACAAAACAGATAAATTTTGTGTTTGTGGAAAAATATGAATTCTCATGTCTTCACATCAATCAGAAGAGCCACTTCAGTTAACTTGTTTACTCAACTTAATGAGTTGTTTTCTTGAATTTGATATAGTTATTAGTAATGTAAAGGATTTAAACTTTGAGGCAATGAGTGATATTTGTTGAGGAACAAGCTGTTCGTCAAGGCAAGGTGTAAATAAGTCCGGGAGCGCAGTTAAAATTAACTCTTCATGCGTTACGTTGGCATTATTGCACATCCGTAGGCGTGTTTCGTTCGCATTTTTGCACAACCACTCATTTCCCATAGATGTCCCCTGTCCCATTGTTTTTCGAACAATTGCATGCCCCGGAGCATGCATGTAGCTACAATGTATAGCCTGGCGTTTTTGTATACCGTACATGTGTACCGATCGATCGATCAATCGCGCGTGCGACATTACTTTAGCATTCGGCGGATTATCGCAGTTTACAAATTACAGAATCGTTGAGTTTTCCCCAAAAAATCAATACATCCTGATCACAGCCAGGAAGTTCATTTAAAAAGGAGAGGAGAAAATCAATAAAACCCTACTCACAAACAATACCATGGCCAGGTTTATTGTTAGGTTTCTGTGACTCATGGCACGTATGTGAATGAGAGGGGATCACTGCTAAAATAATGCAACACACAAGGGGTTTACGGGTGAACGCATGAAGAGTTAAGGGTTTGGGGAAAAAAATGTTATTGTACCATAGGGGCTCCATTATTTTGTCTTCAGGAAGGTGAATCTACATTTGATATCAAGGTCAAGGTCATAGTTTATTAGCATATTCAGTTAGCTTAATATTATTTGAGACAATTTTTTAAATGCTGCTTGAGAAGATTATTTATAAAATATATTGGTGTATTGTCTTGTGGCAGATGTGCAGCATGTAGGTCTCCACACCTGTCTAGGCTTCAGTGAAACTTGATTTTTTGACTTGTTTGAACAAGCTTTTAGAGTTTTTCTATGTGCTGTATTGCATTGATCAAGATTTGCAGTGCCAACCAACCTTGGTTCATGGATGCCGTAGGTAAACTTTCCTGCAATTGTGCTGTTTTAGGTAATATGAGGTTGACACAGGTCATGTTAGGTCTCACAGTATTTCTTATGGAAGTAAACTGCCACCTTTCAAAATGTTAGGGATGTAAATGCACTAATGGGACCTTTATTTTATAGTGTCATTGAAGGTCGCATGATGTGCAAATTTTGTAGGAAGTTAATTAGATTCTGTAGGAGCTATATCACAATGATTGTGGATAAAATTCTGAAGGTAGGCGTTGGAGATGGCAATAGTTTTAGCTATATCACATCTGTTTTGGCACATTAGTGCTTAACTTAACATTGTTTTCTATTTAGACATTCTTCATTGTTTCAGCAAGGCCTAAGTAAAGAAAAAAAATTGAGAATGCCAAATTAGAAGACTGAGAGTGATATTCAGGAAATTATATTTCAGTTGATATTCAGCAATATAAATTTTTTAATGTCAATTGATAATATGCACACTTCATTCTTAGATGATTGTTTTCTTTCGAATTTTTAATCGCAGTGACCACAACAACTTCCACTACAACAGTGACAACAACACCAGGTATACATAATAATGAATTTGAGTGTTCTTTTCATTAGAAGTACTTACTATTTGAACTGAATCGTAAGCAAAAAATGTTTTTAACTTTGAGATATATATATGGGGCAAGTTGAGCCATTTGACATCTCTTTTCAAAGGTGACAATGACTTTCAGTATGGGGGTGGAAAGTTATATATAACTGAAAAATATTTCAGAAGACCTAAATTTTAAGGCAAGGTACTTATTTCTCCCAAGATTATTAATCATATCAATTCTAACATGCAAAAAGCAAAAAGTGTCACAACTTACCCCGCCTTTCCATACATTTATTTCAAGCAACATCATAATTCAAATACTGATCAGCAACTGCTATAAAAATAATTGCATTGAAAAAAATTATTGCTATGTACATTTATCATTTTTTGGAGTGCTATATAGCGCTGGCTTGCATGCTTGCTTAAATGTTCCCTTTATAGGTCAAAGTATACAGTCTCCTTGCCAAAAATACACATTTTAGTTGATATGCAGCACGAAAGTATTTTGTTTCCTGTCAATTGATAACATGCAAACATGTCTTTATGATTGAATGGAGTTGAGAGGGCATTTTGTAAATTTTTTGTCTGAATTGTTTTTAACCGCAGAGACTACAACTACTGCCATGCCAGTTACTACAGGTGAAATTGGTGATGCAGGTAGGTTCACATTAACTCTTGTCTTTTTTTTAAAAGATATTATTCTCTTCTTGGAGCGTTGTGGCCCAGTGGATTAGTCTCCGGGCTCTGAAACAGGGTCGTGAGTTCGAATCCCAACCATGGCGTAATTTCCTTAAGCAAGAAATTTATCCACAATGTGCTGCACTCAACCCAGGTGAGGTAAATGGGTACCTGGCAGGAATTTATTCTTCCTTGAAACGCAGCGCGCGTACCAGCTGCACTGCTAAAGCCAGGGTAATTATGCTGCATATACTGTAGAGCGCTTAGAGACTTCTTACAAAGTAAGTATTAAGCGCTATATAAGCAAGTATAATTATTATTCTTTTAAAGATATTATTCAGTTGAATTCATACAAGGTGACAGGTTAAGAAATGTTAAGTTACAAACAAGCTTATGACACTTTTATAATAATTTGCAGACGGGACATGAACTCAAACTCTGTTCTTGAATGAAAGGGGGAAATGCTGAGTAAAAAAATTGTGCCTCATGTAGGCTAAGCTGTATGCATTTCCTGTCAGATCCAGAAATATATGAAATAAAAATCTGGCATTAAAACACAATATCATATCAAATTGTCCCTTTCTTTGATAAAATTGAACAAAATGACCTCTTTTCTCTCTGATACTATTTGTTTTTAAGCGCTTACATGTCTTTCTCAATGTGTTTATATATGTAACAAATCATCTTTTACCCAATATTTACTTTTAGCTGTAGAAACTACGCGCCCACCAAGATACACACACACCAGGTAATACAAAATGCTATGCATATGCCTATACAATGGTGAACTTCCATTAAAGTTTTCTCACATTTAGATACATGTTATAGAGAAAGATGTTTATTTCATAACTGACCTTTATTCATTACAATATTCTTTCTGATGGGATTTATTGATATTGATTTTTAAAAATGAACATAATGTGCTTATAGTCACAGTTAATTATTAGTCAAACTTTTATCAAAATTGTTATTACATGTTGATGAAATGAATAATGCATGTTATCACATTTAAAAAGGATTGATGCAAAATCGTTGTAGTAGAGTATGTAAATCTGCACTAAAAATATTCATTATTGAACCCCATACAAGAGATATTCAAAGATTAACTTGCTGAATATTTCAACACTGAAGTATGTGAAACCAGCTTTCCTGTAGTTAGAGGGTCAGAGGGTCTAGACAAGGTCACAAGAACTTGAATATATTTCAGAGAGCCTTTTTTCATGTAGAAAATTAATATAGCTATTTGTTTAATATTTTGAGCAATTATAGGTACTTTGTTATTCTATTTTGTACCAGACTGCTGTAACAAATGGAGTATTTACATATGAATACAGATTTTGAAGAAGTCACTTTGAAGTGCATATAAATTTGCACTGAATTTAATTTTAATAACCCTTATGATAATATTGATGTTATCATTACTACTTTGTCCAGCAACTTCAACGGCAGCCCCAGAAACAACCATCCAATCGACAACACCTGGTAAGTTTTTTTTCAATGACCTGTTCATTCATTTTGATATCTGACATTGTGATGCTGCATAGTGGGACTACAGTTCAACAATATTCACCTTAATTTTACTTGGGTTGGATCCTTGCCAACTTTATGTAGGGATGTAGGGGTGTTGTGGTCTAATGGTCATGACTCTGTTGGACAGGGGTCCATTTCCAAGCCATCTTGTGATTTCCTTTAGCAAGAACTTTACACATATTGTGCTGCACTCAACCCAGGTGAGGTGAGTGGGTACCTGGTAGGTAGAAGTTTCTCAAATGCTTGAGTGCTTAGGTAGCTTAGTTAAAGCCAGGGTATTTGTACTAGCAGGGCCCACTGGGAGAACATTTCTTTGTAATGAAGTGGCTACCCTGAGTATATATGCTGTTATTAATATCAATATCAACACTTATTCTTTAGAGTTACTAATTTTTTTTCCATACAAATAAACTTGTCTAAAAAAAGCGAAAACGCTTTTTTTTCACAATCACAAAAAAGCAACTCTGAAATGCGTATAAAAATGCACCGAAATTGATTTTGATAAACTCATATAATTATATTGATGTTATCATTACTACTCTGTCCAGTTCCAACAACAACAGCAGCTCCAGAAACAACCACACCATCAACAACTGGTAAGTTGAATCAATCAGGTACCTTTTCAACATTCTAAGCTGTATGTTTTAATAATAATGATAATAATAGTGTATATTTGTAGAACGCACACACTGTCAGCAGACACTCATGGCATTAGCCGAGCAACAGTTCTCTTTTACAATGTAAAAATTAGATTTTATAGAAATTGATATAAATACTACACAAGAACTATTAACAAGTACAATGTAAGAATAATAATTTCACATCTGCTTCGTTCACCCCAACCCATCCATCAGCCCATCATCATGCCGAACCCAGTGCCCTCTAGCTGCCCCGTTCACTGACAATTTTAGGGGTAAACCCAGTCAGTACATAACTCACAGGAGCTCTAGCAATCTGAGGACACCAGGTCCCACATGAACAGCCAATGAACGGGAAGGGAAGAATCATCTTTCTTTTAATCATAAATGGAATGCAACAAAATACGAATGTGAATCGTATGCGAATAAGGCGAATCAACTGCTTTTATTGACCAATATACACACGCTTCATCATAGACAGAACAATGGAAGATGCAGGAAAGCCACAGTGAAAATGGCTTTATTCTGTAAATGCTGTCATTTTTGCGAGATTCAGTTTTCGCACTGGGTGGCATCAAAAATATTCGCGGGTTCTATAATAACCACAATCTGCTGACTGAATTTTGGTTGTGTTTTTTTTTGTCAATTGATAAGTGTACATTGTATTCTGGATTGAAGATTTTTTTTCCTGAAGTTTTAATTACAGTGACCACAACAACTACCACTACAACAGTGACAACAACACCAGGTATAGATATATGAAATGGAGTGTTTTCTTGATTAGAAGTACTTACTATTTGAACTGAATCATCAGTGACATTTTTTTGTTTTTAACTTTGAGATATAGGAGCAAATTCAATTTGCACTAAGTCTACGTGTCCTTACTTTTGATCTTATATTTTCTTTTTAATGCATTTTGTATGTGTACACTTACAATATTAAGCCTGGTAAACAGATTTGGAACATGGAAATAGGTGCAGTGAGATCAGATTCTGTTAAAGTTTTCCTATTTAGTTGTACTGAATAAAGAAAAGAAATGTCTTGCATATTCTTGTAACTGGTATATCTATAACCTTTTTTAAAAAATGACTTTTCTTATTTTTCTCACCTGCTGTTATTCTAGGTGTTTGTGAGGAGGACTTGGATATGTTGAATGTTACCATCACCCTTACTGCTGATGGGAGTGATCAGAGTACCAACGGAACTTATCACACTGGTGTCTGGAGTCAATAAATTCAATATTGAGCTCTCTATCCCAGGGTACATGACGATTGTGAATGCGCTGAGTCTATTTGAGGTTGGAGGACAAAACACCCCTCTAGAGAGGGTTCGCATCTCAAATATTAGGCCTAGTCCAAGCGGCGGTGATACTATTGAATATGATGTTAGCTCCACTCCTCCTGGCATGTTTAGAGTTCTTGATACATTTGAAAATGCACCTGTTGAATCTTTTGACATTGAAGTACTGGATGAGACTAGCAGGCCCTTAATTATTGAAGTCCAAGTCAGAGGATGTATTGAACAAGGTAAACAGTTTGCCCTCAGCATGATAATATATCTTATATTTCAAAATCAAAATAGGTAGTTATTGCTTATCCTGTCCAAGATAAATTGGTGACATAGGTTTTGATTCTGCAGTTACTATGATTTCTGTGTATGTTTTAAATCATGATTCTGGCTTTGCTAACATAAACATAGGCTATAGATTGTTCCATCTTTTATGTGTATGTAGTCTATGCCATTTATAGTGTGCACTAATGATATTAGGCCTTGTGAACATATTTTGACCAACTAATTTTGAGAACATTAAAAACATTTAAAAATCATTATAACTCAACCAGAATACTTAAGTAATAGAGGTTAGTTTTTTCCATGTCACCCTCATTTTGGAAATGTGGAAACTGACAGAACAAGTGAAACGGATAAAAAGTTGAGAATGAGGCTGTAACTCATATAACTATATTGATGTTATCATTACTACTCTGTCCAGTTCCAATAACAACAACGGCAGCCCCAGAAACAACCACACCATCAACAACTGGTAAGTTGAATCAATCAGGTACCTTTCCAACAGTCTAAGCTGTATTTTTTTAATGCGAATCAGCCGCTTTTATTGACCAAAATACACATGCTTCATCATAGACAGAACAATGGAAGATGCAGGAAAGCCACAGTGAAAATGGCTTTATTCTGTAAACGCTGTCATTTTTGCGGGATTCAGTTTTCGCACTGGGTGGCATCGAAAGATATTCGCGGGTTCTATAACAACCACAATCTGCTGAGTGAAGTCTGGTTGTGTTCTTCCTCTGCAAGGTCACAATCCTTAGTGATGATTGATATAGCTGTATCCATAAGAGTGGGGATAACACACAACTTTTGGTAGAGAGGGTGGTGAGACTTGAAATTGAGATACTGGCCAGTGTTGGTAGCTTTCCTATAGACAAATAGTTTGGGAGTACCATTAGGAGTAGGCTATACATGGGTCAAAACTACTTTTTTTGTAAGGTGTTAGGTTTTACAGTATTCCTTATGGAAGTAAACTGCCACCTTTCATAAAGTTGGGGGAGTAGATGCACTAATGGGACCTGAATTTTATAGTGTTATTGAAGGTCGCATGAAAAGCAAATTTTGTATGAAGTTATGTAGATTCTATAGGAGATATATCACAATGATTTGTGGATACAATTCTGAAGGTTGGCGTTGGAGATGGCAATAATTTTAGCTATATCACATATGTTTTTGGCACATAAGGGCTTAACTTTACATTGTTTTCCATTTAGACATTCTTCATGGTTTCAGCAAGGCCTAGGTAAAGGAAAAAAAATGGAGAATGCCAAATTAGAAGATTGAGAGTGATATTCAGGAAAATGTATTTCAGTTGATGTGCAGCAACATAATTGTATTTTGTCAATTGATAATATGCAGTTCATTCTGGATTGAAGGATTTTTATCTGAATGTTTTAATTACAGTGACCACAACAACTTCCACTACAACAGTGACAACAACACCAGGTATAGATAATAATGAAATGGAGTGTTTTCTTGATTAGAAGTACTTACTATTTGAACTGAATCATCAGTGACATTTGTTTTTAACTTTGAGATATAGGAGCAAATTCAATTTTGTACTAAGTCTACGTGTCCTTACTTTTGATCTTATTTCTTTTTAATGCCAGTTTGTATGTGTACACTTACAATATTAAGCCTGGTAAACAGATTTGGAACATGGAAATAGGTGCAGTGAGATCAGATTCTGTTAAAGTTTTCCTATTTAGTTGTACTGAATAAAGAAAAGAAATGTCTTGCATATTCTTGTAACTGGTATATCTATAACCTTTTTTAAAAATGACTTTTCTTATTTTTCTCACCTCCTGTTATTCTAGGTGTTTGTGAGGAGGACTTGGATATGTTGAATGTTACCATCACCCTTACTGCTGAGGGGAGTGATCAGAGTACAGATGGAACTATCACACTGGTGTCTGGAGTCAATAAATTCAATATTGAGCTCTCTATCCCAGGGTACATGACGATTGTGAATGCGCTGAGTCTATTTGAGGTTGGAGGACAAAACACCCCTCTAGAGAGGGTTCGCATCTCAAATATTAGGCCTAGTCCAAGTGGCGGTGATACTATTCAATATAATGTTAGCTCCACTCCTCCTGGCATGTTTAGAGTTCTTGATACATTTGAAAATGCACCTGTTGAATCTTTTGACATTGAAGTACTGGATGAGACTAGTAGGCCTTTAACTATTGAAGTCCAAGTCAGAGGATGTATTGAACAAGGTAAACAGTTTGCCCTCAGCATGATAATACTCTTATATTTCAAAATCAAAATAGGTACTTATCCTGTCCAAGATAAATTGGTGACATAGGTTTTGATTCTGCAGTTACTATGATTTATGTGTATGTTTTAAATGATGATTCTGGCTTTTATTGCATAAACATAGCCTATAGATTGTTCCATCTTTTATGTGTATGTAGTCTATGCCATTTCTCGTGTGCACTAACAATATTAGGCCTTGTGAGCATATTTTGACCAACTAATTTTGAGAACATTCGAAACATTTAAAAATCATTATAACTCAACCAGAATACTGAAGTATTAGAGGTTAGTTTTTTCCATGTCACCCTCATTTTGGAAATGTGGAAACTGACAGAACAAGTGAAACGGATAAAAAGTTGAGAATGAGGCTGTAACTCATATAATTATATTGATGTTATCATTACTACTCTGTCCAGTTCCAACAACAACAACGGCAGCTCCAGAAACAACCAGACCAACCACAACTGGTAAGTTGAATCAATCAGGTACCTTTTCAACAGTCTAAGCTGTATTTTTTTAATGCGAATCAGCCGCTTTTATTGACCAATATACACACGCTTCATCATAGACAGAACAATGAAAGATGCAGTAAAGCCACAGCGAAAATGGCTTTATTCTGTAAACGCTGTCATTTTTGCGGGATTCAGTTTTCGCACTGGGTGGCATCGAAAGATATTCGCGGGTTCTATAACAACCACAATCTGCTGAGTGAAGTCTGTTTGTGTTCTTCCTCTGCAAGGTCACAATCCTTAGTGATGATTGATATAGCTGTATCCATAAGAGTGGGGATAACACACAACTTTTGGTAGAGAGGGTGGTGAGACTTGAAATTGAGATACTGGCCAGTGTGGGTAGCTTTCCTATAGACAAATAGTTTGGGAGTACCATTAGGAGTAGGCTATACATGGGTCAAAAATACTTGTTGTCTCGCCCACCAGAGGTGAAGGCGAGACTTAGGGATCCAAATGCCGTCCGTCACAAACCTGTAATGACACAAAACTCCGCAACCGTAAGTCACTTTTCAACCACACTTGGATGGTAGATGGACTTGGGGGACCTGCATCCTATGCTGCAGTCTGAGGTTACATGGTAAGGTCAAAGGTCATTTTCAGTTGCAGTCAGAGGTCACATGGTAAGGTCAAAGGTCATTCTCAGGTCAATGTTAAAGTTTACATGCAAGACATTCTTATGATACCCAACTCCGCAACCATAAGTCACTTTTCAACAGAACTTGGATGGCAGATGTACATGTACTTAGGCGACCTGCATGGTATGCTGCAGTCGGATGTCACATGGTAAGGTCAAAGGTCATCTTCAGGTCAACATTAAAGTTCACTTGCGAGGCTTTTATGACAAGTGTTATTCCATCCCAGTCATTTCACAATGAAGTTTTGATACAATTCTCCTGTGTGCCCTCGCAAATCACGATATTTCTGGTTATTTTCATAAGTGGGCGAGACACTAAATCGCTTTTGCCTTGTTTTGTAAGGTGCTGGGTTTTACAGTATTTCTTATGGAAGAAATCTGCCACCTTTCAAAAAGTTCGGGGAGAAGATGCACGAATGGGACCTGAATTTTATAGTGTTATTGAAGGTCGCATGATAAGCATATTTTGTATGAAGTTATGTAGATTCTGTAGGATATATATCACAATGATTTGTGGATACAATTCTGAAGGTTTGGTGTTGGAGATGGCAATAATTTTAGCTATATCATATATGTTTTTGGCACATAAGGGCTTAGCTTAACATTGTTTTCTATTGAGGCATAATTCATGGTTTCAGCAAGGCCTAGGTAAAGGAAAAAAAATGGAGAATGCCAAATTAGAAGATTGAGAGTGATATTCAGGAAAATGTATTTCAGTTGATGTGCAGCAACATAATTTTTTTTTTGTCAATTGATAATATGTACATTTCATTCTGGATTGAAGGATTTTTTTTCTGAATGTTTTAATTACAGTGACCACAACAACTACCACTACAACAGTGACAACAACACCAGGTATAGATAATAATGAAATGGAGTGTTTTCTTGATTAGAAGTACTTACTATTTGAACTGAATCGTCAGTGACATTTGTTTTTAACTTTGAGATATAGGAGCAAATTCAATTTTGTACTAAGTCTAGTTGTCCTTACTTTTGATCTTATTTGTATGTAATGCAGGTTTGTATGTGTACACTTACAATATTAAGCCTGGTAAACAGGTTTGGAACATGGAAATTGGTGCAGTGAGATCAGATTCTGTTAAAGTTTTCCTATTTAGTTGTACTGAATAAAGAAAAGAAATGTCTTGCATATTCTTGTAACTGGTATATCTATAACCTTTTTGAAAGATGACTTTTCTTGTTTTTCTCACCTGCTGTTATTCTAGGTGTTTGTGAGGAGGACTTGGATATGTTGAATGTTACCATCACCCTTACTGCTGAGGGGAGTGATCAGAGTACCGATGAAACAATCACACTGATGTCTGGAGTCAATAAATTCAATATTGAGCTCTCTATCCCAGGGTACATGACGATAGTGAATGCGCTGAGTCTATTTGAGGTTGGAGGACAAAACACCCCTCTAGAGAGGGTTCGCATCTCAAATATTAGGCCTAGTCCAAGTGGCGGTGATACTATTGAATATAATGTTAGCTCCACTCCTCCTGGCATGTTTAGAGTTCTTGATACATTTGAAAATGCACCTGTTGAATCTTTTGACATTGAAGTACTGGATGAAACTAGCAGGCCCTTAACTATTGAAGTCCAAGTCAGAGGATGTATTGAACAAGGTAAACAGTTTGCCCTCAGCATAATAATATATCTTATATTTCAAAATCAAAATAGGTAGTTATTGCTTATCCTGTCCAAGATAAATTAGTGACATATGTTTTGATTCTGCAGTTACTATGATTTATGTGTATGTTTTAAATGATGATTCTGGCTTTGCCAACATAAACATAGCCTATAGATTGTCCCATCTTTTATGTGTATGTAGTCTATGCCATTTATTGTGTGCACTAACGATATTAGGCCTTGTGAACATATTTTGACCAACTAATTTTGAGAACATTTAAAACATTTAAAAATCATTATAGCTCAACCAGAATACTTAAGTAATAGAGGTTAGTTTTTTCCATGTCACCCTCATGTTGGAAATGTGGAAATTGACCTAACAAGTGAAAGGGATAGAAAGTTGAGAATGAGGCTGTAATGTCATTGGCATGAACAGATCGCGGATGACACTAAACTATCAGAACCAACTTTTCAAAGGGTTCAGCAAATGGAAGAACTGAAGTATAATTGAAGGAGCATTTTGTAATTTGCAGAAAATTAATGAAATGGTTATTTTCTAAATTGGTTCGAGTAATTTTAGATACTTTTTATAGGTTTTGTGGCTCAGTGTATAACTCTTGTGACGTATTGTGCTGCACTCAACCCAGGTGAGATGAGTGGGTACCTGGTAGGTAGAAGTTCCTCAAATGCTTGAGTGCTTAGGTAGCTTAGTTAAAGCCAGGGTATTTGTACTAGCAGGGCCTGCTGGGAGAACATTTTTCATAATGAAGTGGCTACCTTGAGTATATATGCTGTTATTACTCTTATCATTACCAACACTCATTCCTTCTAGTTACTAATTTGTTCTCTCTACAAATAATCTTGTTTACTTGAGAAAACGTTTTTTTTCTTCACAATCACAAAACGAAAAGAAGTCACTTTGAATTGTGTATAAATTTGCACTGAAGTTTGTTTTGATAACTCGTATGATTATGTTGATGTTATCATTACTACTCTATCCAGTTCCAACAACTACAACGGTAGCTCCAGAAACAACCACCCAATCGACAACACCTGGTAAGTTGTCTCAATTACACTTTCATTCATTTTGATATCTGATATTGTGATGCTGCATAATGGGACTAGAATTCAGCAATCATTACCTTACATTTACTTCAGTTAGATCCTTGCCACCTTTTATGTGGGGGTGTTTTGGTCTAATGGTCATGACGCTATGGGACGTGGGTCCAATTCCAAGCCATCTTGTGTTTTGTTTTACCAAGAACTTTTTACACATATTGTGCTGCACTCAACCCAGGTGAGTGGATACCTGTTTGGTAGAAGCTCCTAAAATGCTTGAGTGCTTAGGTAGCTTAGTTGAAGCCAGGGTAATAGTAATAGCATGGCCCACTGCCCTGAGTATATATGTTGTTATTACAATTATTATCAACACTCATTCTTTCGATTTAATAATTTGTTTTCTATACAAATAAACTTGTCTCCTTGCAAAAACGCTCTTTTTTCACAATCACAAAAAAGCAATTGTGAAATGTGTATAAAAATGCACCGAAATTTATTTTGATAACTCATATAATTATATTGATGTTATCATTACTACTCTGTCCAGTTCCACCAACAACAACGGCATCTCCAGAAACTACCACACCATCAACAACAACTGGTAAGTTGAATCAATCAGGTACCTTTTCAACAGTCTATGCTGTATTTTTTTAAAGCGAATCAGCCCCTTTTATTGACCAATATACACACGCTTCATCATAGACAGAAAAATTGAAGATGCAGGAAAGCCATAGTGAAAATGGCTTTATTCTGTAAACGCTGTCATTTTTGCGGGATTCAGTTTTCGCACTGGGTGGCATCGAAAGATATTTTCGGGGTCCGTAACAACCACAATCTTCTGAGTGAAGTCTGAATGTGTTCTTCTTCCTGTGCAAGGTCACAATCCTCAGTGGTGATTGATCTAGCTCTATCCATAAGAGTGGGGATAACACACAACTTTTGGTAGAGAGGGTGGTGAGACTTGAAATTGAGGTACTGGCCAGTGTGGGTAGCTTTCCTATAGACGAAGAGTTTGGTAATACCATCCGGTACTAGAGTTTTCCTATTCGACTTCATGAGTGAATTTGATACTGCCAGTGTTGTCTACTTGGTTGAGGTGAGAAGATAGTCCGTCCATACTGTTCTTTTCCACAATGGCAAGAGCATCATCTGTATTCTGCTTCCAGAGTGATGTTTGATGTCATCTGGAGCAGTGGTGATTGCTTCCTGTTCTAGATGTAAGCCATAATGGGTGACACAGGACTCCTCTTTGTGGCTCCAAACGTTTGGCGGTATAAAACACCATCAAACTGGAAATAATATGTTGTCAGGATGAAATGGAGGAGCGTTACAATGTCAGTGACAGAAAGGTAAGGTCTCTTCTTTAAGTCTGCGTCGTGATTAAGTCTATTTTCAACATTGATTGCTTTATGGGGTGATGGTGAATAGACTTGCAACATCAAAGGGCACCATTATCTCTCCCCTGTCCAATGTTCAGGCCTGTGAAATCTCCGCTATTTAGCGGAAAGCCGCTATTTTCATCTTTAAGACCGATTTCAATTTCTGCTTTTTCCTGTGTTCCATTTCCGTTTTTTCTTAGTCAAAATTCCGCTATTTTATTCAAAACGGCTGGAAAACAAGACTAGGTAAATGGATGCGAGCAGAATGTGTTTGTTGTGAATATATATACACGTTACGGGGCCTTGTATTTTGCCTTCGCGAAGTTTCGAATTATGTAACTATGAAACTGCTGCGGATCACACCGTGCACCGTTGCCTTTGTTGGCATACAAGCGCAAAGCAGCGGCTCAAATCGCGATATTTTGCGACTGGTAAATACGTCTGTAAGGATGATGACGTCATCCAAGATGGCAACTTACGTTGACCAACAAAAGGATCGAAGATGACGATGTTTCCATCATTATTTCAAAGGAATTAGCGGTAACTGCGGTCCAAGGTACAATATTTCTGAATTTTGAACATTTTGTCGTAAATATGGATGTGATTTCTTTTTCATAATGTGACATTTTATGTACAAAAAAACGATCGGAAAATCGGGTTTCCAGTTTTAGATCTAACGTTACTGCTAAAATACGTTGTCTGTACGTACGGGCCTCCAAGCTCTTCAGTCTATGTATGGGTGAGTAAGCCAATGCAGTTCAGCGGAACAACCAAATACAGAGACTGAAGCTTTTGGTCTAGAATACACCGTGAATCGTGATGGGCAATTGCAGCGGCTTGGCGATTTCAGATTATTTCAAATTTTCAGATTTTCCGCTATTTTTTTGAAACCCCACTCACAGGCCTGAATGTTATGTTTTTGAGATCCTCCGTCTTTGCAACAGGAGACAAAATGTTGGCCAGAGGTCTGGAGGTTTTATATCCTACAGATCTAGCATAATCGACAAAAGGACGAAGAGGAAATGCTTCTTTGTGGATTTTCGGCATCCAGTAGAGACAAGGAATATTTTCCTCCGTAGGGTAGAAATATTCTTAGTGCTTAGCTGATATTTTCTGTTCATCTTGATGGTTTCAGTAATGCTAGTAACTTCCTTTTATAAGGGGTAGGATCAGGAGGAAAAAAATCTCAGAAATGCTTTTATCACTAATCATGTTACTAACCTTGCTCTTGAAATCTTGGGTGTTCAACATTACAGTGGCTTTACCTCTGTCATCAGGCAGATGGTATGTCTTTGTTCTTGGACAGATTGTTGATGGCTTCTCTTTCTTCACTGGTGATGTTTGGTCGAGGAAGTTTTGCATTTTTGAGAATGCCAACTACATCATTCCTACGAGCCTTGCTACTGATGAGATTGCAAGTGACTTGTTCTGACACTACTATGAAGTCTTGAACCTGTAGTTCTTTAGGTGTGGCAATGAAACCAAGGTCCTTCTTTAAGTAGACATGAGATTGAGAAATCACAGAAATATACCTGTTTTTCGTGAGCTTTCACTTGCTTGACTACAAGCTTCATCAAACTGTATAATACACTTTATTCTCGACGTACGATTCCGTACTTCATTGATGTGCATCAGCGATAGCACCAGATACATGTACAACAATGGTCTGACGAAGCTTGCAGCCTAGCAAGCAAAAGCTTACCACAAAACAGATAAATTTTCTGTTTGTGGAAAAAAATGCTTTCTCATGTCTTCACATCAATCAGAAGAGCCACTTCAGTTAACTTGTTTACTCAAATTAATGAGTTGTTTTCTTGAATTTGATATAGTTATTAGTAATGTAAAGGATTTAAACTTTGAGGCAGTGAGTGATATTTGTTGAGGAACAAGCTGTTAGTCAAGGCATGGTGTAAATAAGTCCGGGAGCGCAGTTAAAATTAAGGGTTTGGGGAAAATAATGTTATTGTACCATAGGGGCTTCATTATTTTGTCTTAAGGAAGGTGAATCTACATTTGATATCAAGGTCATGGTCATAGTTGAACTTTTTTCATTAGCATATTCAGTTAGTTTAATATTATTTGAGACAATTTTTTAAAATGCTGCTTGAGAAGATTATTTATAAAATATATTGGTGTATTGTCTTGTGGCAGATGTTCAGTGAAACTTGATTTTTTGACTTGTTTGAACAAGCTTTTAGAGTTTTTCTATGTGCTGTATTGCATTGATCAAGATTTGCAGTGCCAACCAACCTTGGTTCATGGATGCCCTAGGTAAACTTTCTTGTAATTGTGCTGTTTTAGGTTATATGAGGTTGACAGGTCATGTTAGGTCTTACAGTATTTCTTCTGGAAGTAAACTGCCACCTTTCAAAAAGTTAGGGATGTAAATGCACTAATGGGACCTTAATTTTATAGTGTCATTGAAGGTCGCATTACAAGCAAATTTTGTAGGAAGTTAATTAGATTCTGTAGGAGATATATCACAATGATTGTGGATAAAATTCTGAAGGTTGGCATTGGAGATGGCAATAGTTTTAGCTATATCACATATGTTTTGGCACATTAGTGCTTAACTTAACATTGTTTTCTATTTAGACATTCTTCATTGTTTCAGCAAGGCCTAGGTAAAGAAAAAAAATTGAGAATGCCAAATTAGAAGATTAAGAGTGATATTCAGGAAAATGTATTTCAGTTCATGTGCAGCAATATAATTGTTTACTGTCAATTGATAATATGTACACTTCATTCTAGATTGAAGTTTTTTTTCTGAATGTTTTAATTGCAGTGACCACAACAACTTCCACTACAACAGTGACAACAACACCAGGTATACATAATAATGAATTGGAGTGTTCTTTTCATTAGAAGTACTTATTATTTGAACTGAATCGTTAGCAAAATTTGTTTTTAACTTTGAGATATAGGAGCAAATTCAATTTTGTACTAATTCTAGTTGTCCTTGCTGTTGATCTTATTTCTACTCAATGCCAGTTTTTATATGAACACTAACAATATTAATCTTGGTAAACAGATTTCGGAAACTGGAAATAGGTGCAGTGAGATCAGATTCTGTTAAAGTTTTCCTACATGTATTTAGTTTTACTGAATGAAGAAAAGAAATATCTTGCATATTTTTGTAACTGGTATATTTATTGACTTTTAAAAAGATGTCTTTTCTTGTTCTTATCACCTATTATTCTAGGTGTTTGTGAGGAGGACTTGGATATGTTGAATGTTACCATCACCCTTACTGCTGATGGGAGTGATCAGAGTACCGATGGAACTGTTACACTGGTGTCTGGAGTCAATAAATTCAATATTGAGCTCTCTATCCCAGGGTACATGACGATAGTAAATGCGCTGAGTTTATTTGAGGCTGGAGGACAGAGCACCCCTCTAGAGAGGATTCGCATCTCAAATATTAGGGATCGTCCAAGCGGCGGAGATACTATTGAATATGATGTTAGCTCCACTCCTCCTGGCATGTTTAGAGTTCTTGATACATTTGGTAATGCACCTGTTGAATCTTTTGACATTGAAGTCCTGGATGAGACTAGCAGGCCCTTAACTATTGAAGTCCAAGTCAGAGGATGTATTGAACAAGGTAAACAGTTTGCACTCAGCATGATAATATATCTTATATTTCAAAATCAAAATAGGTAGTTTTTGCTGTCCAAAATAAATTGATGACATTGGTTTTGATTCTGCAGTTACTATGATTTATGATTATGTTTTAAATCTTGATTCTGGCTTTTATTGCATAAACATAGCTTTTGAATTATTCCATCTTTAATGTGTATGTAGCCTATGCCATTTATTTTGCATTAACAATATTAGGCCTTGTGAACAGATTTTGACCAAATAATTTTGAGAACGTTACTTAAGTAACTTCTATTTCTTAAGTAATAGAGGTTAGTTTTTACAATGTCAACCCCATTTTCGAAATGTGGAAAGTGATGAAACAAGTGAAAGGGATAAAAAGTTGAGAATGAGGCTGTAATGTCATTGGCATGAACAGATCGCGGATGACACTAAACTATCAGAACCAACTTTTCAAAGGGTTAAGCAAATGGAAGACGAACTGAAGTATAATTGAAAGGAGAATTTTGTAATTTGCAGAAATTTGATAAAATGGTTATTTTCTATATTGGTTTGAGTAATTTTAGATGCTATTCAGGTCGCTGTTTTGGCACCCACATTTTTACTAAATAAACTACAAGCTAGTATATAATAAAATTTCTGAAAATAATTCGTTTTTATTTACTATGAATAAAATATGCAAATTTATTCATGAAAAACATTTGTATATTTAACACCCAATTTCACTTCATTTTTTTTTTGCAGATCTCATCCTTTAACCTAATTTAAAGGTTTCCCCAAAGAAAAATTGCCAAAGCCAATTTTTTCCTTATGTATTTCTTTGTTATTTCCATCTTTTGATTTTCATTCTTTTTTTCAATTAAAATTATTACAGACTATTTAACAACTAAATTAAGACCTAGATGAATTAATCAGACCAAATAGAATGAGAATATTCATCCTTTCATGAATTTCATCTTCACAGACTTTGTAAACAAAGAATAAGAAGGAGCCATTTTCGGCATTGTTTTGTCTCATAAAAAGTCACATGACTTCGCGATGCTCTACTGATACGTCCTGTATTTGGTCTCAAAAGTTGCGCGAGACTTTTAAAAAAGTCGTAATTTTTGCATTTCGGAAATATCGCACTAATCGTTGAGAGGGGGCCATCATGGCCCCCCAATCCTTTTAGGGTTAACCTTTTCTTATTCAATTCTATGATTCCCATATGACACTTTATTTCTCACTTTTACTAATTTGTTTCCTCTACAAAAATAACTTGTTTTCCTAAGAAAACACTCTTTTCTTCACAATCATGAAAAAAAGAAGTCAATTTAAAATGCACGTAAGTTTGCACTGAAATCTGCTCATATTTTGATTACCTCGATAAATTTTTTGATACAGTTCCACCAACTACAACCACATCTCCAGAAACAACTACACCATCAACAACATCCGGTAAGTTGAATCAATTAGTTATCTTTTCAAAAGTCTAAGCTGCATTTTCTGCATTGGAATCAGCGGTTTTCATTGACCAATATACTCACACTTTCGAAATTGTATTTCCTGTTCATATTCTAGCTCTACAGTGGCGCAATTCAGCATTGTTTTGATCCAATCATTAGCTCTTGTGACATTTAGCGCAACTTTTCTTTGCATAGCGGACAACAAGGAAGGCAAATTTGAGGCGCTGCGGGCCTGGTATGGACGGCCGTCCGCTGGGTAGAGACGGGAGGGGGGGTACTGGGATTTAAAGTGCATAGGATCAATTGACACACCCGGGTGCTCGACAAGATATCTTTTTGAAAACTAAGGCAAGATATACAAACATTGGATGTGTGAAACAGACCTAAACACACAACAATGAAATACATGTAGGAGAATTTAGGCAGGGTAAGTTGAGCATAGGGGCAAGTTGAGCCACCTGCCCCAGGCCAATAATGAATGAGTCAGACATTGTGGCAGTGTCAAGTATTGATGACCCATGGCATAACCCCTAACCCCACCACATTGTTTTCAAATTTGAAACAAAAAGTACTTTTCAGAGGGTAAAATACAAATTTCAGCCAAAAAAGTAAAAGGGGGTGTAAAATAGATAAGCCCTTTTTACAAACACATGTCTTTAACTATAATAAAGATATAAGAACAACATTGTTGGTCCAGGTATGGATCTTCATTCTTGTCATAGTCTTTTACATGATGGATGCATGAGAAAATGTGTAGATGTGAAATTATCGCATAACGTTCGGACTGGGGTAAGTTGAGCCATGGTAATTCTTATGGTAATGTATATGAAAATAGAAACAAACCTTAAAAGTCCGTCAATATGCAGGCAGAAAGGAGCAAATTTACATGACTGTTCTTTTCCTTGTAGAGGATGTTAGTGTTCATGGAGAATTAGCAAGTGAAAAGACTTTAAATAAAAAGTTGAGATGCTGGTTCTTCCCCCATACATTTTGTACATAGTTTTTGTGGCTCAACTTACCCCAGAAGGTGACTCAACTTACCACGTGGATGGGGCAAGTTGAGCCATTTGACATCTCTTTTTTCAAAGGTGACAATGACTTTTTAGTGTGGGGGTAGAAAGTAATATATAACTGAAAAATATTTCAGAAGACTTAAATTTTAAGGCAAGGTACTTATTTCTCCCAAGATTATTAATCATATCAATTCTAGCATGCAAAAAACAAAAAGTGTCACAACTTACCCTGCCTTTCCATACATTTATTTCAAGCAACATCATAATTCAAATACTGATCAGCAACTGCTATAAAAATAATTGCTATGTACATTTATCATTTTTTGGAGTGCTATATAGTGATTGCTTGCATGCTTGCTTAAATGTTGCCCTCTATAGGTCAAAGTATACAGTCTCTTTGCCAAAAATACATTTCAGTTGATGTGCAGCACGAAAGTAGTTTGTTTCCTGTCAATTGATAACATGCAAACATGTCTATATGATTGAATGGAGGTGAGAGGGCATTTTGTTAATTTTTTGTCTGAATGTTTTTAACAGCAGAGACTACAACTACTGCCATGCCAGTTACTACAGGTGAAATTGGCGATGCAGGTAGGTTCACATTAACTCTCGTCTTTTTTTAAAAGATATTCTCTTCTTGGAGCGTTGTGGCCCAGTGGATTAGTCTCCGGGCTCTGAAACAGGGTCATGGGTTCGAATCCCAACCATGGCGTAATTTCCTTCAGCAAGAAATTGATCCACAATTTGCTGCACTCAACCGAGGTGAGGTAAATGGGTACCTGGCAGGAATTTATTACTTGAAACGCAGCGCGCATAACAGCTGCACTGCTAAAGCCAGGGTAATTATTCTGCATATACTGTAGAGCGCTTAGAGACTTCTTACAAAGTAAGTATTAAGCGGTATATAAGCAAGTATAATTATCATTATTATTCTTTTAAAGATATTATTCAGTTGAATTCATACAAGGTGACAGATTAAGAAATGTTAAGTTACAAACAAGCTTATGACACTTTCATAATTTGCAGACGGGACGTGAACTCAAACTCTGTTCTTGAATGAAGGGGTGAAATGCTGAGAAAAAAATTGCCTCATGTAGGCCTAAGCTGTATGCATTTCCTGTCAGGTCCAGAAATGTATGAAATAAAAATCTGACATTAAAACACAATATCATATCAAATTGTCCCTTTCTTTGATAAAATGAACAAAATAACCTCTTTTCTCTCCGGTACTATTTTTGAACAAAATAACCTCTTTTCTCTCCGGTACTATTTGTTTTCAAGTGCTGACATGTCTTCTCAATGTGTTATATATGTAACAAATCATGTTTTACCCAATATTTACTTTTAGCTGTAGAAACTACGCGCCCACCAAGATCTACACAACCAGGTAATTCAAAATGCTATGCGTATGCCTATACAATGGTGAACTTCCATTGAAGTTTTCTCACATTTAGATACATGTTATAGAGAAAGATGTTTATTTCATAACTGACCTTTATTCATTACAATATTCTTTCTGATGGGATTTATTGATATTGATTTAAAGAAATGAACATAATGTGCTTAGAGTCACAGTTAATTATTAGTCAAACTTTTATCAAAATTGTTATTACATGTTGATGAAATGAATAATGCATGTTATCACATTTAAAAAGGATTGATGCAAAATCGTTGTAGTAGAGTATGTAAATCTGCACTAAAAATATACATTATTGAACCCCATACAAGAGATATTCAAAGATTAACTTGCTAAATATTTCAACACTGAAGTATGTGAAACCAGCTTTCCTGTAGTTAGAGGGTCAGAGGGTTCAGACAAGGTCACAAGAACTTGAATATATTTGAAAGAGCATTTTTTCATGTAGAAATTATTAATATTTTATAGGTACTTTGTTATTCTTTTATTTTACCAGACTGCTGTAACAAATGGAGTATTTACATATGAATACAGATTTTGAAGAAGTCACTTTGAAGTGCATATAAATTTGCACTTAAATTCATTTTAATAACACTTATGATAATATTGATGTTATCATTACTACTTTGTCCAGCAACTACAACGGCAGCTCCAGAAACAACCACCCAATCGACAACACCTGGTAAGTTTTTTTTCAATGACCTGTTCATTCATTTTGATATCTGACATTGTGATGCTGCATAGTGGGAATACAGTTCAACAATATTTACCTTAATTTTACTTGGGTTGGATCCTTGCCACTTTTATGTAGTGGTGTTGTGGTCTAGTGGTTAATGACTCTGTGGGACGGGGGTCCATTTCCAAGCCATCTTGTGATTTCCTTTAGCAAGAACTTTACACATATTGTGCTGCACTCAACCCAGGTGAGGTGAGTGGGTACCTGGTAGGTAGAAGTTCCTCAAATGCTTGAGTGCTTAGGTAGCTTAGTTAAAGCCAGGGTATTTGTACTAGCAGGGCCTGCTGGGAGAACATTTCTTTGTAATGAAGTGGCTACCCTGAGTATATATGCTGTTATTAATATCATTATCAACACTAATTTTTTAGAGTTACTAATTTGTTTTCCATACAAATAAACTTGTCTACTTGCGAAAACACTCTTTTTTCACAATCACAAAAAAAGCAACTCTGAAATGCGTATAAAACTGCACCGAAATTGATTTTGATAAACTCATATAATTATATTGATGTTATCATTACTACTCTGTCCAGTTCCAACAACAACGGCATCTCCAGAAACTACCACACCATCAACAACAACTGGTAAGTTGAGTCAATCAGGTACCTTTTCAACAGTCTAAGCGGTATTTTTTAATGTGAATCAGCCGCTTTTATTGACCAATAAAAAAAGAGAGTTCGGGGAGTAGATGCACTAATGGGACCTGAATTTTATAGTGTCATTGAAGGTCGCATGATAAGCAAAGTTTGTATGAAGTTATGTAGATTCTATAGGAGATATAACCCAATGATTTGTGGATACAATTCTGAAGGTTGCCGTTGGAGATAGCAATAATTTTAGCTATGTCACATATGTTTTTGGCACATAAATGCTTAACTTAACATTGTTTTCTATTTAGACATTCTTCATGGTTTCAGAAAGGCCTATTTTAAGGAAAAAATGGAGAATGCCAAATTAGAAGATTGAGAGGGATATTCAGGAAAATGTATTTCAGTTGATGTGCAGCAACATAATTGTTTTTTGTCGATTGATAATATGCACAGTTCATTCTGGATTGAAGGATTTTTTTTCTAAATGTTTTAATTACAGTGACCACAACAACTACCACTACAACAGTGACAACAACACCAGGTATAGATAATAATGAAATGGAGTGTTATTTTGATTAGAAGTACTTACTATTTGAACTGAATTATCAGTGACATTTGTTTTTAACTTTGAGATTTAGGAGCAAATTCAATTTTGTATTAAGTCTACGTGTCCTTACTTTTGATCTTATTTCTTTTTAATGCCAGTTTGTATGTGTACACTTACAATATTAAGCCTGGTAAACAGATTTGGAACATGGAAATTGGTGCAGTGAGATCAGATTCTGTTAAAGTTTTCCTATTTAGTTGTACTGAATAAAGAGAAGAAATGTCTTGCATATTCTTGTAACTGGTATATCTATAAACTTTTTGAAAGATGACTTTTCCTGTTTTTCTCACCTCCTGTTATTCTAGGTGTTTGTGAGGAGGACTTGGATATGTTGAATGTTACCATCACCCTTACTGCTGAGGGGAGTGATCAGAGTACCGATGAAACAATCACACTGGTGTCTGGAGTCAATAAATTCAATATTGAGCTCTCTATCCCAGGGTACATGACGATAGTGAATGCGCTGAGTCTATTTGAGGTTGGAGGACAAAACACCCCTCTAGAGAGGGTTCGCATCTCAAATATTAGGCCTAGTCCAAGCGGCGGTGATACTATTGAATACGATGTTGGCTCCACTCCTCCTGGCATGTTCAGAGTTCTTGATACATTTGAAAATGCACCTGTTGAATCTTTTGACATTGAAGTACTGGATGAGACTAGCAGGCCCTTAACTATTGAAGTCCAAGTCAGAGGATGTATTGAACAAGGTAAACAGTTTGCCCTCAGCATGATAATATATCTTATATTTCAAAATCAAAATAGGTACTTATCCTGTCCAAGATAAATTGGTGACATAGGTTTTGATTCTGCAGTTACTATGATTTTTGTGTATGTTTTAAATCATGATTCTGGCTTTTATTGCATAAACATAGCCTATAGATTGTTTCATTTTTTTATGTGTATGTAGTCTATGCCATTTATTTTGTGCACTAACGATATTAGGCCTTGTGAACATATTTTGACCAACTAATTTTGAGACCATTAAAAACATTTAAAAATCAATATAACTCACCCACAATACTTAAGTAATAGAGGTTAGTTTTTTCCATGTCACCCTCATTTTCGAAATGTGGAAACTGACAGAACAAGTGAAAGGGATAAAAAGTTGAGAATGAGGCTGTAACTCATATAATTATATTGATGTTATTATTACTACTCTGTCCAGTCCCAACAACAACAACGGCAGCTCCAGAAACAACCACACCATCAACAACAACTGGTAAGTTGAATCAATCAGGTACCTTTTCAAGAGTCTAAGCTGTATCTCTTTAATGCGAATCAGCCGCTTTTATTGACCAATATACACACGCTTCATCATAGACAGAACAATGGAAGATGCAGGAAAGCCACAGTGAAAATGGCTTTATTCTGTAAACGCTGTCATTTTTGCGGGATTTAGTTTTCGCACTGGGTGGCATCGAAAGATATTCACAGGTTCTATAATAACCACAATCTGCTGAGTGAAGTGTGGTTGTGTTCTTCCTCTGCAAGGTCACAATCCTTAGTGATGATTGATATAGCTGTATCCATAAGAGTGGGGATAACACACAACTTTTGGTAGAGAGGGTGGTGAGACTTGAAATTGAGATACTGGCCAGTGTGGGTAGCTTTCCTATAGACAAATAGTTTGGGAGTCCCATTAGGAGTAGGCTATACATGGGTCAAAAATACCTGTTTTGTAAGGTGTTAGGTTTTAGAGTATTTCTTATGGAAGTAAACTGCCACCTTTCAAAGTTGGGGAGTAGATGCACTAATGGGACCTGAATTTTATAGTGTCATTGAAGGTCGCATGATAAGCAAAGTTTGTATGAAGTTATGTAGATTCTATAGGAGATATATCACAATGATTTGTGGATACAATTCTGAAGGTTGGCATTGGAGATGGCAATAATTTTAGCTATATCACATATGTTTTTGGCACATAAGGGCTTAACCTAACATTGTTTTCTATTTAGACATTCTTCATGGTTTCAGCAAGGCCTAGGTAAAGGAAAAAAAATGGAGAGTGCCAAATTAGAAGGAGAGTGATATTCAGGAAAATGTATTTCAGTTGATTTGCAGCAACATTATTGTATTTTGTCAATTGATAATATGCACAATTCATTCTGGATTGAAGGAATTTTTTTCTGAATGTTTTAATTACAGTGACCACAACAACTTCCACTACAACAGTGACAACAACACCAGGTATAGATAATAATGAAATGGAGTGTTCTCTTGATTAGAAGTACTTAATATTTGAACTGAATCGTCAGTGACATTTGTTTTTACTTTGAGATATAGGAGCAAATTCAATTTTGTACTAAGTCTACGTGTCCTTACTTTTGATCTTGTTTCTTTTTAATTCCAGTTTGTATGTGTACACTTACAATATTAAGCCTGGTAATCAGGTTTGGAACATGGAAATAGGTGCATTGAGATCAGATTCTGTTAAAGTTTTCCTATTTAGTTGTACTGAATAAAGAAAAGAAATGTCTTGCATATTCTTGTAACTGGTATATCTATAATCTTTTTGAAAGATGACTTTTCTTGTTTTTCTCATCTCTTGTTATTCTAGGTGTTTGTGAGGAGGACTTGGATATGTTGAATGTTACCATCTCCCTTACTGCTGAGGGGAGTGATCAGAGTACCGATGAAACAATCACACTGGTGTCTGGAGTCAATAAATTCAATATTGAGCTCTCTATCCCAGGGTACATGACGATAGTGAATGCGCTGAGTCTATTTGAGGTTGGAGGACAAAACACCCCTCTAGAGAGGGTTCGCATCTCAAATATTAGGCCTAGTCCAAGCGGCGGTGATACTGTTGAATATGATGTTGGCTCCACTCCTCCTGGCATGTTTAGAGTTCTTGATACATTTGAAAATGCACCTGTTGAATCTTTTGACATTGAAGTACTGGATGAGACTAGCAGGCCCTTAACTATTGAAGTCCAAGTCAGAGGATGTATTGAACAAGGTAAACAGTTTGCCCTCAGCATGATAATATATCTTATATTTCAAAATCAAAATAGGTACTTATCCTGTCCAAGATAAATTGGTGACATAGGTTTTGATTCTGCAGTTACTATGATTCATGTGTATGTTTTAAATCATGATTCTGGCTTTTATTGCATAAACATAGCCTATAGATTGTTCCATCTTTTATGTGTATGTAGTCTATGCCATTTATTGTGCATTAAACGATATTAGGCCTTGTGAACATATTTTGACCAACTGATTTTGAGAACATTAAAACATTTAAAAATCATTTTAGCTCAACCAGATTATTTAGGTAATAGAGGTTAGTTTTTCCATGTCACCCTTATTTTGGAATGTGAAAACTGACAGAACAAGTGAAGTCAAAGGGATAAAAAGTTGAGAATGAGGCTGTAACATCATTGGCATGAACAGATCGCAGATGACACTATACTATCAGAACCAACTTTTCAAAGGGTTTAGCAAATGGGAAAAGAACTGACGTATAATTGAAGGAGCATTTTTGTAATTTGCAGGAAATTGATAAATAGGCTATTTTCTAAATTGCTTTGAGTAATTTAAGATACTTTAGTGGTTTTGTGGCTCAGTGTATAACTCTCATGACAAATTGTGCTGCACTCAACCCAGGTGAAGTGAGTGGGTACCTGGTAGGTAGAAGATTCTCAAATGCTTGAGTGCTTAGGTAATTAGTTAAAGCCAGGGTATTTGTACTAGCAGGACCCACTGGGAGAACATTTCTTTGTAATGAAGTGGCTACCCTGAGTATATATGCTGTTATTAATATCATTAGCAACACTTATTCTTTAGAGTTACTAATTTGTTTTCCATACAAATAAACTTGTCTACTTGCGAAAACGCTCTTTTTTTCACAATCGCAAAAAAGCAACTCTGAAATGCGTATATAACTGCACCGAAATTGATTTTGATAAATTCATATAATTATATTGATGTTATCATTACTACTCTGTCCAGTTCCAACAACAACAACGGCAGCTCCAGAAACAACCAGACCAACAACAACTGGTAAGTTGAATCAATCAGGTACCTTTTCAACAGTCTAAGCTGTATTTCTTTAATGCGAATCAGCCGCTTTTATTGACCAATATACACACGCTTCATCATAGACAGTACAATGGAAGATGCAGGAAAGCCACAGTGAAAATGGCTTTATTCTGTAAACGCTGTCATTTTTGTGGGATTCAGTTTTCGCACTGGGTGGCATCGAAAGATATTCACAGGTTCTATAACAACCACAATCTGCTGAGTGAAGTCTGGTTGTGTTCTTCCTCTGCAAGGTCACAATCCTTAGTGATGATTGATATAGCTGTATCCATGAGAGAGGGTATAACACACAACTTTTGGTAGAGAGAATGGTGAGACTTAAAAATGAGATACTGGCCAGTGTGGGTAGATAGACAAATAGTTTGGGAGTACCATTAGGAGTAGGCTATACATGGGTCAAAAATACTTTTTTGTAAGGTGTTAGGCTTACAGTATTTCTTATGGAAGTAAACTGTCACCTTTCAAAAAGTTTGGGGAGTAGATGCACTAATGGGACCTGAATTTTATAGTGTCATTGAAGGCCTCATGAAAAGCAAATTTTGTATGAAGTTATGTAGATTCTATAGGAGATATATCACAATGATTTGTGCATGCAATTCTGAAGGTTGGCGTCGGAGATGGCAATAATTTTAGCTATATCACATATGTTTTTGGCACATAAGGGCTTAACTTAACATTGTTTTCTATTTAGACATTCTTCATGGTTTCAGCAAGGCCTAGGTAAAGGAGAAACAAAGGAGAATGCCAATTTACAAGATTGAGAGTGATATTCAGGAAAATGTATTTCAGTTGATGTGCAGCAACATAATTGTTTTTTGTCAATGGATAATATGCACAGTTCATTCTGGATTGAAGGATTTTTTTTCTGAATGTTTTAATTACAGTGACCACAACAACTTCTACTACAACAGTGACAACAACACCAGGTATACATAGTAATGAAATGGAGTGTTCTCTTGATTAGAAGTACTTACTATTTGAACTGAATCATCAGTTACATTTGTTTTTAACTTTGAGATATAGGAGCAAATTCAATTTTGTACTAAGTCTATGTGTCCTTACTTTTAATCTTATTTCTTTTTAATGCCAGTTTGTATGTGTACACTTACAATATTAAGCCTGGTAAACAGATTTGGAACATGGAAATAGGTGCAGTGAGATCAGATTCTGTTAAAGTTTTCCTATTTAGTTGTACTGAATAAAGAAAAGAAATGTCTTGCATATTCTTGTAACTGGTATATCTATAACCTTTTTTAAAAATGACTTTTCTTATTTTTCTCACCTCCTGTTATTCTAGGTGTTTGTGAGGAGGACTTGGATATGTTGAATGTTACCATCACCCTTACTGCTGAGGGGAGTGATCAGAGTACCGATGAAACAATCACACTGGTGTCTGGAGTCAATAAATTCAATATTGAGCTCTCTATCCCAGGGTACATGACGATAGTGAATGCGCTGAGTCTATTTGAGGTTGGAGGACAAAACACCCCTCTAGAGAGGGTTCGCATCTCAAATATTAGGCCTAGTCCAAGCGGCGGTGATACTATTGAGTATGATGTTGGCTCCACTCCTCCTGGCATGTTTAGAGTTCTTGATACATTTGAAAATGCACCTGTTGAATCTTTTGACATTGAAGTACTTGATGAGACTAGCAGGCCCTTATCTATTGAAGTCCAAGTCAGAGGATGTATTGAACAAGGTAAACAGTTTGCCCTCAGCATGATAATATATCTTTTATTTCAAAATCAAAATAGGTAGTTATTGCCTATCCTGTCCAAGATAAATTGGTGACATAGGTTTTGATATTGCAGTTACTATGATTTATGTGTATGTTTTAAATCATGATTCTGGCTTTTATTGCATAAACATAGCCTATAGATTGTTCAATCTTTTATGTGTATGTAGTCTATGCCATTTATTGTGTGCACTAACGATATTAGGCCTTGTGAACATATTTTGACCAACTGATTTTGAGAACATTAAAAACATTTAAAAATCATTTTAGCTCAACCAGGTTATTTAAGTAATAGAGGTTAGTTTTTTCCATGTCACCCTCATTTTGGAATGTTAAAACTGACAGAACAAGTGAAGTCAAAGGGATAAAAAGTTGAGAATGAGGCTGTAACATCATTGGCATGAACATATCGCAGATGACACTATACTATCAGAACCAACCTTTCAAAGGGTTTAGCAAATGAAAAAAGAACTGACGTATAATTGAAGGAGCATTTTGTAATTTGCAGAAAGTTGATAAATAGGCTATTTTCTAAATTGTTTTGAGTAATTTAAGATACTTTAGTGGTTTTGTGGCTCAGTGTATAACTCTCGTGACAAATTGTGCTGCACTCAATCCAGGTGAGGTGAGTGGGTACCTGGTAGGTAGAAGTTTCTCACATGCTTGAGTGCTTAGGTAGCTTAGTTAAAGCCAGGGTATTTGTACTAGCAGGGCCCACTGGTATTACATTTCTTTGTAATGAAGTGCCTACCCTGAGTATATATGCTGTTATTAATATCATTAGCAACACTTATTCTTTTAGAGTTACTAATTTGTTTTCCATACAAATAAACTTGTCTACTTGCAAAAACGCTCTTTTTTCACAATCGCAAAAAGCAACTCTGAAATGCGTATATAACTGCACCGAAATTGATTTTGATAAACTCATATAATTATATTGATGTTATCATTACTACTCTGTCCAGTTCCAACAACAACAACGGCAGCTCCAGAAACAACCAGACCAACAACAACTGGTAAGTTGAATCAATCAGGTACCTTTTCAACAGTCTAAGCTGTATTTTTTTAATGCGAATCAGCCGCTTTTATTGACCAATATACACACGCTTCATCATAGACAGTACAATGGAAGATGCAGGAAAGCCACAGTGAAAATGGCTTTATTCTGTAAACGCTGTCATTTTTGTGGGATTCAGTTTTCGCACTGGGTGGCATCGAAAGATATTCGCGGGTTCTATAACAACCACAAACTGCTGAGTGAAGTCTGGTTGTGTTCTTCCTCTGCAAGGTCACAATCCTTAGTGATGATTGATATAGCTGTATCCATAAGAGAGGGGATAACACACAACTTTTGGTAGAGAGGATGGTGAGACTTGAAATTGAGATACTGGCCAGTGTGGGTAGATAGACAAATAGTTTGGGAGTACCATTAGGAGTAGCCTATACATGGGTCAAAAATACTTTTTTTGTAAGGTGTTAGGTTTTACAGTATTTCTTATGGAAGTAAACTGCCACCTTTCAAAAAGTTGGGGGAGTAGATGCACTAATGGGACCTGAATTTTATAGTGTCATTGAAGGTCGCATGATAAGCAAATTTTGTATGAAGTCATGTAGATTCTATAGGAGATATATCACAATGATTTGTAGATACAACTCTGAAGGTTGGCATTGGAGATGGCTACAATTTTAGCTATATCTCGTATGTTTTTGGTACAAAAGGGCTTAACATTGTTTCCCATTTAGACATTCTTCATGGTTTCAGCAAGTCCTAGGTAAAGGAAAAAAAATAGAGAAGGCCAAATTAGAAGATTGAGAGTGATATTCAGGAAAATGTATTTCAGTTGATGTGCAGCAACATAATTGTTTACTGTCAATTGATAATATGCACACTTCATTCTAGATTGAAGGATTTTTTTCTGAATGTTTTTATTGCAGTGACCACAACAACTTCCACTACAACAGTGACAACAACACCAGGTATACATAATAATGAATTGGAGTGTTCGTTTCATTAGAAGTACTTATCATTTGAACTGAATAGTCAGTGACATTTGTTTTTAACTTTGAGATATAGGAGCAAATTCAATTTTGTACTAAGTCTAGGTGTCCTTACTTTTGAATTTATCTCTATTTAATGCCAGTTTGTATGTGTACTCTTACAATATTAGCCCTATCTCAACGAATCGCGCGATATTTTTGCCGCACGAATTTTTTTGTCCACGCCGCTCACTTACTTTTTACTTTCAAGTCTTGCGCAACTTATGAGACCAATTTTGCGTCACCCGTGTATGTGGTTCCAAAATTATGCAACATTATGTAAGAGCATGTCAGACCAAAAATTGCAAATTGTGTTTTCAACCAAAATTCAAAAATGCATGATTATTTTTAGTTTTGCTGGTCTAAATGTATTTATTTCATGCTTTTTATCATCACAGAAGAGTCCTCAACGAATTTCATTGAAAAAACAATTAAAAACAAAAGGTCAAAAAACAGAAATATATAAGAAATTGCAAAACAAAATATAATACATAAGAAAATTATTTGATATCCCAATTTTTTTTGCGTACACTTGCTAAGAACACCACAAAGAGTTTCTATACCAAAAAAAGTACATTTGGAGCTTTATTTAAGGAGTTAGAGGAAAAAGTATGATTTTGCATACTTGTTACGCATAAATTAGCATAATCACTTAATAGCAATTCGCATGAAATAAATCCCTATAGAATCTTTTAGATTATGTCCCAGGCAACCTGCTTGCCAATTTTCGGCACGATCGCGCGGTCGACGACCGAGAGCCCCCCCCCCCCGCACCAAATGAACTCCCAAAATATCCCGGCCTAGATAGGGTTAAGCCTGGCAAACAGATTTCGGAGCATGGAAATAGGTGCAGTGAGATCAGATTCTGTTAAGGTTTTCCTATTTAGTCATACTAAATAAACAAAATAAATGTCTTGCATATTCTTGTAACTGGTATATCTATAACCTTTTTGAAAGATGACTTTTCTTGTTTTTTTCACCTGCTGTTATTCTAGGTGTTTGTGAGGAGGACTTGGATATGTTGAATGTTACCATCACCCTTACTGCTGAGGGGAGTGATCAGAGTTCCGATGAAACAATCACACTGGTGTCTGGAGTCAATAAATTCAATATTGAGCTCTCTATCCCAGGATACATGACGATAGTGAATGCGCTGAGTCTATTTGAGGTTGGAGGACAAAACACCCCTCTAGAGAGGGTTCGCATCTCAAATATTAGGTCTAGTCCAAGCGGCGGTGATACTATTGAATATGATGTTAGCTCCACTCCTCCTGGCATGTTTAGAGTTCTTGATACATTTGAAAATGCACCTGTTGAATCTTTTGACATTGAAGTACTGGATGAGACTAGCAGGCCCTTAACTATTGAAGTCCAAGTCAGAGGATGTATTGAACAAGGTAAACAGTTTGCACTCAGCATGATAATATATCTTATATTTCAAAATAAAAATAGGCAGTCATTGCTTATCCTGTCCAAGATAAATTGGTGAAATTGGTTTTGATTCTGCAGTTACCATGATTTATGTTTTATGTTTCGAATCATGATTCTGGCTTTTATTGCATAAACATAGCATATAGATTGTTCCATCTTTTATGTGTATGTAGTCTATAATGGAAGTTTCTGTGTGCATTAACAAAATATTAGGCCTGGTGAACAGATTTTGGAACACAAGAATTGCTGCAATGACATCAGATTATGTTCAAGTTTTTTTCAGTTAGTTTTACTTAATGAACAAATGGCAGGAGCACCATTCCAAGATCAGAAGAAGTAGCACAGAGAATTAAATTCAATTACATGTATGGGAGTTATTTGGGCATGTAATTTTCTTCTTTTCTTGTCTGGGCCCTCACATTGTTGAGGTCTTGGACCGACTAATTTTGGAAACATTTAAAGATCACTATCACTCAACCAAAATACTTAGGTAATAAAAGTCAGTTTTACCATGTCATCCTCATTTTGGAAATGTATTATGGTAATTATTTAAAAAGTAATAGAACAAGTGAAAGGGATAAGATGTTGAGAATGAGGCTGCAATGCCATTGACATACAGAGATCAAGGATGACACTAAACTATCAGAATCAACTTGTCAAAGGTTTTAGCAAATGTAAGAAGGACTGAAGTATAATTGAAAGAGCATTTTGTAATTTGCAGACAATTAATAAAATGGTTATTTTCTATAGTTATTTGAGTAATTTTAGATACCTTAGAGGTTTTGTAGCTCAGTGTTTAAGTCTCCTGACTTTGACCCACAAGGTTCTGTGTTCAAATTTCACCTCAGCACTCGCATCTTTTGGCTAGGCGTTTATTTTCATTTGCCACTCTCCACCCAGGTGTAGTAAATGGTTACCCAGTAGGAATGAATTTCTTGATAGCTCGATGCGGCCGATCAGGGTACGTGCTAAAGCCGGGGCAATAGCATGCAGCACTTGGAAACATTTAGCGATACATGCAACATTTAGGTATCGCTAATTGCAGCACTTGGAAACATTTAGCGATACATAAATGTTGCATATTATTATGTTTTTTTTCTCAATTTTGCACCAGACTACTAACACAAATAGATTAGGAACATAAGACTGTCTAGGTTGAAGAAATCACTTTAAAATGCCCTTAAGTTTGCTCTGAAGTCTATTCATATTTTGATATTTTGTATAATTATATTATTGCTATTATTACTACTATGTACAGTTCCACCAACTACAACGGCAGCGCCAGAAACAACCACACAATCAACAACAACTGGTAAGTTGAATCAATTAGGTAGTACTTTTTAAAAGTCTATGCGGCCTTTTTTGCATTTGAATCGGCGGCTTTCATTGACCAATATTTTCACATTTCATCATAGACAGAACAATAGAGGATGCAGGAAAGCCAAAGTGAAAATAGCTTTTTCTGTAAGCGCTGTTATTTTTCGCGGGATTAAGTTTTCGCGCTGCGTGGTTTCAAAACATATTAGCAAATCACAAAGTCACCCCTTATTCCTCCCCATGTGTGGCTGGTTTTGATTAACATTTCAGGCAATAAAATTGTATTTTCAGCTCATATTCCAGCTTAAAATTAGCGCAATTCAACATTATTTTGAAACAATCATGAGCTTTTGTTACATTTAGCGCACCTTTTCTTTGCTGGGCGGACAACGAGTAAGGAAAATTGGAGGCATGCTGGCCTGGTATGGATGGCTGAGCTCCGGGTAGAGACGGGCGGGTGGGGCTACGGCGATTCAAATTGCATTAGATCATTCGACGCACCTGGGCGCTCTAAAAGACGTCTTTTTGAAAACTAAGGCGAGATATGCAAACATCGGATGTGTGAAACAGACCTAAACACTCACCAATCAAACAACAAAGGAACTTATACATGTACATGTATTTCAGTTAACATCATAATTCAAATACTGCTCTGCAACTATTAAGAAAATAATCACACTGGAAATATTCTCGCTATGTATATAATTTTGGAGCACTACAAAGTGCTGGCTTGCATGCCTTTTTAAATGTTGCCTTCTATAGTTCAAATTATGCAGTCTCTTTGCCAAAAGTGTATATCCAGCAGGAAACCAGTTTGTTTTCTGTCAATTAATAACATGCAAACATTTTTTATTGATTGAATGGAGATGAGAGGGCATTATTTAATTTTTTCGGAATGTTTTAAATTGTGTTTTTCTATGGCAAGAACTATACACATATTGTGCTGCACTCAACCCAGGTGAGGTGAATGGGTACCTAGTAGGTAGACGCTCGTCAAGTGCTTGAGTGCCTAGGTAGCTTAAGCCAGGGTAATTGTACCAGCAGGACCTGATGGGAGAACATTTTTTTGTTATAAAGTGGATCCCCTGGGAATATATGCTGTTATTACTATTATCATTATCAACACTCATTCCTTTGAGTTTCTAATTTGTTTATTTGAGAAAATGTTTTTTTCGTCACTATCAGAAAAAAGAAGTCACTTTGAAATATGTACAAATTTAAACAGAAATTTATTTTGATAACTCATATAATTGTATTAATGTTATCATTACTACTCTGTCCAGTTCCACCAACAACAACGGCAGCTCCAGAAACAACTACACCATCAACGACATCTGGTAAGTTGAATCAATTAGGTACCTTTTCCAGTCTAAGCTGTATTTTTTTAATTGGAATCAGGGGCTTTCATTTACCAATATACTCACACTTTCATCATACATGTAGACAGAACAATGGAGGATGCAGGAAAGCCACAGTGAAAATGGCTTTATTCTGTAAACGCTGTTATTTTTGCGGGATTCAGTTTTTGCGCTGGGTGGCTTCAAAACATATTCGCAGGTTTTAGAATAACCACAACCTCCTGAGTTGAAGTCTGAATGTGTTCTTTCTCTGCAAGGTCACAATCCTTTGTGGTGATTGATCTAGTTCTATTCATAAGAGTGGGGATAACACCCAACTTTCGGAGAGGGTGGTGAGACTTGAAATTGAGGTAGCTTTCCTATAGACGAAGAGTTTGGTAATACCATCCGCAGAGCTGCCAAGTAGTACGAAATCAATTTAAAATACGGCAGTACGCCTTTTCATGATAAAATACGGGAAAAAAACAAATTAGAGAAGAAAAGGTATTTTTCACCTCATTAAGCATCCGGGAGCTTTCGGGTGGAGATGAAAAAATGGCAGCCGTTTGTTGCTGCCATCTACGTTCAATGAGTTGGGCTTTCATCAAGGCTTTCCAAATAGAATTTTTGATATCCTGGCGAATCAATGCAGGCAACAAGTTCCGAGCGCATGCACGTAGATTACAAGCGCAAAGCAACGGCTCAAATCGCGATATATAGCGACTGGTAAATACGTCTGTAAGGATGATGACGTCATCCAAGATTGCAACTTACGTTGACCAACAAAAGGATCGAAGATGACGATGTTTCGATCTTATTTGAAAGGAATTACCGGTAACTGCGGTCTAAGGTACGATATTTCTGAATTTCATACACTTTTCCGTAAATATGGATGCAATTTTTTTTAACTCTTCATGCGTTCACCTGTAAACCCCCTGTGTGTTGCATTATTTTAGCAGTGATCCCCTCTACGCAGTATAATACACTCTGTTATTTAGAGTGCCATAACTTTTTATCTGAACATTTTGAAAGAAAATGTTGTGTAGCAAACTTGTAGAGTGTTTCCTGGGCTCTCTTATCGTATATAAATTTATTGGATAAATTATGGAAAAATGTATAGTAAATTACATTTTCTAAATGCTTTCTCCTAATACTTCCAACAAAATTTACCCCCCCCCCCTTTCTTTGGTTCTTGTGTTAGTGGCATGATTTTTATTTTTCCACTTGGACTGTTCATTACATAAGCTTTGTATTGATACCAAAATCATGATAATCTGATAAAATAGCCCATATATAGTGGAAAATAAAAGAGAGTAAATTTGTACCTGGTCAAGGTACTCCATTGAAAGGGTCTCGTTCACATTCGTGCCATGAGTCACAGACTCCTAACAATAAACCTGGCCATGGTATTGTTTGTGAAGAGGGTTTTATTGATTTTCTCCTCTCCTTTTTCAATGAACTTCCTGGCTGTGATCAGGATGTATTGATTTTTTTTTTGGGGGGGTTACTGCTGATCTCTATACTATAGTATAAGCTATACATTGTAGCTAGGCACGCTCCGTGGCATGCAATTGTTCGAAAAACAATGGGACAGGGGACGTTTATGGGAAATGTGTGGTTGTGCAAAAATGCGAACGAAACACTCCTACGGATGTGTAATAATGCAAACGTAACACATGAAGAGTTAATATGGTGACATTTTGTGTACAAAAAAAGAGCGGAAAATCAGGTTTCCACCAAATGTTAGATCTAACGTTACTGCTAATTAAGTACGTACGGGCCCCCAAGCTCTTCAGTCTATTGGTGAGTGAGCCAACGCAGTTCAGCGAAGCAACCAAAGTACAGAGACTGAAGCTTTTGGTCTCGTGTGGGGCGCAAATGTTAGAAGTGATCGAACTTTGCCATTATGCATGCACATCTATCTCAGATGGTAAAAATACAGATTTTTTTGTCAAAATACTGATATGGGGGATAAGAATACTGAAAATGCAAAATACAACTTGGCAGCTCTGCATCCGGTACTGGATTTTTCCTATTTGACTTCATGAGTGAATTTGATGCTGCCAGTGTTGTCTTCTTGGTTGAGGTATATATATATTGAAAAAAATAATTGTGGACCTCACCCTTTTGTAAGCAAACTGAAATGAATCCATTCTGTTTGAATGAAAAGTGATTTTTCTATGCCATGTATGATCCCGTTCTTGCACTTTCCAGACAATTTGAGGCATTGAGTGATATTAGTTGAGGAACAAACTGGAAGTCGAGGAAAGGTGTGAATAAGTCAGGGAATGCATTGTAAATCAAGAGATTGAGTTGGTAACTCGTACCAAATTTTTGGGAAAATAATGCTATTTAAAAATCTTGCAGTTCGTGCTGCTTCATCAGTTTCCAACCAATTCTCATGATATTTGGCTCACACATTGGTCCTGAGGTAAAGAGATTTGCAAGACATATTCCATGTGTTGGAAAATTGTGTTGCCATGGTAATGGTGAAGTGCGGGGGGGGGTATCAATCACCTTTTGTGGTAGTTTAGTTTTTCAGAACTGCTTGAGTACACCCGAAAATTCCTTGAAGGCCTTACTTAAAATTACTAAATCAAGAAAGTTCAGCTATTTTTTATCAATGTGACTAATTCTTTCTAAACTTTGGGATGCGCCTTTTCAAGCTGAAGGAAATTCCAAACTTCATTTTAGATCTTCTTCTTGGGTCACTACACAATTCCTGTCCATTTTAAATGACCATTTGAATAGCCATTTTGATAATTCATTCAGGTTGCATTATACCTTTTTTTTCTATATTGGATTTTCCTTTTATTATTTGTAGACATTCAAAATTTTGAGGTTATTGATTACTTCAACGCTTGATTAAAGACTCCTTTTAGTAGGAAATATTTAGATGTGTTCAGACATTCTGATGTTTAATAATGGATTCTATTACAATAAATTTGTCATTTTCATAGACCCTATTTGTTTACCAGCAGATTCACTCATGTCTCAAAACTGTATGTACATCTAAATACAGGCAAGGAAACTTTTTTAGTTTTAGCATTCACTTTTTTTTAAGCTAAATAATGGGCTTTATGCTTTTTTTCAGGAACTACGACACCATATGTTTGCTATGATGAAATCACCTCTACAACTTATCAAGTATGTACCATTTTTAAACATTTTTACAATTTAACTATTTATTCAGTCTACACATGAACTTGTAAAATATCATTTCCCTTTTTAAGGCCTCTGCAACTCTAACATGATACTCAAAGGGATAATTCATTTAGCAGCTCTATACCAGAAGCTATATTGGGATGATAAGTAAATTGAGACATTGAGTGTTGAAATGGTAGTGTTACGATACAGCAACAAATAACACTGGAAATTTAGTTTTAAATTTGATTTCCTTTTTTATTACAGGAAATAGATCATACACTAAACATAAGAAAAATAAATAATGATCTTACATCTCTTGAAGAGCTAGCTGTGCAATCAAAAGTTATGATAGTCCTTTATTAATATCCAGATAAAATCCAAGTTGGCTGGCGAGGATTCCTTAAATTAAAGTCTACAATGTTGGCGATGATGAAAATGATGTTTACGCACGATGAATAACAAGAGTCACTGTAACAGGCTTGGCTGACAGCCGTGCTCCTCTTGTTAGAAGAAGTGATCAAATTAAATGAAACCTGCGTGAGATGACATGAAGTGAATAATGTGTTTCCAAGTCAAGGTAAAAGGTCATGTGAGGTCAGTGAGCTGTTATGAAATATATTTTCTACATTTTTTTCTTCAGATGAATGTTACAAGTTACAGGAAATCCTTGAGTGTGATTAGCTGAGAGCAAAGAACTCAGGGGAAATCACTGGTAAATCTCTTGTGGAAATGCTACCGGGGCCTGTAACACAAAGCTTAGCAATGATCGTAGAACATTTTTCTACGATCCATTACATTGACTACACTGTACAATCGACAGTGAAAATCAAGCATACAATTAATCACTAACCTTTGTGTTACGGGACCCAGGTCTTGAATCCATTTTCATGTTTCCTTGACTTTCCATTTGTTTTCAGGTTGGACAGATTGTGCTGAGACCATGTGAAACGTGTAGCTGTGTGCAGGACATGGGACTTATGTGCTCCCGAACCAGTTGCAACCTCCAGTCAAGTGATTGCCAAGAGGTATTTTCAATTTTTAATAAAAAATTCTGCCTGCAATCTTATTAAATGCACCATCTAACAATTGATTTTAACATGCTTCTACATGGTTCCTCATTTATTTGTGGTTGTACAACGCCTACTTAGCTTGTTGTCGCAAGCCAATGGGAGACTGAATGTCAAACATTTGTACCTTTGCATGCACACACAATGTACCATCCAAAATGTGCCGTTGCATGGCTTTAGGGAGTTGACGTCACAAAATGATTTAATTCATAACGCTCCGTAAAAATTGAGGTGCAAGATGTACACGTATAATTGCCTGCTGGCTAAATGTGAAATGCTGTCCAAGGTCTTGTGTGCTTGTTGGATTTTGCTTTTCACTTTCAATATTTGTGCTGTCTTTCATAGATTACTGCAGGGAAAAACTGGTGATTTTTTTTCATATATTCGCTAAATTCCGAGGTGTTGTACAACACAAATAGCGAATATTCTTATTCATGCAATGGTGCGATAATTGTGATAATGATAGGAATAATGATAATACAAGCGATGAAAATATTGTGCTTTTGTATCTGGCTCTCGAAAATGATCATCATTTACATGTAATGCACAAAATCAGTTTAAGGAGAATTCAAAATCATTCTCTTGATACAGATATGTCAAAAATTGAAACAGATGGAATATGGAATACAGTGTGCCCCATAGTGTCTGTCATAGTCTTTTCCAGTGTTTCCCATAGTGTGTGCCCTTTAGTGGTCATATTCTGTGCCTCATAGTGTGTTAGAGTGTGACCTATAATGTCTGAAATAGTGTTTGCAACAGTGTGCCCCATAGTGTCTGCCACAGTGTGTCCTGTAGTGTTTGTCACATGGTTTCCCACAGTGTGTGCTACAGTGTGTCCCGTAGTGTCTGTTGTTCCCCATAGCACGTGCCATGGTTTTCCCTATTTTGTCTGCCACAGTGTGCCCCCATCTTGTTTCACAGAGTGCCCCACAGTGTGTGTCATGGTATTCCCCATAGTGTCTGCTACAGTGTGTTCCGTAGGGTCTGTTGGGGGTGTTCTCCATAGCATGTGCGACGGTTTCTCCATTGTGTCTTCCACAGTGTACCCCATAGTGTCTACCATGCACTATAGGGCACACTGTAGCAGACACTACTGGGCACACTATGGCAGACACTATGGGGCATACTATTGCAGACACTATTGGCACACTGTAGCAGACACTATTGGCACACTGTTGCAAACAATGGGAAAAACTATGGCAGACACTTTGGGGCATACTATAGCAAACAAGATGGGAAACACTCACTTTGGGGCACACTGTTGCATATACTAAGGGAAACACTATGGCAGACACTATGGGGAACACTGTAGCAGACACTGGTTGATACACTGTCAGACATTATGGGACACATGGTGGCAGACACTATGGAAAACACTGTCAGACACTGTGGGCACACTGCAGCAGGCACTATGGGAAACGCAATGGCAGATCTGCCATAGTGTTTCCCATAATGTCTGCTACATGTACAGTGTTCCCATAGTGTCTGTCATAGTGTCCCCATAGCATGTCAAAGTGTGCCCCATAGTGTTTATGATAGTGTCTGCTACAGTGTGTCCTGTAGTGCATATTCAGGTGTTCCTCACAGTGTGTGCTACAGTATTTCTTATGGTGTGTGCTACAGTGTCCCCCATAGTGTCTGTCGGGGTGTTCCCCATAGCATGTGCCATAGTTTCCCCATTGTGTCTGCCACAGTGTTCACAGTGTGTAACACATTGTGAAATCACCTTCACACTGTGTAAGTAGAGCATGTCAACATTACACATCAAATTTCCACATGCACTGTAGTATTTGAACACATTGTCATTGTCAATGTGTTCAGAGTGTGGAAATATCTTGATACTTTTAGGTTCGAGGAAGTATATTGAAGTATTGGAGAAGGTTTAGATAGTATGAATCTTGAACACAATAGCTGTGAATATTTGAGTAATATTGAGGAGCTTACATTTGGACATAAAGCACATGCTATCCAAACTAAAAAAATAAAAAGATCTGTCATTTAACCCTATCTAGGATGGGGTATTTTTGGAGTTCTTATGGCCGGGGGGCATGAGATCTTGGCCGTCGACCGCACGATCATGCCGAAAATTGGCTCGCGGGTTGCCTGGGACATGATCTATTAAATTATATAGTAATTCATTTCATGCGAATCGCTATTAAATGACTATGCTAATTTGTGCATAATTAGTATGCGAAATCATACTTTTTCCTCTAACTCCCTAAATAAAGCTCCATATGTACTAATTCTTGGGATAGAAACACTTTTTGGTGTTCTTAGCAAGTGTACGTAAAAAGTGTACGTAAAAAAAATTGGGATATCAAACCAAATCGTAACTGGGTGACGCAAAATTGGTCTCAAAAGTTGCGCAAGACTTGAAAGTAAAAAGTCAGCGAACGGCGCGGTCAAAAAATTTCGCACGGCGAAAATATCGCACGATTCCCCGGCCTAGATAGGGTTAATGGTGCATCATTATTAAGTAAACACGCATTTTTCTGTACTAATATAAATTGTTTCATAATTTTGTCTCATTTGTTTGAAGGGCCAAATAGTTGCTGAAACTGCAGACGACTGTTGTGAATGCCGTGAAATGACTACTACGATGACAACAACACCTGGTATGAATTTATTTTTAATTCTATCCTTTCTCTGTTCTGCAAATTCTACACTGGAGGTGTGGGCATATTGTGGAGTGCCAGCTCGACCCTAATTTCACCCAAATTTCATGTTTGAGAGCACCTTTGATCCTCTCACTTTTAGCCTTCACTAAACGATTCTCTTTCAGTGTTACATCTAACCTGGTGGCCTGCCCAATTTAACAAATAACAAGACAGTCAGACACTTTCCCCTTAACCCTTTGAACCCTGAATTATTTGGGACAGTCATGACCCTCTTCTTCTTGAATTATTTGCAGATATCCAGTTTATCGGCAATATGAAGAAAAACATGACATTTTAGATAAATGATCTCCTGTTCTCATGATATGAGCCCAGCCACACCAGCGGCACCTTTCTCGGCTGGTAGGCGGTCTTGCCCAGCCTCAAAATCACTGCCTGCTGGAAGTAAGATTCACCAATAGCTTATGTAAAGTCTGTATATGACTCACTGTGTATTGTCGCTAAAGCCTCCTTGGTAGGGTAGTGTATTTTGGCCTTTTTTATGCTGAAACCGTTCAAATGAACACCATTTATCCATGAAATTATAAACTGAAGTTATCGACTGAATATCTCCAAGACAACGTAATTTTTAAAAGGTCACCTGACATCCAAATCCCTTGTTTTCGTGTCACATGACAGGTGTTCCGGCTTTTGCATGTAGGGTTCAAAGGGTTAATGAACAGAAGTAGCTAGAAAGTGAATATCATTGGGAGTTGAGTTGAAAATGTATTCATAAGCAACTGAGCGGAAAATTAAGTTTTTTTTATAATTCTTTCCTTAACACAACAGTGTAATATTCTTAATGTGATGGGTGTCTTTTATGTATATACCAAACTTGGTTGAATTAGGAATTAGGGAAATAATCATTATTCCTAATCTTCAAAGCCCGCCACTTTCTCTCTCTGTAGGCAGCAAAATAATGTCTTATGGGTTAAGCAGATTATCCACATAACCTATTTCCCGATCCTCACTATTCTTTAAGTCAGAAAATACTTGTAATGAATACTGGGGCCATGGAACAAATTTGAAAGTTTGGGAGGAGATCATGCATGAAATTCTTAAGTTATTTATTGTACATTTTTTGACACATTTTATTTATTCAAACAAACATACACTTGGGTGGTCATTATGTTAGATTCTGTAAAAAGTCATTTTGTGATCGTTACCAGAACTGGAATTTATAATAAAAAAAATGAAAATATGCCTGCTAAGAAGCCATACTTGTATAATGCTTGGTTCTTGAGAACGTAAAAAGTACATTACTAGAATATAATGCAAGTATTCATATATTTTTTTAATGCCAAAATTTGAAAATAAGAATATGGAAGATATTGGGTAGGATTCCAGATATAAGCAGCATGAAATCAAATTTTATTTTTATTTATGTATTTATGTATCTTTGTGTATTTTAAAGAGGTGTAAAATAAATGAATCTGAATCTGAAATATTTGTAAAGGTTCCAAGTGATTAACCCATTGACTTCTGAAATCTGTTAGTCCCATACTCTTTGTATAGAGATCACCAGGGTCCAGTAACTAATGGGTTAAAAGGAGGTCGATGAATTAAAAAAAGGTTAATGTAAGGGTATTTTTGTGATTTCAGCTTGCATGGCCCCTAGGATTTACAGAACTAATTGTGACTGCCAGCGAACTTGTGAAGACATTGTAACACCATGCGCAACGCCACCACCTAATGCGACGTGTGAGTATGGCTGTTTCTGTGAAGAAGGAATGGTGGCAGCCTCGGAGAATAACACCGATTGTGTCCTGGAAGAGGAATGCTTTCCTGTATGTGAATACAACAATCAAACATACCAGGTGCGTTTCTTTTGTCAGTTGTTTCAAATCCGGCTTTGACGGTGCGGAGCGAGGGTGGATACACCTAACACTCGCAGCAGTCACCCGTACCCCTCCTCCTCTCTGTCAATTGATTCTCTTATATCCCCTCCAACTTGAAAGCCTTTCTGTTCCCCACTACAACATTATCACAAGAATAACTCAATTGTAGCATTACTACATGTAGGACAGTACTTGAACTGAATGATGATCCTAAGCACTGTTTGAAGACATTGAAATTTGTGAGATATTTCCTATTTTTGAGAAATCGTTATGAGCGCCCAGCTGAGGCGGATACCAGCGCTTTAGAAGAACCCATCATCTTCATCACATGTATTTGAACTGCCTATCTTAAACCACCCATCCTTTCCTTATACATGTACCTTCCATCGCTTCTTAAGGCCACCGCACACCTTATGACTGTTCACGATCCGATTTTGGAACAAATCACATTTTGCTCATTTTCTGAAAATGTGAATGGAACATATCATTTTATTTGAGGCTAAAATTAATTGAAAGAATACTAATAACAATTTATAAGATTGCAAGCCTTTGTTTTGGAGTGAAGGCCAAATAAGTTTCAAATCGCAGCCAATCTTACAACTGCTATGACGTCATTACGACTATATATCAAATTTGCTTTTATTCTAAGAAGGATGATAGCAAAGTCACCAATTTGAATATGGGTATTCGTACAATGATTTAGAACATTACACAGTAAGATATTCCAAGTCTCAATATTAGCATCAAATTCTACGTTTTATTCTAAAATTGAGTCGCAGACCAATTGTAAGGTGTGCGGTCGCCTTTAGCTTATGCCAATATGAACATGGCCATTGCCTTGGAATACCTGCCCCCTATTTCTTATGAGCCTAACATCTGCATCTAATTCTCTGCCCCCATCCAATCAATCAACTTCAGACCACACATTGCTCTCCTCATTACCCTGTCTCTGTTCTCAACACCCCATCCAATTTTCACTGAAGAATCATGTCTCACATTTAGCACTACCAATCTCACTTTTCCCTTTAATATACACCATTTTTTTGCCTTCATCTATAAAACTAGCACTTCTTAACCTATGGGCCGCCGCCCACTGGTGGGCCGTGGGAGAGTGGGCTGTGAGAGGCTTCAGAGGGAGAAAAAATATGGGAGAAGTTGTAGACTAGTAGTATGTTTCACAGACCTGTCCAAACATTTATGTCCGATAGGTCTACATGGGTCAAACAAAACGAAAGCACTTTTAGGTATCATGCATGTTGCAAAACATGCACATGCGTACTAAGTTATGATGGTTTCGATTCAAACTGATGTAAGCCTCATGTGCATGCATATTTCTACATGTATGTACATGTAGTTAATTGTTGTCTTTCCCATTTATGGGACATTTGCATATGCAGATTAGTTCTCAAACTGTTTAATTTGAATATCCTTCAGAGTTTTTTGTTCGAATTTCATGAAACATTTTTTTCAAAATTGACATTTTCTTAAAATTTTTGTAGATGGGCTTCAAAACAAATCTGAGAGTCAAAGTGGCCTGTTAGTAAAAAAATGTAGAGAAGTGTTGATCTAAGCTATGGCATTTGTGCAATCAATGTATGAGATGGTTGACAAGAATTGGCCTAAAAATATTACAAATAGAACAAAACATTTTACAATAAAATGATAAAGATCATGGTGATTCTATCCCTATTTACATGGAAGAAATCCTTACAAGACACATTCAAAATATTAAATCAATCTTTGCAATAAATTGGAAATTACTTAAGATAAGTCTACTGGAAATGAAGAAGACTTAACAAATTATGTATTATGAAACCAGGGAGTGAAGAAAGTCAGATATTTTGTAAGGGCTAGCTAGAATTTGATGACAGGTATAATGATATACTGTGAAGCGCTTGAATCAGAAATAAATACTACCCAATACTACATTGTTACATAGTATATCTCTCATATGAGCACAGAATATCATTGCGATTATTTAATACCTTTTGTATTTTTTTCAACAGTATGGAGAGAAATATCAGGATATTGATGATCCATGTCTTGAATATACCTGCTTAGGTGACTCGTTAGCAACAAGCAGGTTTGAGTGCAACTTGCCATGTGAGGTAAGAACTTTTACTTTATTTGTTTCAGATTTTGATTTACTCTCTTAACCCTAAATAGACTGGGCTATTTTGACGCCTAAGAAGACTGGGGGGCTGATTCAGCCCCCCTTATTATCTCGGCCATCAATCACGCGATCGCAACGAAAATTGGGACGCGTCTTTTACATAGCATTATCTACAAAAATTTTGATATCAAATTCTTCGAAAAATGTCATTTCTCTTTAGTTTTATGCTAATTTATGCGTAAAATCATAAGTTTGCTCAAATTAATAAGATAATGCCCCTAAAATGCTAATTTTTGTTTCACATACTCATGATAGGCATCTGATCAAATTTATTTTTCATAAATTTCAACATCACATTTATTTTCTAATGTATTCTATTGTTTTCTAAATTTCTTAAGTATTTCTTTGTTTTTTCGACTTTTTGTTTTTTTATGTTTTTTCAATGGAAATCATCAGGGACTTTATTTTGACCATAAAAAAGATAAAATTAATTGATTTTAAGCAGTAAAAGGAAAAATAATGATACATTTATGAATTTTGGCTAAAAACACTATTTGCATTGGATTTGTACACAAATTTCACGTTTTTGAATAATTTTCGGTCTGCATGCACTTACAAAATGCTGTGTAATTTCAGATCCGCGTCCCGGGGGTCACAAATTTGGTCTCAAAAGTTCCGCAAGACTTGAAAGTGAAAAGTCAGCGAGTGAAGCGGTCAAAAAAATTCGCGCGGCGGATTTGCGATAAATGTCGAGGGGGTCTTCTTAGGGTTAACTGTTTGAACCCTGAATTATTTTGGGCTGTCATGACCCACACCCTGCATTATTTGAATATATCAACTATATTTACAAAAATCTCATAATTAAAACCCCAGCAGCATCTTCCCGCCGCTGTTACCCGGCCCGGCTGAAGGTGTTTACCTTCTTGTATACCTAGTCTTCTGACAAATATCTCATGTATAGTGTCTGTGTTTTCCAGAAATTCACTGCTTAGAGGGAAGTAAGATTTATCAATAGCTTCCCCATAGTCAGCAGCTGACTTGCTGTGTAGTATGCCATATGGTACCACACATAATGCACGGGCCTCTACAGTAGAGTAGTGTATTTTTGCCATTTTTATGCTAAAACTTCGGAAATCAAAACCACTCTAGACTGAAATTATCAACTGATTACCCCTATAAGCTCAACACACTAGCAGGATGACATCATTTTTTGAAGATCACCTGACATTTAGAAACCATGTTTTGTCAAGTCAGATGGCTTCGGGCTGATATTTCAGCCTTTCCAGTTTTTGTAAGTTTATTGTGTGGCCTGTTTTCCGGCCTTTTGGGTTCAAAGGGTCAATATCTTTCTTTCTGACTGTATTCACTTTGATCACTTTAGAGGTGTACAATCCTGTAGATGGTGAAAGAAAGAAAATCTCTAATTCTTATCTTAGAGTGACAGAAATAAGAGGTATTAAAAGTTTTCATGGACAGGAATAGCTTATTTGTTGGAAAATGGATATTGCAAGATTGAAGTGTAGGATACTCCGGTGTATTCATTCAATTTTGAATCTTTCTTTGTGCTATAGTAAAACCACATCGTAAGCTTTTAAAGGGGAAGTTCACCCTGAAGAAGACTTTGTTGTAAAAATAGCAGAAAAAATAGTAAAAAATATTGGTGAAGGTTTGAGGAAAATCTGTTAAAGAGTAAGAAAGTTATTAGAGTTCAAAGTTTTGGATTTGTGACGTCATAAACGAGCAGCTGCCCCATGTGTTATGTAATATAAAACAGATGAATTTCAAATTTTATATGGTTCCTGATGACTTGATTTTGTTTTCTATTCATGATCGGGTGTGAAATGATTTTTCTATTGATATACAAAAGGTACAGTAAAAACCATTTTCAATTTTCTGAGAAAATGACATTTCATTGATTTTTTACCATTTGCTATGTAGGAATGCTGCTCGCATATGACGTCACAAATCAAATAATTGAAATTCTAATAACTTTTTAATTATTTGATGAATTTTCTCAAACCTTCGGCAATATTTTTCATTATTTTTTCTGCTATTTTTACAATAAACTTTTTGTCAGGGTGAATCTCCCCTTTAAGTGATATGTAGCTTGTAAAATTGATCAGCAATAACCCACACAAGGACTTGATTGAATGTAGAAAAAAATCAGCTTCAATAAACGATGGCTTAAAGTTCAGGGTTCAATCAAACATTAGATGTGCCTACTGTGCAATCTCAGTAAACTTCAAGTAGTCCAGAAAAAAAGTGAAAAATCCTATATTCTGTCTTTTGTTTAACTTAAAAACCTCAAATTTGACAACATGAATAGAATGGTTACTCTGTCAATGCTGTTTTTTCTATTTTACCTTTTGAAGAAATATTGAATTGCAATTTTTTCCTTTTACATACAACGTTCTCTGTAAGCGACTCGTTGGTTTCAGGGGGTGAACCTTTGTGCTTGAATTATTTGAAAAGTATAGCCACTTGATTTGTGATGTATAGTTTATTTCTTTTCTATTTCACACACACACAAACGCACCCTCACACAGTGGAACGAATATCCCACAGACTGCTGTATTGAATGTCAAAGTGGTAAGTCACTGTGTAATCTGTAATAAGCTCTTAATTGACGGCAAAGTTGCTCAGTCGCATTGGGTGATTTCAAGTCCGGTATTGGAAGTATAAATTGGATTGCTTCCCCTAGCTCCAAAACCAATTCTAAGTTTGTAAAACTGATCCAGATCACATTATTGACATCTCATCTATTGAGTGACTTTTCAGGACCATCTTCATTTTATATGTTTGGTGTTATACTTGTGTAAAATCTATTGAACTACACCAAGACCAAAATAGTCAACACTGAAATCACCCAAGTCCAGGCCCCTGTTTCATAAAACATGTTATAATAGCACTATTTGCACTGACAGTTTAAAGCTACTGAATTTTTTTTTCAACCAGCTGATAGTATATTTGTTTTAGAAATTGTACATTTGTTGTTCTGATAAGTCTTTAAACCCGGGATCCAGGAGAGTATTTCATGACAGAAAGGGAATTTGCACTGTAGTTTGCTGTGAGCTACTGCAAATCTAATCTTCTGACAGCAAATCAGTCTGTGAAAGTCACTGCCCTAATATTTCGTGAAATGCCCCACTGAACTGCCCATGGTCCTTTACCCACCATGCACCATTTTAATCATAGCACATACCCAACAGAACATATACTGTAATATTAGAGATTTTCTAAAAGATCTTCTTTTCTTAGAACTGTATTTGGACCCCTACCATCGATGTACCTTTTTGATTTGATCATTCAGACTTACAACACATACATTGTACATAGATTGTATATAGTATAGATCAGTATTTTTTGCCAAAAATAAGATATTCTCAGATTTCAAATTAAAGTTTGCTTTTACAGAGCAAATGCCTACAGGAACCCATCTGTTTCCAAAACTGTATTGTTACTGCATACAAGTCAATGAGAGGATCCCCACTATTGAAAAGTTTAGACTTATAATCTGTACCTAATAAAAAGTATAGTTTGCGAAATTTTATTGATCTTTTTCATTCATTTTTTTTTTAGTTACGACACCTAAAGGATATACAGAAAAGGGTAAGTATTTCAGTTAGAGATGTGGAGATGTAAAGGCCTGGTCCCACTGGCTGATGGACACAAAACATATTCATAACAGATACAGCGTACAAGCAAATTCGGTGGTGGCTCCATCTGTTTTCATCCGCTCCAGACACTAAACAAAATGGGCAAAAAATGAAGTCACAGTGGACGGATGCTCGATGGATATATATGTAGAATGTATGAAACACGTATGCAAAGAGTACTGATGGCAAGATTCTTTTCCGTTTTGCATCCTCTCTTCATCTTGTGCAGTGGGACCAGGCCTTAACAGATGGGTTATTGGTTTAGTATTCATCTATGCCTATTCAATGGCAATCCTATGAGAGCGTTGTTTAACTCCAAAAATCAAGTGCAAGTCCTAAATGTGCGTGTTTGATTTGCTACTTAATACACTGCATTGATTTTAAGAATAGCGTTTGATTGAAATTACTTGTGCAATGAACACATGGGGGGGTATTTCACAAAGATTTATGACTTATGGGGCATTGCCAGAAACTTGTGATCAATTGCAAGTCTATTTTGGGTGCCTGAATCAATCATATCTCTTGTATTTAATTATAAATTTTGTGATTGATTGCTTATCATCTTCTTGAAACAAGGACTCTAATATGATTTGCTGCAACTGAAATTGATCTATTGATTTTAGAATTGCATCAGAATATTCGCAATTTTGATTGCAAATATTTTTTGCAACACCCTGTTAGTGTCGCACTTAAATGCGGTCACATACACGATGTGCAAAACAATCTCATTAATCAATAGCATGTGTCCTTGTGGCATGATCTGACCAATGCGGTCATGCCTTCTATAATGCACACAACTAAGCATTTAACTGTGACTCTAAGTCATACTCAAATTTTTATGAAACACCCCCTGGAATGCTTACAAGTAACTATTTACTTATTTGGTACAAACCCAATCTCACAGCCAACTTTCTGCTATTGAACACTATACATTGTGACATTAAAATGTTTTATTATTTGTTATTATCGTTGTTATTTTTGTTATTATTAGTATCAGTTAATTGAGCCGAATGCCTCTCCATGGCAATACCCCAGGTTACATAGGTAATTGTACATGGAAACGTGGTAAAACGTGATTGTCAATTTTATGGATTTTTGGTTTCATATTTAGGGTTTACAAGTTGACTGCAATACTTGTGTGAAAAGGGCCCCCATGTTAATGACCAATTAAATCAGGGATTGCAGAATGGCAAACATGTTCTAAAATGTGAAAAAATGACCATTAGATTTTGGTTTTATGGATGTTTACTCCCCGCCACCTTTTTGGGCCGACTTTCAAAATACTTCCACAGTGTGTCCATAATTGTGAAAGAAGTCTTTGTGGAAATTTGTGTAAAGTCCATCCCAACAAAAAGTTGATTTGAATAAAAAGAGAAAAATCCAAAAAGCAGAAAACTGAAAATTTCATCAAAATGGGATGTATAATGAGAAAGTTATGACATTTTAAAGTTTTGCTTAATTTCACAAAACATTTATATGCACATCTTGGTGGGTATGCAAATGAGGCAATGATGTCATCCACTCACTATTCCTTTTGTATTTTATTATATGAAATAGGGAATATTCTATTTTTCTCCTCATTGTCAAGTGAAGCAACGATTAATTTTTCCCTGAACATGTAGAATGAGCATTGTTTAATACTATATGATTCAGTCAAGTTGGCCCTTATTGTCAAATCTATAAATAATGAAATATTGTATAATTCAAACAATAAAACCAAAATAAATAGTGAGGGACATCATCGACTACCTCATTTGAGTTGCGCATATCGCTGTTATGTGAAAAATAGGCAAAACTTTAAAATGTCATGACTTTCTTATTTTACATCTAATTTTGGTTATATTTTCAGCATTTTACTAGTTTGATTTTTCTCTATTTATTCAAATCAACATTTTTCTGGGGTGGACCTGACCTTTAAAATGATAGGTTATGTATTCCCAACTTAATATCATTTCTTGTTCTTTTTTATCAACATATTTAGCTTGTATTTTTGCTGGTCAGAAGTATCCGGTAAGTTTACAATATTGTTCTTTGCATGCTGTAGTGTAATTTATTGTGAATGTCACAGCATGCTCCTTGGAAATGATAGAGTTGTATTGGCGAATTTAAACAGCACTTTCAGAGTGACTGCATAATACATTCATTCAGTCAATATTAAAGGTAGCTTAAAAAAGAGATGCGTCCATTGATTTATAATAGCTTTGCCTCTGGCCATCAAATCTAATTTCATTGCTATTTTCTTTTCTTCAAAAAATAAATGTTTGACTTTGGGATATCTAGAACCCTTTTTATAATGTTACATGTATATCAGAAAGCTATAGTCAAAGATTATATCCTGCAATTTTCAACCCTTTCTATGCCAGAGAAACAATGTTACTTGGTGAAAAAATACATAAACAGACATTTTATTATGATTGGGCACCCAATCAGTATGAGTTATAAAATTGCGAAATTTTTCCCATGAAACGTTTTTGTATCCTCCCCATCTGGGCATAGATGCTCATGGCTGTTCAGATTTTTAAGAGAGATTTTTTAATGAACCAAACAATTTATGTCCATTCCTAGTTATTTTATGTATTTAGGATAATGTAAATTGGGGTCTCCCACAACAGGTTTCAAAATAATTTCAGTGAAACAATCAATTTTATGAGAATTTGATTGGTTTTAGCTCTTGATGATTTAATTGAACTATAATTGAATTAGGTCCTGATTTTATTGAGCAGAAAATTGGAATAGATCATGATGTGAAGTAAGAAATGATTAGCAATCTGTTTGAGTTATGATACTGATATTGAAAGCAAATGCCATTTCTTTTCTTTTTTTCTATACATTGTAAGCAAAGATTGATAATAATAACAGTATATTTACCCAGGGTAGCCATTTCAGTTCCGAAAACTGTTCTCCCAGCGGGCCCTGCTATTATTGCCCAGCTAAGCTAGGCTACCAATTCAGGTGCACACAATGTGGATAAATTTCTTGCTTAAGGAAAACATGCCACAGCCAGGATTCGAACCCACAACCCTCTGCTTGAAAGGCGAGAGTCGGAACCACTAGACCACAACGCTCCCAGATTCTGCCCCCATTACGTGTGTAACAAAAAGAAATGCTTCACTGTTATTTGTTTTTTATTTCTTTCCAGGTTGGAACTGTAATTCAGACGGATTTTGCCATTCCATGCATGGTTATGATATGTAATGATGATGGCATTCTTGTGTTTGTTAATGAAGTATATGACTGCACAGCTGGCTGTCAGGTATTTCACATTTGTTCTCTCTCTAAAAAACACAATTTTTGTTTTCAAGGTTGTAAACCCTTCCTGAGCTTCTCAGTTCCATGAAAAAATATGGGGGGGGGGAGGAGGGGGGGGGGAGGGTTCCTGAGATGCCCTCAAATCTTGGCCATCAACCATGCAATATCCGGACAAAAAATAGCACAAGTTTGTCACGAAATCCCTCTGTCCCAAACATGCTTTCCTTAAATTTGTTTATTATTTTGTTCATGCAATGTGATACATTAAACTTAATCTCTCTATCATTCATGCAAGATTTTTTTATTATATATTCATTACTGCAAAAAAATGCAGTTCCAAAAGAATTTCTTTTACATTTTGATTAATATTTATTTCTTTACGCTGTTTAATTTAAAAAAATTGAGCCATTTTTCAACACTTCTGCCACCTCACAGTGCAGTAAAAATTAGTATTGACCATTTCAATCTACACAAGAATTCATGATCAGCTTTACTAAAGATTGATTCTTTCATTTTTATTTCATAGCCCATAATTAAATGAACATTTTTTCTGTATTAACTGGTTTTGTTTGCTAGAATACATTGAAATGTGTAATTATGTAGTCCTATACATGGCGAAATTAACTACCCTGCGCTGCACTTGGAATTAAACATATTAGCAAGAGAGTTAAAACAATATTGCTCTATTGATGCACATTACACGTATGCTTTTGTATGAGGGGATTTCTATGTTAAAGTGTACACTAGTATGTCACATGACAGAAAAATAAACATCTTATTTCTGGGCTCTCTTGCGATTCCATGCGATCTTATCACGAACAGATAACCCTGAAGGTGGACCCCAATATTGAAATCAATAAGCTTTTAGATTTTTTTAATGAAGTAAATTGGAACTTAAAGGTTTTTATTTCACGATTATGTTAATATTTGAAATAGTGTGTGATGAATTAACCATATTTCCTGCAAGTGCTTTGGCAGTATTTTTGAGGCGTAATTGTTTTTTTTTGTTCACGTCCACTCTGTATTGTTTATTAAAAATGTTTTACAACTTTCGAAACTTCTCTTCATACATGTAGGATGGCGTTGACTACCCACATCAATGCTGTGATGAGTGCAGTAAGTACTTTTTTTTGCATGGATTAAAGAAAGAAATGCAAATGAACAAAAATATCAAAATAATGATGTTATGGTTCTATGCACCCAATTACTTTTACTATATGAATGCTAAATAACTTTTGAAGGATGATTGTTTATTTTCATATTTTCTTTGATTTTATACAAAATTTTCACTTTGAAAAAATAAAAGTTTTATGATGTGACTTTCATCTGAATAGAGCAGCGGTTGCATGTTACCTGTATTCTGTATTAGAATGAAGTGGATGAGTCATTGATTGCTGCCATATCAAACACGAGAGCGAAGTTAGCTCAGTCGGTAAAGCGTCTGCCCGTCGAACCATAGATCGTGGGTTCGAATCCACCACGGGCGGATGACTGAAGCCAGTGCTTTGTGTGTAAACGTCTCTCCCCTGTTTCATGGATGCAGGCTATGTTACAGTGGAAACACTCTGTCCCTCGGATAGGATGTTAAATGGAGGCCCCGTGTAGAGGAGAATCACCACCTTTGCACGTTAAGAACCCACTGCACTATTCGAATAAGAGTAGGGGGAAACCCGGGTGTAGTGGTCCACCTGTATTCCCCAACCAGTTATCGGGAGGAGAGACGTTCTAGTCACAGTTCTGTGTGCGTGCCCTTCTTGGCGACCCAGATTGGCTGGCTCCTCCAATGCGCCTTTGATTGTCTTTGACAGATATATGGCGCTTTACAAATGCTGTGCATCATCATCATCACCTCATATATTCAGTTTTATCAACATTTAATTTTACTTTACAGAAACCGTGGAAACCACTACTGTTACTACTGGTAAGTAGAGGATAGTAATAGTCACAACCCAGTCAAGCAAGGAAAGATTCTCACTGCTGACCAAAATAGACATTTGGAATTAATCTTATTTCACTAAAGAGTCTGGACTATTTTTATGCCCAAGAAGACAGTTTCTTTTTTTTTGGGGGGGGGGGCTGATTCAGCCCCCTTATGAGGTCAACCGCATTACCCATGGCATAATCTATAAAACTTTCAGACTGAATTTCTTTTCTAATTACTATGCTAATTTATGGGTAAAATAAAAAAGTTTTGCTCTAACTGACAAAATAAGTTCCAAATAATGCTTCTGTTTTATTCACAGACGCTTTGTATGATTTTGATAGAATGTCGATTCAAAAGATTAATATCACAATTAATTATGTATTTATTTTTTCTTTTTATTTCTTATTAATTTCTTTTTTACTTCTTTTATTTTTTTTCAATGGAAATTGTTGGCAATTTAATTCTGACACAGACAGGATTACATTAATTTAATATATTATAGAATTTCAGGGCTTGGCCACTCCAAACCATTGGTTGTCTTGTCCTAAAACCATTACTTGATTTTCTAGGTAGTGTAGTTGTGTTCTGGATCGTCCAACAAGATAAAAACCCAAAACACGCTGCCAAGTAATTCAAGAAATTGTTACAAGTTCACTTGACTCATAACTTGTTTCCTCGACTTATTACTTGTTTGCTTGACTTACATGTATAACTTTTTCCCTCAACTTATAAACTTGTTCCCTTGACTTTTAACTCGTTCGCTCTACTTCTCTCGATTTAAAAGTTGTTACCGTGACTCATTCACCTACTAGTTAATCATTTGCCTTATATTCAACGTGTTTCCTCCACTTATATTTTGTTCCTGCGACTTATTACTTGTTGCCTTATCTTATTTGTCTTGGGCTATTTGAGATGTATTGAGGTCTGGGGGGGGGGGCATGATGGACCCCTTCTGATCTCGGCCGCTGTTCGCGTGATCGCGCCAAAGTGTGGCACCCATATTCTTTACTACATAAACTTCAAGCTATTATATAAAACAATTTCTGAAAATAATTACATGAATGAAATATGCAAATTTATTCATGAAAAACATTATTTGCATATTTAACACCCAATTTCACGTCAAATTTTCTTTTTTTGCAGATGTCATCTTTTAACCTACTCTAAAGGTTTCCACAAAGGAAAATTGCAAAAGCCAATTTTTTGTATTATCTTTGTTATATCCATCTTTTTATTTTCATGGTTTTTTTCAATGAAAATTATTACAGACCATTTAACAACTAAATTAAACCCTAGATTATTTAATCAGACCAAATAAAATGAAAATAATCACCTTTATTTGAATTTCATCTTCACAGACTTTGTAAACAAAGTATAAAAAGGAGCCATTTTTGGCATTACTTTGTCTCGTAAAAAGTCACGTCACTTCGCGATTCTCTACCGATATGTCCCAAATTTGTTCTCAAAAGTTGTGCGAGACTTAAAAAAAAGTTGTAAAATTTGGCAGCGCAATCTTTCTGCATTTTGGAAATATCGCACTAAGCGTTGATAGGGGGCCATCATGACCCCCAGTCCTTTTAGGGTTAACCCTTTCCTTATTCAATTTTATGATTCCCATATGACACTTTATTTTTCACTTTTACTAATTTGTTTCCTCTACCAAAAAAACTTGTTTTCTTAAGAAAACACTCTTTTCTTCACAATCATGAAAAAAAGAAGTCACTTCGAAATGCATATAAGTTTGCACTGAAATCTACTCATATTTTGAATACTTTGATAATATTTTGATACAGTTCCACCAACTACAACGGCAGCTCCAGAAACAACTACACCATCAACAACATCTGGTAAAGTTGAATCAATTAGTTATCTTTTCAAAAGTCTAAGCTGCATTTTTTTGCATTGGAATCAGCAACTATCATTGACCAATATACTCACACTTTCGAAATTGTATTTTCTGCTCATATTCTAGCTTTACAGTCGCGCAAATTCAGCATTGTTTTGATCCAATCATGAGCTCTTGTGACATTTAGCTTTTTTCTTTGCAACAAGGAAGGCAGATTTGAGGCGCTGCTGGCCTGGTATGGAGGGCCGAGTGCCAGGTAGAGACGGGGGGTACTGCGATTTAACGCGCATGGGATCAATCGACACACCTGGGCACTCGATAAGATTTCTTTTTGAAAACTAAGGCAAGATATACAAACATCAATGTGTGAAACAGATCTAAACACACCAAATGAAATAAATTTAGGCCCTACATGTATTTCAAGCAACATCATAATACTGATCTGCGACTGTTAAAAAAATAATCGCACAAAAAAAATTATTGCGATGTACATATGACATTTTCTGAGTGCTATATAGCGCTGGCTTGCCAGCTTGCTTAAATGTCGCCCTCTATAGGTCAAATTATACAGTCTCCTTGCCAAAAATGTACTTCAGTTGATATGCAGCAGGAAAGCAGTTTGTTTCCTGTGAATTGATAACATGCAAACATGTCTTTATGATTGAATGGAGTTGAGAGGGCATTTTATAATTTTTTTCTGAATGTTTTTAACAGCAGAGACTACAACTACTGTTCCAGTTACAACAACACCAGGTGCAATTGGCGATGCAGGTAGGTTCACATTAACTCTCGTCTTTTTTTAAGATATTATTTTTTTTAAAGATATTATTCAGTTGAATTCATACAAGGTGACAGGTTAAGACATGTAAAGTTACAAAACAAACTTATGACACTTTTATAATAATTTGCAGACGGGACATGAACTCAAACTCTGTTCTTGAATGAAGGGGTGAAATGCTGAGAAAAAAAATTGCCTCATGTAGGCCTAAGCTGTATGCATTTCCTGTCAGGTCCAGACATGTATGAAATAAAAATCTGACATTAAAACACAATATCATATCAAATTCTCCCTTGCTTTGATAATATGAACAAAATAAAATCTTTTCTCTCCCTTATTTGTTTTCAAGCGCTTGAATATCTTTTCAATATGTCATATATGTAACAAATCATGTTCTACTCAATATTTACTTTTAGATGTAGAAACTACGCGTCCACCAAGAACTACACAAACAGGTAACTCATATTGCTATCCATATGCACATACAGTGGTAAACTTCCATTAAAGTTCTCTCACATTTAGATTCATGTTATAGAGAAAGATGTTTATTTTATCTCTGACCTTAATTAATTACAATATTCTTTCTGGTGGGATTTATTGATATTGATTTTTAAAAAAATGAACATAATGCACTTATAGTCACAGTTAATTATTAGTCAAACTTTTATCAAAATTGTTATTACATGTAGATGAAATAAATAATGCATGTTATCACATTTAACATCAAAGGTTTGATGCAAAATCATTATAATAGAGAATGTAAATCTGCTCCTTATCGAACCCCATACAGGAGATATTCAAAGATTGACTTGCTGAATATGTCAACCCTGTAGTATTAGAAGCCAGCTTTCCTGTAGTTAGAGGGTTAAACAAGGTCAAAAGAACTTAAGTATATTTGAAAGAGCATTTTTTCATGCAGAAATTATTAATATGGTTATTTTGTTTCATATTTTGAGCAATTATGAGTACTTTGTTATTCTATTTGTACCAGACTGCTGTAACAAATTGAATATTTACATATGACTACAGATGTTGAATAAGTCACTTTGAAATGCATATGAATTTGCACTGAAATTAATTTTAATAACTCTTATGATAATATCGATGTTATCATTACTACTTTATCCAGCAACTACAACGGCAGCTCCAGAAACAACCACCCAGTCGACAACACCTGGTAAGTTGTCTCAATGACTCGTTCATTCATTTTGATATCTGACATTGTGATGCTGCATAATGGGACTACAATTCAGCAATCATTACCTGAATTTTTACTCTGGTTGGATCCTTGCCATCTTTATGTAGGGGTGTTGTGGTCTAGTGGTCATGACTCTATGGGACGTGGGTCCAATTCCAAGCCATCTTGTGTTTTCCTTTAGCAAGAACTTTACACATATTGTGCTGCACTCAACCCAGGTGAGGTGAGTGGGTACCTGGTAGGTAGAAGTTCCTCAAATGCTTGAGTGCTTAGGTAGCTAAGTTGAAGCAATTGTAATTGTACTAGCAGGGCCTGCTGGGAGAACATTTTTTCGTTATTAAGTGGATACCCTAGGTATATATGCTGTTATTGCTTTTATCATTATCAACACTCATTCCTTCGAGTTTCTAATTTGTTTTCTCGACAAATAAACTTGTTTACTTGGAAAAATGTTCTTTTCTTCACAATCACAAAAAAAGAAGTCACTTTGACATGTGTATAAACTTGCACTGAAATTGATTTTGATAACTCATGTAATTATATTGATGTTATCATTACTACTCTTTCCAGTTCCAACAACTACAACGGCAGCTCCAGAAACAACCACCCAATCGACAGCACCTGGTTAGTTGTCTCAATTACTCTTTCATTCATTTTGATATCTGATATTGTGATGCTGCATGATGGGACTACAATTAAGCTATCATTACCTCCATTTTACTTCAGTTGGATCCTTGCTATCTTTATGGTGTAACATGTTGATTTTGTATGGAGCCACTGGCTTAACCCTAAAAAGACTGGGGGGCTGATTCAGCCCCCCCTCGACTTTTTTGCGATAAATCCGCGGCGCGAAATGTTTTGACCACGTCGCTCACTGAATTTTTACTTTCAAGTCTCGCGCAACTTTTGAGACCAAAATTGTGAATCCCGGGTACGCGGTTCCAAATATCGCAACATTTCGTAAGTGCATGCAGACCCAAAATTACTCAAAAACATGAATTTGTGTACAAATCCGACGCAAATAGTGTTTTTAGCCAAAATTCATAAATGTATCATTATTTTTCCTTTTACTGCTTAAAATTAATTAATTTGATTTTTTTATGGTCAAAATAAAGTTCTCAACAATTTCTATTGAAAAAAACAATAAAAAACTAAAAGTCGAAAAACAAAGAAATACATAAGATATTTAGAAAACAATAAAATAAATTTGATCAGATGCCTATTTTAGAGTATGTGTAACAAAAAATAGCATTTTAGGGGCATTATTTTATTGATTAGAGCGAACTTATGATATTACGCATAAATTAGCATAATTAATGAGCAATGAGATTTTTTGCAGAATTTGATATTACAATTTTGGAGATAATGCCATGTGTAACGCGCGTGTCAATTTTTGTCGCGATCGCGCGATCGATCATAAGGGGGGGCTGAATCAGCCCCCCCCAGTCTTCTTAGGCATCGAAATAGCCCAGTCTATTTAGGGTTAACCCCTGATGAGACCTACATGTAAATTATTTTGTGCGTCCGTGACCCATACCCTGAAATATTTGTTTATTTATGGATGAGGGGGCATGCATCAATTGGGGGTGGCATTTTGAAAGTCACAGACTCATTTTGAGGGTTAAAGAGTGAATAATGGGAGCAAATTCTGTTTTAAATGTGATTTAATTGCTGTTTTTGTCTCACCTGCATAGCTGATTGAGACTATAGGCACCGCTTTTACGACGGCGACGGCATCAACACCAAATCTTAACCAAAGGTTAAGTTTTTTAAATGACAGCATAACTTATAGAGTCTATGGATCTAGTTTATGAAACTTGGCCATAAGGTTCATCAAGTATTACTAAACATCCTGCCTGAGTTTCATGTCACATGACCAAGGTCAAAGGTCATTTAGGGTTAATGAACTGAGACCATGTTGGGGAAATCAACATCAAAATCTTAACCTAATTTTAAAGTTTTTGAAATGTCATCATAACATAGAGAATATATGGACCTAATTCATGAAACTTGGACATTAGGTTAATCAAGTATCACTGAACATTCTGTGCGAGTTTCAGGTCACATGAACAAGGTCTTGTAAAGTCAATGAATTTTTGCCATATTGGGGGTATTTGTTGAATTACCATCATACATATACCTCTGTAAGTGTATACTATTGGTCTAGTTCATAAAACATGGACATAAGAGTAACCAAGTATCACTGAACATCTTGTGCGAGTTATAGTAGTTGTCAAAGTCAGCACTGCTGATATATTGAATTGCGTGATGCAGGTGAGACTGCCAGAGGCATTCCATTTGTTTTATCATCCATCATCTTATCGCCACACATTGTCTGAAATTGATATCTATTTAATATCATCATCAAACCCGTGTTTATCAATTTATTATAATTTTTTGTGGATTTTCGTGAAATTGGAAACATAATAAAAGATTGTTTTATTCTGAGAGAACTGTAACATCCAAACTGCAAGCCATCCTGGCTACTACCCCCTATTACATTTTAAATTCGTCTATTTAATTGCATTACACCTGTTCACGAATACCCAGCGGCATACACTCAGAATTATTCAATAAAGTTTTGAATAAATTTGACTTACCAAAAAAATATTTATCATTTTTTTATATCATAAGACTAATTATATTGTTGAACTCATGCACATTCATGTACTTCTTGTGCTTGATACAATGCTGTGACCCCCACCCCCCCCTCCTCTGCATCCTTCCCCCATTAGAGCGAAAACAACTCTGCTCTTTCATGAATATTGATTTTTATGTCAAAATCATAAAGTGCACACCATTGGTAATTCAACAAGAACAGATGAATATTCATCGAAGACAGTCTTTAACATTATTATTCATCGCCCGAAGTCAAGAGCCAAGAGCTCTATTGGCAGAATGCACGCTAAGCCCCGCCTATTGTTGGCAACGGCATAGTCTTCTGTTTCCGTGAAATGAAATGGTATGGGGTGGTTGATGCATAGTAATTCAAATCAAGTGGAACAGGTTAAATAAAACACTATGTACGAATCAAGATGTTATACATTCATATGATGTATTCATATATATCAATTGTGTTTTATGCAGAAGGCACTACGACTATCCCAACACCACCCAGGACCACAACAGGTGAGACTGCCTTTCATAATTAACTCTTTGTCTGCCAAGTACACCAATCAGCACAAATCTCACAACAATCCGATTACATTGATTTATACGATGCTATCAATCACAAAAGCTAAGCTCTCTAAGCTGCACTTCCTGCCTTGCCATTGAAAAAGAAATAGTGTAGGCTTAGAGTATTGGGCCTGTACTATTATTCTTTAACAAATGGATTATAAGTAGCTTGTTCTCATATTTTGTAAAAATCTGGGAATGAATAGCCTGTAGGCCTACACTATAGTTTGCCAATTGAAACTTGAAGGTTTCCATTGATCAGAGATATATCTTCTAAACATGAGTAAATATTTATTAAATATACCTCAATAGAAAGCTAATTTCATACTCTACAACTTTATTGGAGAACGTTTTTTCTGTAGAAGAAAAGCATAAAAAAGTTACGGCCATGTAAACTACGCATGAAAAAACCAGAGCACCCATTTCTGGTATCCACAGAATTAATCCAGCAATAGGGGATTCTGTGCACGGCAGACAAAGAGTTAATCATATTTAGTAATAGGGGTCATGATAGATGTTTCATACCATTCCATGATTTGAGTAATGGACATTAAGCTTCAAGATTAATATAAATCAATGTAGTGTTCAATATAAGATATGTGCATCTGAAATGATAAAAGCAAATATTAAAACTGAAAAATAGGGGCCAAGAAGAAGTTGAGTTAGTCAAGAGTTGGGCCAGTGATCTAAAAAGAAATGCTTAAAAATGAAGTAAAACACGCTATACTTTGGTCATAAAAGGATTTGAGCATTTTTTGATTTTGACATGCAAGTCACAATGCCTCTTGACCTTTGCATGAAATAGATGACATGACTCTGTGATCCTTGACCTGGGGCCTGTTTCATAAAGAGCTATGTCATTATGGCAACTACCATGATGGCAACCTTAATTTTGATTGGCTGCTGAGCCCTGTTGCCATAGTAGTTGCCAAAATGACAAAGTTACAATAGTAAGTCCATTATGACATGGGCCACTGAAGTTGTTATGATGTAAATGAATGATTTTGTGAGGGTAACTATCCCATTGACTAGTAAATTATGAGAATTGTACATTTATATTGCACAATGTCTATGTGGATATACTCAACTGAACACTATATATACTTACTGTAGCAGGTGATCAGAATGAAATATTAAAAGATAAGCAAAACATGCAAAATTAAGTCAGAAATAAAGGAAAATGAAGGTTGCCCATTATCTCTAACAATAACATTATAACAAAAGTTCCTTATTTATTGAAAACCCTCTTGAAAAAGACAGGTTTTCATAGGAACTATAAAGCCTGGATGAACTAGGTAGTTATTTTTAATCTTGGGTTCTCTAAAGGTTCCACCTGAATCTGGCATGCAGGAGATTCAAATTTAGGATTGAAATCTTTTAATAAATGTATGTTGTCAACCATATACAATATGCAAATAACTATCATGTCTTTTATCTCCAGTTCCTACAACTACAGTGACTTTAACAGGTAATGACCTTTCTTTGTTATATGGATGATTGTGTATTGTTTCTTGCCTTAATTAGTAAATAGCACTTTGTATCGTATTGAGAAGGTATTTCATCCAATTATTTCCTTTGCATGTATGTGTTCACTCTGATACAGTATACAGTGCGTCCCACAAAAAAAACGAAACCGAGATCTATTGATGATTTATCATATCTTAATCACAAATACAATAGACAAATGACTTACCATTGTAAAGCTAAGGATCTCCTCTTTCATCTGAAATTACTTCTACAGGCTAGCGTTCAAACTCACTTGACTCTCTGTTTTGTTGACGATCAGCCATGCATTAATTTTTTTGTTAACCATGCGATAGCTTCTGTGGGAAACCGGTGAAAACATGTTTATTTCATGAAATTATGGAAATGCAAGCGTTGTTTTGATTGAACTTAACTTTTTACTTCTTGACCATTTTTTGTGATTAAGGTATCAAATAAACAAGCAGATATTGAAGTTTTTAGGCATGTGATTTTCTTTTTGAAATTCAGATACCCCCGCCAAATGAGCTTTTGGTATTCTTTCTTCAAATTGTTTTTGCTCACTCATGCGTGAATGAGGAATAATCTAAGTAATATCAGATGAAAGAGGAGATTATAACTTTTACATTGGTAGGTCATTTGTCTATTGTATTTGTGATTAAGTTATGGTAAATCATCGCTTAATCTCGGTTTCGTGTTTTCTGGGACACACTGTATTTCATATCAGAATAGAATGTAATGATTTGAATGGTATCAGAGTATGGAAATGGGGAAGACAAAGAAAAGTGTCTCCGATACACAAGAGATGACTCCCAGAATTGATTACTGTGAATACACCATAGACATCTTTGATATGAATGGAAGGAAGCTGTTAAGGAATACCACAGGTGAGATAAAAATTGATTTCTTTGTAAGAATTATAATAATAATTTGACCTTTAATTGGTGAGTGACATTATTAAGAAACAATAAACTCTAATGATGATCCAAATCATGAAAATAATGACAATCTGTACATATATTGGCTTTTTGTGCTCATGTGTTTTCCGGAACATTGGATCTGAAGTCATGAATACTTCATTTGAATACAGTGTAGCCATAAGATGTAGATCTTTAGTCTCGAATTTAGTCTAGTTTGTGTGTGTGTTTCTTTAGGATTTCATTTTAAAAATCTAGTTCTGCAAGAATTTTTTGGATAAGTCACAGATGAGATTTGTAGTTTGTGATTCATAAAAATGAAGGGGACATTTGTTATTGTGTTCAAAGGTCAAAGTTCATTTTGAGGTCAACATTAAAGTTTACAGTAAAGACTCTTCTGACAAGTGTTATTCCATCCCATTCATTTCACAATGAAGTTTCAATAAAATTCTCTTGCGTGCCCTCGCAAATCACAATATTTCTGGTTATTTTCATAAGTGGGCGAGACACAAATCACTTGTTTTACATAGCTGCTTTGTTATTGATACTCTGCATTGCATGATTGCATTAGCCTAATAAAAGACATGTCACAGTAGATATGAATAAACATGTGTTCTAATGATACCATCTTAAGTTATAATGATGTATCAATGCAAATGTATTACCCCTCAAATTTGAGTTTGTAAATTTTTTGTAAGGGGTTTAATACAAGCTACTGCATGTATTCATTCTTTTGTAGGTGCATAGGCCTAACATTAAGATAAAACTGAAAATGACAATTACATGTAGATTCAATATAAGTACTTTCCTGTAGACATAGAATGCAATGGTTCAGTGCATCAGGTACAATTTCAAAAGAAATTTACATTCAATTTGGTGTGAGAGTGGAAGACAAAATATTTATTTCAATCCTATATTATGGTTTTGCTTTAGTTTGGGTTTAATACGCTATCACAGGATGAATTATGCTACTTTTCCAGCAGTTTATACATCACCATTTTCATGGTATTGCATCACTGTGGCTTATATATTTGATAGCTGTAGGTGCTGATACTAGTTAGAGCGAGAGATTTTTGTATGTTTCATGTTTTTAATATTTCAAAATAATTTGAACAGGTCTTGAATAATGAGTGTAACATGTCCAGAGTTTTAATACATCCTGTTCTTGCTGTTTAATGCCATTTGATTACTCTGTTGATGGAAATTCCCACCTTTCACATATCTGTATAAATGGTAGCCTGCCACGAGGATTGTCACGTCAACTACACATGCTACGACCAATGGAGTGCGAGCCAATCGGGAGATGCGCCGTGGGAAGGTCCTGCTGAATGCCGCCATATGTTTGGAAGTAAATACAGACCACAGTGCAGATGCCAAGACGGTTATATTAAGGATGATATAAGTTATGGCAATGCCATGCAAATCATGATGAACCTTGGGGGAGTTCATAACACCGGTTTGTGTGTCAAGCCTATTGAAGGAGATTGTATGTTTTGTGAGCATGAATCCCTCCCGTATGGGGTGAGTTCAATGACTAAACATTTTTTTTACAGAGATTGAATGAAAAAAGTATGAATCTGTTTGCCGTAGCAACTTTTTTCGTTTCAATATCTTTTGAAAGTATTAGAGGTTTGCTAATGATGATAACAATAATAATAGGAATTAATCCAGCATCATCTGTCTTGAAATAATCTATTTCGAAGTGTACTGTTATTACTTCGCTGGCCTTAGCTTGGGCTGCCTCAAAGAATATTGGTGTCAGAAAACAAACCAATCTAATGCATTACAGAACTTTGATCTTCATTTCATAATATCTCTTCGATTTTCCAGCCGGAGAGCTACTATAGGGAGAATTGTGAGGTATGCACATGCAAGGAGAATACCACTTCCCAAACGTACTACTTTGAATGTGTACCTACTGATGATGCTACATGCATAAAAGTTACAACCAGTTCTCCAACTGAGAGTTATTCAACTCGAACCCCCACAACTGAGTTAGCTCCAGTAACAACTCTTCCAACAACAGCAGTGAAAGTACCTCGTACTACAACTCCTGTACCCACCAGTACATCATGTAAGTTTGCTGTTTAAAGGTAAATGCTAGTTTTGGTAACGATATTAAAATGAGTTCGTACAGAATCCAATGAAATGACCACGAAAGTGTCTGTTTGTATAGATAAAACGCATGTGCCGAAGGATTCTGGAAGAAATTGTGTAATTGCTGAGAAATCAGCAAATAAGCACAGGATTCGGGTAGGGCGTCGGGTGAAATGCATGCAAGTAAGAAATATTTGAAATACAATGGTTGTGCTTGTAGAATAAATAAGAAACCTTGGGTGTTTCACAAAGATTTAAATACATGTATGACTTGGAGTTGCATTTAAATGGCTAGTTGCGCATGGTGTAAAAGGCATGACAGCATTTGTCAGATCATGCCAAGAGGACGCGCACTACTGCGTATTGATCAATAAGAGAGTGCATTGCATAGCATGTACGCGTCGGCATTTAAGTGCGACCTAAGTCATACTTAAATCTTTGTGAAACACCCCCTAGTGCATTTTTCATGAAGCTGCAAAGTTTTGCATGACTTTACGAACGACAGAAACATGTTCTTGGTGCTAAGTTAGCTACATATGGATATATATTTTAGCACAAGAAAGGGTAACCAGTCATGGCGCAAGCCACTTTTTACTTACAAACAGCTTTATGAAAAACCCACCATGATTAATGTGTTTTTCATGATTTTGTCAGTTTTTATCAGATTACTTTCAGCCTGGCTGACGATAAACAATAATTATAACAATTTTAATAGTAAAGTGACTTATAAAGCACAACATTCTCTCTGCCCAAGGCTCATTAAGAGCTTAGAATTATAAAACGGTTTGAGAAGAATTTAAACGACCCGACAGAGGTACATCTTTTGATGTCTTTAGGAAGGCTTTTCCACATTGAGTATGGAAATTGTATAATTATATCAGTTTAAATTCTTCACATATATTTTGTTTTTTAGTGCCATGCAGTGATGAGTGTCATGTAACATTCAGTTGTGAGGATCAGGCAGCTGTCATGGACACACCATACGTATCACCCTGGACAGCTTTACCTCAGTGCAAGACCTCTTTCTGGGAAGAGGATTTAAAGTGCAGTTGCAAGGCTGGCTTTGTGAAAGACGACACTAGGTCAACGAGGCGGGCGGTCATATTGGAAAATTTAGGCAATGTTTATGAGACTCAAATGTGTGTTGAACCCCTGGTTGGTGACTGTTACTTCTGTGAGCATGATTCGATTAATATTCAGGTCAGTCCATCTCCTCAGCATCAATATTTTAGTTTTTTTTTGTTTTGTTTTTTTGTTTTTTAACGGGGATTCAGTTGTTTTGACTTCTGTATGCCATTAACCTAAGATATTGTTTAACCAACCGAAATATCTACCGAAATCTGCAAGAGGCCAGGGATAGTGGGTTTTTTATGACTGCTTACAATGTCTCAAAATGTTTTAGAAAAATCCCAGCCAATTTGCAAATGAGAGAAAATTATGACATCGCCCACTCACTATTTCTTTTGTATTGTAATGTTATGAAATCTTTTTATTATCTCCTTATAGCATGAGAGAAAGTTTGATTTATTCCTATATGGGTGCCAATTGCCAGTTACATTTTGTACCATGATTTTTATGAAGAGTTCTCTTATGTTGAAAAATTGAAATATAATGTAGATTTCATACAATAGGATACAAAAATAGTGAGTGAGTGACATCATCCGCCAGCTCAATTGCACGCCATTTCTCATTCATATGAAAGTATTGTGAAATTTAAGCATAAATTTCCCTTTTATTCTATGTTCAACAAGAATATTAAACTATTAATAAAACAACAAAAGCAATAATAATGATAAGGATAATAGAGCCTACTTATTAAGTGCTCAGAACCTCCTTAAGTTGCTCTTTGTTTTTAAAGAATGTAAATATACTTATGAACAATAGTAAAGTATAATGTAATGAGAAAAAAATTTGTGTTTTATTGTTATCTTTGTCTCATTACACATTTAGCCCGGAGGTTACTACAGGGAAAATTGTGAAAAGTGCACTTGCAAGAAGAACATAACCAGCGGGGAATATTACTTTGATTGTGAGCCAAGTGATAGCCCTGCTTGCATAAATAGGACAGCTTCCACAGCCAGTCATATTGCTTATACTACACTCCATCCAGCATCAAGTTCCCCCACATCTCGTGAGTCTTTCCTTCCATCCGTCATACTGGATGCATTAAACAGGGATACAATGTTTTTTCCTTTTTTTTGGGTTGCTGTCATGGCGTTAATGCCATTCCTTAGTACCCCATCCCCGGGCAGTATTTCACTCGGATCTTATTTTCGATCAATTATATACATCAAAGTAATGACCAATGGCTAAACTATACGTTATAAGCCCCTGGTATTTTTATTTATAAATTCCATTTGCTGTTTTTTTTTCACCCTAAAAGGACTGGGCTATTTGATGGGGGGGGGGCATGATGGCGCGTTTGCACCGGAATTTGGCACGAACATTCTTTTCCACATCTACAAACTAGTAAAAGATAAATTGAAAACAATTATTTTTATTCATTATTAAAATATGCAAATCTATTCGTGAAAAACATTTGCATATTTTACACCCAATTTCACTTCAAATTTTCTTTTCCAGATGTCATCTTTTAAATCTAATTTAAAGGTTTCCACAAAGAAAAATTGCATAACATGAATTTTTTCCCTGTTGTATTTCTTTTTTTTCTTTTTTTTTATGTAGTTCTTTGTTTTTTCATCTTTTGTTTTTTAGTGTTTTTTTATGGAAATTATTACAGACCATTTAAGAACTAAATTAAAGGCAAAATTAATTAAGCAGACGAATTACAATGAAAAATAATCACCCTTTTATGAATTTCATCTCCCATAGGCTTTGTACACAAAGTATAAATTAGCCATTTTCGGCATGACTTTGTCTTGTAAAAAGTCACGTGACGTTGCGAAGCTATACCCGTATGCTGTGAATTTGATCTAAAAATTTGCGCGAGACTTCAAAGAAAAAGTAATGAAAATTTGTGCCGTTATCTGTTTTCGTTTCAGAAATATCGCTTGAAGCGTCGAGGGGGCCATCATGGCCCTCCCCAGTTCTTTTAGGGTTAATGTAGGATGTTTTTATTTTTATTGCAAGCTATGCATAATGAATTCTTAACCTATGTGCAATTGTTTTTTGGGATTATATTTAGGAAGAAAAAATGCAACTACAGTATCATTTTTAGTATAAACATCATTCCTGATTTATTAGTTGTCACTTATTCATGTCATATATATCTATCTGTAAATGTAGCATATTATCATCATCCATTAATCTGGCATATTGTTTTTTATCCATTTATGTAGCATGTTGTCCTTATCTAGTCATTAATGTAGCATATTGCCATTTTCCATTTATGTAGTATATTATCATTGTACATTAATGTAGCATATTGTCATATTAACATAGAATATTTTTTTATCCATTTATGTAGTATATTGTCATCCACTCATTATTATGTAGCATATGTTCACTATCCATTTATGTAGCAAATTGTCATCATCCATTAATGTAGCATATTGTCACTTTTCATTATCGTAACATCTTTTTATTATCCATTTATGTAGAATATTGTCATTGTCTACTCACTAATGTAGCATATGTTCATTATCCATTTATGTAGCAAATTGTCATCTACGAATGTACATGTCACATACTGTCATTCTCCATTAATGTAGCACATTTGTAATATCCATGTATGTAGCATATCATCATTATCCATTTATGTTGCAAATTGTCATTTATCCAGTAATGTACTAGCATATTGTCATCCATTAATGCTGCATGTTATCCAATATGAGATAGGTTGTATGAGAGAAAGCCTCTGATTGGTCAATTCCCCTATTTTTGCAATTACATAATCCGGTATATGGCCACAATCATGGCATACGTATACCAACAATATTTGCACGGTAGCTTGTGTACAAAATCTCATCATGGTGATGTATCGATCACCTTGAAGAAAACAATTTTACATTACAATAAATCAATCAATAAATATTTGCTTTTTGTTTTGTACAACACCTCAGAATTAGGGAAAAATATGAAAAAGATTGAGTTTTCTCCTGTATTAATATATGAAACAGGAGCAAAAATATTGAAGTAAAAAGCAATATCCCACAAGTGCACATGATAAGGCAGCTAGCCAGCAGGCCACACGCGTATCACACGTTCATTTTTTACTGAGTGCAATAAATTGAATCATATTGTGACATCACCTAAAGCCGTGCAACGATGCATTTTGTAGTTAAGGTAAGTTCAGATATATTTTGATTCATTTTCAATTCATTGTTCCCATCTTATATAACACATAGTACATGCTAAATGTTGTTTAATATAGAATATCATTCGCCCTACATAAATCTTGAATTTCTCTTGTGCTTTTAGATTTCAACTCGGCCGCCGAGCTGAAATATAAATGCAGGCGAGAAATGTTCAATCTATGTACGCTCATACTATGGTATATTGAACTTCTTAGCATGTACTATACATATTAATGTACATGTAGCATATTGTCATTATCCATTCATGTAGCACATTTGTAATATCCATGTATGTAGCATATCGTCATCCATTATTATAGCATATTGTTATTCTCCATTAACGTAGCATATTGTTTCTATCCATCCATGTAGAATATTATCACTATCCATTAATGTAACATACCCACCAATGTAGCATATTGTCATTGTCTATCTATCATTGTAGCTTATAATATACTTTTTATTTAGTGTTTGCATGATGATGTCAAAATTTTGTTTGCAAGTATTTCATAGAAATAGAAAATACCATATTTCAATTTCCTCATCATATAACTACAAGACTATATCGCAAGCCAAAACACAAGAAATGCTATTTGAAATCTGTGAAGAAGAAAAAAAAGTTTCTTGCATTTTCACTGCTGATTAGCAATATCTTTTTTCTTTTTAAACATATATCAATATGCGCTTCTCGATTACCTAATGTGTGATATCAATCTATGTGGTCAGAGTTGAGAGTACATGCATTTGTATGTAAACAAGATCTATTATTTTATTGTTTCTCCAAATGACAAATTGGAAATTTTAAGAAGAATGTGCGTAAAAAAACAACATTTAAAGAAGTTGTGGCTTACATTGAAGAAAAAGCTGTGGAATGTATTTTTGGCCAAGTTTAATTTGCTACTTATTTTGCAAATCTGTTCACCCATATCTGCATTGAGTTTGCATATGGAATATTTAATTGTCATAGCAGTTGTGGCAAAATTAGATGGGTAAAAATGGAAAATTAATTATTATCAATGATTTACTGTCTTTCGATGGATGTTACATTGTATTTGATATTTTATGAGATATGAAAATAAACCAAAACAGAAAGAAAGAAATGTGCTGGCAAATTTCTTGTCCACCTCCTGGACCCTAGGTTGAACCACGTCAACCATCACTGAATGCATGCACTATAGTACTAGCGGGCTCAAATTTCAGCCTGTCTTCTGGAACCGATAGATGGCGCATCGTATTCTGAATTCTGATATGTTATTCTGAATTCTGATTTGTTAAGTAACAGTCACATGTATGTAAATGCATGCATCGCATTTACAAACTTTACATGCATTTTTTATTTTTTTAAGTCAAAGCTCTGTGATTACATATAGGCCTATCCTTTAACATCTCTTGTTTCTTCTGCTTTGTATGGAAAATAAAGTCAAACCATGATGATTTATCTTTGCATCATTTGATCTCATTATTTCTTTCTTATATCATAATTTCATCCTAGTTGTACATGTAATATAGAAATGAACTTGATGCTCTTTGTGTTTCCTTTAATTTTTATCTGAGCGTTACTAATCATGTTGTTCTTTTTGGTGTGGCTTATTTATTTCAAGTTTATACCGATGGTGCTAGGTTACCGGAAGTCGTTCAGAATGTAATAAACATTGGTATGAAATACCATGAATATGTTAACAGCAAAAGTTTGATCCAAAAGTATTATATGTGAGTACATGTATGTAAATATGTTCGAGAAAACCATATCAGACCCAATAAATAATATCACTTTTGGACTGTATTGCAGTATTGAGAATGTTTTCTTTACCGTAATGTGTCCAATGTTTCATTGAAGAGAGGAAAAAATACATACCTGTAGTCTGCAATTAATTTTACAAATTTCAATTGTATGTATACTATAGAAGTTCTATGAAATATATAGGCCTTGTCAATTTCATATTATTGTGATTATTATTTCTAATTGTACGTATTGAAATACAGAACCGACAACTACTGTAACAACGAGTGTTACAACAACTACCACTCCAGCAACCACAACTTCTCCAATGACTACAGTGACAGAAGAAATAACAACTACAGTAACAACAACCGCAAGCACCACAGTTGCTGAAGAGACAACAACTGTTACTACCACCACACCTGAAAGCTCCACTACTCAAACAACTACAACAGTGACAACAACTCGAGGTAGAAATATTAATACAAGATGTGTAGTTCAAGTTCATTTATTTCTTTCCACAACCAAAATACAATGCATACATGTACGATATCAATAAGGTTAAAAGAAAAAACACAACAGGAATAAAAGCTTATGGGCAATGAGCTAAAAAGATATCGAAAATATGGGAAAGAGGTGGTCTGTATAAAAGCAACCCTTGTTAAGCACAGATCACCTTTGATACAACAACAAAATATGTATGATACAATATAATTAAACGTCTGCATTGAAAAAAAAAAGAAAGCAGATAAGAAGCAAGAAAAAAAAGTATATATACATATATATACAGTAATAACATAAAAAAGAACAACTAACTAGAGTAGGGTAGAGGAAGGTAAGTACACACGACAAAACAGGGGCGGGGGGGGGTACTAATCCAGTTGTCTGTAGTAAGTATAAATGAATAAATAACAGATCTAGCATTAATACTTAAATATCGCTATGAGGATTTTTTTAGTTAGACACTCAGAATCAAGAGTTGAAGAGGAGTTTAGGCCTACAGAGATTATATATATAAGTCTAAAACTATACATTATTTACATTACATATATAAATCCAAGAAAAGAAAAAAAAAACAGTCTATAAATAATCCATATACTTGTAGATGCTAGTTTATTAGTGTAGGATTATTACTACCTTAGTCATTTTGCTCAAAACCATTTTGTTTAATTGTTTCATTCATGTTGAGATCCAGAATTGTTTTATGATATGCGACATTGCCCTAATCATTGCCTGCTACATGTAAGTAATCAGTTTTGAGTCAGATAATATCTTTAAAGTGCAAGTCTGTTGATCTATGCCATTCAAGACTCTAAGATAGTGCCTTTGGATTTGAAACGGAAGTCTTGGATTAAACTTATTTCCTTTGCATGTTAGGTAATTTTAATAATTAAGGTGCCTTTTGTGAATGTTGTTTCATGTTAAATAAAAAAATAGCAAAATATTAGTTTATTGTGAAAAACAGCTGTGCTGATTCCAGGTTTTCAAAAGTATTCTTAGCTACAATGAATCGTTTTTGAAATTTTTTGCAAACAATTTTGACAAATCTTAGTGCAATTTTGATGTGCTAGTAATCTATCCATGCAGTGTATCCATGTTTATTCTTCTATAGTTATATAGTTTTTATGACTTTTGTCAAGCATATTAATATAAGCTAATTAAATTATGATTGAATTTCTCAATTTTACCTTGATTTGATGATAATATCGGCATTCATATGTTTGCTGCATGGCTCAATATACTATTTTTATTGCTTAAATATCCTCAATAATAGAGATGTCTTGTATAAATTGGTTTGATCCTTCTCTCTGGACTAATTTTTAAATTTTTTCCTAGGTGCTCACTAAGAGATGTTGCGTATGCCATTACATCTAACATAAGATTGCACAAGTCATTATGATGGTTCATCTGAGAAGTTCAATGAAATATATAGGCTTATTTTGATGCTATAAATGTATCTCTTATTCTTTTAACTTGAAATTCATGATATTTCTTTAACAGAATGTTATGATGTTCTGAGCGAGGACCTCACTAAAGACAGTACTAGATCCTACACTGTACGCTTGCCATCGTCAACAGCTGATATTTCCGCAATCGAGGTTACTCCCAATTTATCAGTAGTCAAGAATGTATCTCTCTCTGTTGAGGTGACAACAGATGGTGATAATTATGAGGATGTTACAAGTCAGACAAATCTTCTCACCAGAAACGTCCAGGATGCACAGGTACAAATATTGCTTCAATTATATGCTTTATCTCATATCAGTAACAGGAAAGTTTTAAGTGGCAAATGTACTCTCTCACTGCTCTTGATGTTTATTCATTGACGTGAATGAATTGGCCGCTACTATTTCCTTTCCCTTGATAATTGTTTCTTTTTGGTAAAGAGTAAAATTGAAAGCAATGTTAAATTGCATAGTCTCTTTGCATAATTTTGGGTGGTCTGGGTCAGTTGGGATAATTTTGAGTGTGGTTTAGATCTTTTGAAGGAATTTTATTATCATTTTGAAATTTTTCATTTTCACTTTATCTTTTTCTACTGTAGGGAAATCCCAGTACGACTGAACGCTATGTACAGTTAGATGGAACTGTAACTGTGGAAATCAGCTTCTCCGAAAGACTTACGTCAAGTCGTGCAGTTCGAATAATTTTTACGGAGGATACAGACATCACTTCCATGACTTTGCATGGCTGCAATGAAAGTAAATAATATTTATATTTGCTTAATCTCAGATGAGAACTCATGAATAATTTTGAGCAAAAGAGTAATGATGACATTGATTTATTCATTTAGTTATTTTGCCTTTGTTGTTTTAATTTTATGTCTGACTAAAATTGGGAATAAAGGTTTGTCCTTTGACTGCAGTAGTGCTTTTCAAATTGACATCAACTTTTCACTGAAAGCTACATGTGTGTAGTAAGATAACTAATAAAATTGTCTTCACGGTATCATTTCTACTAGGTCCGGTTACAACAACTACAACATCAGTCCCAGAAACTACCACCCCATCTACAACATCTGGTAGGTTAAGGCAATTGCTCTGTCATTTATTTTGGAATTATATGATAGGGCTAGAACGCTGCAACAGTTGTCTTTTTATTCAAATTTTAGTCTGGCTATTATGAGGTACATTACTTTGATTTATTGCCTCGCCCACCAAAGGTGAAGGCGAGACTAAGGGATCCAAATGTTGTCCAACCTTCACAAACCTTCAATATCACATACATGTAACTCCACAACCGTAAGTCGCTTTTCAACCAAACTAAGATGGTAGATGGACTTGGGGGACCTGCATGTTATGCTGCAGTCTGAGGTCACATGGTAAGGTCAAAGGTCATTTTCAGGTCAACATTAATGTTTACATGCAAGACTGACTTATGGCACCTGACTCCGCAACCGGAAGTCACTTTTCAACAAAACTTGGTTGGCAGATGTACTTAGGCGACCTGCATGTTATGCTGCAATCAGAGGTCACATTGTAAGGTCAAAGGCCATTTTCAGGCAAACATTAATACGTGCAAGACTCTTATGACAAATATTATTCCATCCCAGTCATTTCACAATGAAGTTTCGATTTAATTCTCTTGCGTGCCCTCGCAAATCATGATATTTCTGGTTATTTTCATAAGTGGGCGAGACATAAAAATTGCTTTTGCATTGTAAATTTCATATTATTGTGATTATTATTTCTAATTTTATGTATTAAAATACAGAACCGACAACTACTGTAACAACAAGTGTTACAACAACTACCACTCCAGCAACCACAACTTCTCCAATGACTACAGTGACAGAAGAAATAACAACTACAGTAACAACAACTGCAAGCACCACAGTTGCTGAAGAGACAACAACTGTTACTACCACCACACCTGAAAGCTCCACTACTCAAACAACTACAACAGTGACAACAACTCGAGGTAGAAAGATTAATACAAGATGTGCAGATGCTAGTTTATTAGTGTAGGATTATTACTACCCTTAGTCATTTTGCTCAAAACCATTTTGTTCAATTGTTTCATTCATGTTGAGATCCAAAATTGTTTTATGATATGCAACATTGCCCTAATCATTGCCTGCTACATGTAAGTAATCAGTTTTGAGTCAGATAATATCTTTAAAGTGCAAGTCTGTTGATCTATGCCATTCAAGACTCTAAGATAGTGCCTTTGGATTTGAAACGGAAGTCTTGGATTAAACTTATTTCCTTTGCATGTTAGGTAGTTTTAATAATTAAGGTGCCTTTTGTGAATGTTGTTTCATGTTAAATAAAAAAATAGCAAAATATTAGTTTATTGTGAAAAACAGCTGTGCTGATTCCAGGTTTTCAAAAGTATTCTTAGCTACAATGAATCGTTTTTGAAATTTTTTGCAAACAATTTTGACAAATCTTAGTGCAATTTTGATGTGCTAGTAATCTATCCATGCAGTGTATCCATGTTTATTCTTCTATAGTTATATAGTTTTTATGACTTTTGTCAAGCATATTAATATAAGCTAATTAAATTATGATTGAATTTCTCAATTTTACCTTGATTTGATGATAATATCGGCATTCATATGTTTGCTGCATGGCTCAATATACTATTTTTATTGCTTAAATATCCTCAATAATAGAGATGTCTTGTATAAATTGGTTTGATCCTTCTCTCTGGACTAATTTTTAAATTTTTTCCTAGGTGCTCACTAAGAGATGTTGCGTATGCCATTACATCTAACATAAGATTGCACAAGTCATTATGATGGTTCATCTGAGAAGTTCAATGAAATATATAGGCTTATTTTGATTCTATAAATGTATCTCTTATTCTTTTAACTTGAAATTCATGATATTTCTTTAACAGAATGTTATGATGTTCTGAGCGAGGACCTCACTAAAGACAGTACTAGATCCTACACTGTACGCTTGCCATCGTCAACAGCTGATATTTCCGCAATCGAGGTTACTCCCAATTTATCAGTAGTCAAGAATGTATCTCTCTCTGTTGAGGTGACAACAGATGGTGATAATTATGAGGATGTTACAAGTCAGACAAATCTTCTCACCAGAAACGTCCAGGATGCACAGGTACAAATATTGCTTCAATTATATGCTTTATCTCATATCAGTAACAGGAAAGTTTTAAGTGGCAAATGTACTCTCTCACTGCTCTTGATGTTTATTCATTGACGTGAATGAATTGGCCGCTACTATTTCCTTTCCCTTGATAATTGTTTCTTTTTGGTAAAGAGTAAAATTGAAAGCAATGTTAAATTGCATAGTCTCTTTGCATAATTTTGGGTGGTCTGGGTCAGTTGGGATAATTTTGAGTGTGGTTTAGATCTTTTGAAGGAATTTTATTATCATTTTGAAATTTTTCATTTTCACTTTATCTTTTTCTACTGTAGGGAAATCCCAGTACGACTGAACGCTATGTACAGTTAGATGGAACTGTAACTGTGGAAATCAGCTTCTCCGAAAGACTTACGTCAAGTCGTGCAGTTCGAATAATTTTTACGGAGGATACAGACATCACTTCCATGACTTTGCATGGCTGCAATGAAAGTAAATAATATTTATATTTGCTTAATCTCAGATGAGAACTCATGAATAATTTTGAGCAAAAGAGTAATGATGACATTGATTTATTCATTTAGTTATTTTGCCTTTGTTGTTTTAATTTTATGTCTGACTAAAATTGGGAATAAAGGTTTATCCTTTGACTGTAGTAGTGCTTTTCAAATTGACATCAACTTTTCACTGAAAGCTACATGTGTGTAGTAAGATAACTAATAAAATTGTCTTCACGGTATCATTTCTACTAGGTCCGGTTACAACAACTACAACATCAGTCCCAGAAACTACCACCCCATCTACAACATCTGGTAGGTTAAGGCAATTGCTCTGTCATTTATTTTGGAATTATATGATAGGGCTAGAACGCTGCAACAGTTGTCTTTTCATTCAAATTTTAGTCTGGCTATTATAAGGTACATTACTTTGATTTATTGCCTCGCCCACCAAAGGTGAAGGCGAGACTAAGGGATCCAAATGTTGTCCAACCTTCACAAACCTTCAATATCACATACATGTAACTCCACAACCGTAAGTCGCTTTTCAACCAAACTAAGATGGTAGATGGACTTGGGGGACCTGCATGTTATGCTGCAGTCTGAGGTCACATGGTAAGGTCAAAGGTCATTTTCAGGTCAACATTAATGTTTACATGCAAGACTGTCTTATGGCACCTGACTCCGCAACCGGAAGTCACTTTTCAACAAAACTTGGTTGGCAGATGTACTTAGGCGACCTGCATGTTATGCTGCAATCAGAGGTCACATTGTAAGGTCAAAGGCCATTTTCAGGCAAACATTAATACGTGCAAGACTCTTATGACAAATATTATTCCATCCCAGTCATTTCACAATGAAGTTTCGATTTAATTCTCTTGCGTGCCCTCGCAAATCATGATATTTCTGGTTATTTTCATAAGTGGGCGAGACATAAAAATTGCTTTTGCATTGTAAATTTCATATTATTGTGATTATTATTTCTAATTTTATGTATTAAAATACAGAACCGACAACTACTGTAACAACAAGTGTTACAACAACTACCACTCCAGCAACCACAACTTCTCCAATGACTACAGTGACAGAAGAAATAACAACTACAGTAACAACAACCGCAAGCACCACAGTTGCTGAAGAGACAACAACTGTTACTACCACCACACCTGAAAGCTCCACTACTCAAACAACTACAACAGTGACAACAACTCGAGGTAGAAAGATTAATACAAGATGTGCAGATGCTAGTTTATTAGTGTAGGATTATTACTACCCTTAGTCATTTTGCTCAAAACCATTTTGTTCAATTGTTTCATTCATGTTGAGATCCAAAATTGTTTATGATATGCAACATTGCCCTAATCATTGCCTGCTACATGTAAGTAATCAGTTTTGAGTCGGATAATATCTTTAAAGTGCAAGTCTGTTGATCTGTGCCATTCAAGACTCTTGGATAGTGCCTTTGGATTTGAAATGGAAGTCTTGGATTAAACTTATTTCCTTTGCATGTTAAATAATTTTAATAATTAAGGTGCCTTTTGTGAATGTTGTTTCATGTTAAATAAAAAAGTAACAGAATACTAGTTTATTGTGAAAAACAGCTTTGCTGATTCCAGGTTTTCAAAATTTCTCTTAGCTACAATGAATCGTTTTGAATTTTTTTGCAAACACTTTTTTGACTAATTGTAGTGCAATTTTGATGTGCTAGTATTTTATCCATGCAGTGTATCCCTTTTTATTCTTCTAAAGTTATATAGCTTTTATGACTTTTGTCAAGCATATTAATATAAGGTAATTGAATTATGATTGAATTTCTAAATTATACCTTGATTTGATAATAATATCGGCATTTATTTGTTTGCTTCATGGCTCAATTTACTCTTTTTATTGCTTAAATATTCTCAACAATAGAGATGTCTTCTATAAATTGGTTTGATCCTTCTCTCTGGATTAATTTGTAGATTTTTTCCTAGGTGCTCACTAAGAGATGTTGTGTATGCCATTACATCTAACATAAGATTGCACAAGTCATTATGATGGTTCATCTGAGAAGTTCAATGAAATATATAGGCCTATTTTGATGCTATAAATGTATCTCTTATTCTTTTAACTTGAAATTCATGATATTTCTTTAACAGAATGTTATGATGTTCTGTCCGAGGACTTCACTAAAGACAGTACTAGATCCTACACTGTACGCTTGCCATCGGGAACAGCTGATATTTCCGCAGTCGAGGTTACTCCCAATTTATCAGTAGTCAAGAATGTATCTCTCTCTGTTGAGGTGACAACAGATGGTGAGAATTATGAGGATGTTACAAGTAAGACAAATCTTCTCGCCAGAAACGTCGAGGATGCACAGGTACAAATATTGCTTCAATTATATGCTTTATCTCATTTCAGTAACAGGAAAATTTTAAGTGGCAAATGCACTCTCTCTGCTCTTGATGTTTATCCACTGACATGAATGAATTGGTCGCCACTTTTTCCTTTCCCTTGATAATTGATTCTTTGGGGTGAATAGTCAAAATTGAAAGCAATGTCAAATTGCATAGTCTCTCTGCAAAATTTTGGGTGGTCTGGGTCAGTTGGGATAATTTTGAGTGTGGGTAGATCTTTTGAAGGAATTTTATTATTTTGAAATTTTTCATTTTTATTTTATCTTTATCTACTGTAGGGAAATCCCAGTACGACTGAACGCTATGTACAGTTAGATGGAACTGTTACTGTGGAAATCAGCTTCTCCGAAAGACTTACGTCCAGTCGTGCAGTTCGAATAATTTTTACGGAGGATACAGACATCACTTCCATGACTTTGCACGGCTGCAATGAAAGTAAATAATATTTATATTTGCTCAATCTCGGATGAGAACTCGTGAATAATTTTGAGCAAAAGAGTAATGATGACATTGATTCATTCATTTAGTTATTTTGCCTTTGTTGTTTAAATTTTATGTCTGACTAAAATTGGGAATAAAGGTTTATCCTTTGACTGTATAGACGTTTAAGTAGTGCTTTTCAAATTGACATCAACTTTGCACTGAAAGCTACATGTATTTAAGATAACTAATATAATTGTCTTCATGATATTATTTCTACTAGGTCTGGTTACAACAACTACAACATCAGTCCCAGAAACTACCACCCCATCTACAACATCTGGTAGGTTAACCCTAAATAGACTGGGCTATTTCGACGCCTAAGAAGACTGGGGGGGCTGATTCAGCTCCCCCTTTTGATCTCGGCTGTCGATCGCGCGATCGCGACGAAAATTGGCACAAGCATTACCCATGGCATTAACTACAAAACTATAACATCAAATTCTGCAAAAAATCTCATGTCTCATTAATTATGCTAATTTATGCGTAAAATCATAAGTTTGCTCTAATCAATAAAATAATGCCCCTGAAATGCTATTTTTTGTTTCACATACTCTAGATAGGCATCTGATCAAATTGATTTTAAAAAAATTTCAAAATCACATTTATTTTCTTATATATTCTATTGTTTTCTAAATTTCTTATGTATTTCTTTGTTTTTCGACTTTTTGTTTTTTTATTGTTTTTTCAATGGAAATTGTCAGGGACTTTATTTTGACCATAAACAAGATAAACTTATGATGTGGAAGAGGTTCATCGTGGTGAAGGATTGAGTAGAAGAAATAACCAGTTGTCTCACTACGTTTGCTACATCGTGAGACAACTGGTTATTTCTTCTACTCAAGATAAACTTAATTGATTTTAAGCAGTAAAAGGAAAAATAATGATACATTTATGAATTTTGGCTAAGAACACTATTTGCATTGGATTTGTACACAAATTCACGTTTTTGAGTAACTTGGGGTCTGCATGCACTTACGAAATGTTGGGTAATTTTGAAACGGCGTACCCGGGGGTAACAATTTTGGTCTCAAAAGTTGCGGGAGACTTGAAAGTAAAAAGTCAGCGAGCGACGCGGTCAAAAAATTTCGTACGGCGGATTTATCGCGAAAAATGTCGAGGGGGGGGCTGATTCAGCCCCAGTCTTTTTAGGGTTAAGGCAATTGCTCTGTCATTTATTTTGGAATTATATGATAGGGCTAGAACGCTGCAACAGTTGTCTTTGCATTCAAATTTTAGTTTAGCTATTATGAGGTACATTTATTTACTTTGATTTAGTGTCTCGCCCACCAGAGGTGAAGGCGAGACTATACGGGATGTCGTCCAACCGTCACAAACCTGTAATAACACATAACTCCACAACTGTAAGTCGCTTTTCAACTAAACTTGGCTGGTAGATGGACTTGGGATATCTGCATGTAATGTTGCAGTCGGAGGTCACATGGTAAGGTCAAAGGTCATTTTCAGGTCAACGTTACCGTTTACATGCAAGACTGTCTTATGACACCAAATTCCGCAACCGTAAGTCACTTTTCAACCAAACTTGGATGGTAGATGGACTTGGGGGATCTGCATGTAATGCTGCAGTCGGAGGTCACATGGTAAGGTCAAAGGTCATTTTGAAGTCAACGTTAAAGTTTACGTGCAAGGCTCTTATGACAAACTGTGTTAATCCATCCCAGTCATTTCACAATGAAGTTTCGATATAAGTCTCTTGCGTGCCCTCGCAAATCATGATATTTCTGGTTATTTTCATAAGTGGGCGAGACACAAAATTGCTTTTGCCTTGTCAATTTCATATTATTGTGATTATTATTTCTAATTATATGTATTAAAATACAGAACCGACAACTACTGTAACAACAAGTGTTACAACAACTACCACTCCAGCAACCACAACTTCTCCAATGACTACAGTGACAGAAGAAATAACAACTACAGTAACAACAACCGCAAGCACCACAGTTGCTGAAGAGACAACAACTGTTACTACCACCACACCTGAAAGCTCCACTACTCAAACAACTACAACAGTGACAACAACTCGAGGTAGAAAGATTAATTCAAGATGTGCGGATGCTAGTTTATTAGTGTAGGATCATTACTACCCTTAGTCATTTTGCTCAAAACCATTTTGTTCAATTGTTTCATTCATGTTGAGATCCAGAATTGTTTTATGATATGCGACATTGCCCTAATCATTGCCTGCTACATGTAAGTAATCAGTTTTGAGTCGGATAATATCTTTAAAGTGCAAGTCTGTTGATCTATGCCATTCAAGACTCTAAGATAGTGCCTTTGGATTTGAGATTGAAGTCGTGAATTAAACTGATTTCCTTCGCATGTTCAGTAATTTTAATAATTAAGGTGCCTTTTGTGAATGTTGTTTCATGTTAAATAGAAAAGTAACAGAATACTAGTTTATTTTGAAAAACAACTTTGCTACTTCCAGGTTTTCAAAATTTCTCTTAGCTACAATGAATCGTTTTTGAAATGTTTTGCAAACAATGTTTTGACAAATTGTAGTGCAATTTTGATGTGCTAGTATTCTATCCATGCAGTGTATCCCTTTTTATTCTTCTAAAGTTATATAGTTTTTATGACTTTTGTCAAGCATACTAATATAAGGTAATTGAATTATGATTGAATTTCTAAATTCTATCTTGATTTGATAATAATATCGGCATTTATTTGTTTGCTTCATGGCTCAATTTACTCTTTTTATTGCTTAAATATTCTCAACAATAGAGATGTCTTCTATAAATTGGTTTGATCCTTCTCTCTGGACTAATTTGTAAATTTTTTCCTAGGTGCTCACTAGGAGATGTTGTGTATGCCATTACATCTAACATAAGATTGCACAAGTCATTATGATGGTTCATCTGAGAAGTTCTATGAAATATATAGGCCCATTTTGATGCTATAAATGTATCTCTTATTCTTTTAACTTGAAATTCATGATATTTCTTTAACAGAATGTTATGATGTTCTGTCCGAGGACCTCACTAAAGACAGTACTAGATCCTACACTGTACGCTTGCCATCGGGAACAGCTGATATTTCCGCAATTGAGGTTACTCCCAATTTATCAGTAGTCAAGAATGTATCTCTCTCTGTTGAGGTGACAACAGATGGTGAGAATTATGAGGATGTTACAAGTCAGACAAATCTTCTCACCAGAAACGTCGAGGATGCACAGGTACAAATATTGCTTCAATTATATGCTTTATCTCATATCAGTAACAGGAAAATTTTAAGTGGCAAATGTACTCTCTCTGCTCTTGATTTTTATCCATTGACATGAATGAATTGGTCGCCACTATTTCCTTTCCCTTGATAATTGATTCTTTGGGGTGAATAGTCAAAATTGAAAGCAATGTCAAATTGCATAGTCTCTCTGCAAAATTTTTTGTGGTCTGGGTCAGTTGGGATAATTTTGAGTGTGGGTAGATCTTTTGAAGGAGTTTTATTATTTTGAAATTTTTCATTTTTATTTTATCTTTATCTACTGTAGGGAAATCCCAGTACGACTGAACGCTATGTACAGTTAGATGGAGCTGTTACTGTGGAAATCAGCTTCTCCGAAAGACTTACGTCCAGTCGTGCAGTTCGAATAATTTTTACGGAGGATACAGACATCACTTCCATGACTTTGCATGGCTGCAATGAAAGTAAATAATATTTATATTTGCTCAATCTCGGATGAGAACTCGTGAATAATTTTGAGCAAAAGAGTAATGGTGACATTGATTCATTCATTTAGTTATTTTGCCTTTGTTGTTTAAATTTTATATCTGACTAAAATTGGGAATAAAGGTTTATCCTTTGACTGTATGGATGTTTACGTAGTGCTTTTCAAATTGACATCAACTTTGCACTGAAAGCTACATGTATATAAGATAACTAATATAATTGTCTTCATGGTATTTTTTCTATTAGGTCCGGTTACAACAACTACAACATCAGTCCCAGAAACTACCACCCCATCTACAACATCTGGTAGGTTAAGGCATATGAAAGAATTGACATAATTTTATTTTTGTTGGTTTACTTCATTTAAAGAAAACTCTGATAGAATGATTGATTGAAGAGCCTGTGTATGTATGTTTTTATTATTATCACCAAGTTCCATTTTAAACCCTAAAACTAGCCGCCATTTTAAATCTAATTGCGGGTATGATTAAAACATTAACACAAGGCAGCCCGGTTCTGTTTATACATGTAGTTCTCTGTTTTTTTTTGTTAATTTTCCAATTGAACTTTTGACTCTTTCCATTCTACCTTAATTTCCCGCTGTTAATTGTTTGCTATTTTGTCATCTGTGTCGTTTATTTCCCTTTCTTACTGATCCCGCAAAAATTTCGAACTGACCGGAAAAAAACACTCACAGAAAACTGTTTTTATCACTTTCCTGTCATCAAATTCACTTATTTTTTTTCAAAGAGTAATTATAAAACATGGAGTAATCTGAAAATGAAAAAAAATCTCCAAAATTTTGACTTTTTTATTAGTTTGTTGAATTTCTAGGAATTTTGATTTTGCGACTTCTCTCTCATTTGGGTGTGATGAGTCACATATCTAATGACATTTCTTTTTCTATTCTATCTAAATTCATAATTATATCATTATTTTCATTTTGCTCAATTTAAGATGAATTAATGTATGGTTTCATGTGACTGAAACAGTATCAAAAACAATTTCCATTGAAAAAAAAGGAAAAAGCTAGATTAACAACAACCAACCAAAAAAATATAAGACAGTCAATAAATAATAAAATACATGAGATAATATTAATACTAATTTTATGCACATTACATTAGTATACAACGTAGCATTTCTGAACACAAAAAATAGCAGTTTCAGAGACTTATTTTATATATTAAGAGTCTCATTCTTTGTTCACTCATATAATTCTCATAAAATTTATTTCTATGACAAATGTAAGAAACAGTGATCAAAAGATGGATATGGAATTCCAGCGTAAAGATACTTCTCTGGCTGTTGGTCAAATTGATTTAACAAACTTTTTGTCCCTCCGTGTAAACAAATTCAAAATTTGGATTTGGATCATGTTCACTTATACATGCAAACTTAACCCATGTCCTATTCAATATAGAAATCTTCCATTTCTCTTTGACAGAACTTTCAACAACACCAAGTGATATAGGTGATGCAGGTAGGTTCACCATAAATCTGTTAAAATAAGGATATAATCAGTTGAAATCAAACAAGAGGAACCCACACGAACTATAATCTTTCTTAACAAGCCCTTGACACTAGTTTGCAGTCTGCCATTAAAAGACACCATTTGATACACATGCCTCTTTGCTTCTTTTTTCCCCTCTCTTTTTATGTGCTTACAAAGTTCATCTGTTTTTTATATGTATTATAAATATAGCTATACAACCTATGTAAAGTTGAGTAACACATGTTATTTCATTCATTGTTCCCTTATAGATGGATCTCCCCCATCAAGGACTAGACCAACTGGTAATTTAAAATGCTCTACTTTGATCTTAAAGTGTTTCCTTTAAAATAATCTTTGTTATATTTGGATTATAATTGATTGTTTTTGCAAAATCTGAACAATATTTATTTCATGTTTTCATTGGTATCAGGGGATACATGTAGGGATGTGTAATGTTGTGTATGTCATCATATTTAACACCAAATATTTGATGTACAAACATTATATTTGAGCACTGGAATCTGTACTAGAGAAACTTATCAAACCCCATAAAGATATCAGCATGTCCGGCTGTATATCAGAATTTATATTCAATGACACTTTATTAACCACTTGACTGCTATAGGCTGTATTGCGTACTGACCCCTAAATGGGACTACAATTTGGGACTACAACCAACAGCAACTTGGGAGAACAAATTCTTAATAATCACATCGCTTTCCTTAACACTATTTCCAATATCCATTAAAAAAATCATCCTCCCCTTCTGACCCAGATCTTTTACTAAATTTATCACTCCTATCGTCAGAAAGTTTCGTCATAATCCTTCTGTTTCACTTCTCAACTCCGAGTCGCCATTTTCAACTGAGCATCATACACTTTCACTATGGCAAAGTGAATACAAACATTTATAAATCACTGTAAAAGTTTCGATAACTTTTGTGGAATATCGCCATCTAGTGTCCATAGTCTAGAATTTGATATACACGCGCTGTTTTTATCTTAGGGGTATTAACACCGCGGTGCTGACGCCTCAAACAGAAGATAGGTCAAGCACGTAATATTATGTGCCTCGCACAGATCATACACTCGCCCAGCACGTAATATTACGTGCTACGCAGTCATGTGGTTAAGAAGGGAAATAAATGGGCCAAGTATAAGTAATACAGAGATGTGCTTTTGGTATGCTAGAGAGTTGAGTTCGTGCTATACTATAATAACTAGTTTTATTATAATTTTTGGATGATCCTATTGAGGACCAACAATTGCCCACGAAAGATGCATGGGGTAACATTAAACTTACATGTAATACACACTTCTTTTTCGCCATGGAAACCTTCACAAGTTACATTATAATTTTTGTATTATATTTATCATCATTGTTGTAAATCGTGTTTATTAAAATATTAAACTGCTCCAACCACTACAGTGACAGAGGAAACAACAACTACTGTCACGACAACAGCAAGCACCACAGTTTCTGAAGAGACAACAACTGTTACTACAACCACACCTGAAAGCTCCACCACTCAGACAACTACAACAGTAACAACAACTCCAGGTATTCACCAGGACATTGCAAACATTTTCTTCTCATACTTGAACCTTTCTTGTTTGTCTATGTGTTAGTTTTTTCAACTTTGAAAAGATCTAATGATTAGTATTGTTTATTACTTTGAAGTACACCTTTTTTTTATATTAATATCCTTGTTTGTACATTAGTTTTTCTATGTGCTGACTCATGTGTAACTATATTTTTCTAAAATATGCTAGTTAACCTAGAATTGTTGATACTATTTATTGTTTATCATTAATTTTTAATTATTTTGTCGAAACAATTCTAATATGAAGGGGGGTTAATTTCTGTATTTGTTACAAACCTTAAACTTAAAAATTTGCATGATGACCATAGCCAATGTAGTGTGACCCCTTGATGATAAATAGGAAATTGAATTTAAGTCAAATAAACAAGTTATTGGGTATTCCCTTTTTCTCAAGGCATAAAATTCATCAGCCTGTTCATTGCTCAAAACCACTTTGATGTATATACAAAGCTAATCAACAATATCCATTAAAAAATAAGAAAAGCTGCCTCAACAACCCAAAAAAAGACATATGAATTTCAAGAAGAAATTATATACTCGAGAAAATATTGTGATATTAATATTTTTGTGTACATTGCATACAACAAACAATTTTTTTAACACAGATATACATATATCTCTATAGGCATAAATAATCCAGGCACAAAGAATTTCTTCACACAGAAAGAGGAGTTCTTTGTTCACGCATATATTATTGTAATTCTTATGAAATTTATTTCTATGACAAATGTGAAGAACAGTGGTCAAAAGATGGATATGGGATTTCAGCATAAAGATACTTCTCTGGCTGTTGGTCAATTAGTGTACTAAAGAGACTTTATTTAACAAGATTTGTGTCCTTCCGTACACAATAATTCAGAAATTAGGATGTGAAACATGTTAACTTACCTCATGTCCTATTCTACAAAAGTAATCAACAGAAAATCATCCATTTCTCTTTGACATTGACAGAACTGTCAACAGAACCAATTGATACTGGCGATGGAGGTAGGTTCCCAATTTCTCTCCATCATCCATTTAAGATATTGATATCATTCAGTTGAAATCAAACAAGAGGAGCCAATATAAAATGTAATCTTCCAAACAAGCTTATGACACCAGTTTGCAGTCTGCCATTAAAAGTCATCATTTAATACACCTGCCTCTTTTCTTGAATTTTCCCTCACTTATGATGTGCTTACAAAGTAAAGGTAAAGTGGAATAACACTGTGTATTTCATATATTTTTTTTTGTTATATCTGTCCAGTATTGATTCATATTTTCTTTGATATTAGGAGATACATGTATGGATGTGTAGGTCATCTTATTGAACACCAAATGTTTGATATCCAAACATATTTGAGTACAGAAATCTATTCCAGAGAAATATATACATTATCAAACCCAATAAAGATTTCAGCATTTCTGACTGTATATCAGAAATTATATACAATGATTCTTAAATGAGAAGGGAAAATAAATGTTTGAATGTATTAATTATACAGAGATGGGATTTGGCATGCCAGGTCATGGAATCAGTGGGATACTGTTATGATTAAATTGTTCTCATAACTTATGGGTGGTCCTTTTAAAAACCAACAATTGCCCACAAAATATTCTTAGTACACACTTCTTTTCCATGGAAACCTTCACAATTTACATCATAATTTTTGTATTATTTTCATTGTCATCATTGCTGTAAATCATTTTTTATTAAAATATATTGTAGAGCCTACAACTACTGTCACAACAACAAGTGTTACAACCACTACTTTGCCAGCAACCACAACTGCTCCAACCACTACAGTGACAGAGGAAACAACAACTACTGTCACGACGACAGCAAGCACCACAGTTTCTGAAGAGACAACAACTGTTACTACCACCACACCTGAAAGTTCCACTACTCAGACAACTACAACATTCACAACTCAAGGTATTTAAACAATTTCTTCATTGGAACTAGTCATATAGAGTGAACTGTTCCTTTTTCGTATTTTGTTTATTTTTAAAATTTGGAAATATTCTAATAATTACTATTGTTTGTTAATTTTAATTGCAACTTGTTTGTGAATTGATGTCCTATTCCTTTTTTATTACTATGTGATGACTTATGTACAAGTTTTGTTTTCTACAATAACCTGTTCTAGAATTGCCATTTTTTTTTATTTGGTGAAAACAAAATTTGTATAAAAATTGCCATTTAAACAGGGTGGGAAGATACTATCTGTTTTTTATATCCATATAGCCATAAAAAAAAAATAGTCCATGAACATAGTAGCATCATAAGTTGAAAATTCAGACTACATTCTAAATTGGAAGCCCAAAAAACAACTCTAGGTATTCACCATGACATTCAAAGCATTTCATACATGAGGATGAAGTATATTTTGTTTTGAAAGAAAAATTACTTCTATATTGTACTTCAATAAAATCACCTATTTAGTTTATCAATGTCAAAGCTTCTTCAAGATTCAAGGGTCTACCGATTTGCAAGTTTTATCAATTCAAATCACTCTTTTCATTTTGATATCTTTTCTGGCCCTGTCTTTTCCTATAACATCTTCTGTACAGTTGTGCTAGATAACTATGAGGATGACTTGGGTAGTGTGAATGTTTCGATCACCCCAACTGATGGGAATATCAGTGACAGTACTTTATTCTTGAAGGATTTAAGACGCTATCAAATAAAAAGAAATGCAACAAAGTATGAATGTTTTGTATCTTCTGATGACAGGTATATCAGAAAATTTGTAAAACTTAACCCTTTTTTCTGTCATCTGCTTTTATTCTAGATGAGTGTGAGGAGCAGGACTTGGATAAATTGAATGTTATAATCACCCTTATCCCTACTGATGGAAATGGTAATAGCAGTACTAATGGTATAATTACACTGGAGTCCGAAGTCCCTAAGTTCACTGTATCACTTTCTTCCCCTGGGAACACAATAACAGTGAATGCGCTGACTTTGTCTGAGCAGGGTGAAGGAGGAAACAACGATGCAGTACGGAGGGTTCGCATCTCAAATATTGTGAGCAGTACAGGAGAAGTTGATACGGAGGAATATCCTGTTAACTCCACTACTCTTGAAAGTGGAATGTTTGTAGTGCGAAATACATTTAATGATGAATCTGTGGAATCTTTTGACATTGAAGTACTGGATATCACCAGCATGCCTATAACCATAAACGTGACAGTCAGAGGATGCCTTGAATTAGGTGAATAGTTTGACTTCAGCATAATACATTATTTTATGTTTAAAAATAGGCAGCTATTGCTTATCCTGCTAATCCTGTACGACAGTTATTGAGAAAGCCTATGTATAAGATTTGGTTTTGCCATGAGTATTTCCCTAGACTGTGAGTGATATTAAGGAAATTGATACCATGACCACACCTTAAAGCTCCACAACTGACACAAATACAGTGGTGACAAAAAACAACTCCAGGTATTCACCATGACATTGAAAGCATTGGTTTCATGAAGTTGAAGTACATGTATATTCTTTTTTGGAAAAAAACATTACACTTCAATCAAGTCACCTATTTACATTTTATCAAGTTTAGAGCTTTTTCAAAATTAAAAAATGCATAGCAATTAGCATTGTTTTTCAATTGAAATTGCCCCTTCTATGTTTATATCATTTTTGCAATTACTTTTTTCGGTTATTACACATACATGACTTGAAATACCAATCACAATCATTTTGCGCCGTTGTTAGTCAAGTCAGGATTCTCCTACAATTTATTACTTTGCTTAACAGTTGCATTTTGAAAAGGAGGGGAGATATTCACCAAACTGTTTGAGAGTGGGTTTAAGTAATATCATTTATTAGCTTATCTTTATTAGCATTTTTATTACAATTCTTTTGATTGTTATTGTTTCTTAAAATCATAAAAATATAGAGCCTACAACTACTGCCACAACAACAAGCATTGCAACGACTACCACCCCAGCAACCACAACTGCTCCAACCACTACAGTGACAGAGGAAACAACAACTACTGTCACGACGACAGCAAGCACCACAGTTTCTGAAGAGACAACAACTGTTACTACCACCACACCTGAAAGTTCCACTACTCAGACAACTACAACATTCACAACTCAAGGTATTTAAACAATTTCTTCATTGGAACTAGTCATATAGAGTGAACTTTTCCTTTTTCGTATTTTGTTTATTTTTAAAATTTGGAAATATTCTAATAATTACTATTGTTTGTTAATTTGAATTGCAACTTGTTTGTGAATTGATGTCCTATTCCTTTTTTATTACTATGTGATGACTTATGTACAAGTTTTGTTTTCTACAATAACCTGTTCTAGAATTGCCATTTTTTTTATTTGGTTAAAACAAAATTTGTATAAAAATTGCCATTTAAACAGGGTGGGAAGATACTATCTGTTTTTTATATCCATATAACCATAGTTAAACATTAAAAAAAAAATAGTCCATGAACATAGTAGCATCATAAGTTGAAAATTCAGACTACATTCTAAATTGGAAGCCCAAAAAACAACTCTAGGTATTCACCATGACATTCAAAGCATTTCATACATGAGGATGAAGTATATTTTGTTTTGAAAGAAAAATTGCTTCTATATTGTACTTCAATAAAATCACCTATTTAGTTTATCAATGTCAAAGCTTCTTCAAGATTCAAGGGTCTACCGATTTGCAAGTTTTATCAATTCAAATCACTCTTTTCATTTTGATATCTTTTCTGGCCCTGTCTTTTCCTATAACATCTTCTGTACAGTTGTGCTAGATAACTATGAGGATGACTTGGGTAGTGTGAATGTTTTGATCACCCCAACTGATGGGAATATCAGTGACAGTACTTTATTCTTGAAGGATTTAAGACGCTATCAAATAAAATGAAATGCAACAAAGTATGAATGTTTTGTATCTTCTGATGACAGGTATATCGGAAAATTTTTAAAACTTAACCCTTTTTTCTGTCATCTGCTTATATTCTAGATGAGTGTGAGGAGCAGGACTTGGATAAATTGAATGTTATAATCACCCTTATCCCTACTGATGGAAATGGTAATAGCAGTACTAATGGTATAATTACACTGGAGTCCGAAGTCCCTAAGTTCACTGTATCGCTTTCTTCCCCTGGGAACACAATAACAGTGAATGCGCTGACTTTGTCTGAGCAGGGTGAAGGAGGAAACAACAATGCAGTAAGGAGGGTTCGCATCTCAAATATTGTGAGCAGTACAGGAGAAGTTGATACGGAGGAATATCCTGTTAACTCCACTACTCTTGAAAGTGGAATGTTTGTAGTGCGAAATACATTTAATGATGAATCTGTGGAATCTTTTGACATTGAAGTACTGGATATCACCAGCATGCCTATAACCATAAACGTGACAGTCAGAGGATGCCTTGAATTAGGTGAATAGTTTGACTTCAGCATTATACATTATTTTATGTTTAAAAATAGGCAGCTATTGCTTATCCTGCTAATCCTGTACGACAGTTATTGAGGAAGCCTATGTATAAGATTTGGTTTTGCCATGAGTATTTCCCTAGACTGTGAGTGATATTAAGGAAATTGATACCATGACCACACCTTAAAGCTCCACAACTGACACAAATACAGTGGTGACAAAAAACAACTCCAGGTATTCACCATGACATTGAAAGCATTGGTTTCATGAGGTTGAAGAACATGTATATTCTTTTTTGGAAAAAAACATTACACTTCAATCAAGTCACCTATTTACATTTTATCAAGCTTAGAGCTTTTTCAAAATTAAAAATGCATAGCAATTAGCATTTTTTTTCAATTGAAATTGCCCCTTCTATGTTTATATCATTTTTGCAATTACTTTTTTCGGTTATTACACATACATGACTTGAAATACCAATCACAATCATTTTGCGCCGTTGTTAGTCAAGTCAGGATTCTCCTACAATTTATTACTTTGCTTAACAGTTGCATTTTGAAAAGGAGGGGAGATATTCACCAAAATGTTTGAGAGTGGGTTTAAGTAATATAATTCATTAGCTTATATTTATTGGCATTTTTATTACAATTCTTTTGATTGTTTTTGTTTCTTAAAATCATAAAAATATAGAGCCTACAACTACTGTCACAACAACAAGCATTGCAACGACTACCACCCCTGCAACTACAACTGCTCCAACCACTACAGTGACAGAGGAAACAACAACTACTGTCACAACAACAGTAAGCACTACAATTTCTGAAGAGACAACAACTGTTACTACCACCACACCTGAAAGCTCCACTACTCAGACAACTACAACAGTAACAACAACTCCAGGTATTCACAAAGATGTTGCAAACATTTCTACTTGGGAACCAGTCATAATTGTTTGTAAATTGATGTCTTATGTACTTTTTTCTTTCCATTTGTCGACTTATGTACAAGTTTTGTTTTCCAACATAACCTGTTATTCTAGAATTGCTCCTGCCATTTTTTTATTTGATGAAAAAAAAAATTTGTTTAAAAATTGCCATTTAAAAGGGGAGGGAAGATACTATCTGTTTTTATATCTATATAACCATAGTTAAACATTGAAAAAAAACTAGTCCATGAACAAAGTAGCATCATACATGTAAGTTGAAAATTCAGACTACATTCTAAATTGGAAGCCCAAAAAACAACTCGAGGTATTCACCATGACATTCAAAGCATTTGATACATGAGGATGAAGTATAATTTGTTTTGAAAAAAAAAAATACTTCTAAATTATACTTCAATAAAACCACCTATTTAGTTTATCAATGTCAAAGCTTCTTCAAGATTCAAGGGTCTACCGACTTGCAAGTTTTATCAATTCAAATCACTCTTTTCATTTTGATATCTTTTCTGGCCCTGTCTTTTCATATAACATCTTCTGTACAGTTGTGCTAGACAACTATGAGGATGACTTGGGCAGTGTGAATGTTTTTATCACCCCAACTAATGGGAATATCAGTGACAGTACTTTATTCTTGAAGGATTTCAGACGCTATCAAATAAAATGAAATGCAACAAAGTATGAATGTTTTGTATCTTCTGATAACAGGTATATCAGAATATTTTTAAAACTTAACCCTTTTTCTGTCATCTGCTTTTATTCTAGATGAGTGTGAGGAGCAGGACTTGGATAAATTGAATGTTATAATCACCCTTATCCCTACTGATGGAAATGGTAATAGCAGTACTAATGGTATAATTACACTGGAGTCCGAAGTCCCTAAGTTCACTGTATCGCTTTCTTCCCCTGGGAACACAATAACAGTGAATGCGCTGACTTTGTCTGAGCAGGGTGAAGGAGGAAACAACAATGCAGTACGGAGGGTTCGCATCTCAAATATTGTGAGCAGTACAGGAGAAGTTGATACGGAGGAATATCCTGTTAACTCCACTACTCCTGAAAGTGGAATGTTTGTAGTGCGAAATACATTTAATGATGAATCTGTGGAATCTTTTGACATTGAAGTACTGGATATCACCAGCATGCCTATAACCATAAACGTGACAGTCAGAGGATGCCTTGAATTAGGTGAATAGTTTGACTTCAGCATAATACATTATTTTGATGTTTAAAAATAGGCAGCTATTGCTTATCCTGCTAATCCTGTACGACAGTTATTGAGGAATCCTTTGTATAAGATTTGGTTTTGCCATGAGTATTTCCCTAGACTGTGAGTGATATTAAGGAAATTGATACCATGACCACACCTTAAAGCTCCACAACTGACACAAATACAGTGGTGACAAAAAACAACTCCAGGTATTCACCATGACATTGAAAGCATTGGTTTCATGAAGTTGAAGTACATGTATATTCTTTTTTGGAAAAAAAAACATTACACTTCAATCAAGTCACCTATTTACATTTTTTTCAAGTTTAGAGCTTCTTCAAAATTAAAAAATGCATAGCAATTAGCATTTTTTTTCAATTGAAATTGCCCCTTCTATGTTTATATCATTTTTGCAATTACTTTTTTTGGTTATTACACATACATGACTTGAAATACCAATCACAATCATTTTGCGCCGTTGTTAGTCAAGTCAGGATTCTCCTACAATTTATTACTTTGCTTAACAGTTGCATTTTGAAAAGGAGGGGAGATATTCACCAAAATGTTTGAGAGTGGGTTTAAGTAATATAATTCATTAGCTTATATTTATTGGCATTTTTATTACAATTCTTTTGATTGTTTTTGTTTCTTAAAATCATAAAAATATAGAGCCGACAACTACTGTCACAACAACAAGCATTGCAACGACTACCACCCCTGCAACTACAACTGCTCCAACCACTACAGTGACAGAGGAAACAACAACTACTGTCACGACAACAGCAAGCACTACAGTTTCTGAAGAGACAACAACTGTTACTACCACCACACCTGAAAGCTCCACTACTCAGACAACTACAACAGTAACAACAACTCCAGGTATTCACAAAGATGTTGCAAACATTTCTACTTGGGAACCAGTCATAATTGTTTGTAAATTGATGTCCTATGTACTTTTTTCTTTCCATGTGTTGACTTATGTACAAGTTTTGTTTTCCAACATAACCTGTTATTCTAGAATTGCTCCTGCCATTTTTTTATTTGATGAAAAAGAAACAAAAGAAATAATTGAATTCAAATAAACAAGTTATTGGTTATTTCTCAGGGCGTAAATTCATCAGGCTGTTTATTGCTCAAAATTTCCATGGTTTATATATCTAATGACATTTCATTTTCTATTGTATCTAAACTTATAACTATAGCGTTATTTTCATTTTGCTCAAGTAAGATGAATTAATGTATGGTTTCATGTGACTGAAACAGTATCAAAAACAATTTCCATAGAAAAATGCAAAAGCTATATTAACAACACCCAACAAAAAAAGATATAAGACAGTCAATGAATAATGAAATACATGAGGTAATATTAATATTAATTTTATGCACTTTACATTAGTATACAGCATACGATTTCTGAACACAAAAAAGAGTTGTTTAAGAGATTTTTAAATATATTCAGAGTCTCATTCTTTGTTCACTTTTATAATTCTCATGAAATTTATTTCTATGACAAATGTAAGGAACGGTGATCAAAAGATGGATATGGAATTCCAGTGTAAAAATACTTCTCTGGCTGTTGGTCAAATGGCATACTGAGAAGAGACTTGCTTTAACAAACTTTTTGTCTCTCCGTGTAAACAAATTAAAAATTTTGATGTGGATCATGTTCACTTATACATGCAAACTTAACCCATGTCCTATTCAATATATAAATCCTCCATTTCTCTTTGACAGAACTTTCAACAACACCAAGTGATATAGGTGATGCAGGTAGGTTCACCATAAACCTGTTAAAATAAGGATGTAATTCAGTTGAAATCAAACAAGAGGAACCCACACGAACTATTGTCTTTCTTAACAAACCTTTGACACTAGTTTGCAGTATGCCATTAAAATACTCCATTTGATACACATGACTCTTTGCTTCTTTTTCCCTCACTTTTTATGTGCTTACAAAGTTCATCTGTTTTTTGTTATGTATTATAAATGTAGCTACATGTATACAACCTATGTAAAGTTAAGTAACACATGTTATTTCATTCATTGTTTCCTTATAGATGGATCTCCCCCATCCAGGACTAGACCAACTGGTAATTTAAAAGACTCTACTTTGATCTTAAAGTGTTTCCTTTAAAATAATCTTTCTTATATTTGGATTAAAGTTGTTTGTTTTTGCCATATCTGAACAATATTAATTTTATGTTTTCATTGGTATCAGGGGATACATGTAGGGATGTGTAATGTTGTGTATGTCATCATATTTAACACCAAATATTTGATGTACAAACATATTTGAGCACTGGAATCTGTACTAGAGAAACTTATCAAACCCCATAAAGATATCAGCATGTCCGGCTGTATATCAGAATTTATATTCAATGCCACTTTATTAACCACTTGACTGCTATATGCTGTAATGCGCACTGACCCCCCTGGTGCTACTAAATGGGACTACAATTTGGGACTACAACCAACAGCAACTTGGGAGAACAAATTCTTAATAATTACATCGCTTCCTTAACACTATTTCCAATATCCATTAAAAAAATCATCCTCCCCTTCTGACCCAGATCTTTTACTAAATTTATCACTCCTATCGTCAAAAGTTTTGTCATAATCCTGTTTCACTTCTCAACTCCGAGTCGCCATTTTCAACTGAGCATCATACACTTTCACTATGGCAAAGTGAATACAAACATTTATAAATCACTGTAAAAGTTTCGATAACTTGTGGAATATCGCCATCTAGTGTCCATAGTCTAGAATTTGATATACACGCGCTGTTTTTATCGTAGGGGTATTAACACCGCGGTGCTGATGCCTCAAACAGAAGATAGGTCAAGCACGTAATATTACGTGCCTCGCACAGATTGTACACTCGCCCAGCATATAATATTACGTGCTACGCAGTCATGTGGTTAAGAAGGGAAATAAATGGGCCAAGTATTAATAATACAGAGATGTGCTTTTGGTATGCTAGAGAGTTGAGTTCGTGCTATACTATAATGACTAGTTTTATTATAATTTTTGGATGATCCTATTAAGGACCAACAATTGCCAACGAAAGATGCATGGTGTAACATAAAACTTACATGTAATACACACTTCTTTTTCGCCATGGAAACCTTCACAAGTTACATTATAATTTTTGTATTATATTTATCATCATTGTTGTAAATCGTGTTTATTAAAATATTAAACTGCTCCAACCACTACAGTGACAGAGGAAACAACAACTACTGTCACGACAACAGCAAGCACCACAGTTTCTGAAGAGACATCAACTGTTACTACAACCACACCTGAAAGCTCCACCACTCAGACAACTACAACAGTAACAACAACTCCAGGTATTCACCAGGACGTTGCAAACATTTTCTTCTCATACTTGAACCTTTCTTGTTTGTCTATGTGTTAGTTTTTTCAACTTTGAAAAGATCTAATGATTAGTATTGTTTATTAATTTGAAGGACACCTTTTTTTTATATTAATATCCTTGTTTGTACATTAGTTTTTCTATTTGCTGACTCATGTGTAACTACATTTTTCTAAATATGCTAGTTAACCTAGAATTGTTGATACTATTTATTGTTTATCAATTGTTTTTAATTATTTTTTCGAAACAATTCTAATATGAAGGGGGGTAATTTCTGTATTTGTTACAAACCTTAAACTTTAGAATTTGCATTATGACCATAGCCAATGTAGTGTGACCCCTTGATGATAAATAGGACATTAAATTTAAGTCAAATAAACAAGTTATTGGGTATTCCCTTTTTCTCAAGGCATAAAATTCATCAGGCTGTTCATTGCTCAAAACCACTTTGATGTACAAAGCTAATCAACAATATCCATTAAAAAATAAGAAAAGCTACCTCAACAACCAAAAAAAAGACATGAAATTCAAGAAGAAATTATATACTCGAGAAAATATTGTGATATTAATCATTTTGTGTACATTGCATAAAACAAACCATTTTTTAAACACAGATATACATACATCTCTATAGGCATAAAATAATCCAGGCACAAAGAATTCCTTCACACAGAAAAGAGGAGTTCTTTGTTCACGCATATATTATTGTAATTCTTATGAAATTTATTTCTATGACAAATGTGAAGAACAGTTGTCAAAAGATGGATATGGGATTTCAACATAAAGATACTTCTCTGGCTATTAGGCAATTGGTGTACTGAAGAGACTTTATTTAACAAAATGTGTGTCCTTCCATACACAATAATTCAGAAATTAGGATGTGAAACATGTTCACTTAACTCATGTCCTATTCTACAAAAGTAATCAACAGGGAATCATCCATTTCTCTTTGACAGAACTTTCAACAGAACCAATTGATACTGGCGATGCAGGTAGGTTCCCAATTTCTCACCATCAAACAAAGATCACACTAGGTGACCGTGCCTTTATCAGTGCTGCACCCAAACTCTGGAATAGTCTCCCTTCCTCAATAAGAAATGCATCCTCTGTCAACTTATTTAAAACCAAACTGAAATCCCACCTCTTTCAAGATAGTTTTTAAAAAAGAAGTCACCTTTCATGTTTTTGGTTATGTATTTTGTAGAAATGATTAATCTTTACTTATTTTCTTCGATTAATTTAGCGAACTTAATTTTACTTTTACTTTTAAATTTTTTGCGTATCCTGTTAATAATTGTTTTTCTGTTTATCTGCTATGTATTGTAATGCGCAGTTGAGTATATCAAAATAGAAATTGCGCAATATAAATTTATCTGCTATGTATTGTTATTATTATCATCCATTTAAGATATTGATATCATTCAATTGAAATCAAACAAGAGGAGCCAATATAAAATGTAATCTTCCAAACAAGCTTTTTGACACAAGTTTGCAGTCTGCCATTAAAAGTCATCATTTAATAAACCTGCCTCTTTTCTTGATTTTCCCTCACTTTTGATGTGCTTAAGAAGGAGATCTTTTTTTTGTCACATATTATAATAGCAATACAACCTAAGTAAAGTGGAATAACACTTTTTATTTCAATTATGTTTTTTTTTTTTTGTCATATCTGACCAGTATTGATTCATATTTTCTTTGATATTAGGAGATACATGTATGGATGTGTAGGTCATCTCATTGAACACCAAATGTTTGATATCCAAACATATTTGAGTACTGAAATCTATTCCATAGAAATATATACATTATCAAACCCCATAAAGATTTCAGCATTTCTGACTGTATATCAGAATTTATATACAATGATTCTTAAATGAGAAGGGAAAATGAATGTTTGAATGTATTAATTATACAGAGATGGGATTTGGCATGCCAGGTCATGGAATTAGTGGGATACTGTTATGATTAAATTGTTATCATAACTTATGTGTGGTCCTTAAAGACCAACAATTGCCCACAAAATATTCTTAGTACACACTTCTTTTCCATGGAAACCTTCACAATTTACATCATAATTTTTGTATAATTTTCATTGTCATCATTGCTGTAAATCTTTTTTTTTATTAAAATATACTGTAGAGCCTACAACTACTGTCACAACAACAAGTGTTACAACCACTACTTTGCCAGCAACCACAACTGCTCCAACCACTACAGTAACAGAAGAAATGACAACTACTGTCACAACGACAGCAAGCACCACAGTTTCTGAAGAGACAACAACTGTTACTACGACCACACCTGAAAGCTCCACTACTCAGACAACTACAAAAGTAACAACTCAAGGTATTTAAACATTTGTTTTCTTCATTGAAACTAGTCATACTTTTGAGGTTATACTTAAATAAAGTGAACTTTTCCTTTTTGGTCTTTTCTTTTTTAATTTTCAAATTTGGAAAAAGTCTAATAATTATCATTGTTTGTTAATTTAAATTGTTTGTAAATTGATGTCCTATGTAATTTTTGTCTCGCCCACCAGAGGCGAAGGTGAGAATTAGGATCCTAATGTCGTCCGTTGTCCGTCCGTCACAAACCTGTAATGACACATAACTCCACAACCGTAAGTCGCTTTTCAACCAAACTTGGATGGTAGATGGATTTGGGGGACCTGCATGTTATGCTGCAGTCTGAGGTCACATGATAAGGTCAAAGGTCATTTTCAGGTCAACATTAAAGTTGACATGCAAGACTGTCTTATGACACATAACTCCACAACTGTAAGTCGCTTTTAAACCAAACTTGGGTGGTAGATGGACTTGGGGGACCTGCATGTTATGCTGCAGTTGGAGGTCACATGGTAAGGTCAAAGGTCATTTTCAGGTCAACGTTAAAGTTTACATTCAAGACTCTCTTATGACACCTAACTCCGCAACCGTAAGTTACTTATCAACAAAACTTGGATGGTAGATTTACTTAGGTGACCTGCATGTTATGCTGCAGTCGGATGACACATGGTAAGGTCAAAGGTCATTTTCAGGTCAACATTAAAGTCTATGTGCAAGGCTCTGATAACAAGTGTTATTCCATCCCAGTCATTTCACATGAAGTTTCGATATAATTCTCTTGTGTGCCCTCGCAAATCACGATATTTCTGGTTATTTTCATAAGTGGGCGAGACACAAAATTGCTTTTGCCTTGTTTCTTTCTATGCGTTGATTTATGTACAAGTTTTGTTTTCTAACATAACCTGTTATTCTAGAATTGCTCCTGCCATTTTTTTATTTGATGAAAAAAAAATTGTTTAAAAATTGCCATTTAAAAGGGGAGGGAAAATACTATCTGTTTTTATATCCATATAACCATAGTTAAACATTGAAAAAAAATAGTCCATGAAAAAAGTAGCATCATACATGTGAGTTGAAAATTCAGACTACATTCTAAATTGGAAGCCCCAAAAACAACTCTAGGTATTCATCATGACATTCAATGCATTTGATACATGAGGATGAAGTATATTTTGTTTTGAAAAAAAAATTACTTCTACAGTCCGACCTCTCTTATCCGGACAGGTTGGGACCAGCACCAATCCGGATAAGGGATTTATCTGGATCTGGGAGACCCAATATTAAATACACGCAGCTGCGCTGCCGACTGCCTCGCCAGGCCACTGGCGGTACACTACACTATTGTATAGGGCGTATGGTAAAGGCAATTCACTGCAGAGTCAGTGCAAATTATAGGCATTGTTTTTATGGAAATTAAATCGATTGACGGCCGAAACTCTTGGATAATTTACCTGCTAAAATGACTGAGGTATACATCGAGCATACCTCGAGAGAAAGAGAATAACTCAATGAAACCAAGTTTTAAAATTAGATCATCGCGGCGGGTATCGCAGCTTCGCAATGTCAGCCATTGTTACACTGACTGTAGGCTCAAACATGATAGATGGCGCTGTCCGTATTGAGGCCTAAAGTTAGCTAGCAAGACATGTGTTGTTTTCCCGCGAAGCAAAAAGAGAAACGTGATGAAATGTTTGCGCGTCACCCTGATTTACTGGAAATTATCATTCCTAAAGTTCTTTTGGTGATTTGGGTGAGATATTTTCATGAAAAAATGTTTGGTGTAATTTGACTATGTTGGGAAATATATGTAATCAGTTAGTTTGCGTACAGGATTGACTTTAGATTGAAATCTTATTTCCTCACGTACCGGTACGGGATTAAATAATGAAAAAAAAATCTCGGCAAGTGTGCGTCCGGATAATTGAGAGATCCGGATAAGGGGAGGCCGGATAACAGAGGTCAGACTGTATATTATATTTCAATAAAACCACCTATTTATTTTATCAATGTCAAAGCTTCTTCAAGATTCAAGGGTCTACAGATTTACAAGTTATATCAATTCAAATCACTCTTTTCATTTTGATATCTTTTCTGGCCCTGTCTTTTCCTATAACATCTTCTGTACAGTTGTGCTAGATAACTATGACGATGACTTGGGTAGTGTGAATGTTTCGATCACCCCAACTGATGGGAATATCAGTGACATTACTTTATTCTTGAAGGATTTAAGACGCTATCAAATAAAATGAAATGCAACAAAGTATGAATGTTTTGTATCTTCTGATGACAGGTATATCGGAAAATTTTTAAAACTTAACCCTTTTTTCTGTCATCTGCTTATATTCTAGATGAGTGTGAGGAGCAGGACTTGGATAAATTGAATGTTATAATCACCCTTATCCCTACTGATGGAAATGGTAATAGCAGTACTAATGGTATAATTACACTGGAGTCCGAAGTCCCTAAGTTCACTGTATCGCTTTCTTCCCCTGGGAACACAATAACAGTGAATGCGCTGACTTTGTCTGAGCAGGGTGAAGGAGGAAACAACAATCCAGTACGGAGGGTTCGCATCTCAAATATTGTGAGCAGTACAGGAGAAGTTGATACGGAGGAATATCCTGTTAACTCCACTACTCTTGAAAGTGGAATGTTTGTAGTGCGAAATACATTTAATGATGAATCTGTGGAATCTTTTGACATTGAAGTACTGGATATCACCAGCATGCCTATAACCATAAACGTGACAGTCAGAGGATGCCTTGAATTAGGTGAATAGTTTGACTTCAGCATAATACATTATTTTATGTTTAAAAATAGGCAGCTATTGCTTATCCTGCTAATCCTGTACGACAGTTATTGAGGAAGCCTATGTATAAGATTTGGTTTTGCCATGAGTATTTCCCTAGACTGTGAGTGATATTAAGGAAATTGATACCATGACCACACCTTAAAGCTCCACAACTGACACAAATACAGTGGTGACAAAAACAACTCCAGGTATTCACCATGACATTGAAAGCATTGGTTTCATGAGGTTGAAGTACATGTATATTCTTTTTTGGAAAAAAACATTACACTTCAATCAAGTCACCTATTTACATTTTATCAAGCTTAGAGCTTCTTCAAAATTAAAAATGCATAGCAATTAGCATTGTTTTTCAATTGAAATTGCCCCTTCTATGTTTATATCATTTTTGCAATTACTTTTTTCGGTTATTACACATACATGACTTGAAATACCAATCACAATCATTTTGCGCCGTTGTTAGTCAAGTCAGGATTCTCCTACAATTTATTACTTTGCTTAACAGTTGCATTTTGAAAAGGAGGGGAGATATTCACCAAAATGTTTGAGAGTGGGTTTAAGTAATATTCATTAGCTTATATTTATTGGCATTTTTATTACAATTATTTTGATTGTTTTTGTTTCTTAAAATCATAAAAATATAGAGCCGACAACTACTGTCACAACAACAAGCATTGCAACGACTACCACCCCTGCAACTACAACTGCTCCAACCACTACAGTGACAGAGGAAACAACAACTACTGTCACGACAACAGCAAGCACTACAGTTTCTGAAGAGACAACAACTGTTACTACCACCACACCTGAAAGCTCCACTACTCAGACAACTACAACAGTAACAACAACTCCAGGTATTCACAAAGATGTTGCAAACATTTCTACTTGGGAACCAGTCATAATTGTTTGTAAATTGATGTCCTATGTACTTTTTTCTTTCCATGTGTCGACTTATGTACAAGTTTTGTTTTCCAACATAACCTGTTATTCTAGAATTGCTCCTGCCATTTTTTTTATTTGATGAAAAAAAATTTGTTTAAAAATTGCCATTTAAAAGGGGAGGGAAGATACTATCTGTTTTTATATCCTTATAACCATAGTTAAACATTGAAAAAAAAAACTAGTCCATGAAAAAAGTAGCATCATACATGTAAGTTGAAAATTCAGACTACATTCTAATTTGGAAGCCCAAAAAACAACTCTAGGTATTCACCATGACATTCAAAGCATTTGATACATGAGGATGAAGTATAATTTGTTTTGAAAAAAAAAATACTTCTAAATTATACTTCAATAAAACCACCTATTTAGTTTATCAATGTCAAAGCTTCTTCAAGATTCAAGGGTCTACCGACTTGCAAGTTTTATCAATTCAAATCACTCTTTTCATTTTGATATCTTTTCTGGCCCTGTCTTTTCCTATAACATCTTCTGTACAGTTGTGCTAGACAACTATGAGGATGACTTGGGCAGTGTGAATGTTTTGATCACCCCAACTGATGGGAATATCAGTGACATTACTTTATTCTTGAAGGATTTAAGACGCTATCAAATAAAATGAAATGCAACAAAGTATGAATGTTTTGTATCTTCTGATAACAGGTATATCAGAATATTTGTAAAACTTAACCCTTTTTCTGTCATCTGCTTTTATTCTAGATGAGTGTGAGGAGCAGGACTTGGATAAATTGAATGTTATAATCACCCTTATCCCTACTGATGGAAATGGTAATAGCAGTACTAATGGTATAATTACACTGGAGTCCGAAGTCCCTAAGTTCACTGTATCGCTTTCTTCCCCTGGGAACACAATAACAGTGAATGCGCTGACTTTGTCTGAGCAGGGTGAAGGAGGAAACAACAATCCAGTACGGAGGGTTCGCATCTCAAATATTGTGAGCAGTACAGGAGAAGTTGATACGGAGGAATATCCTGTTAACTCCACTACTCTTGAAAGTGGAATGTTTGTAGTGCGAAATACATTTAATGATGAATCTGTGGAATCTTTTGACATTGAAGTACTGGATATCACCAGCATGCCTATAACCATAAACGTGACAGTCAGAGGATGCCTTGAATTAGGTGAATAGTTTGACTTCAGCATAATACATTATTTTATGTTTAAAAATAGGCAGCTATTGCTTATCCTGCTAATCCTGTACGACAGTCATTGAGGAAGCCTATGTATAAGATTTGGTTTTGCCATGAGTATTTCCCTAGACTGTGAGTGATATTAAGGAAATTGATACCATGACCACACCTTAAAGCTCCACAACTGACACAAATACAGTGGTGACAAAAAACTCCAGGTATTCACCATGACATTGAAAGCATTGGTTTCATGAGGTTGAAGTACATGTATATTCTTTTTTGGAAAAAAACATTACACTTCAATCAAGTCACCTATTTACATTTTATCAAGTTTAGAGCTTTTTCAAAATTAAAAAATGCACAGCAATTAGCATTGTTTTTCAATTGAAATTGCCCCTTCTATGTTTATATCATTTTTGCAATTACTTTTTTTGGTTATTACACATACATGACTTGAAATACCAATCACAATCATTTTGCGCCGTTGTTAGTCAAGTCAGGATTCTCCTACAATTTATTACTTTGCTTAACAGTTGCATTTTGAAAAGGAGGGGAGATATTCACCAAAATGTTTGAGAGTGGGTTTAAGTAATATAATTCATTAGCTTATCTTTATTGGCATTCTTATTACAATTCTTTTGATTGTTTTGTTTCTTAAAATCATAAAAATATAGAGCCTACAACTACTGTCACAACAACAAGCATTGCAACGACTACCACCCCAGCAACCACAACTGCTCCAACCACTACAGTGACAGAGGAAACAACAACTACTGTCACGACAACAGCAAGCACTACAGTTTCTGAAGAGACAACAACTGTTACTACCACCACACCTGAAAGTTCCACTACTCAGACAACTACAACATTCACAACTCAAGGTATTTAAACATTTTCTTCATTGGAACTAGTCATATAGAGTGAACTTTTCCTTTTTCGTATTTCTTTTATTTTTCAAATTTGGAAATATTCTAATAATTATTATTGTTTATTAATTTTAATTGCAACTTGTTTGTGAATTGATGTCCTATTCCTTTTTTATTTCTATGTGATGACTTATGTACAAGTTTTGTTTTCTACTATAATCTGTTATTCTAGAATTGCCATTTTTTTTTATTTGGTGAAAACAAAATTTGTATAAAAATTGCCATTTAAACAGGGTGGGAAGATACTATCTGTTTTTTATATCCATATAACCATAGTTAAACATTGAAAAAAAAAACTAGTCCATGAACATAGTAGCATCATAAGTTGAAAATTCAGACTACATTCTAAATTGGAAGCCCAAAAAATAACTCTAGGTATTCACCATGACATTCAAAGCATTTGATACATGAGGATGAAGTATAATTTGTTTTGAAAATAAAAATACTTCTATATTATACTTCAATAAAACCACCTATTTAGTTTATCATTGTCAAAGCTTCTTCAAGATTCAAGGGTCTACCGATTTGCAAGTTTTATCAATTCAAATCACTCTTTTCATTTTGATATCTTTTCTGGCCCTGTCTTTTCCTATAACATCTTCTGTACAGTTGTGCTAGATAACTATGACAATGACTTGGGTAGTGTGAATGTTTCGATCAACCCAACTGATGGGAATATCAGTGACAGTACTTTATTCTTGAAGGATTTAAGACGCTATCAAATAAAATTAAATGCAACAAAGTATGAATGTTTTGTATCTTCTGATGACAGGTATATCGGAAAATTTTTAAAACTTAACCCTTTTTTCTGTCATCTGCTTATATTCTAGATGAGTGTGAGGAGCAGGACTTGGATAAATTGAATGTTATAATCACCCTTATCCCTACTGATGGAAATGGTAATAGCAGTACTAATGGTATAATTACACTGGAGTCCGAAGTCCCTAAGTTCACTGTATCGCTTTCTTCCCCTGGGAACACAATAACAGTGAATGCGCTGACTTTGTCTGAGCAGGGTGAAGGAGGAAACAACAATGCAGTACGGAGGGTTCGCATCTCAAATATTGTGAGCAGTACAGGAGAAGTTGATACGGAGGAATATCCTGTTAACTCCACTACTCTTGAAAGTGGAATGTTTGTAGTGCGAAATACATTTAATGATGAATCTGTGGAATCTTTTGACATTGAAGTACTGGATATCACCAGCATGCCTATAACCATAAACCTGACAGTCAGAGGATGCCTTGAATTAGGTAAATAGTTTGACTTCAGCATAATACATTATTTTATGTTTAAAAATAGGCAGCTATTGCTTATCCTGCTACTCCTTTACGACAGTTATTGAGGAATCCTATGCATATGATTTGGTTTTGCCATGAGTATTTCCCTAGACTGTGAGTGATATTAAGGAAATTGATACCATGACCACACCTTAAAGCTCCACAACTGACACAAATACAGTGGTGACAAAAAACAACTCCAGGTATTCACCATGACATTGAAAGCATTGGTTTCATGAGGTTGAAGTACATGTATATTCTTTTTTGGAAAAAAACATTACACTTCAATCATGTCACCTATTTACATTTTATCAAGTTTAGAGCTTCTTCAAAATTAAAAAATGCATAGCAATTAGCATTGTTTTTCAATTGAAATTGCCCCTTCTATGTTTATTTCATTTTTGCAATTACTTTTTTCGGTTATTACACATACATGACTTGAAATACCAATCACAATCATTTTGCGCCGTTGTTAGTCAAGTCAGGATTCTCCTACAATTTATTACTTTGCTTAACAGTTGCATTTTGAAAAGGAGGGGAGATATTCACCAAAATGTTTGAGAGTGGGTTTAAGTAATTCATTAGCTTATATTTATTGGCATTTTTATTACAATTCTTTTGATTGTTATTGTTTCTTAAAATGATAAAAATATAGAGCCTACAACTACTGTCACAACAACAAGCATTGCAACAACTACCACCCCTGCAACCACAACTGCTCCAACCACTACAGTGACAGAGGAAACAACAACTACTGTCACAACAACAGCAAGCACTACAATTTCTGAAGAGACAACAACTGTTACTACCACCACACCTGAAAGCTCCACTACTCAGACAACTACAACAGTAACAACAACTCCAGGTATTCACCAAGATGTTGCAAACAATTCTACTTGGGAACCAGTCATAATTGTTTGTAAATTGATGTCCTATGTACTTTTTTCTTTCCATGTGTCGACTTATGTACAAGTTTTGTTTTCCAACATAACCTGTTATTCTAGAATTGCTCCTGCCATTTTTTTTATTTGATGAAAAAAATAATTTGTTTAAAAATTGCCATTTAAAAGGGGAGGAAAGATACTATCTGTTTTTATATCCATATAACCATAGTTAAACATTGAAAAAAAAAACTAGTCCATGAAAAAAGTAGCATCATACATTTAAGTTGAAAATTCAGACTACATTCTAAATTGGAAGCCCAAAAAACAACTCTAGGTATTCACCATGACATTCAAAGCATTTGATACATGAGGATGAAGTATAATTTGTTTTGAAAAAAAAAATACTTCTATATTATACTTCAATAAAACCACCTATTTAGTTTATCAATGTCAAAGCTTCTTCAAGATTCAAGGGTCTACCGATTTTCAAGTTATATCAATTCAAATCACTCTTTTCATTTTGATATCTTTTCTGGCCCTGTCTTTTCCTATAACATCTTCTGTACAGTTGTGCTAGATAACTATGAGGATGACTTGGGTAGTGTGAATGTTTTGATCACCCCAACTGATGGGAATATCAGTGACAGTACTTTATTCTTGAAGGATTTAAGACGCTATCAAATAAAATTAAATGCAACAAAAAATATGAATGTTTTGTATCTTCTGATGACAGGTATATCAGAATATTTGTAAAACTTAACCCTTTTTCTGTCATCTGCTTTTATTCTAGATGAGTGTGAGGAGCAGGACTTGGATAAATTGAATGTTATAATCACCCTTATCCCTACTGATGGAAATGGTAATAGCAGTACTAATGGTATAATTACACTGGAGTCCGAAGTCCCTAAGTTCACTGTATCGCTTTCTTCCCCTGGGAACACAATAACAGTGAATGCGCTGACTTTGTCTGAGCAGGGTGAAGGAGGAAACAATAATGCAGTACGGAGGGTTCGCATCTCAAATATTGTGAGCAGTACAGGAGAAGTTGATACGGAGGAATATCCTGTTAACTCCACTACTCTTGAAAGTGGAATGTTTGTAGTGCGAAATACATTTAATGATGAATCTGTGGAATCTTTTGACATTGAAGTACTGGATATCACCAGCATGCCTATAACCATAAACGTGACAGTCAGAGGATGCCTTGAATTAGGTGAATAGTTTGACTTCAGCATAATACATTATTTTATGTTTAAAAATAGGCAGCTATTGCTTATCCTGCTAATCCTGTACGACAGTTATTGAGGAATCCTATGTATAATATTTGGTTTTGCCATGAGTATTTCCCTAGACTGTGAGTGATATTAAGGAAATTGATACCATGACCACACCTTAAAGCTCCACAACTGACACAAATACAGTGGTGACAAAAAACAACTCCAGGTATTCACCATAACATTGAAAGCATTAGTTTCATGAAGTTGAAGTACATGTATATTCTTTTTTGGAAAAAAAACATTACACTTCAATCAAGTCACCTATTTACATTTTTTGTCTCACCTGCGAAGCAAAGTGAGACTATAGGCTCCACTTTTCCGACGGCGGCGGCGTCAACATCAAATCTTAACCTGAGGTTAAGTTTTTGAAATGACGTCATAACGTAGAAAGTATATGGACCTAGTCAAGAAAATTTGGCCATAAGGTTAATCAAGTATTACTGAACATCCTATTAGAGTTTCATGTCACATGACCAAGGTCAAAGGTCATTTAAGGTCAATGAACTTTGGCCATGTTGGGGTTTTTTGTTGAATAACCATCATATCTCTGTGAGTTTATTGGTCTAGTTCATAAAAAGTGGACAAAAGAGTAACCATGTATCACTAAACATCTTGTGCGAGTTAGAGTAGTATTCAAAGTGAGCACTGCTGCTATATTGAACCGCGTGATGCAGGTGAGATGGCCAGAGGCATTCCACTTGTTTCAAGTTTAGAGCTTCTTCAAAATTAAAAAATGCTACCAATTAGCATTGTTTTTCAATTGAAATTGCCCCTTCTATGTTTATATCATTTTTGCAATTACTTTTTTCGGTTATTACACATACATGACTTGAAATACCAATCACAATCATTTTGCGCCGTTGTTAGTCAAGTCAGGATTCTCCTACAATTTATTACTTTGCTTAACAGTTGCATTTTGAAAAGGAGGGGAGATATTCACCAAAATGTTTGAGAGTGGGTTTAAGTAATATAATTCATTAGCTTATCTTTATTGGCATTTTTATTACAATTCTTTTGATTGTTATTGTTTCTTAAAATGATAAAAATATAGAGCCTACAACTGCTGTCACAACAACAAGCATTGCAACGACTACCACCCCAGCAACTACAACTGCTCCAACCACTACAGTGACAGAGGAAACAACAACTACTGTCACGACGACAGCAAGCACTACAGTTTCTGAAGAGACAACAACTGTTACTACCACCACACCTGAAAGCTCCACTACTCAGACAACTACAACAGTAACAACAACTCAAGGTATTCACCAAGATGTTGCAAACATTTATACTTGGGAACTAGTCATAATTGTTTGTAAATTGATGTCCTATGTACTTTTTTCTTTCCATGTGTCAACTTATGTACAAGTTTTGTTTTCTTACATAACCTGTTATTCTTGAATTGCTCCTGCCATTTTTTTATTTGATGAAAATAATTTTGTTTAAAATTTGCCATTTAAAAGGGGAGAGAAGATATTATCTGTTTTTATTTAGAACCTTAACATTGCATGATGACCATAGCCAATGTAGCGTGACTCTTTGAAAATAAACAAAAAAAATAATTGAATTCAAATAAACAAGTTATTTGTTATTTCTCAGGACGTAAATTCATCAGGCTGTTTATTGCTCAAAATTTCCATGGTTTATATATCTAATGACATTTCATTTTCTATTCTATCTAAACTCATAACTATATCGTTATTTTCATTTTGCTCAAGTAAGATGAATTAATGTATGGTTTCATGTGACTGAAACAGTATCAAAAACAATTTCCATAGAAAAAATGAAAAAGCTATATTAACAACACCCAACAAAAAAAGATATAAGACAGTCAATGAATAATGAAATACATGAGGTAATATTAATACTAATTTTATGCACTTTACATTAGTATACAGCATACGATTTCTGAACACAAAAAAGAGTTGTTTAAGAGATTTTTAAAATATATTCAGAGTCTCATTCTTTGTTCACTTTTATAATTCTCATGAAATTTATTTCTATGACAAATGTAAGGAACGGTGATCAAAAGATGGATATGGAATTCCAGCGTAAAGATACTTCTCTGGCTGTTGGTCAAATGGCATACTGAGAAGAGACTTGCTTTAACAAACTTTTTGTCCCTCCGTGTAAACAAATAAAAAATTGAGATGTGGATCATGTTCACTTATACATGCAAACTTAACCCATGTCCTATTCAATATATAAATCTTCCATTTCTCTTTGACAGAACTTTCAACAACCCCAAGTGATATAGGTGATGCAGGTAGGTTCACCATAAACCTGTTAAAATAAGGATATAATTCTGTTGAAATCAAACAAGAGGAACCCACACGAACTATTGTCTTTCTTAACAAACCTTTGACACTAGTTTACAGTCTGCCATTAAAAGACACCATTTGATACACATGACTCTTTGCTTCTTTTCCCCCTCTTTTTATGTGCTTACAAAGTTCATCTGTTTTTGTTATGTATTATAAATGTAGCTATACAACCTATGTAAAGTTGAGTAACACATGTTATTTCATTCATTGTTTCCTTATAGATGGATCTCCCCCATCAAGGACTAGACCAACTGGTAATTTAAAATGCTTTACTTTGATCTTAAAGTGTTTCCTTATAAACAAATCGTTCTTATATTTGGATTAAAATTGATTGTTTTTGCCATATCTGAACAATATTAATTTTATGTTTTCATTGGTATCAGGGGATACATGTAGGGACGTGTACATGTTGTGTATATGTCATCATATTTAACACCAAATATTTGATATACAAACATATTTGAGTACTGGAATCTGTACTTAAGAAACATATTATCAAACCCCATAAAGATATCAGCATGTCCGGCTGTATATCAGAATTTATATTCAATGACACTTTATTAAGAAGGAAAATGAATGGGCAAAGTATCAATAATACAGATATGTGCTTTTGGTATGCTTGAGAGTTGACTAAGTGCTATACAAAAATAACTAGTTTTATTATAATTTTTGGATGATCCTATTGAGGACCAACAATTGCCAATGAAAGATGCATGGTGTAACATAAAACTTACATGTAATACACACTTCTTTTTTGCCATGAAAATCTTCACAAGTTACATTATAGTTTTTGTATTATTGTTATCACTATCATTGCTGTAAATCGTTTTTATTGTCTCACCTGCATAGCAGAGTGAGACTATAGGCGCCGCTTTTCCGTCGGCGGCGGGGGCGTCAACATCAAATCTTAACCTGAGGTTAAATTTTTGAAATGACATCATAACTTAGAAAGTATATGGACCTAGTTCATGAAACTTGGCCATAAGGTTAATCAAGTATTACTGAACATCCTATCAGAGCTTCATGTCACATGACCAAGGTCAAAGGTCATTTGGGGTCAATGAACTTTGGCCGATTTGGGGGTATCTATTGAATTACAATCAAAACTTTGCAAGTTTATTGATCTCACTTTTGAAACTTGGACATAAGAGTAATCAAGTATCACTGAATATCATGTGCAAGTTTCAGGTCACATGATCAAGGTCAAAGGTCATTTAGGGTCAATAAACTTTTGCCGAATTGGGAGTATTTGTTGAATTACCATCATAACTTTGAAAGTATGTTGGTCTAGTTCATAAAACTTGGACATAAGAGTAATCAAGTATCACTGAACATCCTGTGCACCTTTAAGGTCACATGACCAAGGTCAAAGGTCAATGAACTTTGGCCATAATGGGGGTATCTGTTGAATTACCATCATAACTTTGCAAGTTTACTGATCTCACTTTTGAAACTTGGACATAAGAGTAATCAAGTATCACTGAATATCCTGTGCAAGTTTCAGGTCACATGATCAAGTTCAAAGGTCATGTGAGGTCAATGAATTTTGGCAACAATGGGGGTATTTGTTGAATTACCATCCTATATCTGTAAGTGTATTGGTCTAGTTCATAAAACATGGAAATAAGAGTAACCAAGTATCACTGAACATCCTGTGCGCGTTTCTTGTGCGAGTTATAGTAGTTTTCAAAGTCTGCACTGCTGCTATGTTGAATCGCGCAATGCAGGTGAGACGGCCAGAAATATTCCACTTGTTAAAATATTAAACTGCTCCAACCACTACAGTGACAGAGGAAATAACAACTACTGTCACGACAACAGCAAGCACCACAGTTCCTGAAGAGACATCAACTGTTACTACGACCACACCTGAAAGCTCCACTACTCAGACAACTACAACAGTAACAACTCAAGGTATTTAAACATTTTCTTCATTGGAACTAGTCATACTTTGAGGTTATACTTAAAGGGGAATCCAGCCTTGGCCATAAAATGTTGTGTTTGGAAAGAGAAAAATAAATTAAACAGAATGGTGAAAGTTTGAAAGAAATTGGACAAGCAATAAGAAAGTTATAGCTGCTTTAAAATTGAGATCACTAATATTATGTAGATTTCAAATTGGCAACTGGGTAAGTAAAGTATGACAAGGGGCAAGGACAACTTTCCCATAGACCATGTACTTTATTATCAGGGATTTGTGGTTTTCTCCTAAGTACCCATTCCCCTGGGGCAGTAATCTAAATATAACCCATGTAGTATATTGTTTTATGTCCTCATGAAAGAAAAATATAATTTGAAATAAAACTTTTTGGAAAAATGACATTTTAGCCATAATATGTATTGGAGTACATGGAAGAGTAGTCCTTGTCTTACATCACTATGACATCCCATAAGCGGCCAATTTGAAATCTCCATGGGTATAGTGATTACCAATATTTACAACTTTTAAAAATTTGTATCTTTCTTTTTGTTTGTCCAATATTGTTCAAACTTTCACCTATCAACTTGTCTGATTTTTCTTTTCCTTATAAAAACAAGTTTTTATTTGGGTTGGATTCCCCTTTAAATAGAGTGAACTTTTCTTTTTTCGTCTTTTCTTTTTTGATTAAAATTTTCTTTTAAAAACTAGTCCACGAACAAAGTAGCATCATAAATTGAAAATTTAGACTACATTCTAATTTGGCAGCCCCCAAAACAATGCTAGGTATTCACCACGACATTCAAAGCATTTTATACATGAGGATGAAGTATATTGTGTTTTGAAAAAAAAAAAGAAAAACAATACAGTATGGAGGGTTCGCAGTACAGGAGTCGTTGATGCGGAGAAATGTCCTATTAACTGAACTGCTCTTGAAAGTGGAATGTTTGTAGTGCGAAATACATTTAATGAAGAATCTGTGGAATCTTTTGACATTGAAGTACTGGATATCACCAGCATGCCTATTACCATAAACATGACAGTTAGAGGATGCCTTGAATTAGGTGAATAGTTTGACTTCAGCATAATACATTATTTTTTGTTTAAGAAATAGGCCGATATTGCTTATCCTGCTAATCCTGTACATAAGGAATTGAGGAATCCCATCTATATGATTTGGTTTTGCCATGAGTATTTCCCTAGACTGGGAGTGATATTAAGGAAATTTTTACTATGACCACACCTGAAAGCTCCACAACTGACACAAATACAGTGGTGACAAAAAACAACTCCAGGTATTCACCATGACATTGAAAGCATTGGTTTCATGAGGTTGAAGTACATGTATATTCTTTTTTGGAAAAAAAACATTACACTTCAATCAAGCCTCCTATTTACATTTGATCAAGTTAAGAGCCTCTTCAAGATTAAAAAAATGCATACCAATTAGAATTGTTTTTCAATTGAAATTGCCCCTTCTATGTTTATATCAATTTTGCAATTACTTTTTCTGTTATTACACATACATGACTTGAAATACCAATCACAATCATTTTGTGCCTTTGTTAGTCAGTCAAGTCAGGATTTCTCCTGCAAATTTTTACTTTGCTGAACTTTGACATAAGGTCAATTATGTATCACCAAACATCCTGCGTGAGTCTCTTGAAAAAGAGAGGAGATATTCACCAAAATATATGAGAGTGGGTTTAAGTGATATAATTTATTAGCTTAACTTTATTAGCGTTTTTGTCTCACCTGCGTAACGGAGCGAGACAAAGGTATCACTATTTCCCGCGTCGGCGTCGTCATCAACAATTGTGTTGTACACCCAATAACTTGCTATAGCTTCGAGGTGGGAACACCAAATTCATATCAGAGGTCAATCTCCTTAAGGCACAAGTCAAGTTCGAATATGAGTCGAATTTGAATAAGGTCAAAGTTCAATGAACTTTCCATGACTGGCACTGTGCTATGTTGTACACATTATAATTTTCTATATCTTCGAGGTGGGATCACCAAATTCATAACAGAGGTCCATCTCTTGAAGGTGCAGGTCAAGTTCAAATGCGGGCCAAATTTGAATGAGGTCAAAGGTCAAAGAACTTTCCATGACTGGCACTTTACTGTGCTGTACACACAATAACGAATATTTTGTTTTTTTAAAACAAGGCTTTTGCCTTGTTTCCTTGGTGCTCAGACTGCTCACTAAGAGATGTTGTGTATGCCATTACATCTAGCATAAGATTCTACAAGTCATGATGGTTCATCTGAGAAGTTCTATGAAATATATAGGCCTATTTTGATGCTATTAATATATCTCTTATTCCTTGTAACTTGAAATTCATGATATTTCTTTAACAGAATGTTATGATGTTCTGACCGAGGACCTCAATAAAGACAGTACTAGATCCTACACTGTACGCTTGCCATCGGGCACAGTGGATATTTCCGCAATCGAGGTTACTCCCAATTTATCAGGAGTCAAGAATGTATCTCTCTCTGTGGAGGTGACAACAGATGGTGAGAATTATGAGGATGTTACAAGTAAGACAAATCTTCCCGCCAGAAACGTCCAGGATGCACAGGTACAAATATCGCTTCAATTATATTTTTTATCTCATATCAGTAACAGGAAAATTTTAAGTGGCAAATGTACTCTTTCTGCTATTGATGTTAATGAATTGGCCGCCACTATTTCCTTTTCCTTGATAATTGTTTCTTTTGGGTGAAGAGTCAAAATTGAAAGCAATGTCAAACTGCATAGTCTCTCTGCAAAATTTTGGGTGGTCTGGGTCAGTGGGATAATTTTGAGTGTGGGTAGATCTTTTGAAGGAATTTCATTATCATTTTGAATTTTTTTCATTTTTATTTTATCTTTATCTACTGTAGGGAAATCCCAGTACGACTGAACGCTATATACAGTTAGATGGAACTGTTACTGTGGAAATCATCTTCTCAGAAAGACTTACGTCCAGCCGTGCAGTTCGAATAATTTTTACGGAGGATACAGACATCACTTCCATGACTTTGCATGGCTGCAATGAAAGTAAATAATATTTATATTTGCTCAATCTCAGATGAGAGCTCATGAATAATTTTGAGCAAAAGAGTAATGATGACATTGATACATTCATTTAGTTATTTTGCCTTTGTTGTTTTAATTTTATGTCTGACGAAGATTGGGAATAAAGATTTAATCCTTTGACTGTATCGACGTTTAAGTAGTATAATTATCGACGTTTAAGGTATAATTGTCTTCATGGTATTATTTTTACTAGGTTCGGTTACAACAACTACAACATCAGTCCCAGAAACTACCACCAAATCTACAACATCTGGTAGGTTAAGGCAATTAGTCTTTCATTTATTTTCGAATTATATGATAGGGCTAAAACGCTTCAACAGGTGTCTTTGTATTCAATTTTAGTCTGGCTATTATGAGTTACATCATTTTCCCATTATTGTGATTATGATTTCTAGTTATTCGTATTAAAATACAGAACCGACAACTACTGTAACAACGAGTGTTTCAACAACAACCACTCCAGCAACCACAACTTCTCCAATGACGACAGTGACAGAAGAAATGACAACTACAGTAACAACAACCGCAAGCACCACAGTTTCTGAAGAGACGACAACTCTTACTACCACCACACCTGAAAGCTCCACTACTCAAACAACTACAACAGTGACAACAACTCGAGGTATAGAGATTGATAAAAGATGTGCAGATACATTTACTAGTATATTTGTGTAGGATTATTACTACCAAAAGTCATTTTGCTTAGATCCACTTTAACTGTTCCATTGTTGTTGATGTCTAGAATTTGAGTTAGATATTATTTTTAAGGTGAAAGATTGTTGATCATTGCCATTAAAGACTGTGAGATAGTGCCTTTGTATTTGAAAGGGAAGTCTTGGATTAAACGTATTTCCTTTGCATGTGAAGTAAAGTTGATAATTTAAGGAGTCTTTTGTAAATGTTTCATTTAAAAAGAAAAGCAACAGAATGCTAGTTTTTTGTGAAAAACAGCTTTGCTGCTTCCATGTTTTCAAATGTTCTCATACATGTAGCTACAGTAATTGTTTTTAATTGATGTGCTAGTCATATATCATGTATTCTATCCTTACAGAATATTCTTCTAAACACACATTGTTATAAAGTATTGGGACTTTTTGTCAAGCATACTAATATAACCTAATTCAATTATAATTTGAAGTTCTAAATTTTGCCTTGATTTGATCATAACATCAGCATTTTTGTCTCGCCTGCGTAGCTGAGCAAGACATAGTACCACTATTTCCGGTGTCAGCGTCAACAATTGTGTTGTACACTTAATAACTTTTTATATCTTCGAGGTAGGATTGCCAAATTCATACAAGAGGTCCGTCTCTTGAAGGTGCAGGTCAAGTTCGAATGTCAGTTGAATTTGATTAAGGTCAAAGGTCAATGAACTTTCAATTACTGGCACTGCTATGTTGTACACACAATAACTTTCTTTAGCTTCGAGGTAGGATTGCAAACTTGTAACAGAGGTTCATCTCTTGAAGGTGCAGGTCAAGTTCAAATGTGAGTTGAATTTGATTAAGGTCAAAGGTCAGTGAATTTTCAATGCCTAGCACTGCTATGTTGTACACACAATAACTTTCTATAGCTTTGAGGTGGGATTGCAAACTTGTAACAGAGGTCCATCTCTTGAAGGTGCAGGTCAGGTTCGAATGTGATTTGAATTTGATTAAGGTCAAAGGTCAATGAATTTTCACACTACTTCCTCTAATGACATGAACTTTATAATTTTATACATTTTAACGCAAAAATTTTACTTAAGATTTCAGTACTCTCTATACCTGAACCAGATTTTTTTTTTACTTGTTTATTCATTAAAAACTCTTGTTGTTATTTATTAAATGAGCTATAGTTCTTGGCATTAGCACCATTTCTAATATTCACACAAATTTGCCAATGGTACAATAGAAAAGCTGTCAAAGTTTCTTAAATGTTACCCTTCAGATTTGCTGTATGTGCATGTTCTTGTAATACTGTAGACTGTACAAAAAAAATTGAGAAAAGTTATGCCCCTACCATCATCCAACATAATTCCAAAAATTGGCATTTCATTACAGTGTGAATATTATGAAGTGTGATCCGCGTCCCCGCAGTGGTGCCGCAGAAATTTTGCCCTCACATCTATCATAGCCTTTAAGCAAAATGTGCTGATAAAAAACTGCACTCTTTCAAACTTCCTACTCATACCCTATTCCTTATTTTATTTTGTAGTACTTCACTCTTGCATCATTTACTTATCATATGCACACAGATCAATTTAGAAAACCCTACTGCTAAAGTGAAGGCAAGATGGCTAAAAATCACACACAATAAGTTTTTATATTTATCTTTCATGTACAACCTTTCCTCCATATTTTCAAACAATAAGTTTGCCATAACACCTCAATAATTAAATTAATTTGATTTGATTATTTTACTCACATTATTATCAATTAAATTCTATACACAACAAAAAGAGTAAGTCCCCCCTAAATCAAATTGCTGTAACTTTTGAACGGAATTATTTTGAGATATGATATTTCGTAGGTAGATTTCTACACTCATTAGGCAACTCCTGGGGAAATATGAAATTGATCGGTTGGGTCATGCGTGAATAATCAAAGATTGAATTAAAAATGACCATTTTTGAAAGTCACAAGAGTCGTGTTTCAGATTGTGCAAATACAATGTTAGACAAAAGTTGTTTTTTAGGTGAATTTTATGGTGGTATACTGGTTTACTATCCATCATTTAGCCACTCCACACACAATTTTGATATCGTATGTTCATGGTTGAGTGAGCGCAATGTATTGCAGGGGCCGCGGAAGCGGGGGGAGGGGGTTCAGCCCCCCCACTTTTTTTAAAAAGCATGTACAAAAATGTAAAAATGACTATACGATTGTGATTTTTTGCATGGTCAGCCCCCACCCTCCCACTTTTGGCTCTGCTACCCCCACCTCCCCCCCCACTTTGAAAACCGTTGTGTGGCCCCTGTATTTTGACGTATCATCATAGGGGGTTATGGTAGTATCCTTTACAACTTGCTTTAGAACATGTTAAAATTTGAAAATGTTGGTGGCTCCCCCGGTTATAGGCCCCTCCCCCATTTTAAAATTCTGGGTCCACCACTAATTTGCCCATAAATTAAACTGGTCATGAAAAATTGTTACGAAAAGAATACATTTATGCCGTATAAAGAGTATTCATTCATAAGTTTTCGAATGTGCTCGCTCAACCATGAAAATGTTTTAAGTTCGAAAAGTGCGTGGTGATAGAAATGATGGATGATAAAACAAAAATATTTGAAACCGAAGTTGCCCTCAATATGCACTTTATGACCCTTTAAAATGAGTCTGTGACACTGAAAATACAAATTTTCCCACTTTGATGCGTGCTCCCTTATCCATGAATAAACATATCGATTTCATTTTTGCACAGAATTCTGCCCATAGGCTAATAAACATTACTGCCAAATGACATTGCTAAAGACAGCCTTGAAAAAAAAGTTCCACCATATTGAATGAGGGTTTACTTATTCTTAAACATATGCACTCATAATGTACACAAGTCTATGAGAGAAGAAGTCAAAATTTTCACAAATATGAAATGAGGGTTTGTTTCATGGACGGTTTTTGCTACTTCTGCCAACAGTTTTTTCATGAAACTTCGCACATGGCTTCAGAGTAACACTATCCAAAAGGCGCGCACACCAAAATAACCATTCAACACGGCACAGAGTGGGGCCAAGGCTTTGAACTTTCTTCTCATTTGCATAATTTTCGAATATTATGTGCTCACTGATGCATTTAACATCGGGATTTTCATAAAAATCAAATCAAATGAACTATGCAAGGAGGTTTTTAACAGATATCCATAGTTACGAATTGCATTTTTTTCCAATAACGTAAAAAATAGAGCATCACAATCCACATGTTCATTCAAGCGTGAATGTTTAGTTAAACGCCTTTGAATCATTGAAGCATGTTAAATGGTCGTGAACATAACGAAAAAGTTGAGAAAAGATCATTTTCAGTTACCAAAATGAAACAATACTTGTCTATGATATTTGAAAATCGTATTTTTTGTTTTCAATAAATGTTCATTGAACCGTGAAACGATGAAAATTGTTGAAGATACTCTTCCCAAAAATAACTGTCATCATATTCTTTCATTCTTAGTGATATAAATGTGTAAAAAATCCAATTATTGCAAATTTTGACTCGTGTTTATTCAACCATGAAATTAAGCAAAAAAGTTGTATTGTACTTTAGAAAGTACCTTTTACAAGCCTTCTGACTATTTTTCATGATGAGAATGTGGAATTACTTCCAGTAAAATGGAATCAAAGTCATGATATTTGGCTTGTGACTTTTGAAAAGTGACATTTTTGCCTTCTGACGGTGCTCACTGAAGCATGACGTAAAATATGTCCATAACATTTACTCAGAGGGTAGCCTAGAAAATTACCTACACGCTCATGTAAAAATATATCAATAATTCGAATTGGTTCGGAAATTATTGATGTTTGTTCAAGGGGGACTTACTTTTTTTGTTGTGTATATTTCACTAACATTCTTTTCCTTACTTGCATGGAAATAATTTTAGCTTCATAGTATTAACAACATTCTTAGTGTTATCTGATTTTCTAGGGATAAAGTAGGCCTATACCATTAATGCATATGAAAACTGTCAGAACCACAATTCACCCCCTAAACTGCTGACATCCTCAGAAGTCATATAGCATAGGTTTGACATGCAGTCTTTTCGTGACTGCAATATGCAGGCGAGACAACGCTTGGCGTTTGCCTTGTTGAAATTTTTTTAAACACTTTTTTGACAAATTTTAGTGCAATATTGATGTGCTAGTTATCTATCCATGCAGTGTGTCTCTGTTTATTCTTCTATAAGTATATAGTTTTTATGACGTTTGTCAAGCATATTGATATAAGCTAATTGAATTATAATTGAATTTCGAAATTTTACCTTGATTTGATAATATCGGCATTTATTTGTTTGCTTCATGGCTCAATTTTCATAACTCTCTTTATTGCTTAAATATTCTCAACAATAGAGATGTCTTCTATAAATTTGTTTGATCCTTCTCTCTGGACTAATTTGTAAATTTTTTCCTAGGTGCTTACTAAGACATGTTGCGTATGCCATTACATCTAACAAGATTGCGCAAGTCACTCATGATGATTCATCTGAGAATTTTTATGAAATATATAGGCCTATTTTCATGCTATAAATATATCTCTTATTCTTTGTAACTTAAAATTCATATTTCTTTAACAGAATGTTATGATCTTCTGACCGAGGACCTCACTAAAGACAGTACTAGATCTTACACTGTACGCTTGCCATCGTCAACAGCTGATATTTCCGCAATCGAGGTTACTCCCAATTTATCAGGAGTCAAGAATGTATCTCTCTCTGTTGAGGTGACAACAGATGGTGATAATTATGAGGATGTAACAAGTAAGACAAATCTTCTCGTCAGAAACGTCCAGGATGCACAGGTACAAATATCGCTTCAATTATATGCTTTATCTCATATCAGTAACAGGAAAATTTTAAGTGGCAAATGTACTCTTTCTGCTCTTGATGTTTATTCATTGACGTGAATGAATTGGCCGCTACTATTTCCTTTCCCTTGATAATTGTTTCTTTTGGGTGAAGAGTCAAAATTGAAAGCAATGTCAAATTGCATAGTCTCTGCAAAATTTTGGGTGGTCTGGGTCAGTGGGATAATGTTGAGTGTGGGTAGATCTTTTGAAGGAATTTCATTATCATTTTGAATTTTTTTCATTTTTATTTTATCTTTATCTACTGTAGGGAAATCCCAGTACGACTGAACGCTATGTACAGTTAGATGGAACTGTTACTGTGGAAATCAGCTTCTCAGAAAGACTTGCGTCCAGCCGTGCAGTTCGAATAATTTTTACAGAGGATACAGACATCACTTCCATGACTTTGCATGGCTGCAACGAAAGTAAATGATATTTATATTTGCTTAATCTCGGATGAGAACTCATGAATAATTTTGAGCTAAAGAGTAATGATGACATTGATATATTCATTTAGTTATTTTGCCTTTCTCTTTGTTTTTTGTCTGACTAAAATTGGAAATAAAGGTTTATCCTTTGACTGTATGGACATTTAAGAAGTGCTTTTCAAACTGACATCAATTTTGCACTGAAAGCTACATGTATGTAAGATAGGTAATATAATTGTCTTCATGGTATTATTTTTACTAGGTCCGGTTACAACAACTACAACATCAGTCCCAGAAACTACCACCAAATCTACAACATCTGGTAGGTTAAGGCAATTAGTCTTTCATTTATTTTTGAATTATATGATAGGGCTAAAACGCTTCAACAGTTGTCTTTGTATTCAAATTTTAGTCTGGCTATTATGAGTTACATTACTTTCATTTATCATTTTCATATTATTGTGATTATAATTTCTAGTTATTCGTATTAAAATACAGAACCGACAACTACTGTAACAACGAGTGTTTCAACAACTACCACTCCAGCAACCACAACTTCTCCAATGACGACAGTGAAAGAAGAAACAACAACTACAGTAACAACAACCGCAAGCACCACAGTTTCTGAAGAGACGACAACTCTTACTACCACCACACCTGAAAGCTCCACTACTCAAACAACTACAACAGTGACAACAACTCGAGGTATAGAGATTAATAAAATATGTGCAAATACATGTACTAGTATATTTGTGTAGGATTATTACTTCCATCCCAATGGGGTCACTCAGCCACAGAGGGGGACACGTTTGACTGTTACCACAAATGCAAGTGAACCCTATTGCAGTCAATTTCAAGGACATTTTGTGAAATTTACCCCCCTATTTTCACGCAAAACAAGTACAAAATTATGGTAAAATGGTAACTTGAAAAACCCCTAATTATAAGATTGCAAGGACACTTTTGCCCATTTCGCAAATTTACCCCTATTTAACGTATTTCAAGGACAGGGCATTACACCCTTTCCTCATTAGAGGAAATTGCAACACAGGCGTCAGAGTGCTCAGTCCTTAAACATGTTAAAGATGACCAAGAGCCATGTCATAATGATAATAATAATAATAATTAGACTTATATCACGCCAAATCCACTCTGTAGAGTGCTCAAGGCGCATTTTAGGAAATTATTAAAGAAATTAAGAAGAATTGAACAGAAATGTTTTGATGTAATTTTTGAAAGTTTCAGAAGTCAAGCACTGTTTGATGTTATGAGGGAGGCTATTCCATAGCTTCGAGGATGAATAAACAAATGATCTTTCACCCCAGGTTTTGGAAACTTTGGGGGTAACAAGAGATTTGGAAAGGGAGGAACGTAAGGATCTTGAAGTTGTATACTGATACAATAATCCAAAAGAACTTTATTTTTCTTGAAAAATAAGAAAAGTAGAATTCTTTGTAAAAATAAATGTAGAGTTGTCCATATAAAGATACAGAGCATGATGCGCGTGCCCTCTGCAGCTGGTGACTCGGCGATGGATTTTACTTCCCGTGATCGTTCTCCCCTTTTTCCTGACCCCTATTTCCATCAGATCGAGGACAGTGAGCATATTTTCACTACTTTGAGGAGTGTTTTGTCCGCGGATGTTCCGTGAAACTGACCCCTTTTCCCGCGATTTTGGTAACGGTCATGCGGTCCCCAAGTCATATTGAGTGACCCCACCGGGACTACCATAAGTCATTTTGCTTAGATCCACTTTAACTGTTCCATTGTTGTTGATGTCTAGAATTTGAGTTAGATATTATTTTTAAGGTGAAAGATTGTTGATCATTGCCATTAAAGACTCTGAGATAGTGCCTTTGTATTTGAAAGGGAAGTCTTGGATTAAACGTATTTCCTTTGCATGTTATGTAATGTTGATAATATAAGGAGTCTTTTGTGAATGTTGTTTTATTTAAATAGAAAAGTAACAGAATGCTAGTTTATTGTGAAAAACAGCTTTGCTGCTTCCATGTTTTCAAATGTTCTCATAGCTACAGTATTTTTTTTTATTGATGTGCTAGTCATATATCATGTATTCTGTCCATACAGAATATTGGGACTTTTTGTCAAGCATATTAATATAACCTAATTCACTTATAATTTGAAGTTCTAAATTTTGCCTTGATTTGATCATAACATCAGCATTTTTTTCTTGCCTGCGTAGCGGAGCGAGTCATAGGTATCACTATTTCCACCGTCGGCATCACCAATTGTGTTGTACATATAATAACTTGATATCTTCGAGGTAGGATTGCCAAATCATATAAGGGTCCGCCTCTTGAAGGTGCAGGTCAAGTTCGAATGTCAGTTGAATTTGATTAAGGTCAAAGGTCAATGAACTTTCAATGCCTGGCACTGCTATGTTGTACACACAATAACTTTCTATAGCTTCCAGGTAGGATTGCAAACTTGTAACAGAGGTCCATCTCTTGAAGGTGCAGGTCAGGTTCGAATGTGATTTGAATTTGATTAAGGTCAAAGGTCAATGAACTTTCACACTGCTTCCTCTAATGACATGAACTTCATAATTTTATACTTTTTAACCCAAAAATTTTACTTCAGAACTCAGTACTCTCTATACCTGAACCAGATTTTTTTTTACTTGTTTATTCATTAAAAACTCTTGTTGTTATTTATTTAATGAGCTATAGTTCTTGGCATTAGCACCATTTCTAAAATTCACACAAATTTGCCAATGGTACAATAGAAAAGCTGTCAAAGTTTCTTAAATGTTACCCTTCAGATTTGCTGTATGTGCATGTTCTTGTAATACTGTAGACTGTATAAAACAAGTTGAGAAAAGTTATGCCCCTACCATCATCCAACATAATGCCAAAGATTGGCATTTCATTACAGTGTGAATATTTTGAAGTTTGATCCGCGTCCCCGCTGTGGTGCCGCAGACATATTGCCCTCACATCTATCATAGCCTTTAATCAAAATGTGCTGATAAAAAACTGCTCTTTCAAACTTCCTACTCATACCCTATTACTTATTGTATTTTGTAGTACTTCACTCTTGCCTCATTTACTTATCGTATGCACACAGATCAATTTAGAAAACCCTACTGCTAAAGTGAAGGCAAGATGGCTAAAAATCACAAACAATAAGTTTTATATTTATCTTTCATGTACAACCTTTCCTCCATATTTTCAAACAATAAGTTTGCCATAACACCTCAATAATTAAATTAATTTGATTTGATTATTTTACTCACATTATTATCAATTAAATTCTATTTCACTAACATTCTTTTCCTTACTTGCATGGAAATAATTTTAGCTTCATAGTATTAACAACATTCTTAGTGTTATCTGATTTTCTAGGGATAAAGTAGGCCTATACCATTAATGCATATGAAAACTGTCAGAACCACAATTCACCCCCTAAACTGCTGACAGCCTCAGAAGTCATATGGCATAGGTTTGACATGCAGTCTCTTTGTGACTGCAATATGCAGGCGAGACAACACTTGGCGTTTGCTTTGTTGAAATTTTTTAAAACACTTTTTTGACAAATTTTAGTGCAATTTTGATGTGCTAGTTATCTATCCATGCAGTGTGTCTCTGTTTATTCTTCTATAAGTATATAGTTTTTATGAAGTTTGTCAAGCATATTGATATAAGCATATGATGGTTCATCTGAGAAGTTTTATGAAATATATATAGGCCTATTTGGATGCTATAAATATATCTCTTATTCCTTGTAACTAGAAATTCATGATATTTCTTTAACAGAATGTTATGATCTTCTGACCGAGGACCTCACTAAAGACAGTACTAGATCTTACACTGTACGCTTGCCATCGTCAACAGCTGATATTTCCGCAATCGAGGTTACTCCCAATTTATCAGGAGTCAAGAATGTATCTCTCTCTGTTGAGGTGACAACAGATGGTGATAATTATGAGGATGTAACAAGTAAGACAAATCTTCTCGTCAGAAACGTCCAGGATGCACAGGTACAAATATCGCTTCAATTATATGCTTTATCTCATATCAGTAACAGGAAAATTTTAAGTGGCAAATGTACTCTTTCTGCTCTTGATGTTTATTCATTGACGTGAATGAATTGGCCGCTACTATTTCCTTTCCCTTGATAATTGTTTCTTTTGGGTGAAGAGTCAAAATTGAAAGCAATGTCAAATTGCATAGTCTCTGCAAAATTTTGGGTGGTCTGGGTCAGTGGGATAATTTTGAGTGTGGGTAGATCTTTTGAAGGAATTTCATTATCATTTTGAATTTTTTTCATTTTTATTTTATCTTTATCTACTGTAGGGAAATCCCAGTACGACTGAACGCTATGTACAGTTAGATGGAACTGTTACTGTGGAAATCAGCTTCTCAGAAAGACTTGCGTCCAGCCGTGCAGTTCGAATAATTTTTACAGAGGATACAGACATCACTTCCATGACTTTGCATGGCTGCAACGAAAGTAAATGATATTTATATTTGCTTAATCTCGGATGAGAACTCATGAATAATTTTGAGCTAAAGAGTAATGATGACATTGATATATTCATTTAGTTATTTTGCCTTTCTCTTTGTTTTTTGTCTGACTAAAATTGGGAATAAAGGTTTATCCTTTGACTGTATGGACATTTAAGAAGTGCTTTTCAAACTGACATCAACTTTGCACTGAAAGCTACATGTATGTAAGATAGGTAATATAATTGTCTTCATGGTATTATTTTTACTAGGTCCGGTTACAACAACTACAACATCAGTCCCAGAAACTACCACCAAATCTACAACATCTGGTAGGTTAAGGCAATTAGTCTTTCATTTATTTTTGAATTATATGATAGGGCTAAAACGCTTCAACAGTTGTCTTTGTATTCAAATTTTAGTCTGGCTATTATGAGTTACATTACTTTCATTTATCATTTTCATATTATTGTGATTATAATTTCTAGTTATTCGTATTAAAATACAGAACCGACAACTACTGTAACAACGAGTGTTTCAACAACTACCACTCCAGCAACCACAACTTCTCCAATGACGACAGTGAAAGAAGAAACAACAACTACAGTAACAACAACCGCAAGCACCACAGTTTCTGAAGAGACGACAACTCTTACTACCACCACACCTGAAAGCTCCACTACTCAAACAACTACAACAGTGACAACAACTCGAGGTATAGAGATTAATAAAATATGTGCAAATACATGTACTAGTATATTTGTGTAGGATTATTACTTCCATCCCAGTGGGGTCACTCAGCCGCAGAGGGGGACACGTTTGACTGTTACCACAAATGCAAGTGAACCCTATTGCAGTCAATTTCAAGGACATTTTGTGAAATTTACCCCCCTATTTTCACGCAAAACAAGTACAAAATTGCGGTAAAATGGTAACTTGAAAAACCCCTAATTCTAAGATTACAAGGACTCTTTTGCCCATTTCGCAAATTTACCCCTATTTAACGTATTTCAAGGACAGGGCATTTACACCCTTTCCTCATTAGAGGAAATTGCAACACAGGCGTCAGAGTGCTCAATGCTTAAACATGTTAAAGATGACCAAGAGCCATGTCATAATGATAATAATAATAATAATTAGACTTATATCACGCCAAATCCACTCTGTAGAGTGCTCAAGGCGCATTTTAGGAAATTATTAAAGAAATTAAGAAGAATTGAACAGAAATGTTTTGATGTAATTTTTGAAAGTTTCAGAAGTCAAGCACTGTTTGATGTTATGAGGGAGGCTATTCCATAGCTTCGAGGATGAATAAACAAATGATCTTTCACCCCAGGTTTTGGAAACTTTGGGGGTAACAAGAGATTTGGAAAGGGAGGAACGTAAGGATCTTGAAGTTGTATACTGATACAATAATCCAAAAGAACTTTATTTTTCTTGAAAAATAAGAAAAGTAGAATTCTTTGTAAAAATAAATGTAGAGTTGTCCATATAAAGATACAGAGCATGATGCGCGTGCCCTCTGCAGCTGGTGACTCGGCGATGGATTTTACTTCCCGTGATCGTTCTCCCCTTTTTCCTGACCCCTATTTCCATCAGATCGAGGACAGTGAGCATATTTTCACTACTTCGAGGAGTGTTCTGTCCGCGGATGTTCCGTGAAACTGACCCCTTTTCCCGCGATTTTGGTAACGGTCATGCGGTCCCCAAGTCATATTGAGTGACCCCACCGGGACTACCATAAGTCATTTTGCTTAGATCCACTTTAACTGTTCCATTGTTGTTGATGTCTAGAATTTGAGTTAGATATTATTTTTAAGGTGAAAGATTGTTGATCATTGCCATTAAAGACTCTGAGATAGTGCCTTTGTATTTGAAAGGGAAGTCTTGGATTAAACGTATTTCCTTTGCATGTTATGTAATGTTGATAATTTAAGGAGTCTTTTGTGAATGTTGTTTTATTTAAATAGAAAAGTAACAGAATGCTAGTTTATTGTGAAAAACAGCTTTGCTGCTTCCATGTTTTCAAATGTTCTCATAGCTACAGTATTTTTTTTTATTGATGTGCTAGTCATATATCATGTATTCTGTCCATACAGAATATTGGGACTTTTTGTCAAGCATATTAATATAACCTAATTCACTTATAATTTGAAGTTCTAAATTTTGCCTTGATTTGATCATAACATCAGCATTTTTTTCTTGCCTGCGTAGCGGAGCGAGTCATAGGTATCACTATTTCCACCGTCGGCATCACCAATTGTGTTGTACATATAATAACTTGATATCTTCGAGGTAGGATTGCCAAATCATATAAGGGTCCGCCTCTTGAAGGTGCAGGTCAAGTTCGAATGTCAGTTGAATTTGATTAAGGTCAAAGGTCAATGAACTTTCAATGCCTGGCACTGCTATGTTGTACACACAATAACTTTCTATAGCTTCCAGGTAGGATTGCAAACTTGTAACAGAGGTCCATCTCTTGAAGGTGCAGGTCAGGTTCGAATGTGATTTGAATTTGATTAAGGTCAAAGGTCAATGAACTTTCACACTGCTTCCTCTAATGACATGAACTTCATAATTTTATACTTTTTAACCCAAAAATTTTACTTCAGAACTCATTACTCTCTATACCTGAACCAGATTTTTTTTTTACTTGTTTATTCATTAAAAACTCTTGTTGTTATTTATTTAATGAGCTATAGTTCTTGGCATTAGCACCATTTCTAATATTCACACAAATTTGCCAATGGTACAATAGAAAAGCTGTCAAAGTTTCTTAAATGTTACCCTTCAGATTTGCTGTATGTGCATGTTCTTGTAATACTGTAGACTGTATAAAACAAGTTGAGAAAAGTTATGCCCCTACCATCATCCAACATAATGCCAAAGATTGGCATTTCATTACAGTGTGAATATTTTGAAGTTTGATCCGCGTCCCCGCTGTGGTGCCGCAGACATATTGCCCTCACATCTATCATAGCCTTTAATCAAAATGTGCTGATAAAAAACTGCTCTTTCAAACTTCCTACTCATACCCTATTACTTATTGTATTTTGTAGTACTTCACTCTTGCATCATTTACTTATCGTATGCACACAGATCAATTTAGAAAACCCTACTGCTAAAGTGAAGGCAAGATGGCTAAAAATCACAAACAATAAGTTTTATATTTATCTTTCATGTACAACCTTTCCTCCATATTTTCAAACAATAAGTTTGCCATAACACCTCAATAATTAAATTAATTTGATTTGATTATTTTACTCACATTATTATCAATTAAATTCTATTTCACTAACATTCTTTTCCTTACTTGCATGGAAATAATTTTAGCTTCATAGTATTAACAACATTCTTAGTGTTATCTGATTTTCTAGGGATAAAGTAGGCCTATACCATTAATGCATATGAAAACTGTCAGAACCACAATTCACCCCCTAAACTGCTGACAGCCTCAGAAGTCATATAGCATAGGTTTGACATGCAGTCTCTTTGTGACTGCAATATGCAGGCGAGACAACACTTGGCGTTTGCTTTGTTGAAATTTTTTTAAACACTTTTTTGACAAATTTTAGTGCAATTTTGATGTGCTAGTTATCTATCCATGCAGTGTGTCTCTGTTTATTCTTCTATAAGTATATAGTTTTTATGACTTTTGTCAAGCATATTGATATAAGCATATGATGGTTCATCTGAGAAGTTTTATGAAATATATATAGGCCTATTTGGATGCTATAAATATATCTCTTATTCCTTGTAACTAGAAATTCATGATATTTCTTTAACAGAATGTTATGATCTTCTGACCGAGGACCTCACTAAAGACAGTACTAGATCTTACACTGTACGCTTGCCATCGTCAACAGCTGATATTTCCGCAATCGAGGTTACTCCCAATTTATCAGGAGTCAAGAATGTATCTCTCTCTGTTGAGGTGACAACAGATGGTGATAATTATGAGGATGTAACAAGTAAGACAAATCTTCTCGTCAGAAACGTCCAGGATGCACAGGTACAAATATCGCTTCAATTATATGCTTTATCTCATATCAGTAACAGGAAAATTTTAAGTGGCAAATGTACTCTTTCTGCTCTTGATGTTTATTCATTGACGTGAATGAATTGGCCGCTACTATTTCCTTTCCCTTGATAATTGTTTCTTTTGGGTGAAGAGTCAAAATTGAAAGCAATGTCAAATTGCATAGTCTCTGCAAAATTTTGGGTGGTCTGGGTCAGTGGGATAATTTTGAGTGTGGGTAGATCTTTTGAAGGAATTTCATTATCATTTTGAATTTTTTTCATTTTTATTTAATCTTTATCTACTGTAGGGAAATCCCAGTACGACTGAACGCTATGTACAGTTAGATGGAACTGTTACTGTGGAAATCAGCTTCTCAGAAAGACTTGCGTCCAGCCGTGCAGTTCGAATAATTTTTACAGAGGATACAGACGTCACTTCCATGACTTTGCATGGCTGCAACGAAAGTAAATGATATTTATATTTGCTTAATCTCGGATGAGAACTCATGAATAATTTTGAGCTAAAGAGTAATGATGACATTGATATATTCATTTAGTTATTTTGCCTTTCTCTTTGTTTTTTGTCTGACTAAAATTGGGAATAAAGGTTTATCCTTTGACTGTATGGACATTTAAGAAGTGCTTTTCAAACTGACATCAACTTTGCACTGAAAGCTACATGTATGTAAGATAGGTAATATAATTGTCTTCATGGTATTATTTTTACTAGGTCCGGTTACAACAACTACAACATCAGTCCCAGAAACTACCACCAAATCTACAACATCTGGTAGGTTAAGGCAATTAGTCTTTCATTTATTTTTGAATTATATGATAGGGCTAAAACGCTTCAACAGTTGTCTTTGTATTCAAATTTTAGTCTGGCTATTATGAGTTACATTACTTTCATTTATCATTTTCATATTATTGTGATTATAATTTCTAGTTATTCGTATTAAAATACAGAACCGACAACTACTGTAACAACGAGTGTTTCAACAACTACCACTCCAGCAACCACAACTTCTCCAATGACGACAGTGAAAGAAGAAACAACAACTACAGTAACAACAACCGCAAGCACCACAGTTTCTGAAGAGACGACAACTCTTACTACCACCACACCTGAAAGCTCCACTACTCAAACAACTACAACAGTGACAACAACTCGAGGTATAGAGATTAATAAAATATGTGCAAATACATGTACTAGTATATTTGTGTAGGATTATTACTTCCATCCCAGTGGGGTCACTCAGCCGCAGAGGGGGACACGTTTGACTGTTACCACAAATGCAAGTGAACCCTATTGCAGTCAATTTCAAGGACATTTTGTGAAATTTACCCCCCTATTTTCACGCAAAACAAGTACAAAATTGCGGTAAAATGGTAACTTGAAAAACCCCTAATTATAAGATTGCAAGGACACTTTTGCCCATTTCGCAAATTTACCCCTATTTAACGTATTTCAAGGACAGGGCATTTACACCCTTTCCTCATTAGAGGAAATTGCAACACAGGCGTCAGAGTGCTCAATGCTTAAACATGTTAAAGATGACCAAGAGCCATGTCATAATGATAATAATAATAATAATTAGACTTATATCACGCCAAATCCACTCTGTAGAGTGCTCAAGGCGCATTTTAGGAAATTATTAAAGAAATTAAGAAGAATTGAACAGAAATGTTTTCATGTAATTTTTGAAAGTTTCAGAAGTCAAGCACTGTTTGATGTTATGAGGGAGGCTATTCCATAGCTTCGAGGATGAATAAACAAATGATCTTTCACCCCAGGTTTTGGAAACTTTGGGGGTAACAAGAGATTTGGAAAGGGAGGAACGTAAGGATCTTGAAGTTGTATACTGATACAATAATCCAAAAGAACTTTATTTTTCTTGAAAAATAAGAAAAGTAGAATTCTTTGTAAAAATAAATGTAGAGTTGTCCATATAAAGATACAGAGCATGATGCGCGTGCCCTCTGCAGCTGGTGACTCGGCGATGGATTTTACTTCCCGTGATCGTTCTCCCCTTTTTCCTGACCCCTATTTCCATCAGATCGAGGACAGTGAGCATATTTTCACTACTTCGAGGAGTGTTCTGTCCGCGGATGTTCCGTGAAACTGACCCCTTTTCCCGCGATTTTGGTAACGGTCATGCGGTCCCCAAGTCATATTGAGTGACCCCACCGGGACTACCATAAGTCATTTTGCTTAGATCCACTTTAACTGTTCCATTGTTGTTGATGTCTAGAATTTGAGTTAGATATTATTTTTAAGGTGAAAGATTGTTGATCATTGCCATTAAAGACTCTGAGATAGTGCCTTTGTATTTGAAAGGGAAGTCTTGGATTAAACGTATTTCCTTTGCATGTTATGTAATGTTGATAATTTAAGGAGTCTTTTGTGAATGTTGTTTTATTTAAATAGAAAAGTAACAGAATGCTAGTTTATTGTGAAAAACAGCTTTGCTGCTTCCATGTTTTCAAATGTTCTCATAGCTACAGTATTTTTTTTTATTGATGTGCTAGTCATATATCATGTATTCTGTCCATACAGAATATTGGGACTTTTTGTCAAGCATATTAATATAACCTAATTCACTTATAATTTGAAGTTCTAAATTTTGCCTTGATTTGATCATAACATCAGCATTTTTTTCTTGCCTGCGTAGCGGAGCGAGTCATAGGTATCACTATTTCCACCGTCGGCATCACCAATTGTGTTGTACATATAATAACTTGATATCTTCGAGGTAGGATTGCCAAATCATATAAGGGTCCGCCTCTTGAAGGTGCAGGTCAAGTTCGAATGTCAGTTGAATTTGATTAAGGTCAAAGGTCAATGAACTTTCAATGCCTGGCACTGCTATGTTGTACACACAATAACTTTCTATAGCTTCCAGGTAGGATTGCAAACTTGTAACAGAGGTCCATCTCTTGAAGGTGCAGGTCAGGTTCGAATGTGATTTGAATTTGATTAAGGTCAAAGGTCAATGAACTTTCACACTGCTTCCTCTAATGACATGAACTTCATAATTTTATACTTTTTAACCCAAAAATTTTACTTCAGAACTCAGTACTCTCTATACCTGAACCAGATTTTTTTTTACTTGTTTATTCATTAAAAACTCTTGTTGTTATTTATTTAATGAGCTATAGTTCTTGGCATTAGCACCATTTCTAATATTCACACAAATTTGCCAATGGTACAATAGAAAAGCTGTCAAAGTTTCTTAAATGTTACCCTTCAGATTTGCTGTATGTGCATGTTCTTGTAATACTGTAGACTGTATAAAACAAGTTGAGAAAAGTTATGCCCCTACCATCATCCAACATAATGCCAAAGATTGGCATTTCATTACAGTGTGAATATTTTGAAGTTTGATCCGCGTCCCCGCTGTGGTGCCGCAGACATATTGCCCTCACATCTATCATAGCCTTTAATCAAAATGTGCTGATAAAAAACTGCTCTTTCAAACTTCCTACTCATACCCTATTACTTATTGTATTTTGTAGTACTTCACTCTTGCATCATTTACTTATCGTATGCACACAGATCAATTTAGAAAACCCTACTGCTAAAGTGAAGGCAAGATGGCTAAAAATCACAAACAATAAGTTTTATATTTATCTTTCATGTACAACCTTTCCTCCATATTTTCAAACAATAAGTTTGCCATGACACCTCAATAATTAAATTAATTTGATTTGATTATTTTACTCACATTATTATCAATTAAATTCTATTTCACTAACATTCTTTTCCTTACTTGCATGGAAATAATTTTAGCTTCATAGTATTAACAACATTCTTAGTGTTATCTGATTTTCTAGGGATAAAGTAGGCCTATACCATTAATGCATATGAAAACTGTCAGAACCACAATTCACCCCCTAAACTGCTGACAGCCTCAGAAGTCATATGGCATAGGTTTGACATGCAGTCTCTTTGTGACTGCAATATGCAGGCGAGACAACACTTGGCGTTTGCTTTGTTGAAATTTTTTAAAACACTTTTTTGACAAATTTTAGTGCAATTTTGATGTGCTAGTTATCTATCCATGCAGTGTGTCTCTGTTTATTCTTCTATAAGTATATAGTTTTTATGACTTTTGTCAAGCATATTGATATAAGCATATGATGGTTCATCTGAGAAGTTTTATGAAATATATATAGGCCTATTTGGATGCTATAAATATATCTCTTATTCCTTGTAACTAGAAATTCATGATATTTCTTTAACAGAATGTTATGATCTTCTGACCGAGGACCTCACTAAAGACAGTACTAGATCTTACACTGTACGCTTGCCATCGTCAACAGCTGATATTTCCGCAATCGAGGTTACTCCCAATTTATCAGGAGTCAAGAATGTATCTCTCTCTGTTGAGGTGACAACAGATGGTGATAATTATGAGGATGTAACAAGTAAGACAAATCTTCTCGTCAGAAACGTCCAGGATGCACAGGTACAAATATCGCTTCAATTATATGCTTTATCTCATATCAGTAACAGGAAAATTTTAAGTGGCAAATGTACTCTTTCTGCTCTTGATGTTTATTCATTGACGTGAATGAATTGGCCGCTACTATTTCCTTTCCCTTGATAATTGTTTCTTTTGGGTGAAGAGTCAAAATTGAAAGCAATGTCAAATTGCATAGTCTCTGCAAAATTTTGGGTGGTCTGGGTCAGTGGGATAATTTTGAGTGTGGGTAGATCTTTTGAAGGAATTTCATTATCATTTTGAATTTTTTTCATTTTTATTTAATCTTTATCTACTGTAGGGAAATCCCAGTACGACTGAACGCTATGTACAGTTAGATGGAACTGTTACTGTGGAAATCAGCTTCTCAGAAAGACTTGCGTCCAGCCGTGCAGTTCGAATAATTTTTACAGAGGATACAGACATCACTTCCATGACTTTGCATGGCTGCAACGAAAGTAAATGATATTTATATTTGCTTAATCTCGGATGAGAACTCATGAATAATTTTGAGCTAAAGAGTAATGATGACATTGATATATTCATTTAGTTATTTTGCCTTTCTCTTTGTTTTTTGTCTGACTAAAATTGGAAATAAAGGTTTATCCTTTGACTGTATGGACATTTAAGAAGTGCTTTTCAAACTGACATCAACTTTGCACTGAAAGCTACATGTATGTAAGATAGGTAATATAATTGTCTTCATGGTATTATTTTTACTAGGTCCGGTTACAACAACTACAACATCAGTCCCAGAAACTACCACCAAATCTACAACATCTGGTAGGTTAAGGCAATTAGTCTTTCATTTATTTTTGAATTATATGATAGGGCTAAAACGCTTCAACAGTTGTCTTTGTATTCAAATTTTAGTCTGGCTATTATGAGTTACATTACTTTCATTTATCATTTTCATATTATTGTGATTATAATTTCTAGTTATTCGTATTAAAATACAGAACCGACAACTACTGTAACAACGAGTGTTTCAACAACTACCACTCCAGCAACCACAACTTCTCCAATGACGACAGTGAAAGAAGAAACAACAACTACAGTAACAACAACCGCAAGCACCACAGTTTCTGAAGAGACGACAACTCTTACTACCACCACACCTGAAAGCTCCACTACTCAAACAACTACAACAGTGACAACAACTCGAGGTATAGAGATTAATAAAATATGTGCAAATACATGTACTAGTATATTTGTGTAGGATTATTACTTCCATCCCAATGGGGTCACTCAGCCGCAGAGGGGGACACGTTTGACTGTTACCACAAATGCAAGTGAACCCTATTGCAGTCAATTTCAAGGACATTTTGTGAAATTTACCCCCCTATTTTCACGCAAAACAAGTACAAAATTATGGTAAAATGGTAACTTGAAAAACCCCTAATTATAAGATTGCAAGGACACTTTTGCCCATTTCGCAAATTTACCCCTATTTAACATATTTCAAGGACAGGGCATTTACACCCTTTCCTCATTAGAGGAAATTGCAACACAGGCGTCAGAGTGCTCAGTCCTTAAACATGTTAAAGATGACCAAGAGCCATGTCATAATGATAATAATAATAATAATTAGACTTATATCACGCCAAATCCACTCTGTAGAGTGCTCAAGGCGCATTTTAGGAAATTATTAAAGAAATTAAGAAGAATTGAACAGAAATGTTTTCATGTAATTTTTGAAAGTTTCAGAAGTCAAGCACTGTTTGATGTTATGAGGGAGGCTATTCCATAGCTTCGAGGATGAATAAACAAATGATCTTTCACCCTAGGTTTTGGAAACTTTGGGGGTAACAAGAGATTTGGAAAGGGAGGAACGTAAGGATCTTGAAGTTGTATACTGATACAATAATCCAAAAGAACTTTATTTTTCTTGAAAAATAAGAAAAGTAGAATTCTTTGTAAAAATAAATGTAGAGTTGTCCATATAAAGATACAGAGCATGATGCGCGTGCCCTCTGCAGCTGGTGACTCGGCGACGGATTTTACTTCCCGTGATCGTTCTCCCCTTTTTCCTGACCCCTATTTCCATCAGATTGAGGACAGTGAGCATATTTTCACTACTTCGAGGAGTGTTCTGTCCGCGGATGTTCCGTGAAACTGACCCCTTTTCCCGCGATTTTGGTAACGGTCATGCGGTCCCCAAGTCATATTGAGTGACCCCACCGGGACTACCATAAGTCATTTTGCTTAGATCCACTTTAACTGTTCCATTGTTGTTGATGTCTAGAATTTGAGTTAGATATTATTTTTAAGGTGAAAGATTGTTGATCATTGCCATTAAAGACTCTGAGATAGTGCCTTTGTATTTGAAAGGGAAGTCTTGGATTAAACGTATTTCCTTTGCATGTTATGTAATGTTGATAATTTAAGGAGTCTTTTGTGAATGTTGTTTTATTTAAATAGAAAAGTAACAGAATGCTAGTTTATTGTTAAAAACAGCTTTGCTGCTTCCATGTTTTCAAATGTTCTCATAGCTACAGTATTTTTTTTTATTGATGTGCTAGTCATATATCATGTATTCTGTCCATACAGAATATTGGGACTTTTTGTCAAGCATATTAATATAACCTAATTCACTTATAATTTGAAGTTCTAAATTTTGCCTTGATTTGATCATAACATCAGCATTTTTTTCTTGCCTACGTAGCGGAGCGAGTCATAGGTATCACTATTTCCACCGTCGGCGTCACCAATTGTGTTGTACATATAATAACTTGATATCTTCGAGGTAGGATTGCCAAATCATACAAGGGTCCGCCTCTTGAAGGTGCAGGTCAAGTTCGAATGTCAGTTGAATTTGATTAAGGTCAAAGGTCAATGAACTTTCAATGCCTGGCACTGCTATGTTGTACACACAATAACTTTCTATAGCTTCCAGGTAGGATTGCAAACTTGTAACAGAGGTCCATCTCTTGAAGGTGCAGGTCAGGTTCGAATGTGATTTGAATTTGATTAAGGTCAAAGGTCAATGAACTTTCACACTGCTTCCTCTAATGACATGAACTTCATAATTTTATACTTTTTAACCCAAAAATTTTACTTCAGAACTCATTACTCTCTATACCTGAACCAGATTTTTTTTTTTACTTGTTTATTCATTAAAAACTCTTGTTGTTATTTATTTAATGAGCTATAGTTCTTGGCATTAGCACCATTTCTAATATTCACACAAATTTGCCAATGGTACAATAGAAAAGCTGTCAAAGTTTCTTAAATGTTACCCTTCAGATTTGCTGTATGTGCATGTTCTTGTAATACTGTAGACTGTATAAAACAAGTTGAGAAAAGTTATGCCCCTACCATCATCCAACATAATGCCAAAGATTGGCATTTCATTACAGTGTGAATATTTTGAAGTTTGATCCGCGTCCTCGCTGTGGTGCCGCAGACATATTGCCCTCACATCTATCATAGCCTTTAATCAAAATGTGCTGATAAAAAACTGCTCTTTCAAACTTCCTACTCATACCCTATTACTTATTGTATTTTGTAGTACTTCACTCTTGCCTCATTTACTTATCGTATGCACACAGATCAATTTAGAAAACCCTACTGCTAAAGTGAAGGCAAGATGGCTAAAAATCACAAACAATAAGTTTTATATTTATCTTTCATGTACAACCTTTCCTCCATATTTTCAAACAATAAGTTTGCCATAACACCTCAATAATTAAATTAATTTGATTTGATTATTTTACTCACTCACATTATTATCAATTAAATTCTATTTCACTAATATTCATTTCCTTACTTGCATGGAAATTATTATAGCTTCATAGTACTAACAGCATTCTTAGTTTTATCTGATTTTCTAGGGATAAAGTAGGCCTATACCATAAATGCATATGAAAACTGTCAGAACCACAATTCACCCCCTAAACTGCTGACAGCCTCAGAAGTCATATAGCATAGGTTTGACATGCAGTCTCTTTGTGACTGCAATATGCAGGCGAGACAACACTTGGCGTTTGCTTTGTTGAAATTTTTTAAAACACTTTTTTGACAAATTTTAGTGCAATTTTGATGTGCTAGTTATCTATCCATGCAGTGTGTCTCTGTTTATTCTTCTATAAGTATATAGTTTTTATGACTTTTGTCAAGCATATTGATATAAGCATATGATGGTTCATCTGAGAAGTTTTATGAAATATATATAGGCCTATTTGGATGCTATAAATATATCTCTTATTCCTTGTAACTAGAAATTCATGATATTTCATTAACAGAATGTTATGATCTTCTGACCGAGGACCTCACTAAAGACAGTACTAGATCTTACACTGTACGCTTGCCATCGTCAACAGCTGATATTTCCGCAATCGAGGTTACTCCCAATTTATCAGGAGTCAAGAATGTATCTCTCTCTGTTGAGGTGACAACAGATGGTGATAATTATGAGGATGTAACAAGTAAGACAAATCTTCTCGTCAGAAACGTCCAGGATGCACAGGTACAAATATCGCTTCAATTATATTTATTATCTCATATCAGTAACAGGAAAATTTTAAGTGGCAAATGTACTCTCTCTGCTCTTGATGTTTATTCATGGACATGAATGAATTAGCTGCCACTATTTCTTTTCCCTTGATAATTGTTTCTTTTGGGTGAAGAGTCAAAATCAATATCAATATCAAATTGCATAGTCTCTTTGCAAAATTTTGGGTGGTCTGTGTCAGTTGGGATAATTTTGAGTGTGGATAGATCTTTTGAAGAAATTTTATTATCATTTTGAAATTTTTCAATTTTATTTTATCTTTATCTACTGTAGGGAAATCCAAGTACGACTGAACGCTATTTACAGTTAGATGGAACTGTTACTGTGGAAATCAGCTTCTCAGAAAGACTTGCGTCCAGCCGTGCAGTTCGAATAATTTTTACGGAGGATACAGACATCACTTCCATGACTTTGCATGGCTGCAATGAAAGTAAATAATATTTATATTTGCTTAATCTCGGATGAGAGCTCATGAATAACTTTGAGCAAAAGAGTAATGATGGCATTGATACATTCATTTAGTCTTTTTGCCTTTGTTGTTTTGAATTTATGTCTGACTAAAATTGGGAATAAAGATTTAATACTTTGACTGTATGGACGTTTAAGTAGTGCTTTTCAAATTGACATCAACTTTGCACTGAAAGCTACATGTATGTAAGATAGCTAATATAATTGTCTTCATGATATTATTTTTACTAGGTCCGGTTACAACAACTACAACATCAGTCCCAGAAACTACCACCTCATCTACAATTTCTGGTAGGTTAAGGCGATTACTCTTTCATTTATTTTGGAATTATATGATAGGGCTAAAACGCTTCAACAGTTGTTTTTGTATTCAAATTTTAGTCTGGCTATTATGAGTTACATTACTTTCATTTATCATTTTCCTATTATTGTGATTATAATTTCTAGTTATTCGTATTAAAATTCAGAACCGACAACTACTGTAACAACGAGCATTCTTAGTGTTATCTGATTTTCTAGGGATTAAGTAGGCCTATACCATTAATGCATATGTAAGCTGTCAGAACCACAATTCACCCCCTTAACTGCTGACAGCCTCAGAAGTCATATAGCATAGTTTTGACATATTGCAGTCTCTTCATGACCGCAATATGCAGGCGAGACAATGCTTGGCATTTGCCTTGTTATGAATACTTGTTTGTCTAATGCCTCATTTAACTCATTTTATTGCTTGAATATCCTCAACCATAAAGATGTCTTCTGTAATTGATAATGATTACATATGGGTGATAAAAAGTACATATAAGAATATATATACACTTTATTGTTTGCAGTCAATAAACCATGCAATATATATATATATATATATGTTTCCTTCAAATTTCAGGTTATTGTGCTGATCCCTTGGTAAAACTAAATGGAAATGTGAAAATCGATGATAATGGATCCATGATTTCAGCCATGTTTAGTGAACCAGCCATGGTTACTGGTGTGGCAGTAGAAGGATTGACTGATTCTTTTAGATTGGAGTACACGACTGTCCAGGGAAGAAACAGTTCCTATCTGGATGAAAGCCAAATGATTAAGGTGAGATTTTCAAATTCACACCTATTATAATAACCAGATACAAGGGTTTCTTTGACATATATTTTAGCAGACTGCTTAGAAGTATCATGAGATTGAACAGTGTACACACCTCATGCTTTGGTGAACCTACATTTTCAAACATTGTTTTTTAAGCTCTCGCTAGTTTCTTCTGCATTCATTCAGGGAATTGTGTCGGTTGCTGTTGATCAATTTTGTCACGTTGTATATCATATTAAAGTTTATGATGTGCTTAACCAAACTCTTAAAACTTTCAAAATTGATTTTGGGTGGCTTATTGTTGGTTTTGGGGCAGCTAGTCACATTTCTAGCTCATCCGGTCCAACGAAAATTATTTGTGCCAATCTATGTAAAATTTATTCATAAATCAGAGAAAATGCCTCTTTTTCTTTATTTGTTGACCGATTTTGATTTTTTTTTTTTGCTTCCATCTGGTAAAGCTTCATGAGGTTCATTAAACTTCTACACACAATTTAGAAATTATGACTAGAAAATTTTTTATGCTTATTTATGAAAAATTGATATATGCATATTTTTCAAAATTCACATAAAATGCTTCTTCTTTATGTATTGACCGATTTTTTTTCTTCCATCTGGTAGAGCTTCACGAAGTTCACCAAACTAGTGCACAGAATTTTGAATATTTTGAGTAGAAAAAAATATGGGCATGTCTTTATTCAGGAGATCTATGAAATATGGTATGGGGCTATTGTGAAATCGATTTGTCTTACTGTATTGCTGATATCTAGGAGTATGTCGGAGATTGATGGTTAAGTTTTTGGAGAAGGTAACCAGGTACTGAATGTTGGATGTTCGATTAAAGACATTGCGAAATCCAGGCTGAGTTTCTCCCTTCTGTATTCCAGAGTAGGAATTTCACATGATAGGCAAGCACTGGCATAATCTGTGTAGTTTGTATCAAGACTACACAGGAACATTTGTTCCAAGTATGACTGTAACCAACTAAGGCCAGTATTAACTAAATTTTAATCATGAAGAAATTTGATTAAAGAGTAAATGCATTTTCTTTTCTTTGGCCAATTTACAGGTGTTTGTTCTTGATGGTTCTGAGAACACTGCAGATAGATTTAATGTCAACATCACTGATCCAATAACAGATCTGCGGATCATCCCTGACAACTACCCCACAGATGTAATGTGGAACTTACAAATATACGGATGCACAGGTGAGAATTTTACCCTGTCAATCGAAAAAAGGATGTTGGTGACACCAGTTACATTTTTTGTATTATTATGAGAAGGTTTCTTACTACATGTCAAAGAAAAATGACCTAACAAAATTACCTGGATGATATTCTGGGTGACACAACATTCTCTCTGGTGACAATTGCTCCGGGTATTATTTTGTCTAAAATATAGGGTTAAGGATGCAATAAGGTTCAGGGTTAGGTTTAGGATAGGGTATAGTGTTAAATCCAGGGTTAAAGTTGGTTATTCCATTAATGTGTGGAAATAGCAACAGAGCAATTGTCGCGAGAGCAAATGTCATAGAACCAGTATTCTGCTCATTAAACTAGGTCTTAACCCTGGCCTTGACTACAAATTCAGACAAACGCTTCTATACAGTAGAATGCTCATTTTCATAATACTTTTTCCTTATTCATGGCAGAGATAATTTACCACATGATTAAAGGCCAAGTTCACCCCAGCAAAAAGTTTATTTGAATAAAAAGAATAAAAAGAAATGCATATTACTAAAAAGTTTCATCAAATCAGAAATAAAATTTGAAAGTAATGATATTTTAAAATATTGTTTCATTTTACAAAGTACATATAGTCATATGCAGAGACTGGTAGTTTTGCAACTGAGGGGAACAATGGTGTCACCAACTCACTATTTCTTTTGTATTCTATTATAGGAAATATGAAATAATGAAATATTCTAATTTTTTCCTCTTTGCCTTTGAAACAAAGTGTAATTCCTTCCTAAATGTGTGAAAATATCACTGTTTTAAAGGAATGATCCAGGCTAAAAATATTTATATCTTATTAAATATTGTAAAATTCACAGAGCAAAATGCTGAAAATTTCATCAAAAATTGGATAACAAATAACAAAGTTATTGAATCTTAAAGTTTATCAATACTTTTTTTAAACAGTTATATGCACATCATCATGAATTTTCAGTAGGTGGGTTGATGATGTCACATCCCCGCTTTCCTTTTTCTCATTTATTACATGAAATCATAAGTCTTTCATTTTTTCATACATGTGTAAATGATGTGTCTCCATTATGATGAAATAAGTTGCGGCAATAGATAACTAATGCACTTAATCAGTTGTCAATCCAATTGTTTTAGTTTTTTTAATACACATAATTACATATAATAAAGTACAAAAGAAAAAGTGGGGATATGACAACATCAGCCCAACTAATGAATATTCATAGAGACATGACTAGAACTGTTTCACCGGAATAATGATAATCTTTAAAATTCAATAACTTTGTTATTTGTTATCCGATTTTGATCAAGTTTTCAGCATTTTGCTTTGTGAATTTTACTCTTTTTATTGAGATATAAGTATGTCCAGCCTAGACCATCCCTTTAACATTTTATGGTTCAGACAAGTTGGTCCTTGTTGTCAAATCTTTAAAAACTGAAATACTGCACAATTCAATCAATAAAAAAAAGGAGTAGTTAGTGAAGGACATCATCGACTCTCACATTTGCATTTCACTGGATTGCACATTTAACTGTATTGTGAAAAATTTAAGTGAAACTTTATAATGTCATGATTTTTGTATTTAAATCCGATCAGATAAATTTTCAGTATTATGCTTGTTAGATATTTCTCTGATGATTCAAATCAATATTTGTATGGGGTTGTTATGGCCTTTGAGTGGACTGTGGCTTTTGGAATACCACCCCTTGTCTTTTAGCAGGACTTCCACCAAGAATCTTTAACTAAACAGCAGTTCACCCCATACTCCCTATTTCTTCTAAAATTATGAAAACATTCATGAATACTATGCTAATAGATATGGTATTAATTTTCTGTTAGGTGCCTTACATTGTTTTGTTTTTTTCTTCTGCAGGAACATTGCAAATTCAAATTATTATTTACTTCAATAACTGGGATACATCCTTTATGCCATTTATCCACTTGACTGACTATACCTAAGACAATAACCCACACGAAATTCCTTGCACGGTGACCGATCTCCCTGACCCAAGCATTACGCCCAGTTACTTAATCATGGCCACATCACGTCCTCTTTTCACTTTGTATCTTAACCGAGTCAAGATGTCTAAAACTAACTCTCTCCAACATTAGAATGATTATGATTGGAGACTCTTTCCTTGGCGTTTTTTTATGTTACTCTTTTTACTGTTATATCAATCTGAGTCTAGGTTTAGCACACTAGCGTTAGTTTTCGTGTATTTTAAGACCCTTTCTTGGTCTTTTACGTTTGAGCTTGTTTTGCCTTCCACATTGCTCGAATGGATGGAGAGCTCAATAGAGCTTCTCTCCAGTACAGTACATGTACCTCTCACTTTCCTATTACCTTGCGCTGATAATGTTTTGTGTGGAGCCGGACCTGTAATTTTTTCTTTCTTTATCTTGAATTCTTATTCTATGTGTTGTCTTGAATTAACTCTCGTTCTAACTTCTGCTCCATATATATATATATATATATATATATATATATATATATATATATATATAAATAAAAACTCCTTAGTGAATTTTGTTTTCACAAATTTTCGTCCATAGGGCTTTGTCAAGTGATTTATTGATTAAGATCAAATGCGTCAAGATCAACAACGGTAAAGCGCGCTCTCTCAGGGAGCGCCCTTGATGGAGGCGCACCCAACAGAGGGGCGCTTTTACATAACAAAGGAAAGAGAGGAGGGAAGGAAATAAAGGAGAAGGGATCAGATAATAAACGAAAGAAATGAAAACAAAAGGAAAACAGGAATGCAGAAACAAGAGAGAAAGAGAAGCATTAGGAAAAAGCAAACATAAGAGGAACAGAAAGTAGAATGAACAGAAAATGGATAAAATAGAGAGGGAGATAGAGAAGGAGAGGGATAGAAGAGAGAGAGGTGGGAGACACAGAGAAGGGGTGAAATAGAATTAGAAATAGAAAAACAAAAAGAAGAAGAAAAGAAAAGAGAGACAAATATAGGGGCGGAGTGGTAGAAAGAAAATAGAAGAAAAGGCAAGAACATACCAGCTAAGGAAGAGAAAGAGGGAGAGAGAACGTATGAGAAAGGGGGAGAGCGAGAGAAAGATTATAGAAAGAAAAGATGACAACAACACACCAGAAAACAAAGAAGCAAAGAATATTGACAAGAAGCGAAGAGTTCATAGGGAAGGAGTGAAAGGCTGCGTTGACTCCGTTTGTTTGGTTGGAGACATCCCAGGCGGTGGATCACACGTTCTTCCCGGATTTTCCTCTCCTCATCTGTAGCACCAGAACATCTCACGATGCCACATACATGTATATTGAAGTTGCTGATGGAGTGTCCTGGAAGATTGAAATGATGAGCAACTGGAAGTCCTGTGGTGTGATGTCGGATTGATCGTAGATGTAAGATGTTCACTGGTGCGATCGGCCATCCTCCGTTTAGTCTCACCGACATATAGCATTTCACATGTGGTGCATAATATAACATAGATCAAGTTGTAGGTATTGCATGTAAAATGATCCCGAGCAATCCAGGTAGACTTAGGTCCCTTGATAGTGGTATTTTGCAGTAAGAAGTTGCATGTATTACATCTGCTTCTTCCGCATCTCACGGTCCTGTGATTCTCCTCAGTAGTTGTAGATGTTAATTTGGAATGTACCAGCAGATTGCGGAAGCTCTTGTCTTATACGCGACCATTGGAGGGTTCTTGAATATCTCCCGGTTAGTCTCATCCTCCTTGAGAATGCCTGTGTTACATGTATTCATGATGGTTGAGACGATCCTCTCGGTAGACCGATGGTACGTTAGGAACAATGGTACCCTTTCCATGTTCTCCTGACTTGGTTGCAAAGTGGCCATGCGACTTAAAAATAATATGATAATAAGCATTAATTTATACAGTGCGTCCCAGAAAAAACGAAACAGAGATTTAGCGATGATTTATCATAACTTAATCATTAATAAAATAGACAAATGACCTACCAATGTAAAGCTTAGAATTTCCTCTTTCATCTGATATTACTTAGATTATTCTTCATTCACACATGAGTGAGCAAAAACAATTTGAAGAAAGGATGCCAAAAACCCATTTGGCGGGGGGTATCTGAATTTCAAAAAGGAAACCCCATGCCTAAAAAGTTCAATATCTGCTCTTTTATTTGATACCTTAATCACAGAAAACGGTCAAGAAATACAAAAAGTTATGCTCCCTCAAAACATTCTTGTATTTCCATAATTTCATTAAATAAACGTGTTTTCACCGATTTCCCACAGAAGCTATCGCACTGTTAACAAAAGACGTGATGCATGGCTGATCGTCAACAAAACGGAGTGTCGAGTGAGTTTGAAGGCTAGTCTGTAAAACCTCTTCATTTTATGAAATTATTGAAATTCAAGCCTTATTTCAAATAGCCAGAACTTTGTTATTTCTTGACCATTTTCTGTAATTGAGGTATCAAATTGAAGAGCAGATATCACACTTTTTAAAAATGTGGTTTTCTTTTCGGAAACCCAGATACAGCCCGCAAAGTGACTTTTTGGTATCCCCTCTTCAAATAGTTTTTGCTCACTCATGCGTGAATGAGAAATAATCTAAGTATTTTCAGATGAAAAAGGAGATTCCAAGCTTTAAATTGGTAGGGCATTTGTCTATTTTATTGATGATTAAGTTTTGATAAATCATCAATAAATCTCGGTTTCGTTTTTTCTTGGACGCACTGTATAGCGCAGCTTTTATATGGATATATTCAGCTGCGCTTGTTCAGAGCTCTTTTTACTTATGTCTACACAGCATATTTTCTTAACTGAAGAGATAATTATGTTTTTAATTTTGATTTGAAGAGAGGCAAGGATGGAGAACTTCATATATCAATTAGCAGGCTATTCCATAGGGACTTAGACTGGAAGCTTTCCAAGAAGCTTTTTGGATGACTTGCTCTCGATAAACCCTTTGTCGGAAGAACCCTGTCATTTCTTCGGATCGTTGTCTGAAGTCCTTGTCATCACTGCAAAGAGTTGTGAGAAAAGAATTGACTGCTTGCAGCTGGGTGGATGAGAAGAATAATTTAGGTAGCAGTGAGCATCTGTAGACTTGTAGTGTACACTAGTTTTAATCTGCTGGCCATATATCCAAAGTTGAATGTCTAGAAATTGGAGGGAATCCTCAGAGATCTTGTGAGTGACCTTGAGACACGGATGGAAATCGTTGAAATGAGCAATCAGCTCATTCAGGTCCTCCAAGGGGCAAGATGCGACTCCTACATCGTCTTCAATGTACCTCTTTGAAAGAAGAGGCTGTGGGCCTTCGGAAGCTCCTCAAGATCTCCTGTTCAATACAACCGACAAAGAGGCATGCGTAGGAAGGTCCCATTTTAGTTCCCATGGCAACTGCTTTCATCTGCAGATAGAAGCCTCCATTGAACTGTAGAGCAGCAGGTCTGAGTACCAACTCAGTGAGTCGAAGAACAGTAGTATCGTCTGGACGGTCCGGTGATGGAAACTTGTGTGGAAAGTACCTGATAGCTCAAAGACCTTAATTCATGGGAATATTAGTGCAGAGAGATGAGATATCCATCGTGAAGAGAAATCGTGGCCCCTGCGAGGGTGGTTGCGTAGCCTGAAAGATCTTGAGGGCATCCAACGAATCCTTCACATACGTGTCCAATTTATCCAAGTGTCCAATAAATCCAAGTTGGTTGGCGAACGATGAAACCGATGTTGAAGCATGATGAATAACAAGAGTCACTGTAACGAGTTGAAATGTCCGTGAAGACGATGTTAATGATGATTAACAGTCAATTTCAGTAATCCATGGGTTGAAAAGCGTTCATTAAAACAGGTTGATGATCTCGATGAGAACTGAGAATTCCTCTCTCAAAATAACTGCAAACAGTTCATTGATGGCGGGTAAATAATTCCACAGAAGATAAATATTCCAGGTGTAAATAAACTCTGCTCTGACATAAAGTCTGGCGTGAAACTCTTAGTTCTGATCTGATGAAGTGATCTGGTATATGATGATCCTTAAAGAAACTCCCACCTTATATAAACACATTTCAACTATTCTAGAAACTTCTAGTATTCACTATTCTAGAGGGTTCTAGTATTCACTATTATGGAAGGTTCTAGTATTGTCTACATTTTGTCATTAAAAACATTCTGCCCATTTCTAGAGCAGTCTACACTTGAAACACTCTTGAATGACCTCATTGAAATAAACAATGTCAACAAAATAGCTAAGCCTATAGTTCATTTACACTACCAATACAAGTCTATTGTAAAGCAATCCCCATTGTTTAGCAGTCTGTATTGTCTCTCTTGGGACATACCAGATATAACAAAGATTATTCAAAGATTACTCATGTGTAACACAGCTGGAACATTCTTCATCATTCCAAAATATCCTTAAAGGGGAATTAATAAATGAATGCAATTGCTTTTACAATTCTTATATATATCAATCTGACTTAATAGTATTCAAGTATCACTGAGCATCCTGTGCGAGTTTCAGGTCATATGATCAAGGTCAAAGGCCATGTAAGGTCAATGAACTTTGGTCACGTTGGGGGTATTTGTTGAATTACCATCATATCTCTGTAAGTATTGGTCTAGTTCATAAAACATGGAAATACGAGTAACATAGTATCACTGAACATCTTGTGCGAGTTAAAGTAGTTTTCAAAATCAGCACTGCTGCTATATTGAATCGCGTGATGCAGGTTAGACTGCCAGGGGCATTCCACTTGTTTAAATTCCATTTTTCTGTTATTACACATACATGACTTGAAATATCAATCACAATCATTTTGCGCCATTGTTAGTCAAGTCAGGATTTCTCCTACAATTTATTCATTTGCTCAACAGTTGCATTTTGAAAAAGAGGGGAGATATTCATCAAAATGTTTGAGAGTGGGTTGAAGTGATATAATTTATTAATTTATCTTTACTAGCGATTTTATTACAATTCTTTTGATTGTTATTGTTTCTTAAAATCATAAAAATACAGAGCCTACAACTACTGTCACAACAATAAGCATTGCAACGACTACCACCCCAGCAACTACAACTGCTCCAATCACTACAGTGACAGAGGAAACAACAACTACTGTCACGACGACAGCAAGCACCACAGTTTCTGAAGAGACAACAACTGTTACTACCACCACACCTGAAAGCTCAACTACTCAGACAACTACAACAGTAACAACAACTCCAGGTATTCACCAAGATGTTGCAAACATTTCTACTTGGGAACCAGTCATAATTGTTTGTAATTGATGTCCTATGTACTGTTTTCTTTCCATGTGTCGACTTATGTAAAAGTTTAGTTTTCTAACATGACCTGTTATTCCAGAATTGCTCCTACCATTTTTTTTGTATTTGATGAAAATAATTTTGTTTAAAATTTGCCATTTAAAAGGGGAGGGAAGATACTTTCTGTTTTTATTTTGAACCTTAACATTGCATGATGACCATAGCCAATGTAGCGTGACTCTTTGCAATAAGCAAAACAAAAAATATAATTGAATTCAAATGAACAAGTTATTGGTTATTTCTCAGGGCATAAATTCATCAGGCTGTTTATTGCTCAAAATTTCCATGGTTTATATATCTAATGACATTTCTTTTTCTATTCTATCTAAACTCATAACTATATCGTTATTTTCATTTTGCTCAATTAAGATGAATTAATGTATGGTTTCATGTGACTGAAACAGTATCAAAAACAATTTCCATAGAAAAAAATGAAAAAGCTATATTAACAATACCCAACAAAAAAATATGACAGTCAATGAATAATGAAATACACGAGATAATATTAATACTAATTTTATGCACTTTACATACAACATAGGATTTCTGAACACAAAAAAGAGCAGTTTAAGAGATTTTTTAAACATATTTAGAGTCTCATTCTTTGTTAACTTTTATAATTCTTATGAAATTTACTTCTATGACAAATGTAAGGAACAGTGATCAAAAGATGGATATGGAATTTCAGTGTAAAGATACTTCTCTGGCTGTTGGTCAAATGGCATTTTGAGAAGAGACTTGATTTGACAAACTTTTTGTCCCTCCAAATTCAAAATTTGGATGTGGATCATGTTCACTTATACATGCAAACTTAACCCATGTCCCATTCAATATATAAATCTTCCATTTCTCTTTGACAGAACTTTCAACAACACCAAGTGATATAGGTGATGCAGGTAGGTTCACCATAAACCTGTTAAAATAAGGATATAATTTCAGTTGAAATCAAACAAGAGGAACCCACACGGACTATAATATATCTTAACAAGCCTTTGACACTAGTTTGTAGTCTGCCATTAAAAGACACCATTTGATACACATGCCTCTTTGCTTCTTTTTTCCCCTCTCTTTTTATGTGTTTACAAAGTTCATCTGTTTTTTTATTTGTATTATAAATATAGCTATACAACCTATGTAAAGTTGAGTAACACATGTTATTTCATTCATTGTTCCCTTACAGATGGATCTCCCCCATCAAGGACTAGACCAACTGGTAATTTAAAATTCTCTACTTTGATCTTAAAGTGTTTCCTTATAAACTAATCTTTCTTATATTTGGATTAAAATAGATTGTTTTTGCCATATCTGAACAATATTAATTTCATGTTTTCATTGGTATGAGGGGAAACATGTAGGGATATGTACATGTTGCGTATGTTACATCATATTTTACACCAAATATTTGATATACAAACATTATATTTGAGTACTGGAATCTGTACTTAACAAACATATTATCAAACCCCATAAAGATATCTGCATGTCCGGATGTATATCAGAATTTATATTCAATGACACTTTATTTAGAAAGGAAATAAATGGGCCAAGTATCAATAATACAGAGATGTGCTTTTGGTATGCTTGAGAGTTGAGTTAGTGCTATACTATAATAACTAGTTTTATTATAATGTTTGGATGATCCTATTAAGGACCAACAATTGCCCACGAAAGATGCATAGTGTAACATAAAACCTACATGTAATACACACCTCTGTTTTTGCCATGAAAACCTTCACAAGTTACATTATGATTTGTGTATTATTTTTATCATCATCATTGCTGTAAATCGTTTTTATTGAAATATTAAACTGCTCCAACCACTACAGTGACAGAGGAAACAACAACTACTGTCACAACGACAGCAAGCACCACAGTTTCTGAAGAGACAACAACTGTTACTACCACCACACCTGAAAGTTCCACTACTCAGACAACTACAACATTAACAACTCAAGGTATTTAAACATTTTCTTCATTGGAACTAGTCATACTTTTGAGGTTATATAGAGTGAACTTTTCCTTTTTGGTCTTTTTGTTTATTTTTCAAATTTGGAAATATTCTAATAATTACTATTGTTTGTTAATTTAAATTGCAACTTGTTTGTGAATTGATGTCCTATGTCCTTTTTTATTTCTATGTGATGACTTATGTACAAGTATTGTTTTCTAACATAGCCTGTTATTCTAGAATTGCTCCCGCAATTTTTTTTATTTGATGAAAAAAAAATTGTATAAAAATTGCCATTTAAAAGGGGAGGGAAGATACTATCTGTTTTTATATCCATATAACCATAGTTAAACATTAAAAAAAAAACACTAGTCCATGAACAAAGTAGCATCATATGTTGAAAATTCAGACTACATTCTAAATTGGAAGCCCAAAAAACAACTCTAGGTATTCACCATGACTTTCAAAGCATTTGATACATGAGGATGAAGTATATTTTGTTTTGAAAGAAAAATTACTTCTATATTATACTTCAATAAAACCACCTATTTATTTTATCAATGTCAAAGCTTCTTCAAGATTCAAGGGTCTACCGATTTTCAAGTTTTATCAATTCAAATCACTTTTTTCATTTTGATATCTTTTCTGGCCCTGTCTTTTCCTATAACATCTTCTGTACAGTTGTGCTAGATAACTATGATGACTTGGGTAGTGTGAATGTTTTGATCACCCCAACTGATGGGAATATCAGTGACAGTACTTTATTCTTGAAGGATTTAAGACGCTATCAAATAAAATGAAATGCAACAAAGTATGAATGTTTTGTATCTTCTGATGACTGGTATATCAGAATATTTGTAAAACTTAACCCTGTTTCTGTCATCTGCTTTTATTCTAGATGAGTGTGAGGAGCAGGACTTGGATAAATTGAATGTTATAATCACCCTTATCCCTACTGATGGAAATGGTAATAGCAGTACTAATGGTATAATTACTCTGGAGTCCGAAGTCCCTAAGTTCACTGTATCGCTTTCTTCCCCTGGGAACACAATAACAGTGAATGCGCTGACTTTGTCTGAGCAGGGTGAAGGAGGAAACAACAATCCAGTACGGAGGGTTCGCATCTCAAATATTGTGAGCAGTACAGGAGAAGTTGATACAGAGGAATATCCTGTTAACTCCACTGCTCTTGAAAGTGGAATGTTTGTAGTGCGAAATACATTTAATGATGAATCTGTGGAATCTTTTGACATTGAAGTACTGGATATCACCAGCATGCCTATAACCATAAACGTGACAGTCAGAGGATGCCTTGAATTAGGTGAATAGTTTGACTTCAGCATAATACATTATTTTATGTTTAAAATAGGCAGCTATTGTTTATCCTGCTAATCCTGTACAACAGTAATTGAGGAATCCTATGTATAAGATTTGGTCTTGCCATGAGTATTTCCCTAGACTGTGAGTGATATTAAGGAAGTTGATACCATGACCACACCTTAAAGCTCCACAGCTGACACAAATACAGTGGTGACAAAAAACAACTCCAGGTATTCACCATGACATTGAAAGCATTGGTTTCATGAGGTTGAAGTACATGTATATTTTTTTTGGAAAAAAAACATTCCACTTCAATCAAGTCACCCTATTTACATTTTATCAAGTTTAGAGCTTCTTCAAAATTAAAAAATGCATACCAATTAGCATTGTTTTTCAATTGAAATTGCCCCTTCTATGTTCATATCATTTTTGCAATTATTTTTTTCAATTATTACGCATACATGACTTGAAATACCAATCACAATCATTTTGCGCCGTTGTTAGTCAAGTCAGGATTCTCCTACAATTTATTACTTTGCTTAACAGTTGCATTTTGAAAAAGAGGGGAGATATTCACCAAAATGTTTGAGAGTGGGTTTAAGTAATATCATTTATTAGCTTATCTTTATTAGCATTTTTATTACAATTCTTTTGATTGTTATTGTTTCTTAAAATCATAAAAATATAGAGCCTACAACTACTGTCACAACAACAAGCATTGCAACGACTACCACCCCAGCAACCACAATTGCTCCAACCACTACAGTGACAGAGGAAACAACAACTACTGTCACGACGACAGCAAGCACTACAGTTTCTGAAGAGACAACAACTGTTACTGCCACCACACCTGAAAGTTCCACTACTCAGACAACTACAACATTAACAACTCAAGGTATTTAAACATTTTCTTCATTGGAACTAGTCATATTTTTGAGGTTATATAGAGTGAACTTTTCCTTTTTCGTCTTTTGTTTATTTTTCTAATTTGGAAAGAGTCTAATAATTACTATTGTTTGTTAATTTGAATTGCAACTTGTTTGTGAATTGATGTCCTATGTCTTTTTTTATTTCTATGTGATGACTTATGTACAAGTTTTGTTCTCTAACATAATCTGTTATTCTAGAATTGCTCCCACCATTTTTTGTTATTTGATGAAAAAAAATTGCCATTTAAAAGGGGAGGGAAGATACTATCTGTTTTTATATCCATATAACCATAGTTAAACATTGAAAAAAAAACTAGTCCATGAACAAAGTAGCATCATATGTTGAAAATTCAGACTACATTCTAAATTGGAAGCCCAAAAAACAACTCTAGGTATTCACCATGACTTTCAAAGCATTTGATACATGAGGATGAAGTATATTTTGTTTTGAAAGAAAAATTACTTCTTTATTATACTTCAATAAAACCACCTATTTATTTTATCAATGTCAAAGCTTCTTCAAAATTCAAGGGTCTACCGATTTGCAAGTTTTATCAATTCAAATCACTCTTTTCATTTTGATATCTTTTCTGGCCCTGTCTTTTCCTATAACATCTTCTGTACAGTTGTGCTAGATAACTATGATGATGACTTGGGTAGTGTGAATGTTTCGATCACCCCAACTGATGGGAATATCAGTGACAGTACTTTATTCTTGAAGGATTTAAGACGCTATCAAATAAAATGAAATGCAACAAAGTATGAATGTTTTGTATCTTCTGATGACTGGTATATCAGAATATTTGTAAAACTTAACCCTGTTTCTGTCATCTGCTTTTATTCTAGATGAGTGTGAGGAGCAGGACTTGGATAAATTGAATGTTATAATCACCCTTATCCCTACTGATGGAAATGGTAATAGCAGTACTAATGGTATAATTACACTGGAGTCCGAAGTCCCTAAGTTCACTGTATCGCTTTCTTCCCCTGGGAACACAATAACAGTGAATGCGCTGACTTTGTCTGAGCAGGGTGAAGGAGGAAACAACAATCCAGTACGGAGGGTTCGCATCTCAAATATTGTGAGCAGTACAGGAGAAGTTGATACGGAGGAATATCCTGTTAACTCCACTGCTCTTGAAAGTGGAATGTTTGTAGTGCGAAATACATTTAATGATGAATCTGTGGAATCTTTTGACATTGAAGTACTGGATATCACCAGCATGCCTATAACCGTAAACGTGACAGTCAGAGGATGCCTTGAATTAGGTGAATAGTTTGACTTCAGCATAATACATTATTTTATGTTTAAAATAGTCAGCTATTGTTTATCCTGCTAATCCTGTACAACAGTAATTGAGGAATCCTATGTATAAGATTTGGTCTTGCCATGAGTATTTCCCTAGACTGTGAGTGATATTAAGGAAGTTGATACCATGACCACACCTTAAAGCTCCACAGCTGACACAAATACAGTGGTGACAAAAAACAACTCCAGGTATTCACCATGACATTGAAAGCATTGGTTTCATGAGGTTGAAGTACATGTATATTTTTTTTGGAAAAAAAACATTCCACTTCAATCAAGTCACCTATTTACATTTTATCAAGTTTAGAGCTTCTTCAAAATTAAAAAATGCATACCAATTAGCATTGTTTTTCAATTGAAATTGCCCCTTCTATGTTTATATCATTTTTGCAATTACTTTTTTCGATTATTACACATACATGACTTGAAATACCAATCACAATCATTTTGCGCCGTTGTTAGTCAAGTCAGGATTCTCCTACAATTTATTACTTTGCTTAACAGTTGCATTTTGAAAAGGAGGGGAGATATTCACCAAAATGTTTGAGAGTGGGTTTGAGTGATATCATTTATTAGCTTATATTTATTGGCATTTTTATTACAATTCTTTTGATTGTTTTTGTTTCTTAAAATCATAAAAATATAGAGCCGACAACTACTGTCACAACATCAAGCATTGCAACGACTACCACCCCAGCAACTACAACTGCTCCAACCACTACAGTGACAGAGGAAACAACAACTACTGTCACGACAACAGCAAGCACTACAGTTTCTGAAGAGACAACAACTGTTACTACCACCACACCTGAAAGTTCCACTACTCAGACAACTACAACATTAACAACTCAAGGTATTTAAACATTTTCTTCATTGGAACAAGTCATATTTTTTAGGTTATATAGAGTGAACTTTTCCTTTTTCGTCTTTTGATTATTTTTCTAATTTGGAAAGAGTCTAATAATTACTATTGTTTGTTAATTTGAATTGCAACTTGTTTGTGAATTGATGTCCTATGTCTTTTTTTATTTCTATGTGATGACTTATGTACAAGTTTTGTTCTCTAACATAATCTGTTATTCTAGAATTGCTCCCACCATTTTTTTTTTATTTGATGAAAAAAAAATTGTTTAAAAATTGCCATTTAAAAGGGGAGGGAAGATACTATCTGTTTTTATATCCATATAACCATAGTTAAACATTGAAAAAAAAAAACTAGTCCATGAACAAAGTAGCATCATATGTTGAAAATTCAGACTACATTCTAAATTGGAAGCCCAAAAAACAACTCTTGGTATTCACCATGACTTTCAAAGCAATTGATACATGAGGATGAAGTATATTTTGTTTTGAAAGAAAAATTACTTCTTTATTATACTTCAATAAAACCACCTATTTATTTTATCAATGTCAAAGCTTCTTCAAGATTCAAGGGTCTACCGATTTGCAAGTTTTATCAATTCAAATCACTCTTTTCATTTTGATATCTTTTCTGGCCCTGTCTTTTCCTATAACATCTTCTGTACAGTTGTGCTAGATAACTATGATGACTTGGGTAGTGTGAATGTTTTGATCACCCCAACTGATGGGAATATCAGTGACAGTACTTTATTCTTGAAGGATTTAAGACGCTATCAAATAAAATGAAATGCAACAAAGTATGAATGTTTTATATCTTCTGATGACTGGTATATCAGAATATTTGTAAAACTTAACCCTTTTTCTGTCATCTGCTTTTTCTAGATGAGTGTGAGGAGCAGGACTTGGATAAATTGAATGTTATAGTCACCCTTATCCCTACTGATGGAAATGGTAATAGCAGTACTAATGGTAAAATTACACTGGAGTCCGAAGTCCCTAAGTTCACTGTATCGCTTTCTTCCCCTGGGAACACAATAACAGTGAATGCGCTGACTTTGTCTGAGCAGGGTGAAGGAGGAAACAACAATCCAGTACGGAGGGTTCGCATCTCAAATATTGTGAGCAGTACAGGAGAAGTTGATACGGAGGAATATCCTGTTAACTCCACTGCTCTTGAAAGTGGAATGTTTGTAGTGCGAAATACATTTAATGATGAATCTGTGGAATCTTTTGACATTGAAGTACTGGATATCACCAGCATGCCTGTAACCATAAACGTGACAGTCAGAGGATGCCTTGAATTAGGTGAATAGTTTGACTTCAGCATAATACATTATTTTGATGTTTAAAATAGGCAGCTATTGCTTATCCTGCTAATCCTGTACGACAGTTATTGAGGAAGCCTATGTATAAGATTTGGTTTTGCCATGAGTATTTCCCTATACTGTGAGTGATATTAAGGAAGTTGATACCATGACCACACCTTAAAGCTCCACAGCTGACACAAATACAGTGGTGACAAAAAACAACTCCAGGTATTCACCATGACATTGAAAGCATTGGTTTCATGAGGTTGAAGTACATGTATATTTTTTTTGGAAAAAAAACATTCCACTTCAATCAAGTCACCTATTTACATTTTATCAAGTTTAGAGCTTCTTCAAAATTAAAAAATGCATACCAATTAGCATTGTTTTTCAATTGAAATTGCCCCTTCTATGTTTATATCATTTTTGCAATTACTTTTTTCGGTTATTACACATACATGACTTGAAATACCAATCACAATCATTTTGCGCCGTTGTTAGTCAAGTCAGGATTCTCCTACAATTTATTACTTTGCTTAACAGTTGCATTTTGAAAAGGAGGGGAGATATTCACCAAAATGTTTGAGAGTGGGTTTAAGTAATATAATTCATTAGCTTATATTTATTGGCATTTTTATTACAATTCTTTTGATTGTTTTTGTTTCTTAAAATCATAAAAATATAGAGCCTACAACTACTGTCACAACAACAAGCATTGCAACGACTACCACCCCAGCAACTACAACTGCTCCAACCACTACAGTGACAGAGGAAACAACAACTACTGTCACGACGACAGCAAGCACTACAGTTTCTGAAGAGACAACAACTGTTACTACCACCACACCTGAAAGTTCCACTACTCAGACAACTACAACATTAACAACTCAAGGTATTTAAACATTTTCTTCATTGGAACTAGTCATATTTTTGAGGTTATATAGAGTGAACTTTTCCTTTTTCGTCTTTTGTTTATTTTTCTAATTTGGAAAGAGTCTAATAATTACTATTGTTTGTTAATTTGAATTGCAACTTGTTTGTGAATTGATGTCCTATGTCTTTTTTTATTTCTATGTGATGACTTATGTACAAGTTTTGTTCTCTAACATAATCTGTTATTCTAGAATTGCTCCCACCATTTTTTTTATTTGATGAAAAAAAAATTGTTTAAAAATTGCCATTTAAAAGGGGAGGGAAGATACTATCTGTTTTTATATCCATATAACCATAGTTAAACATTGAAAAAAAAAATAGTCCATGAACAAAGTAGCATCATATGTTGAAAATTCAGACTACATTCTAAATTGGAAGCCCAAAAAACAACTCTAGGTATTCACCATGACTTTCAAAGCATTTGATACATGAGGATGAAGTATATTTTGTTTTGAAAGAAAAATTACTTCTTTATTATACTTCAATAAAACCACCTATTTATTTTATCAATGTCAAAGCTTCTTCAAGATTCAAGGGTCTACCGATTTGCAAGTTTTATCAATTCAAATCACTCTTTTCATTTTGATATCTTTTCTGGCCCTGTCTTTTCCTATAACATCTTCTGTACAGTTGTGCTAGATAACTATGATGACTTGGGTAGTGTGAATGTTTTGATCACCCCAACTGATGGGAATATCAGTGACAGTACTTTATTCTTGAAGGATTTAAGACGCTATCAAATAAAATGAAATGCAACAAAGTATGAATGTTTTGTATCTTCTGATGACTGGTATATCAGAATATTTGTAAAACTTAACCCTGTTTCTGTCATCTGCTTTTTCTAGATGAGTGTGAGGAGCAGGACTTGGATAAATTGAATGTTATAATCACCCTTATCCCTACTGATGGAAATGGTAATAGCAGTACTAATGGTATAATTACACTGGAGTCCGAAGTCCCTAAGTTCACTGTATCGCTTTCTTCCCCTGGGAACACAATAACAGTGAATGCGCTGACTTTGTCTGAGCAGGGTGAAGGAGGAAACAACAATCCAGTACGGAGGGTTCGCATCTCAAATATTGTGAGCAGTACAGGAGAAGTTGATACGGAGGAATATCCTGTTAACTCCACTGCTCTTGAAAGTGGAATGTTTGTAGTGCGAAATACATTTAATGATGAATCTGTGGAATCTTTTGACATTGAAGTACTGGATATCACCAGCATGCCTGTAACCATAAACGTGACAGTCAGAGGATGCCTTGAATTAGGTGAATAGTTTGACTTCAGCATAATACATTATTTTATGTTTAAAATAGGCAGCTATTGTTTATCCTGCTAATCCTGTACAACAGTAATTGAGGAATCCTATGTATAAGATTTGGTCTTGCCATGAGTATTTCCCTAGACTGTGAGTGATATTAAGGAAGTTGATACCATGACCACACCTTAAAGCTCCACAGCTGACACAAATACAGTGGTGACAAAAAACAACTCCAGGTATTCACCATGACATTGAAAGCATTGGTTTCATGAGGTTGAAGTACATGTATATTTTTTTTGGAAAAAAAACATTCCACTTCAATCAAGTCACCTATTTACATTTTATCAAGTTTAGAGCTTCTTCAAAATTAAAAAATGCATACCAATTAGCATTGTTTTTCAATTGAAATTGCCCCTTCTATGTTTATATCATTTTATAATTTCTTTTTTCTGTTATTTCACATACATGACTTGAAATACCAATCGCAATTATTTTGTGCCGTTGTTAGTCAAGTCAGGATTTCTCCTACAATTTATTACTTTGCTGAATTGTTGAAGTTTGAAAAAGAGGGGAGATATTCACCAAAATGTTTGAGAGTGGGTTGAAGTGATATAATTTATTAGCTTATCTTTACTAGCGTTTTTATTACAATTCTTTTGATTGTTATTGTTTCTTAAAATCATAAAAATACAGAGCCTACAACTACTGTCACAACAACAAGCATTGCAACAACTACCACTCCAGCAACCACAACTGCTCCAACCACTACAGTGACAGAGGAAACAACAACTACTGTCACAACGACAGCAAGTACTACAGTTTCTGAAGAGACAACAACTGTTACTACCACCACACCTGAAAGCTTCACTACTCAGACAACTACAACAGTAACAACAACTCCAGGTATTCACCAAGATGTTGCAAACATTTCTACTTGGGAACCAGTCATACTTGTTTGTAAATTGATGTCCTATGTACTCTTTTCTTTCCATGTGTCAACTTATGTACAAGTTTTGTTTTCTAACATAACCTGTTATTCTAGAATTGCTCCTGCCATTTCTTTTTATTTGATGAAAATAATTTTGTTTAAAATTTGCCATTTAAAAGGGGAGGGAAGATACTATCTGTTTTTATTTTGTACCTTAACGTTGCATGATGACCATAGCCAATGTAGCGTGACTCTTTGCAATAAGCAAAACAAAAAATATAATTGAATTGAAATAAGCAAGTTATTGGTCATTTCTAAGGGCGTAAATTCATCAGGCTGTTTTTTGCTCAAAATTTCCATGGTTTATATATCTAATGACATTTCTTTTTCTATTCTATCTAAACTCATAACTATATCATTACTTTTATTTTGCTCAATTAAGATGAATTAATGTATGGTTTCATGTGACTGAAACAGTATCAAGAACAATTTCCATAGAAAAAAATGAAAAAGCTATATTAACAATACCCAACAAAAAAAAAGATATGACAGTCAATGAATAATGAAATACACGAGATAATATTAATACTAATTTTATGCACTTTACATACAACATAGGATTTCTGAACACAAAAAAGAGCAGTTTAAGAGATTTTTTAAATATATTTAGAGTCTCATTCTTTGTTCACTTTTATAATTCTTATGAAATTTATTTCTATGACAAATGTAAGGAACAGTGATCAAAAGATGGATATGGAATTCCAGCGTAAAGATACCTCTCTGGCTGTTGGTCAAATGGCATACTGAGAAGAGATTTGATTTGACAAACTTTTTGTCCCTCCAAATTCAAAATTTGGATGTGGATCATGTTCACTTATACATGCAAACTTAACCCATGTCCTATTCAATATATAAATCTTCCATTTCTCTTTGACAGAACTTTCAACAACACCAAGTGATATAGGTGATGCAGGTAGGTTCACCATAAACCTGTTAAAATAAGGATATAATTCAGTTGAAATCAAACAAGAGGAACCCACACGGACTATAATATATCTTAACAAGCCTTTGACACTAGTTTGTAGTCTGCCATTAAAAGACACCATTTGATATACATGCCTCTTTGCTTCTTTTTTCCCCTCTCTTTTTATGTGTTTACAAAGTTCATCTGTTTTTGTTAAGTAGTATAAATGTAGCTATACAACCTATGTAAAGTTGAGTAACACATGTTATTTCATTCATTGTTCCCTTATAGATGGATCTCCCCCATCAAGGACTAGACCAACTGGTAATTTAAAATTCTCTACTTTGATCTTAAAGTGTTTCCTTATAAACTAATCTTTCTTATATTTGGATTAAAATTGATTGTTTTTGCCATATCTGAACAATATTAATTTTATGTTTTCATTGGTATCAGGGGATATAGTAGGCGGCAAGTAGTAAGAATTCCAAAAATTTTCTGTAGAATCTGATTTTTTGTGCTATTTCTCCTATTTTTAGGGTGCTGAATACGAATCTGCTTGTTGCCAAATTTATAAATGCCGTCTTCGACCGTTGCCATGGCAACCGATTAATTTCTCAAAAATAACACGTATTCCCATGTAAATGGTAGATAAACATGATATAAATTAGCCAAGAGATTGAATTCAAGGTTCCGAAATTCAGAAATATTTAAGATCATCAAAATAGTTCCAATTAGCCCGTTGCCATGGTAACGGCTCATTTTTCCTCCAGAAAAGTAAAAAAAAATATTTAAAGCTGTATAATCTGTTTTTTGTTTCATTTTCCCTGCGATTAGGGTGTTAAACATAGAAAGTGATTTTGCTAAATGTATAAATACACTCTCATGCCGTTGCCATGGCAACCAAATAATACCTAATTTGGTAAAAAAGATAATAACATGGAAAAAAAGATAATGGCAGGAAAGAGAATAAATGCTACTTAATCTACATGTGTTGGGGTTTTTCCCACTCATTTAGAACAATAACTACATAAGTATTATGCATGAGATTATTGGAATGATAGGAATTGATGTTGCCTTGACAATGCTTGAATTTAGAAATATATATCGATGTTGCAAATGGCCCGTTGCCATGGTAACATCTTATTTTTCTCAGAAAAGTACAAATTTTGATAAAATCATGTACAGTCACGTTTTTATCCTTTCATTTCCACTAAGTTTAGGTTGCTAAAAAATAATATGCTTGTTGGTTATTGTGTAAGTACCATCTCAGACCATTGCCATGGCAACCAAATTCCAACTTATTTGGTAAAAAATAACCTGTTGAAAAAGGTAATGGTGGATGTACAGTAAAAACGAACTAATCTACATGCGAAAGGCTTGACCCATTAATTTAATTCTTAAAGCAAAATTCAAAGTATTCTGCATTAATTAATTAGAATGATAAAATGGATATTTCCTTGGCAACGCTTGATTTTGTTAATAAATATCAATGATGCAAATGGCCTATTATCATGGTAACAGCTCCATTTACACCAGAAAATAACAAATTTTAATAAAAATATGTCCGATTATTCTTTCATTTCCGCCAAAGTATACATGTAGGTTGCTAGACATTGATTTGCTTGTTGCTGTTGCTTTGATAGTGGTTAATCAAGAATGTGATAAATATCAATGTTGCAAATTGCCTGATGTCGTGGTAAACATCACTCCTCGCAAAGTTCCCTCCTGCAGACTTTTCAACCTGAAGAAAGTAAACTGTGAGCAGTTTTCCATAGATCTGGATACATATCTTCAGAACCTCCCTGCACTCCCTACTCATTACGACACATTTTAGAGCTGTTGAAGAAATCATCAAGGAAGAATATTCCACAGAGATGCCATACAAGCTATACTCAGGGCCAGCAAAAACACCAGATTCGGATCCTTGGGAATGACTCTACAAATCTACATGTAGGTCCCAAGTTACTGCCGGCCAAGTGGCCAGCCAGCTTCTAGTGAACAGCCAAGGTAACCCGCGAAGTTCCAACCTCAAAGTTTGGGAATAGCCTGCCAAGAGTCATCTGAATTCACAAGAACTTTCAGCATGAACGACTTGTGCAATGCTATCAAAGCAATGAAGATCAGCAAGGCAGCTGGATTGGACGATGTCCTCGATCTGTGAACAGATGAAACATCTTGGACTCGTTGCACGCCAACTGCGGCTTGACATGCTAAACTACTGTCTTGAGTGAAAGCACAATGCCAAACTTATGGAGGAAATCAAGGGTAGTTGCCTTACTCAAGCCAGGCAAAACACCAGCCAGCCCAAAGAGCTACAGGCCAATATCTCTGCTTTGTCATACAAGATCTTTGAAAGGCTCCTACTCCACCACATAGCCTCCTTGGTGGATGAGCTCCTCCTTCCAGAACAAGCAGGATTTAGGCCTGGAAAGTCTTGTACTAGTTAACTGATGAATCTGACACAGTACATTGAAGATTGCTTCGAGGAAGGGTTGATAAAAAGAGCAGCCTTTGTTGACCTCAATCATTGAATACTCACAAGGAAAGTCTTTGAGATGACAAAGGACCTTAGCCTGACACAGACGATTCAGAACATGCTCTCAAATCAACGGTTTTGTGAATCTCAGTGGTTCCAGTAGCAGATGGCTGACACACAAAAGGTCTCCCAAAAGGAAGCATCATCGTCCTACTCTTTATCATCTACACAAATGACCAACCAATCCACCAAATAATGAGAGCTACCTGTCCGCTGCTGACATTTGCATTGCTTCACACAAACAGTCCTTTGAAGAGATGAAAAAGCACTCAGCGATGCTCTGGTAGGCCTGACTCCTTTACTACGCTGCAAATCATCTCTGGGCAAATCCAGAGAAATCCCAACTCAGTGCTTTCCACCTAAAAAACAGAGATGCAGACCAGTAACTAAGGGTCAGATGGTATATAAAAGAAAATGGTTGGAACACACCAGTAAGCCAATCTACCTTGACGTCACTGTAGACAGTTCCCTTACCTGCAAAGAACATGTTGCCAAGACAAGGCTAAAGTTGGAGCAAGGAACAGCATCCTGAAGAAGCTTTCCAACACAAAATGGGAACAGGTGCAAAACCATCCGTGCGACAGCTCCTGCTCTTTGCTACTTGACTGCTGAGTATGCAGTCCTCATCCGTTTTAGGTCATCACATGCTGCCACGATTGATACAGCCCTGAATGCTGCTTGCAGAGCAATTACTGGCTGCGACAAAAACAAGAGCAGATGATCTCTAGCTACAGTGTGGTATTGCCCATCCACACATCAGAAGAGAGGTATCAGCACAGGTGGAAAAAAACAAGCAAGAAGATAACCATCTTCATCCACTCTTTTAAGTATGAACCTGCCAAAAACAGACTCAAATGAAGATGTAGCTTCCTTCACCTGACTGAATCCCTTGATGGCTCTGCTCATAATCAAAGGGTCACCCTATTGTCCAACCACCTACAGTCTGTGGCCAACGCTCAATCTCTCCAATGGACCTAGCGAATCGCTTCCCAGGTTCAAGTGAGGAATGTGTAGTGTTAAGATTTTTTTCTGACCATTTGTGCTCTAATAAATTTTATAACGAAAAAAATAGCCAGTATGCCAATTTTTCTAAGGGTTTGTGAAATTTGGGAGAATTCAGCTAGAGACAATTTTGAGAATATTTTGGGCAATTTGCCCTAGAAATCTGACAGAAATAATGATTTAGGGGTAAAGTTTTTAAGAACTTGACATGCGAGATCTATTTGCTGAATTGAATTACCCCCAACTTCTAACTCCAAGGTTGCTGCCAATTTAAGGGTCACAAATGATTTCATTTTGATAGAGAGTTGTTCAAAATATTTATTTGGGGGTTTTAGAGTCAAGAAATCAAAATTGGGGCCCTGTTGTACAAAGAGTTGCAATTGATCCGATCAATCGCAACTATGGAAAGCCAGCAAAATCAGCATATGAAATGCATGTTTGTTCAAAAAGATTTCTAGATATGAATGTATGAATGTATATCTGTAAAGTCATTAATTTCTGAACAATTTTGTGTGATTTCCTTTGTTTACAAAGGACATTGTGCAAAATTTTCATAGAAGAAATTATGACACTGATGAATTTCCATAGAGTTACGATTGATCGTATCAATCGTAACTCTTTGTACAACAGGGCCCATTTACATATGACACACTGACCTTGCCTTTAAAACAAATGGCGGTCGGTAGTAATTAAAAATGGGTGATGGGTTTGAATATGGCGTTCCTCAGGGTTTTGTACTGGGACCTATACTTTTTTCTCTGTATTTATTACCACTTGGGGACACTTTGAGGCAGAATAATGTTGAATTTGATTTCTTTAGTTCCCAAATCTCCAACTAGTTTTCACAATGCTATTGTATTCCGGAAATTAATGTATCAATGATAAGAAATAAAGTTAAGCCTACTCTTGAATGAACAAAAAGTCCTAGACATAGACACTATTTACCTGCCCATGTTCATTTGTTAATTGGTAATTCTGAACCTGCTGAATCTGTTAGAATTCTAGGTGTTGAACTTAATTCGTCATTAACGAGTAAGCAAGTAAATTCGCTTTGTAAAACCCAAAACTCCCATTTATGCAAACATGGAGCTACCATGATAAAATATAATGGTCGGAAAGATATTGACGGATGATGCTTGCCATCATGCTGTTCAATCACTGGTGTTCAGGCGCCTAGATATAGTCAAAACAGCACATTCAGAATCGAGCAGTCGGTACCATTACAACAGCCAGAAAGTATGATCATGTTTCCTTTGTTCAAAGAGCTTCACTTGCTACTGGTCAAAAACAGAATCATAGAAAAATTGCTTTGTTTACTTGTAGATTAATAACTTGACACCACAATACATTTCATGCTGGGTTTTTTCCATACCCTTTTCTATCCCAAACTTGGGTAAACAGTGCACAAGTTTCACTGGTCCCAGTATTCAAAATCAGTTTATGTCCTTCTGTACAATTATTTTTTGAATTTTATATATAACACCCACTTTATATATTGTAAGCACTCGAAGAGTCGAATTATTCATTTTTATAATAATAAATGAAATAATATAGCCTAGCATTTGTATCGTGCTCCTATATTACCCTGGCTAAGCTAGTCTACCGCATCCGGTGCTCACAACTTCCTTCAAGTATCCATTTACCTCACCTGGGTTCCAGTACAATATGGATAATTTTCTTGCTTTTAAAAGGAAAACACACCCCGGCTGGGAATCGAACCCATGTCCCTCAGATTGAAAGAAAGAGGCTTAACCACTAGACCACGACGCCCCCACAATGTTAAGCTATATTGGAAAGTGCTTTGAGCATGTTTACATGAAGAACTTGCTATAAATGTTAAAATGTATGTATTTATTTTAAAGGACAAATCCACCCCAACACAGAATTTAGTTTAATAAAAAGAGAAAATCCAACAAACATAACACTGAAAATTTTATCAAAATCGGATGTAAAACATGAAACTTATATTTTATATTTTCGCTTAATTTCACAAAAAACAGATACTGGCATTTTCTGGTTGGTATGCAAATGAGAAGACTGATGATGTCATCCACTCACTATGTCTTTTGCATTTTATTATGTGAAATATAAATTTTTCTATTTTCTCCTCATTTTCATGTCTAATACAAAGTTTTATTCCTACATGAACACATGTAATTAGCATTGTTTAATACTATATGGTTCAGTCAAGTTGGCCCTTATTGTCAAATCAGTATAAAATGAAATATTGTATAATTAAAACAATAAAAAACAAAAGAAATAGTGAGGGACATCATCGACTGTCTCATTTGCATATTACTGAGTTGTGCATATCACTGTTATGTGAAAAATAAGCAAATTTAAAATGCCACAACTTTCTTCTTTTACATGAAATTTTCAGCGTTATGCTAGTATGATTTTTCTTTATTTATTCAAATCAACATTTATCGGGGTTGGACTTGACCTTTAATAGAAAGCTGTGAAAGATAATAATTATAACTCTAAAGTTTATTTGGCAAATTGACATAATCCTGGCCTTCTATTAGATACAACTGACCTTTTGAGAAATACAAGGTAAAATTTTTCCATGTTTTAATGTAGACTCAATGTGGGACTTTCATGAAAAACCCATTCATTTAATAATAGAATCTTGAGGGGGTTTTTTTTAACCTCAAAAGACCCTTAACCTTCACCTTGTGACATGATATACAATTAACTTGAAAATTACTAAACCTAAGTAAGATTTCTGATGTTGATACCACAGTACAGTCAAATTTCATTGACCAGAACTTTAACCTGAAACTCCTGCACAATGATCAGTGATAGTTGAATACCTATATGCACTCTCAAAGTTTTGCCTTATCAGAAACTTGATGAGATTCAATGATGATAATACAACATGGCCAAATATTGGCGATCGTAAAAGACCTAAGACCTTGATCATATGACCTGAAACTTGAACTTTATGATTAATGATAATGATTATGTCGATTGGACTTTATTGTAAATTGAAAATGGCCCGAAGGAGTATTTTTACATTAACAAGCATATGGATGTTGAGCACCCTATCATTAAGGGAAATGAAAGGAAAATCAGTTTTTATCAACTTCGTAATTTTTTGAGAAAAATCAGCTGTTACCATGGCAATGGGGGGGGGTTGCAACATTCATATTTATATTTATATTAAATGCAAGTTTTACCAAGGCAACAGTAATTATTTTCTTTCAAATGAACTCATGCAGACAACTTACCGTAAGTTTTGTTCAGTATTAAACGAATGGTTCAAAATTTACGCAGGTAGATTGTGATTTTTATGGTATTTTCCATTATTATCTCCCCCATGTTATTCGGTTGCCATGGCAATGGCTTAAGATGGTATTTATACATTTAGCAACAAGCATATATAGATATAGCATCTTGTAATTAGAGGAAATGAAAGAAAATTCAGATTCTGTAATATTTTCTATCAAATGGATACTTTTCTTAGAAAAATAAGCTGTTACCATGGCAACGGCCAATTTGCAATATTCCTATTTATCTTTAAATTCAAACATTGTCAAGGCAACATCAATTCCTATCATTCCAATAAACTCCTGCAGAATACTTACTGTAGTTTTTGTTCTAAATGATTGGGAAAAACCCAACGCATGTAGATTAGGTCGCTTTTATTGTATTTCTCGCCATTATCTTTTTTACCATGTTATTCCTTTTTTTACCAAATAAGGTATTATTTGGTTGCCATGGCAATGTAATGAGAGTGTATTTATACATTTAGCAAAAATAACTCCTATGTTTAACACCGTAAACGCATGGAAAATGAAAAAAAAAAAACAGATTCTACAACTATAAATCAAATTTTTTTACTTTTCTGGAGGAAAAATGAGCCGTTACCATGGCAACAGGGCAGTTGGAACTATTTTGATGATCCTAAATATTTCTGAATTTCATTTGTATTTAATTGGAACCTTGATTTCAATCTATTTGCTAATGTTTATCATGTTTATCTACCATTTACAGGGGTTTACATGCTATTTTTGGGAAATTAATTCGTTGCCATGGCAACGGTCAAAGACGGCATTTATAAATTTGGCAACAAGCAGATTCATGTTCAGCACCCTCAAAATAGGGGAAATAGCACAAAAAATCAGATTCTACAGAAAATTTTTGGTAACCTTTAATATTATGACGAGGAGCTGTGTACTAATAGGGGAAGGCGGGGTAAGTTGTGACACTTTTTGCATTTTGCATGTTAGAATTGATATGAATAATAATAATGCAGGAATAAGTACCTTGCCTTTAAATTTGATTCTTGGGAAATATTTTTCACCTTTATAAAACTTTCTACCCCCACACAAATATTAATTGTGACCTTTGAAAAAAACGATGTCAAATGGCTCAACTTGCCCCATATGTGGGGTAATTTGTGCCTCCTTCTGGGGGTAATTTAAGCCACAAAAACTATGTACAAAATGTATGCGGGAAGAACTAGTATGCCAATTTCTTATTTAAAGTCTTTTCACTTGCTAATACTCTTTAAATACTAACATCCTCTAAAAGCAAAAGAACTGTCACGTGGTTTTGCTCCCTTCGGCCTGCATATCAATGGCATTTTAAAGATTGTTCGTTTTTTTATTATACATTACCATATGAATTACTATGGCTCAACTTGCCCCATGTTGGCTGGCTCAACTTACCCCAGTCCTAACTTCATGCAATATTTTTACATCCACACATTTCTTATGCATCCATCATGTAAAAGACTAGGACAAGAATGAGGATCCATACCTGGACTAACAATATTGTTCTTATTTCTTTATTATATTTAAAGACGTGTGTGGGTAAAAAGCACTTATCTATTTCACACCCTTTTTTACTTTTTTGGCTGAAATCTGTATTTGCCCCTCTAAATAAGTACTTTTTGCTTCAAAGATGAAAACAATGTGGTGGGATTAGGGGTTATGTAATGGGTCATCAATACATACCACCACCATAATGTCTGACTCATTCATTATTGGCCTGGGGCTGGTGGCTCAACTTGCCCCTATGCTCAACTTAACCCGCCTTCCCCCACATGTAGGGATGTGTACATGTTGTGTATATGTCATCATATTTAACACCAAATATTTGATATACAAACATTATATTTGAGTACTGGAATCTGTACTTAAGAAACATATTATCGAACCCCATAAAGATATCAGCATGTCCGGCTGTATATCAGAATTTATATTCAATGACACTTTATTAAGAAGGGAAATAAATAGGCCAAGTATTAATAATACAGAGATGTGCTTTTGGTATGCTTGAGAGTTGAGTTAGTGCAATACTATAATAACCAGTTTTATTATAACTTTTGGATGATCCTATTGAGGACCAACAATTGCCCACGAAAGATGCATGGTGTAACATAAAACTTACATGTAATACACACTTCTGTTTTTGCCATGAAAACCTTCACAAGTTACATTATAATTTTTGTATTAATTTTATCATCATCATTGCTGTAAATCTTTTTCATTAAAATATTAAACTGCTCCAACCACTACAGTGACAGAGGAAAAAACAACTACTGTCACGACGACAGCAAGCACCACAGTTTCTGAAGAGACAACAACTGTTACTACAACCACACCTGAAAGCTCCACTACTCAGACAACTACAACAGTAACAACAACGACTCCAGGTATTCAATCATGACATTGAAAACATTGGCTTTAGGACGATGATGTATAATTTCCTAAAAAATAAGAATTCTACAACTACATTATACCTCAATAAAGCCATCTATTTATATTCTATCAGTGTTTGAAAAGGCCTACAAATTAGCAATGTGTATCAATCCAAATTACTCCTTACTTTTAATGTCTTTTTTTAATTATTTTTTTATGTTGTTTTATATATACATGACTAGAAATACCAAATACATATTTATGCAGTGTTAGTCAATTTGGTGAATTCACAATATGTGGCACGACCTATCTGTTGTCGCTGGCAGGCTGAAATTCAAAAAGCCTCATGGGGAAAAAGTTGACATCTGTTGCATGCTCTATAGTACATGGATGAAATTATGCTATTTACCAGGGTCCAGGACATGGGAGAGAAATGTCAGATTTCTTTGTGAAATTATGACAGTTTTCAGAGAATTCTTCTGCTTTTGCAATATGGTTTTCAGATTTTGAAGCATTGCAGTCACATTACTGTACACTAGCACTGTGTGCTGCATGCTCCTGTGTGCGATGTTGACCCTGAAGTTAGAAATGGGCCTGTCTACTACAGTGCACCCTATAAGGTATCCACCAAAATAACCCAGGATTACTCCTTCCATTTGTTACTTTGCTAAAAAGTATTTTGCTGAAAAGTTTTTTTTTGAAAAGAAGAGGGGAAATAACCAAGGCCACTGAATGGAACTAGTTGATAACTTTATTAGCTTACCTTTCCTTGTTATTTTAGTCACTTATTTTGATTGTGATCATTACTTGAAATCATCCAGATACAGAGCCTACAACTACTGTCACAACAACAAGCGTTGCAACGACTACCACCCCAGCAACTACAACTGCTCCAACCACTACAGTGACAGAGGAAACAACAACTACTCTCACGACGACAGCAAGCACCACAGTTTCTGAAGAGACAACAACTGTTACTACAACCACACCTGAAAGCTCCACTACTCACACAATGACAACAGTAACAACAACAACTCCAGGTATTCACCATGACATTGAAAACATTGTCATAATAGGTATCAATAATAGTTTCTTAAAAATAATTATAATATTATATCATATTTCAATTATATAGAATTACCTATATATATTCTGTCAATATTTGATAGTCATTGTGTAGCTGTTCGGACTCTCACCTTGCGCTCATAGGGTCGTGTGTTTGAATCTCACCGTGGGCTAGCGTCCTTTTTCAAGGCGTCAATCAACTCTCTACACGTAGGTTAAATAGGCACCTGGTTGAATGCGAGAGCCTATCTAGCAATTGAGTCTTGGAACTCTTCTGAGAGCGCTCCCCAGGGAGTGGAGAATGTGATTAAATTGTGTGTGGGCATGCCAGGATCCTATGACTGGGGCATTAATAATTGCACTGTAAAGTGCTTAGAACAAACTGTAAGAAGTGCTATATGAATGTGGCCAACCACCTTAAAACTACCAATGCTTTGCCAGGTAGGTTTCCTGTTAATAGCCAAAATAGTAAATTGGTATTCAAAAGGCCCAAATTCAAAATTTAGCTTTTCTGATAAAGTACTTCTTCATCTTGATACTGTAAAAAAGTTGTGAAATTGAATAGAAAACAACATACAAAAATTTCTTTGACACAAGGTTTTGCAGACTGCTTGGAAGTTTCATTGAAATTTCACAGTGCGCTAATATCATGCTTGAGTGAACACAAACTGCAAATGTTTGTCTGTATTTTCTGAAGCTCACGCATTGTTTTCTCTACAAAAATTCAATCAAATATTTGAGTTATTGTTGATGAAGTTTGACAAATCATATAACATTTTAAAGCTTAGGATGTGCCTGAGCAAACCTTGATAAAAATCTCCAAATTCATTTTTGGCGACTTATTGTTGGTTTTAGGGTGACTTGTCACAAATGTAACTAATATTGTTCTTAATATAATTGTCATCTTTAAGAATTGAAAGGTGTACAAACCAGCATTGTCTATTAATTTGAATGACACCTTGTATTTTGATTTTCATTTCTACACTTGATAGTCATTCTTGAATTGAAAGATCAATGATTTCATGCAGATTTAGGTGAATTAACCTGGGATTACTCCTTCCATATATTCCGCTGCTAGAAACTATTTTGCCCAAAAGTTGTATCTTGAAAAAGATGGGAGATAACTGAAGGCCAGAGAGTGGCACAAATTGATTACTTTTAATAGCTTAACTTTTATCAATATTTTTGGCGCTTGTTTTAATTGGGATCATTACTTGAAATCGTCCAAATACAGAGCCTACAACTACTGTCACAACAACCACTGTTGCTACCACTACCACCCCAGCAACTACAACTGCTCCAACCACTACAGTGACAGAGGAAACAACAGCTACTGTCACGACGACAGCAAGCACCACAGTTTCTGAAGAGACAACAACTGTTACTACAACCACACCTGAAAGCTCCACTACTCAGACAACTACAACAGTAAAAACAACTCCAGGTATTCACCAGGACATTGCAAACATTTTCTTCTCATACTTTTTAGATTATATTTAAATAGAGTGAACCTTTCTTGTTTGTGTATGTGTTAATTTTTTCAACTTTGAAAAGTTTTAATTATTAGTATTGTTTATTAATTTGAAGTACACCTTATTTCTATATCAATATCCTTGTATGTACATTAATATTTCTATGTGCTGACTCATGTATAATTATATTTTTCTAAAATATTAGCCACTTAACCTAGAATTGTTAATACCATTTATTGTTTATCATTCGTTTTTAATCATTTTGTCGAAATAATTCTAATTTGAAGGGGGGGTTAATTTCCGTATTTGTTACAAACCTTAAACTTTAAAATTTGCGTGGTGACCATAGACCATAAAGAAATAGAAAATTATATTTAACTCAAATAAATAAACAAGTTATTTACTAACCTATATGCTTACCTACATGTATATACTATTTACTTACCTATACCATCTCATCAAAGTGCTATTCGTTACCCTGACTCGAATAGCAACCGGTAAAAAACTCCCAGAAAGAGGCTAACTGCAATCAGGTAGCCTGGGAGACCTGTCACGGAACAAGACCCATAAAACCCGCTCGCCGCATATAAGCCTCTTTCGTTGAAAGCCTTGCAGGCGATCCTCCCCCAGCAGGCGCTGCCATCGACCCATCCTGACCCTGACCCTCTGGACTTGTGTACCGCCAGCCCGGCAAGTAGTAGACAAAGCCACCCGAGACAACGGGCTAATGAAAACTCGACTCATTCTAGACGTAGAGAAAGGTCTAGATCGCCTCGTACCAGTCGCGGACCAGTCGCGGACCAGTCGCGGAGTGGGGGCTAATGATAACTCGCCTCGTACTAGCTGTAGAGAAAAAGAGTTTTCCATTGTGGGAGAATCTGAATCGGAATTTGATTACCACCAACCTGTTACATCTCGCAGAAGAGACTGGGGTGATTTCTCCCCATCAAATTCTAATAGCAGCACCGTGCATTCCCTCCAAGCTGCCCAGCATATGGGATTTGAATGAGGACAATCACCATTAGGGGTACGAGAGAGTTCTGGCATACACGAATGCGATACTCCGGCTAGTGGGAACAGGCATCAGTCAGCCCTGATCTCGACTAAATACTGCTCTCAACTTCGGGCCGAAGACAGTACTAGTAGCAAAACTGAGCGAGAGAAGTCAATCTTCCGCCTGAACTCGTTCCTTAGTCGTTTGGACGAAGTCAGTCCTGCGATCAAGATGGATGCTCCGTATAAATCCTGCTTTCCGGCCCTAGATACGCAACACTCTCTGCTTAAACCGATCAGTAAAGAAGTCTCGAAGGATTATCAGTTTGCCGCTCAAGACTTTGAGGATTTTTTGCGCACACCTTCGGTCCCGGACGTTGATTTCCATGTCGGGGATGCGGGAGCGAGGAAGTCTAGATCGGGCCGTAACCCTCTCCGCGGCACTGGTTACCGCTCAGCCAACTATCAGCTAGCAGCGCTGGACGCGGCCGCCCGGAGCAGTATGAGACTCCCGATGCACCAGGGGTGCCTGTAACCACTCTTAGTGAGGCTGAGCAGCTTGGAGTCTCTACCAATGACAAGAATTTATTGTTAGAGTCACTCACAAAGATCGCTGATCTCCAGTATGAGCAAGCAGCAAGATAAACACTGCTATGCACAAGGGCAATGAGGGCTAAAGTTTTAGATGCTCTCAAGATTGAGAAAGGGGCAGTGAGACTTCTAAATAAGCTTCCTTGCGAAGGTAAGGACTTGTTTCATGGACACTTTCAAGATGTATTGGACGAGTCTATTTCAGCCAGCACCACAGCTGACAAGACATTTTATAAGCTCTCCTCGAGTAGACCAAGTCCGCCGGGCACCAATGTTAGACCGGCCAAGGGCCAGGCCCAGAGACCCCCTTTTGCTAGCTCTAGCTCCAGACCCAAGCCCCAGACCTACAATGAACATAAGGGGTCATCCCTCTCCTTTTTCTCTCGGTCCGGTGGTAACGCCAGGATTGAAAGGGGCCGCGGGGAAAGTCATAGGAAACCTCGGGTGGGGGACGGGGCCGCCAGTCCCACTTTTAGCGCACCGAATTCAGGGCCCCCACTCAAAACCGGGACTTTTGACAATCAAACACTAGTCATTCACCTCCTTCAGCAAGTCCCAGTAGGGGGAAGAATATTTCTTTGCCTACAGAACTAGGAAAAGATAACCAATGACAAATTTGTTCTAGAGATAATAAGGTCGGGATACAATCCAAATTTCCCAAGAGTTATTCATCCTTCCCGTTTTCAGCAACAGACCCCCATACCAAGGGATCCTTCACGACGACAGGCTCTCCGGTCAGAAATACAGTCACTACTCCAGAAAGGAGCCATCATAACAGTCCCAGACCACAAGGCCCTCATCCTCTCCCCCGCTTTCCTTGTAAAGAAATGCTGCGGGGGTTTCCGCATGATAATCAATCTAAAGACGGTAAACAAACTCCTTCCAGATCAAACATTCAGAATGGAATCCCTTACAACCAACCTACCTCTGATAAAACCCAACCAATGGGCAGTCACCATAGACCTCAAAGACGCTTATTATCATGTCCCGATAGCCCCAGAGGCCTGCAAGTTTCTGGGCTTCAAAGTAGGAGACGTTTGTTACCAGTTCGTAGCCCTTCCGTTCGGCCTAAAGCCCGCCCCTAGGATATTTTTCCGACTGGTGAGAGTCCTCGCCGCAGAGTTAAGAAGGCGAGGCATTACTATCTTCTGTTACCTGGACGACTGGCTCCTCGGCCATTCCAGGACCACTCTTGCCTTCAACGTTAGCATTGTCCGAAAGCTGGCTTCGGATATAGGGTTTCTGATCACCGACGAAAAATCGAGGTCCACACCAACAAGATCACCAGAGTTTCTAGGGGCGATAATATCCATCCCAAACTTGGGTTTTTCCTTTTAGTCAAGGCATGAAATACATCAGGCTATTTATTTCTCAAAACTGGTTTGATGTACAAATCTAATCAACAATATCCATAAAAGAAAAAAAAAAGCTACTTCAACAACCAAAAAAGATATAAGAAATTCAAGAAGAAATTATATACTCGAGAAAATATTATGATATTAATAATTTTATGTACATTGCATACAACAAACCATTTTGTAATACAGATATACATATATCTATATAGGCATAAAATAATCCAAGCACAAAGAATTTCTTAACGCAGAAAGAAGAGTTCTTTGTTCAAGCATATACTATTGTAATTCTTATGAAATTTATTTCTATGACAAATGTGAGGAACAGTGGTCAAAAGATGGATATGGGATTTCAGCATAAAGATACTTCTCTGGCTGTTGGTCAATTAGTGTACTGAAGAGACTTTATTTAACAAGATTTGTGTCCTTCCATACACAATAACTCAGAAATTAGGATGTGAAACATGTTAACTTACCTCATGTCCTATTCTACAAAAGTAAAATCAACAGAAAATCATCCATTTCTCTTTGACAGAACTGTCAACAGAACCAATTGATACTGGCGATGGAGGTAGGTTCCCAATTTCTCACCATCATCCATTTAAGATATTGATATCATTCAGCTGAAATCAAACAAGAGGAGCCAATATAAAATGTCATCTTCCAAACAAGCTTTTGACATAAGTTTGCAGTCTGCCATTAAAAGTCATCATTTAATACACCTGCCCCTTTCTTGGAATTTCCCTCACTTTTGATGTGCTTACGAAGTTCATCTTTTTTTGTCATGCATTATTAATGTAGCATTACAACCTAAGTAAAGTGGAATAACACTTTGTATTTCATTCATCGCTTCCTTACAGATGTAGAAACTCCCCGATCAAGAACTGGACAAACTGGTAATTTAAAATGCTCTACTTTGATCTTAACGTATTTCATTTTAAACTAATCTTTCTTATATTTGTATTGAAATTGACTATGTTTTTGCCATATCTGAACAATATTAATTTCATGTTTTCATTGATATTAGGAGATACATGTATGGATGTGTAGGTCATCTTATTGAACACCAAATGTTTGATATCCAAACATGTTTGAGTACTGAAATCTATACCCAAGAAATATATACATTATCAAACCCCATAAAGATTTCGGCATTTCTGACTGTATATCAGAATTTATATACAATGATACTTCAAGAGAAGGGAAAATAAATGTTTGAATGTATTAATTATACAGGGATGGGATTTGGCATGCCAGGTCATGGAATTAGTGGGATACTGTTATGATTAAATTGTTATCATAACTTGTGGGTGGTCCTTTTAAAGACCAACAATTGCCCACAAAATATTCATGGTACACACTTCTCCTCCATGGAAACCTTCACAATTTACATCATAATTCTTGTAGTATTTTTGTCATCATTGCTGTAAATCATTTTTTATTAAAATATACTGTAGAGCCTACAACTACTGTCACAACAACAAGTGTTACAACCACTACTTTGCCAGCAACCACAACTGCTCCAGCCACTACAGTAACAGAAGAAATTACAACTACTGTCACGACGATAGCAAGCACCACAGTTTCTGAAGAGACAACAACTGTTACTACCACCACACCTGAAAGCTCCACTACTCAGACAACTACAACAGTAACAACTCAAGGTATTTAAACATGAATTTTCTTCATTGAAACTAGTCATACTTTTGAGGTTATACTTAAATAGAGTGAACTTTTCCTTTTATGTCTTTTCTTTTTTAATTTTGAAATTTGGAAAAAGTCTAATACCTACCATTGTTTGTTAATTTGAATTGCAAATTGTTTGTAAATTCATGTCCTATGTACTTTTTGTCTCGCCCACCAGAGGTGAAGGCGAGACTTAGGGATCCAAATGTCGTCCGGCGTTCGTCGTCCGTCGGTCACAAACCGTAAATCGTTTTTCAACCAAACTTGGATGGTAGATTGACTTGGGGGACCTGCATGTTATGCTGCAGTCTGAGGTCACGTGGTAAGGTCAAAGGTTGTTTTCAGGTCAATGTTAAAGTTTTGATGCAAGACTCTTGTGACACTTAACTCCACAACCGTAAGTCACTTTTCAACCAACCTTGGATGGTAGATGGACTTGGGGGACCTGCATGTTATGCTGCAGTTGGAGGTCACATGGTTAGGTCAAAGGTCATTTTGAGGTCAACGTTAAACAATGAAGTTTCGATACAATTCTCTTGCTTGCCCACACAAATCACGATATTTTGGTTATTTTCATAAGTGGGCGAGACACAAAATTGTTTTTGCCTTGTTTATTTCTATGCGTTGACTTATGTACAAGTTTTGTTTCTAGCATGACCTGTTAATCTAGAATTGTTCATGCCATTTTTTTTATTTCATGAAAAAATTTTGTTTAAAAATTGCCATTTAAAAGGGGAGGGAAGATACTGTTTTTATATCCATAAAACCATAGTTTAACATTGAAAAAAAAACTAGTCCATGAACAAAGTAGCATCATAAGTTGAAAATTCAGACTACATTCTAAATTGGAAGCCCAAAAAACAACTCTAGGTATTCACCATGACATTCAAAGCATTTCATACATGAGGATGAAGTATATTTTGTTTTGAAAAAAAAATTGCTTCTATATTATACTTCAATAAAACCACCTTTTTATTTTATCAATGTCAAAGCTTCTTCAAGATTCAAGGGTTTACGGATTTGCAAGTTTTATCATTTCAAATCACTCTTTTCATTTTGATATCTTTTCTGGCCCGGTCTTTTCCTATAACATCTTCTGTACAGTTGTGCTAGATAACTACGAGGATGACTTGGGTAGTGTGAATGTTTTGATCACCCCAACTGATGGGAATATCAGTGACAGTACTTTATTCTTGAAGGATTAAGATGCTATCAATTAAAATGAAATGCAACAAAGTATGAATGTTTTGTATCTTCTTATGACTGGTATATCAGCATATTTTTAAAACGTAACCCTGTTTCTGTCATCTGCTTTTATTCTAGATGAGTGTGAGGAGCAGGACTTGGATAAATTGAATGTTATAATCACCCTTATCCCTACTGATGGAAATGGTGATGGCAGTACTAATGGTATAATTACACTGGAGTCCGAAGTCCCTAAGTTCACTGTATCGCTTTCTTCCCCTGGGAACACAATAACAGTGAATGCGCTGACTTTGTTTGAGCAGGGTGAAGGAGAAAACAACAATGCAGTACGGAGGGTTCGCATCTCAAATATTGTGAGCAGTACAGGAGAAGTTGATACGGAGGAATATCCTGTTAACTCCACTACTCTTGAAAGTGGAATGTTTGTAGTGCGAAATACGTTTAATGATGAATCTGTGGAATCTTTTGACATTGAAGTACTGGATATCACCAGCATGCCTGTAACCATAAACGTGACAGTCAGAGGATGCCTTGAATTAGGTGAATAGTTTGACTTCAGCATAATACATTATTTTGATGTTTAAAAATAGGAAGCTATTGTTTATCCTGCTCATCCTGTACAACAGTAATTGAGGAATCCTATCTATAAGATTTGGTTTTGCCATGATTATTTCACTAGACTGTGAGTGATATTAAGGAAATTGATACCATGACCACACCTTAAAGCTCCACAACTGACACAAATACAATGGTGACAAAAATCAACTCCAGGTATTCACCATGACATTGAAAGCATTGGTTTCATGAAGTTGAAGTACATGTATATTATTTTTGGAAAAAAAACATTACACTTCAATCAAGCCACCTATTTACATTTTATCAAGTTTAGAGCTTCTTCAAGATTAAAAAATGCATACCAATTAGCATTGTTTTTCAATTGAAATTGCCCCTTTTATGTTTATATCATTTTTGCAATTACTTTTTATGGTTATTACGCATACATGACTTGAAATACCAATCACAATCATTTTGCTCCGTTGTTAGTCAAGTCAGGATTCTCCTACAATTTATTACTTTGCTTAACAGTTGCATTTTGAAAAGGAGGGAAGATATTCACCAAAATGTTTGAGAGTGGGTTTAAGTAATATCATTTATTAGCTTATCTTTATTAGCATTTTTATTACAATCTTTTGATTGTCATTGTGTCTTAAAAATCATGAAAATATAGAGCCTACAACTTCTGTCACAACAACAAGCATTGCAACGACTACCACCCCAGCAACTACAACTGCTCCAACCACTACAGTGACAGAGGAAACAACAACTACTGTCACGACGACAGCAAGCACCACAGTTTCTGAAGAGACAACAACTGTTACTACCACCACACCTGAAAGTTCCACTACTCAGACAACTACAACATTCACAACTCAAGGTATTTAAATATTTTCTTCATTGGAACTAGTCATACTTTTGAGGTTATATAGAGTGAACTTTTCCTTTTTCGTCTTTTTGTTTATTTTTCAAATTTGGAAATATTCTAATAATTACTATTGTTTGTTAACCCTGTTTCTGTCATCTTCTTTTATTCTAGATGAGTGTGAGGAGCAGGACTTGGATAAATTGAATGTCATGATCACCCTTATCCCTACTGATGGAAATGGTGATAGCAGTACTAATGGTATAATTACACTGGAATCCGAAGTCCCTAAGTTCACTGTATCGCTTTCTTCCCCTGGGAACACAATAACAGTGAATGCGCTGACTTTGTTTGAGCAGGGTGAAGGAGGAAACAACAATCCAGTACGGAGGGTTCGCATCTCAAATATTGTGAGCAGCACAGGAGAAGTTGATACGGAGGAATATCCTGTTAACTCCACTGCTCTTGAAAGTGGAATGTTTGTAGTGCGAAATACATTTAATGATGAATCTGTGGAATCTTTTGACATTGAAGTACTGGATAGCACCAGCATGCCTATAACCATAAACGTGACAGTCAGAGGATGCCTTAAATTAGGTGAATAGTTTGACTTCAGCATAATACATTATTTTATGTTCAAAAATAGGCAGCTGTTGCTTATCTTGCTAATCCTGTACAACGGTAATTGAGGAATCCTATGTATAAGATTTGGTTTTGCCATGAGTATTTCCCTAGACTGTGAGTGATATTAAGGAAATTGATACCATGACCACACTTTAAAGCTCCACAACTGACTCAAATACAATGGTGACAAAAAACAACTCCAGGTATTCACCATGACATAGAAAACATTGGATTTATGAAGTTGAAGTACATGTATATTATTTTTGGAAAAAAAACATTACACTTCAATCAAGCCACCTATTTACATTTGATCAAGTTTAGAGCTTCTTCAAGATTAAAAAATGCATACCAATTAGCATTGTTTTTCAATTGAAATTGCCCCTTTTATGTTTATATCATTTTTGCAATTACTTTTTATGGTTATTACGCATACATGACTTGAAATACCAATCACAATCATTTTGCTCCGTTGTTAAGTCAGGATTCTCCTACAATTTATTACTTTGCTTAACAGTTGCATTTTGAAAAGGAGGGAAGATATTCACCAAAATGTTTGAGAGTGGGTTTAAGTAATATCATTTATTAGCTTATCTTTATTAGCATTTTTATTACAATCTTTTGATTGTCATTGTGTCTTAAAAATCATGAAAATATAGAGCCTACAACTTCTGTCACAACAACAAGCATTGCAACGACTACCACCCCAGCAACTACAACTGCTCCAACCACTACAGTGACAGAGGAAACAACAACTACTGTCACGACGACAGCAAGCACCACAGTTTCTGAAGAGACAACAACTGTTACTACCACCACACCTGAAAGTTCCACTACTCAGACAACTACAACATTCACAACTCAAGGTATTTAAATATTTTCTTCATTGGAACTAGTCATACTTTTGAGGTTATATAGAGTGAACTTTTCCTTTTTCGTCTTTTTGTTTATTTTTCAAATTTGGAAATATTCTAATAATTACTATTGTTTGTTAACCCTGTTTCTGTCATCTTCTTTTATTCTAGATGAGTGTGAGGAGCAGGACTTGGATAAATTGAATGTCATGATCACCCTTATCCCTACTGATGGAAATGGTGATAGCAGTACTAATGGTATAATTACACTGGAATCCGAAGTCCCTAAGTTCACTGTATCGCTTTCTTCCCCTGGGAACACAATAACAGTGAATGCGCTGACTTTGTTTGAGCAGGGTGAAGGAGGAAACAACAATCCAGTACGGAGGGTTCGCATCTCAAATATTGTGAGCAGCACAGGAGAAGTTGATACGGAGGAATATCCTGTTAACTCCACTGCTCTTGAAAGTGGAATGTTTGTAGTGCGAAATACATTTAATGATGAATCTGTGGAATCTTTTGACATTGAAGTACTGGATAGCACCAGCATGCCTATAACCATAAACGTGACAGTCAGAGGATGCCTTAAATTAGGTGAATAGTTTGACTTCAGCATAATACATTATTTTATGTTCAAAAATAGGCAGCTGTTGCTTATCTTGCTAATCCTGTACAACGGTAATTGAGGAATCCTATGTATAAGATTTGGTTTTGCCATGAGTATTTCCCTAGACTGTGAGTGATATTAAGGAAATTGATACCATGACCACACTTTAAAGCTCCACAACTGACTCAAATACAATGGTGACAAAAAACAACTCCAGGTATTCACCATGACATTGAAAGCATTGGTTTCATGAAGTTGAAGTACATGTATATTATTTTTGGAAAAAAAACATTACACTTCAATCAAGCCACCTATTTACATTTTATCAAGTTTAGAGCTTCTTCAAGATTAAAAAATGCATACCAATTAGCATTGTTTTTCAATTGAAATTGCCCCTTTTATGTTTATATCATTTTTGCAATTACTTTTTATGGTTATTACGCATACATGACTTGAAATACCAATCACAATCATTTTGCTCCGTTGTTAGTCAAGTCAGGATTCTCCTACAATTTATTACTTTGCTTAACAGTTGCATTTTGAAAAGGAGGGAAGATATTCACCAAAATGTTTGAGAGTGGGTTAAAGTAATATCATTTATTAGCTTATCTTTATTAGCATTTTTATTACAATCTTTTGATTGTCATTGTGTCTTAAAAATCATGAAAATATAGAGCCTACAACTTCTGTCACAACAACAAGCATTGCAACGACTACCACCCCAGCAACTACAACTGCTCCAACCACTACAGTGACAGAGGAAACAACAACTACTGTCACGACGACAGCAAGCACCACAGTTTCTGAAGAGACAACAACTGTTACTACCACCACACCTGAAAGTTCCACTACTCAGACAACTACAACATTCACTACTCAAGGTATTTAAACATTTTCTTCATTAGAACTAGTCATACTTTTGAGGTTATATAGAGTGAACTTTTCCTTTTTCGTCTTTTTGTTTATTTTTCAAATTTGGAAAAAGTCTAACAATTACTATTGTTTGTTAACCCTGTTTCTGTCATCTTCTTTTATTCTAGATGAGTGTGAGGAGCAGGACTTGGATAAATTGAATGTTATAATCACCCTTATCCCTACTGATGGAAATGGTGATAGCAGTACTAATGGTATAATTACACTGGAATCCGAAGTCCCTAAGTTCACTGTATCGCTTTCTTCCCCTGGGAACACAATAACAGTGAATGCGCTGACTTTGTTTGAGCAGGGTGAAGGAGGAAACAACAATGCAGTACGGAGGGTTCGCATCTCAAATATTGTGAGCAGTACAGGAGAAGTTGATACGGAGGAATATCCTGTTAACTCCACTGCTCTTGAAAGTGGAATGTTTGTAGTGCGAAATACATTTAATGATGAATCTGTGGAATCTTTTGACATTGAAGTACTGGATAGCACCAGCATGCCTATAACCATAAACGTGACAGTCAGAGGATGCCTTAAATTAGGTGAATAGTTTGACTTCAGCATAATACATTATTTTATGTTCAAAACTAGGCAGCTATTGCTTATCTTGCTAATCCTGTACAACGGTAATTGAGGAATCCTATGTATAAGATTTGGTTTTGCCATGAGTATTTCCCTAGACTGTGAGTGATATTAAGGAAATTGATACCATGACCACACTTTAAAGCTCCACAACTGACTCAAATACAGTGGTGACAAAAACAACTCCAGGTATTCACCATGACATTGAAAGCATTGGTTTCATGAGGTTTAAGTACATGTATATTCTTTTTTGGAAAAAAAAACATTACACTTCAATCAAGTCACCTATTTACATTTGATCAAGTTTAGAGCTTCTTCAAAATTAAAAAATGCATACCAATTAGCATTGTTTTTCAATTGAAATTGCCCCTTTTATGTTTATATCATTTTTGCAATTACTTTTTTTGGTTATTACGCATACATGACTTGAAATACCAATCACAATCGTTTTGCTCCGTTGTTAGTCAAGTCAGGATTCTCCTACAATTTATTACTTTGCTTAACAGTTGCATTTTGGAAAGGAGGGGAGATATTCACCAAAATGTTTGAGAGTGGGTTTAAGTAATATCATTTATTAGCTTATCTTAGCATTTTTATTACAATCTTTTGATTGTTATTGTTTCTTAAAATCATGAAAATATAGAGCCTACAACTTCTGTCACAACAACAAGCATTGCAACGACTACCACCCCAGCAACTACAACTGCTCCAACCACTACAGTGACAGAGGAAACAACAACTACTGTCACGACGACAGCAAGCACCACAGTTTCTGAAGAGACAACAACTGTTACTACCACCACACCTGAAAGTTCCACTACTCAGACAACTACAACATTCACAACTCAAGGTATTTAAATATTTTCTTCATTGGAACTAGTCATACTTTTGAGGGTATATAGAGTGAACATTTCCTTTTTCGTCTTTTTTGTTTATTTTTCAAATTTGGAAATAATCTAATAATTACTATTGTTTGTTAACCCTGTTTCTGTCATCTTCTTTTATTCTAGATGAGTGTGAGGAGCAGGACTTGGATAAATTGAATGTTATAATCACCCTTATCCCTACCGATGGAAATGGTGATAGCAGTACTAATGGTATAATTACACTGGAATCCGAAGTCCCTAAGTTCACTGTATCGCTTTCTTCCCCGGGGAACACAATAACAGTGAATGCGCTGACTTTGTTTGAGCAGGGTGAAGGAGGAAACAACAATGCAGTACGGAGGGTTCGCATCTCAAATATTGTGAGCAGTACAGGAGAAGTTGATACGGAGGAATATCCTGTTAACTCCACTGCTCTTGAAAGTGGAATGTTTGTAGTGCGAAATACATTTAATGATGAATCTGTGGAATCTTTTGACATTGAAGTACTGGATAGCACCAGCATGCCTATAACCATAAACGTGACAGTCAGAGGATGCCTTAAATTAGGTGAATATTTTGACTTCAGAATAATACATTATTTTATGTTAAAAAATAGGCAGCTATTGCTTATCTTGCTAATCCTGTACAGCGGTAATTGAGGAATCCTATGTATAAGATTTGGTTTTGCCATGAGTATTTCCCTAGACTGTGAGTGATATTAAGGAAATTGATACCATGACCACACTTTAAAGCTCCACAACTGACTCAAATACAGTGGTGACAAAAACAACTCCAGGTATTCACCATGACATTGAAAGCATTGGTTTCATGAGGTTTAAGTACATGTATATTCTTTTTTGGAAAAAAAAACATTACACTTCAATCAAGTCACCTATTTACATTTGATCAAGTTTAGAGCTTCTTCAAAATTAAAAAATGCATACCAATTAGCATTGTTTTTCAATTGAAATTGCCCCTTTTATGTTTATATCATTTTTGCAATTACTTTTTTTGGTTATTACGCATACATGACTTGAAATACCAATCACAATCGTTTTGCTCCGTTGTTAGTCAAGTCAGGATTCTCCTACAATTTATTACTTTGCTTAACAGTTGCATTTTGGAAAGGAGGGGAGATATTCACCAAAATGTTTGAGAGTGGGTTTAAGTAATATCATTTATTAGCTTATCTTAGCATTTTTATTACAATCTTTTGATTGTTATTGTTTCTTAAAATCATGAAAATATAGAGCCTACAACTTCTGTCACAACAACAAGCATTGCAACGACTACCACCCCAGCAACTACAACTGCTCCAACCACTACAGTGACAGAGGAAACAACAACTACTGTCACGACGACAGCAAGCACCACAGTTTCTGAAGAGACAACAACTGTTACTACCACCACACCTGAAAGTTCCACTACTCAGACAACTACAACATTCACAACTCAAGGTATTTAAATATTTTCTTCATTGGAACTAGTCATACTTTTGAGGGTATATAGAGTGAACATTTCCTTTTTCGTCTTTTTTGTTTATTTTTCAAATTTGGAAATAGTCTAATAATTACTATTGTTTGTTAACCCTGTTTCTGTCATCTTCTTTTATTCTAGATGAGTGTGAGGAGCAGGACTTGGATAAATTGAATGTTATAATCACCCTTATCCCTACCGATGGAAATGGTGATAGCAGTACTAATGGTATAATTACACTGGAATCCGAAGTCCCTAAGTTCACTGTATCGCTTTCTTCCCCTGGGAACACAATAACAGTGAATGCGCTGACTTTGTTTGAGCAGGGTGAAGGAGGAAACAACAATCCAGTACGGAGGGTTCGCATCTCAAATATTGTGAGCAGTACAGGAGAAGTTGATACGGAGGAATATCCTGTTAACTCCACTGCTCTTGAAAGTGGAATGTTTGTAGTGCGAAATACATTTAATGATGAATCTGTGGAATCTTTTGACATTGAAGTACTGGATAGCACCAGCATGCCTATAACCATAAACGTGACAGTCAGAGGATGCCTTAAATTAGGTGAATATTTTGACTTCAGAATAATACATTATTTTATGTTCAAAAATAGGCAGCTATTGCTTATCTTGCTAATCCTGTACAGCGGTAATTGAGGAATCCTATGTATAAGATTTGGTTTTGCCATGAGTATTTCCCTAGACTGTGAGTGATATTAAGGAAATTGATACCATGACCACACCTTAAAGCTCCACAACTGATACAAATACAATGGTGACAAAAAACAACTCCAGGTATTCACCATGACATTGAATGCATGCCAATTAGCATTGTTTTTCAATTGAAATTGCCCCTTCTGTGTTTATATCATTTTTACAATTTGTTTTTTTTATTTCACATAAATGGCTTGAAATACCAATCACAATCATTTTGCGCCGTTGTTAGTCAAGTCAGGATTTCTCCTACAATTTATTACTTTGCTGAACAGTTGCAGTTTGAAAAGGAGGGGAGATATTCACCACAATGTTTGAGAGTGGGTTTAAGTGATATAATTTATTAGCTTATCTTTACTAGCGTTTTTTATTACAATTCTTTTGATCGTTATTGTTTCTTGAAATTATAAAATTACAGAGCCTACAACTACTGTCACAACAACAAGCATTACAACAACTACCACTCCAGCAACCACAACTGCTCCAACCACTAAAGTGACAGAGGAAACAACAACTACTGTCACAATGACAGCAAGCACCACAGTTTCTGAAGAGACAACAACTGTTACTACCACCACACCTGAAAGTTCCACTACTCAGACAACTACAACAGTAACAACAACTCCAGGTATTTACCAAGATGTTGCAAAAATTTCTACTTGGGAACCAGTCATACTTGTTTGTATTTTGATGTCCTATGCACTTTTTTCTTTCCATGTGTCGACTTATGTACAAGTTTTGTTTTCTAACATAACCTGTTATTCTAGAATTGCTCCTGCCATTTTTTTTATTTGATGAAAATAATTTTGTTTAAAATTTGCCATTTAAAAGGGGCGGGAAGATACTATCTGTTTTTATTTTGAAGCGTAACATTGCATGATGACCAAAGCCAATGTAGCGTGACTCTTTGAAAATAAGCAAAACAAAAAATTTAATTGAATTCAAATAAACAAGTTTTTGGTTATTTCTCAGGGCATAATTTCATCAGGCTGTTTATTGTTCAAAATTTCCATGGTTTATATACCTAATGACATTTCTATTCTATTCTATCTAAACTCATAACTATAGTGTTATTTTCATTTTGCTCAATTAAGATGAATTAATGTATGATTTCATGTGACTGAAACAGTATCAAAAACAATTTCCATAGAAAAAAATGAAAAAGCTATATTAACAATACCCAACAAAAAAAAAGATAAGACAGTCAATGAATAATGAAATACATGAGATAATATTAATACTAATTTTATGCACTTTACATACAACATAGGATTTCTGAACACAAAAAAGAGCAGTTTAACTCTTCTTGCGTTCACCTGTAAACCCCCTGTGTGTTGCATTATTTTAGCAGTGATCCCCTCTACGCAGTATAATACACTCTGTTATTTAGACTGCCATAACTTTTTATCTGATCATTTTGAAAGAAAATGTTGTAAGCAAACTTGTAGAGTGTTTCCTGGGCTTTCTTATCGTATATAAATTCATTGGATAAATTATGGAAAAATGTATAGTAAATTACATTTTCTAAATGTTTCCTCCTAATACTCCAACAAAATTTAGCCCCCCTTTTACTTTTGTTCTTGTGTTAGTGGCATGATTTTTATGTATCCACTTGGACTGTCCATTACATAAGCTTTGTATTGATACCAAAATCATGATAATCTAATAAAAATAGCCCATATATAGTGGAAAATAAAAGAGAGTAAATTTTTGCCTGGTCAAGGTACTGTACTCCATTGAAAGGGTCTCATTCACATTCGTGCCACGAGTCACAGACTCCTAACAATAAACCTGGCCATGATATTGTTTGTGAGGAGGGTTTTATTGATTTTCTCCTCTCCTTTTTCAATGAACTTCCTGGCTGTGATCAGGATGTATTGATTTTTTGGGGGTTACCGCTGATCTCTATACAAATTTTCAAGGAAAACTCAACAATTCTGTAATTTGTAAACTGCGATAATCCATCGAACGCTAAACTAATGTCGCATGAGTGATCGATCGATCGGAACACATGTACGGTATACACAAACGCCAGGCTATACATTGTAGCTAGACATGCTCCAGGGCATGCAATTGTTCCAAAAACAATGGGACAGGGGATGTCTATTGGAAATGTGTGGTTGTGCAAAAATGCGAACGAAACACGCCTACGGATGTGCAATAATGCGAACGTAACGCAGTTAAGAGTTAAGAGATTTTTTGAATATATTTAGAGTCTCATTCTTTGTTCACTTTTATAATTCTTATGAAATTTATTTCTATGACAAATGTAAGGAACAGTGATCAAAAGATGGATCTGGGATTTCAGCATAAAGATACTTCTCTGGCTGTTGGTCAAATGGCATACTGAGAAGAGACTTGATTTAACAAACTTTTTGTCCCTCCGTGTAAACAAATTCAAAATTTTGATGTGGATCATGTTCACCTATACATGCAAACTTAACCCATGTCCTATTTAATGTATAAATCCTCCATTTCTCTTTGACAGAACTTTCAACAACACCAAGTGATGTAGGTGATGCAGGTAGGTTCACCATAAACCTGTTAAAATAAGGATATAATTCAGTTGAAATCAAACAAGAGGAACCCACACGAACTATAATCTTTCTTAACAAGCCTTTGACACCAGTTTGCAGTCTGCCATTCAAAGTCACCATTGGATACACATGCTTCCTTGCTTCTTTTTCCCCTCTCTTTTTATGTGCTTACAAAGTTCATCTGTTTTTGTTATGCATTAAAAATTTAGCTATACAACCTATGTAAAGTTGAGTAACACATGTTATTTCATTCATTGTTTCCTTATAGATGGATCTCCCCCATCAAGGACTAGACCAACTGGTAATTTAAAATGTTTTACTTTGATCTTAAAGTGTTTCCTTATCAACTAATCTTTCTTATATTTGGAATAAAATTGATTGTTTTTGCCATATCTGAACAATATTAATTTAATATTTTCATTGGTATCGGGGGATACATGTAGGGATGTGTACATGTTGCGTATATGTCATCATATTTAACACCAAATATTTGATATAGAAACATTTTATTTGAGTACTGGAATCTGTACTTAAGAAACATATCAAACCCCTTAAAGCATGTCCGGCTGTATATCAGAATTTATATTCAATGACACTTTATTAAGAAGGGAAATAAATGGGCCAAGTATCAATAATACAGCGATGTGCTTTCGGTATGCTTGAGAGTTGAGTTAGTGCTATACTATAATAACTAGTTTTATTATAATTTTTGGATGATCCTATTGAGGACCAACAATTGCCCACGAAAGATGCATGGTGTAACATAAAACTTACATGTAATACACACTTCTGTTTTTGCCATGAAAACCTTCACAAGTTACATTATAATTTTTGTATTATTTTTATCATCATCATTGCTGTAAATCGTTTTTATTAAAATATTAAACTGCTCCAACCACTACAGTGACAGAGGAAACAACAACTACTGTCACGACGACAGCAAGCACCACAGTTTCTGAAGAGACAACAACTGTTACTACGACCACACCTGAAAGCTCCACTACTCAGACAACTACAACAGTAACAACAACTCCAGGTATTCACCAGGACATTGCAAACATTTTCTTCTCATACTTCTTAAGTTATATTTGAATAGAGTGAACCTTTCTTGTCTGTCTATGTGTTAGTTTTTTCAACTTTGAAAAGATCTAATTATTAGTATTGTTTATTAATTTGAAGTTCACCTTATTTCTATATCAATATCCAGTATGTACATTAATATTTCTATTTGCTGACTCATGTATAATTATATTTTTCTTAAATATTAGCCACTTACCCTAGAATTGTTAATACCATTTATTGTTTATCATTCGTTTTTAATCATTTTGTTGAAATAATTCTAATTTGAAGGGGGGGGGGTTAATTTCGGTATTTGTTACAAACCTTAAAATTTGCGTGGTGACCATAGCCAATGTAGTGTGACTCCTTGAAAAGAAATAGAAAATTAGATTTAACTCAAACAAACAAGTTATTTACTAACAAGTATACTTACCTATACCATCTCATCAAATTGCTATTCGTTACCCTTACTCAAATAGCCACTGGTAAAAAACTGCCAGAAAGAGGCTAACTGCAATCAAATAGCCTGGGAAACCCGTCACGGAACGAGACCCATAAAACCCTCTCGCCGCATATAAGCCACTAACCCTAACCACTAGACAAGGGTACGGATAAATCAGAAGAGACTGTTTACACTCCTTCCTATCGGGGCAAGAAGAGGCCTCGCGATGACCACTCGTGTTCTAATGACAGTCAGGCTCAAATTAACGACCCACTACAACCCCCTGTAATTCAGAAGAAGAGCCGACTGGCCAGGGACTGCGACCGGTCAGTCCATTCATTGCCAGACCCCGCCGAGGCTGGTAGTAGGATCTTGAAAGCCTTGCAGGCAATCCTCCCCCAGCGGGCACCGCCTACCGCCAGCCTGGCAAGTAGTAGACAAAGCCACCCGATACAACGGGCTAATGAAAACTCGACTCATTCTAGACGTAGAGAGAGGTCTACATTGCCTCGTACCGGTCGCGGAGTGGAGGCTAATGATAACTCGCCTCGTACTAGCCGTAGAGAAAAAGAGTTTTCCATTGTGGGAGAATCTGATTCGGAATTTGATTACCACCGACCTGTTACATCTCGCAGAAGAGACTGGGGCGATTTCTCTCCATCAAATTCTAATAGCAGCCCCATGCATTCCCTCCAAGCTGCCCAGCATATGGGATTCGAATGAGGACAATCACCATTAGGGGTACGAGAGAGTTCTGGCATACACAAACGCAATACTCCGGCTAGTGGCAACAGGCATCAGTCAGACCTGATCTTGACTAAATACTGCTCTCAACTTCGAAGACAGTACTAGTAGCGAAACTGAGCGTGAGAAGTCAATCTTCCGCCTGAACTCGTCCTTCAGTCGTTCGGACGAAGTCAGTCCTGCGATCAAGATGGATGCTCCGTATAAATCCTGCTTTCGGGGCTTAGATAAGCAACACTCTTGGCTTAAACCAATCAGTAAAGAAGTCTCGAAGGATTATCAGTTTGCCGCTCAAGACTTTGAGGATTTTTTGTGCACCCCTTTGGTCCCGTACGTTGCTTTCCGTGTCGGGGATGCGGGAGCAAGGAAGTCTAGATCAGGCCGTAACCCTCTCCGGCACTAGTTACCGCTCAGCCGACTACAAGCTAGCAGCGCTGGACGCGGCCGCCCGGAGCAGTATGAGACTCACGATGTACCAGGGGTGCCTGTTAACCACTCTTAGTGAGGCTGAGCGTCTTGGAGTCTCTAGCAATGACAAGAACTTATTGTTAGAGTCACTCACAAAGATCGCTGATCTCCAGTATGTGCAAGCAGCAAGATAAACACTGCTATGCATGAGGGCAAGGAGGGCTAAAGTTTTAGATGCTCTCAAGATTGAGAAAGGGGCAGTGAGACTTCTAAATAAGCTTCCTTGCGAAGGTAAGGACTTGTTTCATGGACACTTTCAAGATGTATAGGACGAGTCTATTTCAGCCAGCACCACAGCTGACAAGATATTTTATAAGCTCTCCTCGAGTAGATCTATTCTGCCGGGCACTAATGTTAGACCGGCCCAGGGCCAGGTCCAGAGACCCCCTTTTGCAAGCTCTAGCTCCAGACCCTAGCCCCAGACCTACAATGAACATAAGGGGTCATCCCTCTCCTTCTTCCCTCGGTCCGGTGGTGACGCCAGGATTGAAAGGGACTGCTGGGAAAGTCATAGGAAACCTCGGGTGGGGGACGGGGCCGCCAGTCCCACTTTTAGCGCACTGAATTCAGTGCCCCCACTCAAAACCGGGACTTTTGACAATCAAACAAGTCATTCCCCTCCTTCAGCAAGTCCCAGTAGGGGGAAGAATTTTTCTTTGCTAACAGAACTGGGAAAAGATATTCAGTGGCAAATTTTTTCTAGAGATAATAAGGTTGGGATACAATCCAAATTTCCTTCAAAGTAGGAGATGATTGTTACCAGTTCATAGCCCTTCCGTTTGGCCTAAAGCCAGCCCCAAGGATATTTTCCCGACTGGTGAGAGTCCTCGCCGCAGAGTTACGAAGGCGAGGCATTACTATCTTCTGTTACCTGGATGACTGGCTCCTCAGCCCTTCCAGGACCACTCTTGCCTACAACGTAAGCATTGTCCGAAAGCTGGCTTCGGATATAGGGTTTCTGATCAACGAAGAAAAATCGAGGTTCACACCAACAAGATCACCAGAGATTCTAGGGAGGATAATATCCATCTCAGACTTGGGTATTCCCTTTTTCTCAAGGCATGAAATTCATCAGGCTGTTTATTTCTCAAAACCGGTTTGATGTACAAATCTAATGAACAATATCCATAAAAGATAAAAAAGCTGCCTCAACATCCAAAAAAAAAAAGAAATTCAAGAAGAAATTATATACTCAAGAAAATATTATGATATTAATAATTTCATTTACAATGTATACAACAAGCAATTTTTTGACACAGATATACATATATCTATATAGGCATAAAATAATCCAAGCACAAAGAATTTCTTAACGCAGAAAGAAGAGTTCTTTGTTCAAGCATATATTATTGTAATTCGTATGAGATTTATTTCTATGACAAATGTGAGGAACAGTGGTCAAAAGATGGATATGGGATTTCAGCATAAAGATACTTCTCTGGCTGTTGGTCAATTAGTGTACTGAAGAGACTTTATTTAACAAGTGTCCTTCCATACACAATAACTCAGAAATTAGGATGTGAAACATGTTAACTTACCTCATGTCCTATTCTACAAAAGTAATCAACAGAAAATCATCCATTTCTCTTTGACAGAACTGTCAACAGAACCAATTGATACTGGCGATGGAGGTAGGTTCCCAATTTCTCACCATCATCCATTTAAGATATTGATATCATTCAGTTGAAATCAAACAAGAGGAGCCAATATAAAATGTAATCTTCCAAACAAGCTTGCCATTAAAATTGATCATTTAATACACCTGCATCTTTTCTTGATTTTCCCTAACTTATGATGTGCTTACGAAGTTAATCTCTTTTTTTTGGCATGCATTATAAATGTAGCAATACAACCTAAGTAAAGAGGAATAACACTTTGTATTTCATTCATCGCTTCCTTATAGATGTAGAAACTCCCCGATCAAGAACTGGACAAACTGGTAATTTAAAATGCTCTACTTTGATCTTAACGTATTTCATTTTAAACTAATCTTTCTTATATTTGTATTGAAATTGACTATGTTTTTGCCATATCTGAACAATATTAATTTCATGTTTTCATTGATATTAGGAGATACATGTATGGATGTGTAGGTCATCTTATTGAACACCAAATGTTTGATATCCAAACATATTTGAGTACTGAAATCTATACCCAAGAAATATATACATTATCAAACCCCATAAAGATTTCGGCATTTCTGACTGTTTATCAGAATTTATATACAGTGATGCTTCAAGAGAAGGGAAAATGAATGTTTGAATGTATTAATTATACAGAGATGGGATTTGGCATGCCAGGGCCTGGAATTAGTGGGATACTGTTATGATTAAATTGTTATCATAACTTATGGGTGGTCCTTTTAAAGACCAACAATTGCCCACAAAATATTCATGGTACACACTTCTCCTTCTCCATGGAAACCTTTACAATTTACATCATAATTCTTGTAGTATTTTTATTGTCATCATTGCTGTAAATCATTTTTTTATTAAAATATACTGTAGAGCCTACAACTACTGTCACAACAACAAGTGTTACAACCACTACTTTGCCAGCAACCACAACTGCTCCAACCACTACAGTAACAGAAGAAATTACAACTACTGTCACGACGATAGCAAGTACCACAGTTTCTGAAGAGACAACAACTGTTACTACGACCACACCTGAAAGCTCCACTACTCAGACAACTACAACAGTAACAACTCAAGGTATTTAAACATTTGTTTTCTTCATTGGAACTAGTCATACTTTTGAGGCTATACTTAAATAGAGTGAACTTTTCCTTTTTCGTCTTTTCTTTTTTAATTTTGAAATTTGGAAAAAGTCTAATAATTACCATTGTTTGTTAATTTGAATTGAAAATTGTTTGTAAATTGATGTCCTATGTACTTTTTGCCTCGCCCACCAGAGGTGAAGGCGAGACTTAGGGATCCAAATGTCGTCCGTCCGTCACAAACCTGTAATGACACAACCGTAAGTTGCTTTTCAAGCAAACTTGGATGGTAGATAGACTTGGGAGAACAGCCTGTCATGCTGCAGTCTGAGGTCACATAAAAAGGTCAAATGTCATTTTCGGGTCAATGTTAAAGTTTACATGTAAGACTCTCTTAGGACACCTAACTCCGCAACCGTAAGTCGCTTTTCAACCAAACTTGGATGGTGGGTGGACTTAGGGGACCAGCATGTTATGCTGCAGTCGGAGGTCAAAGGTAATTTTCAGGTCAATGTTAAAGTTTACCTGCAAGACTCTCTTACGACAACTTACTCCGCAAACGTAAGTCGCATTTCCAGCAAACTTGGATAGTAGATGGACTTGGTGTACCTGCATGTTATGCTGTAGTCGGAGGTCACATGGTAATGTCAAAGGAAGGTTGTTTTCAGGTCAACGTTAAAGTTTACATGCAAGACTCTCTTATCACACCTAACTCCGCAACCGTAAGTCAACCTTCAACCAAACTTGGATGTTAGATAGACTTGGGGGACGTGCATGCCATGCTGCAGTCCAAGGTCACATGGTAAGGTCAAAGTTTATTTCGGGTCACCATTAAAGTGTATGTGCAAGGCTCTTATGACAAGTGTTATTCCATCCCAGTCATTTCACAATGAAGTTTCGATATAATTCTCTTGCGTGCCCTCGCAAATCAAAATATTTCTGGTTATTTTCATAAGTGGGCGAGACACTAAATTGCTTTTGCCTTGTTTCTTTCTATGCATTGACTTATGTACAAGTTTTGTGTTCTAACATAACCTGTTATTCTAGAATTGCTTCCGCTATTTTTTTTATTTGATGAAAAAAAATTGTTTAAAAATTGCCATTTAAAAGGGGAGGGAAGATACTATCTGTTTTTATATCCATATAACCATAGTTAAACATTGAAAAAAAAACTAGTCCATGAACAAAGTAGCATCATAAGTTGAAAATTCAGACTACATACTAAATTTGAAGCCCAAAAAACAACTCTAGGTATTCACCATGACATTCAAAGCATTTGATACATGATGATGAAGTATATTTTGTTTTGAAAAAAAAAATTACTTCTATATTATTCTTCAATAAAACCACCTATTTATTTTATGTTAAAGTTTCTTCAAGAGTCAAGGGTGTACCAATTTGCAAGTTTTATCAATTCAAATCACTCTTATCATTTTGATATCTTTTCTGGCCCTGTCTTTTCCTGTAACATCTTCTGTACAGTTGTGCTAGATAACTATGAGGATGACTTGGGTAGTGTGAATGTTTTGATCACCCCAACTGATGGGAATATCAGTGACAGTACTTTATTCTTGAAGGATTTAAGATGCTATCAAATAAAATGAAATGCAACAAAGTGTGAATGTTTTGTATCTTCTGATGACTGGTATATCAGAATGTTTTTACAACTTAACCCTGTTTCTGTCATCTGCTTTTATTCTAGATGAGTGTGAGGAGCAGGACTTGGATAAATTGAATGTTATAATCACCCTTATCCCTACTGATGGAAATGGTGATAGCAGTACTAATGGTATAATCACACTGGAGTCCGAAGTTCCTAAGTTCACTGTATCGCTTTCTTCCCCTGGGAACACAATAACAGTGAATGCGCTGACTTTGTTTGAGCAGGGTGAAGGAGAAAACAACAATGCAGTACGGAGGGTTCGCATCTCAAATATTGTGAGCAGTACAGGAGAAGTTGATACGGAGGAATATCCTGTTAACTCCACTGCTCTTGAAAGTGGAATGTTTGTAGTGCGAAATACATTTAATGATGAATCTGTGGAATCTTTTGACATTGAAGTACTGGATAGCACCAGCATGCCTGTAACCATAAACGTGACAGTCAGAGGATGCCTTGAATTAGGTGAATAGTTTGACCTCAGCATAATACATTATTTTATGTTCAAAAATAGGCAGCTATTGCTTATCCTGCTAATCCTGTACAACAGTAATTGAGGAATCCCATCTATAAGATTTGGTTTTGCCATGAGTATTTCCCTAGACTGTGAGTGATATTAAGAAAATTGATACCATGACCACACCTTAAAGCTCCACAACTGACACAAATACAATGGTGACAAAGAAACAACTCCAGGTATTCACCATGACATTGAAAGCATTGGTTTCATGAGGTTGAAATATTGTTTTTTGGAACAAAACATAACACTTCAATCAAGTCACCTATTTACATTTGATCAAGTTTAGAGCTTCTTCAAAATTAAAAAATGCATACCAATTAACATTGTTTTTCAATTGAAATTGCCCCTTCTATGTTTATATCATTTTTGCAATTACTTTTTTCGGTTATTACACATACATGACTTGAAATACCAATCACAATCATTTTGCTCCGTTGTTAGTCAGGTCAGGATTTCTCCTACAATTTATTACTTTGCTGAACAGTTGCATTTTGAAAAAGAGGGGAGATATTCACCAAAATGTTTGAGAGTGGGTTTAAGTGATATAATTTATTAGCTTATCTTTACTAGCGTTTTTGTCTCGCTTGCGTAGCGGAGCGAGACATAGGTATAACTATTTCCGATGTCGGCGTCGTCAACAATTGTGTTGTACACATAATAACTTTCTATATCTTCAAGGTGGGATCACCCAATTCATACCAGAGGTCCATCTCCTGAAGGCACAGGTCAAGTTCAAATATGAGTCGAATTTGAATAAGGTCAAAGGTCAATGAACTTTCCATGACTGGCACTGTGCTGTGTTCGTCAACAATTGTGTTGTACACCCAATAACTTTCTATAGCTTCGAGGTGGGATCACCAACTTCATACCAGAGGTCCATCTCCTGAAGGCACAGGTCAAGTTTGAATATGAGTCAAATTTGAATAAGGTCAAAGGTCAATGAACTTTCCATGACTGGCACTGTGCTATGTTGTACACACAATAATTTTCTATAGCTTCGAGTTGAGATCGCCAAATTCATACAAGAGGTCCATCTTTTGAAGGTGCAGGTGAAGTTCGAATGTGAGGTTAATTTGATTAAGGTCAAAGGTCAATGAACTTTCCATGACCGGCACTGTGCCTTGTTGTACACATAATAACTTTTTATATCTTCGAGGTAGGATTGCGAAATTCATTCAAGAGGTCCATCTCTTGAAGGTGCAGGTCAAGTTCAAATATGAGTTGAATTTGATTAAGGTCAAAGGTCAATGAACTTTCCATGACTGGCACTGCTGTGTTGTACACACAATAACTTTCTATAGCTTCGAGGTGGGATCGCCAAACTCGTAACAGAGGTCCATCTCTTGAAGGTGCAGGTCAGGTTCGAATGTGAGTTGGATTTGATTAAGGTCAAAGGTCAATGAACTTTCATACTACTTTGTTCCTCGTATGACATGAACTTTATAATTTTATACTTTTCAACACTAACATTTTACTTCAGAACTCAGTACTCTCTATACCTGAACCAGTTTTTTTATTTTACTTATTTATTCTTTAAAAACTGTTGTTATTTATTTAATGAGCTATAGTTCTTGGCACCATTCATAATATTCACACCACAATTCACGCCCTAAACTGCTGACAGCCTCAGAAGTCATATAGCATAGTTTTGACATGCAGTCTCTTCATGACTGCAATATGCAGGCGAGACAACGCTTGGCGTTTGCCTTGTATTACAATTCTTTTGATTATTATTGTTTCTTAAAATCATAAAAATACAGAGCCTACAACTACTGTCACAACAACAAGTGTAACAACCACTACTTTGCCAGCAACCACAACTGCTTCAACCACTACAGTAACAGAAGAAACAACAACTGCTCTCACAACGACAGCAAGCACCACAGTTTCTGAAGAGACTACAACTGTTACTACCACCACACCTGAAAGCTCCACTACTCACACAACTACAACAGTAACAACAACTCCAGGTATTTACCAAGATGTTGGAAACATTTCTACTTTGAAACCAGTCATACTTTTTATCTTAAACTTTCCTAGAGTGAGCTGTATCTATTCTCTCTGTTTTTTTTTTCAACTTTGGAAAAGGTCCAGTAATAAGCATTTTTTTATCAATTCAAATTACACCTTGTTTGTATATAAATGTCCTTGTTTGAACTTTAGTATTTATATGTGTAGAGTCATGTATAATTTTAGTTTTCTTATGTGTTAACTGGTTAACTTACTTGATATCATCCACATACAGAGCCTACAACTACTATCACAACAACAAGTGTTGCAACGACTACCACCCCAGCAACTACAACTGCTCCAACCACTACAGTGACAGAGGAAACAACAACTACTGTCACGACGACAGCAAGCACCACAGTTTCTGAAGAGACAACAACTGTTACAACGACCACACCTGAAAGCTCCACTACTCAGACAACTACAACAGTAACAACAACTCCAGGTATTCACCCAGATGTTGCAAACATTTCTACTTGGAAACCAGTCATACTTTTTATCTTAAACTTTCCTAGAGTGAGCTGTATCTATTCTCTCTGGTTTTTTTTTCAACTTTGGAAAAGGTCCAGTATTAAGCATTTTTTAATCAATTAAAATTACACCTTGTTTGTATATAAATGTCCTTGTATGAACTTTAGTATTTATATGTGTAGAGTCATGTATAATTTTAGTTTTCTTATGTGTTAACTGGTGAACTTACAAATGTTGCTGGCATTTATTTTTAATCATTTTGTTGAGAAATCGTAATTTGAAAGGGGGATATTCTTTCTGTTTGGTCAAATGTCATACTGAGAAGAGACATGATTCAACAAACTTTGTGACCCTCCGTGTAAACAAATTCAAAATTTGGATGTGGATCATGTTCACTTATACACACACACTTAACTCATGTCCTATTCAATATCTTAATCCACCATTTCTCTTTGACAGAACTTTCAACAAAACCAACTGATATAGGTGATGCAGGTAGGTTCACTATAAACCTGTTAAGATAAGGATATAATTCAGTTGAAATAAAACAAGAGGAACCCATAAGAAGTATCATCTTTCTTAACAAGCCATTGACATTAGTTTGCAGTCTGCCATTAAAAGACACCATTTGATACACATGCCACTTTGCTTCAATTTTTTTCCTCACTTTTTATGCGCTTACAAAGTTCATCTGTTTTTTCATTTGTTATAAAAGTAGCCATACAAGCTACGGAGTAAGTGGAGTAACACATTTTATTTCATTCATCGTTTCCTTACAGATGTGGAAACTCCCCAATCAAGAACTGGACAAACTGGTAATTTAAAATGCTCTACTTTGATCTCTTAACATATTTCATTTTAAACTAATCTTTCTTATATTTGTATTGAAATTGACTATGTTTTTGCCATATCTGAACAATATTAATTTCATGTTTTCATTGATATTAGGAGATACATGTATGGATGTGTATATGTCATCATATTTAACACCAAATTTTTAATATACAACCATTATTTGTTAGTACTGGAATCTCTACTAGAGAAATTAATTATCAAACCCCATAAGGATATCAGCATGTCTGGCTGTATATCAGAATTTATGTTCAATGACACTTTATCATTAAGAAGGGAAATAAATGGGCCAAGTATTGATTATACAGAGATGGGCTTTTGGCATACTAGCGAGTTGAAATAGTGATATACTGTAATAACTAGTTTTGTTATCATAATTTTTGGATGATCCTATCAAATGCCCACAAAAGATGCGTGGTGTAACATAAACCTTAATATGCACTTCTCTTTTGCCATGGAAACCTTCACAAGTTACATTTTATTTATTGTATTCTTTTTATCATCATCATTGCTGTAAATCGTTTTTATTAAAATATACTGTAGAGCCTACAACTACTGTCACAACAACAAGTGTTACAACCACTACCTTGCCAGCAACCACAACTGCTCCAACCACTACAGTGACGGAGGAAACAACAACTACTGTCACGACGACAGCAAGCACCACAGTTTCTGAAGAGACAACAGCTGTTACTACTACCACACCTGAAAGCTCCACTACTCACACTACGACAACAGTAACAACAACGACTCCAGGTATTCACCATGACATTGAAAACATTGGCTTTAGGACGATGACGTATAGGTTCCTTTAAAAACAAAATTCTACAACTACATTTATACTTCAATAAAACCACCTATTTATATTCTATAAGTGTTTGAAAAATTTCTACAAATTAGCAATGTGTATCAATTCAAATTATTCCTTTAATTTGAATGTCTTTTTTTTTACGTCGTTATATATACATATTTAGAAGTACCAAATACATATTTATGCAGTGTTAGTCAATTTGATGAATTCACAATATGGGGTGCAACCTAACTGTTGTAGCTGGCAGGCTGAAATTCAAAAAGCCTCATGGGGAAAAAGTTGACATCTGTTGCATGCTCTATAGTACATGCATGAAATTATGCTATTTACCAGGGTCCAGGACATGGGAGAGAAATGTCAGACAGATTTCTTTGTGAAATAATGAGTTTTCAGAGAATTCTTCTGCTTTTGCAATATGGTTTTCAGTTTTTAAAGCATTACAGTCACATTACTGTACACTAGTACTATGTTTTGCATGCTCCTGTGTGCGATGTTGACCCTGAAGCTAGAAATGGGCCTGTCCACTGCAACCAATAGACCATGCACCCTATTAGGTATCCACCAAAATAACCCAGGATTACTCCTTCCATTTATTACTTTGCTAAAAAGTATTTTGCTGAAAAGTTGTTTTTTGAAAAGAAGAGGGGAGATAACCAAGGCAACTGAATGGCACTAGTTGATAACTTTATTAGCTTATCTTTTCTCGTAATTTTAGTCACTTATTTTGATTGTGATAATTACTTGAAATCATCAAAATACAGAGCCTACAACTACTGTCACAACAACAAGTGTTGCAACGACTACCACTCCAGCAACTACAACTGCTCCAACCACTACAGTGACAGAGGAAACAACAACTACTGTCACGACGACAGCAAGCACCACAGTTTCTGAAGAGACAACAACTGTTACTACCACCACACCTGAAAGCTCCACTACTCAGACAACTACAACAGTAACAACAACTCCAGGTATTCACCAAGATGTTGCAAACATTTCTACTTGGAAACCAGTCATACTTTTTATCTTAAACTTTCCTAGAGTGAGCTGTATCTATTCTCTCTGTTTTTTTTTCAACTTTGGAAAAGGTCCAGTAATAAGCATTTTTTTATCAATTCAAATTACACCTTGTTTTTATATAAATGTCCTTGTATGAACTTTAGTATTTATATGTGTACAGTCATTTATAATTTTAGTTTTCTTATGTGTTAACTTGTGAACTTACAAATGTTGCTGTCATTTATTTTTAATCATTTTGTTGAGAAATCGTAATTTGAAAGGGGGATATACTTTCTGTTTGGTCAAATGGCATACTGAGAAGAGACATGATTCAACAAACTTTGTGACCCTCCGTGTAAACAAATTCAAAATTTGGATGTGGATCATGTTCACTTATACACACACACTTAACTCATGTCCTATTCAATATCTTAATCCACCATTTCTCTTTGACAGAACTTTCAACAAAACCAACTGATATAGGTGATGCAGGTAGGTTCACCATAAACCTGTTAAGATAAGGATATAATTCAGTTGAAATAAAACAAGAGGAACCCATAAGAAATATAATCTTTCTTAACAAATTTATTATCAAACACCATAAGGATATCAGCATGTCTGGCTGTATATCAGAATTTACGTTCAATGACACTTTATTATTAAGAAGGGAAATAAATGGGCCAAGTATTGATTATACAGAGATGGGCTTTTGGCATGCTAAAGAGTTGAATTAATGATATACTGTAATAACTAGTTTTGTTATCATAATTTTTGGATGATCCTATTAATTACCAGCAAATGCCCACAAAGGATGCATGGTGTAACATAAACCTTAATATGCACTTCTCCTTTGCCATGGAAACCTTCACAAGTTACATTATAATTTTTGTATTATTTTTATCATCATCATTGCTGTAAATCGTTTTTATTAAAATATCCTGTAGAGCCTACAACTACTGTCACAACAACAAGTGTTACAACAACTACTTTGCCAGCAACTACAACTGCTCCAACCACTACAGTGACGGAGGAAACAACAACTACTGTCACGACAACAGCAAGCACCACAGTTTCTGAAGAGACAACAACTGTTACTACTACCACACCTGAAAGCTCCACTACTCACACAACGACAACAGTAACAACAACGACTCCAGGTATTCACCATGACATTGAAAACATTGGCTTTAGGACGATGACGTATAGGTTCCTTGAAAAAAAAATTCTACAACTACATTTATACCTCAATAAAGCCACCTATTTATATTCTATAAGTGTTTGAAAAGGCCTACAAATTAGCAATGTGTATCAATCCAAATTACTCATTACTTTGAATGTCTTTTTTTATTATTTTTTTTTATGTTGTTATGTATACATGACTAGAAATACCAAATACATATTATGCAGGGTTAGTCAATTTGGTGAATTCAAAATGTGTGGCACGACCTATCTGTTGTAGCTGGCAGGCTGAAATTCAAAAAGCCTCATGGGGGAAAAGTTGACATCTGTTGCATGCTCTATAGTATATGCATGAAATTATGCTGTTTACCAGGGTCCAGGACGTAGGAGAGAAATGTCAGACAGATTTCTTTGTGAAATTATGACAGTTTTCAGAGAATTCTTCTGCTTTTGCAATATGGTTTTCAGTTTTTGAAGCATTGCAGTCACATTACTGTATACTAGCAATGTGTGCTGCATGCTCCTGTGTGCGATGTTGACCCTGAAGTGAGATATGGGCCTGTCCACCGCAACTGACAAATCTTGCTCCGCAACATGAATCCACCAAAATAACCCAGGATTACTCCTTCCATTAATTACTTTGCTAAAAAGTTTTTTGCTGAAAAGTTGTATTTTGAAAAGAAGAGGGGAGATAACCAAGGCCACTGAATGGCACTAGTTGATAACTTTATTAGCTTCTCTTTTCTCGTAATTTTAGTCATTTATTTTGATTGTGATCATTACTTGAAATCATTCAAATACAGAGCCTACAACTACTATCACAACAACAAGCATTGCAACGACTACCACCCCAGCAACTACAACTGCTCCAACCACTACAGTGACAGAGGAAACAACAACTACTCTCACGACGACAGCAAGCACCACAGTTTCTGAAGAGACAACAACTGTTACTACCACCACACCTGAAAGCTCCACTACTCAGACAACTACAACAGTAACAACAACTCCAGGTATTCACCAAGATATTGCAAACATTTCTACTTGGAAACCAGTCATACCTTTTATCTTAAACTTTCCTAGAGTGAGCTGTATCTATTCTCTCTGTTTTTTTTTTTCAACTTTGGAAAAGGTCCAGTAATAAGCATTTTTTTATCAATTCAAATTACACCATGTTTTTATATAAATGTCCTTGTATGAACTTTAGTATTTATATGTGTAGAGTCATGTATAATTTTAGTTCTCTTATGTGTTAACTTGTGAACTTACAAATGTTGCTGTCATTTATTTTTAATCATTTTGTTGAGAAATCGTAATTTGAAAGGGGGATATACTTTCTGTTTGGTCAAATGGCATACTGAGAAGAGACATGATTCAACAAACTTTTTGACCCTCCGTGTAAACAAATTCAAAATTTGGATGTGGATCATGTTCACTTATACACACACACTTAACTCATGTCCTATTCAATATCTTAATCCACCATTTCTCTTTGACAGAACTTTCAACAAAACCAACTGATATAGGTGATGCAGGTAGGTTCACTATAAACCTGTTAAGATAAGGATATAATTCAGTTGAAATAAAGCAAGAGGAACCCATAAGAAGTATCATCTTTCTTAACAAGCCATTGACATTAGTTTGCAGTCTGCCATTAAAAGACACCATTTGATACACATGCCACTTTGCTTCAATTTTTTTCCTCACTTTTTATGCGCTTACAAAGTTCATCTGTTTTTTTCATGTGTTATAAAAGTAGCAATACAACCTACGGAGTAAGTGGAGTAACACATTTTTTTTCATTCATCGTTTTCCTTATAGATGTAGAAACTCCACGATCAAGAACTGGACAAACTGGTAATTTAAAATGCTCTACTTTGATCTTAACGTATTTCATTTTAAACTAATCTTTCTTATATTTGTATTGAAATTGACTATTTTTTGGCCATATCTGAACAATATTAATTTCATGTTTTCATTAATATTAGGCGATACATGTATGGATGTGTATATGTCATCATATTTAACACCAAATATTTGATATACAACCATTATTTGTTAGTACTGGAATCTGTACTAGAGAAATTTATTATCAAACCCCATAAGGATATCAGCATGTCCGGCTGTATATCAGAATTTATGTTCAATGACACTTTATTATTAAGAAGGAAAATAAATGGGCCAAGTATTGATTATACAGTGATGGGCTTTTGGCATGTTAGAGAGTTGAATTAGTGATATACTGTAATAACTAGTTTTGTTATCATAATTTTTGGATGATCCTATTAATTACCAACAAATGGCCACAAAAGATGCTTGGTGTGAAGTAAACCTTAATATGCACTTCTCTTTTGCCATGGAAACCTTCACAAGTTACATTATAATTTTTGTATTATTTTTATCATCATCATTGCTGTAAATCGTTTTTATTAAAATATCCTGTAGAGCCTACAACTACTGTCACAACAACAAGTGTTACAACCACTACTTTGCCAGCAACCACAACTGCTCCAACCACTACAGTGACGGAGGAAACAACAACTACCACGACAACAGCAAGCACCACAGTTTCTGAAGAGACAACAACTGTTACTACTACCACACCTGAAAGCTCCACTACTCACACAACGACAACAGTAACAACAACGACTCCAGGTATTCACCATGACATTGAAAACATTGGCTTTAGGACGATGACGTATAGGTTCCTTGAAAAAAAAAATTCTACAACTACATTTATACCTCAATAAATCCACCTATTTATATTTTATAAGTGTTTGTAAAGGCCTACAAATTACCAATGTGTATCAATCCAAATTACTCATTACTTTGAATGTCTTTTTTTTATTATTTTTTTTAATGTTATATATACATGAATGTTATATATACATGACTAGAAATACCAAATACATATTTATGCAGTGTTAGTCAATTTGGTGAATTCACAATATGTGGCACGACCTATCTGTTGTAGCTGGCAGGCTGCAATATGGTTTTCAGTTTTTGAAGCATTTCAGTCACATTACTGTACACTAGCACTGTGTGCTTCATGCTCCTGTGTGCGATGTTGACCCTGAAGTTAGAAATGGGCCTGTCCACTGCAACCAATAGACCTTGCACCCTATTAGAAATGCACTAAAATAACCCAGGATTACTCCTTCCATTAATTACTTTGCTAAAAGTATTTTGCTGAAAAGTTGTAATTTGAAAAGAAGAGGGGAGATAACCAAGGCCACTGAATGGCACTAGTTGATAACTTTATTAGCTTCTCTTTTCTCGTAATTTTAGTCACTTATTTTGATTGTGATCATTACTTGAAATCATCTAAATACAGAGCCTACAACTACTGTCACAACGACAGCTGTTGCAACCACTACCACCCCAGCAACTACAACTGCTCCAACCACTACAGTGACAGAGGAAACAACAACTACTGTCACGACGACAGCAAGCACCACAGTTTCTGAAGAGACAACAACTGTTACTACGACCACACCTGAAAGCTCCACTACTCAGACAACTACAACAGTAACAACAACTACTCCAGGTATTCACATGGATTTTCTTAAGGGGGGAATTCTCTGTAAAATTTACTACATGTACATTATACTTCAGAAGAGTCAGCTATTTTTGTCTCACCTGCGAAGCAGAGTGAGACTATAGGCGCTGCTTTTCCGACGGCGGCAGCGTCAACAGCAAATCTTAACCTGGGGTTAAGTTTTTGAAGTGACATCATAACTTAGAAAGTATATGGACCTAGTTCATGAAACTTGGCCATAAGGTTAATCAAGTATTACTGAACATCCTATAAAAGTTTCATGTTACATGACCAAGGTCAAAGGTCATTTAGGGTCAATGAACTTAGACCATGTTGGAGGAATCAACATTGAAATCTTAACCTGAGGTTAAGTTTTTGAAATGTCATCATAACTTAGAAAATATATGGACCTAGTTCATGAAACTTGGACATAAGGTTAATCAAGTATCACTGAACATCCTGCATGAGTTTCACGTCACATGACCAAGGTCAAAGGTCATTTAGGGTCAATGAACTTTGGCCGAATTGGGGATATCTGTTGAATTCCCATCATAACTTTAAAAGTTTATGGATCTGATTCATGAAACTTGGACATAATAGTAATCAAGCATCACTGAATATTTTGTGCAAGTTTCAGGCCTAATGATTAAGGTCAAAGGTCATTTAGGGTCAAGAACTTTGGCCGAATTGGGGGTATCTGTTGAATTACCATCATAACTTTGAAACTTTATTAGTCTAGTTCATTAAACTTGGACATATGAGTAATCAAATATCACTGAACATCCTGTGCACGTTTCAGGTCACATGACCAAGGTCAAAGGTCAATGAACTTTGGCCGAATTGGGTGTATCAGTTGAATTACCATCAAAACTTTGAAAGTTTATGGATCTGATTCATGAAACTTGTACATAAGAGTAATCAAGTATCACTGAACATCCTGTGCGAGTTTCAGGTCACATGATCAAGGTCAAAGGTCATGTAAGGTCAATGAACTTTGGCCATGTTGGGTTTTTTTGTTGAATAACCATCATATCTCTGTAAGTTTATTGGTCTAGTTCATAAAAAGTGGACATAAGAGTAACCATGTATCACTGAACATCTTGTGCGAGTTAGAGTAGTATTCAAAGTCAGCACTGCTGCTATATTGAACCGCGTGATGCAGGTGAGACGGCCAGAGGCATTCCACTTGTTATTTTATCAATGTTACATGTATATTTTCATTAATTTTTGGAATGGCCTACTAATTTTCTGTGTTTTTTCAATTCAATTTATTTAACCCTATCTAGGCCAAGGTATTTTCAGTTCATTTGCCCAGCACCCCCCCCCCCCCCCTTGAGATCTCAGCCGTTGGCCGAGCGATCGTGCCAAAAATTGTCACGCAGGTTGTCTGTGACATAATCTTTACAAAATTATATTGTAATTTCTATCATGCAAATTTCTATTAAGTGATAATGCTAATTTATGGGTAATATATTTGCGTAATTAGTATGCGAAAACATACTTTTCCCTCTAACTACCTAAATAAAGCTCCAAATGTTGTAATTTTGCTTTAGAAAATCTTTGTAATGTTCTTAGCAAGTGTACATGAAAAAAGTTGCGATATCAGATGAAGTTTTTATGTATTATATTGTTTTTTGCAATTTCTTATGTATTTCTTTGTTTTTTGACATTTTGTTTTTCATTGTTTTTTCAATGAAATTTTTTGGGGACTCTTCTCTACTTGAAAGTAAAATGTCAGTGAGCAGCGCGGTCAAAAAATTTCATGCGGCGAAAATATTGCGCGAATCGTTAAGGAGGGCCCCCCCCCTCCCCCGGTCTGGATAGGGTTAACCAAAACATTAAAAATATAATAATATGATACACATACACTAAAAAAATATTTACATTGGTACAGTGTATAAAATGATGCTTGACAGGGAGCAGCCAGGAAGGAAAAGACCCTTATAATGGCCAACTTTACAATATATCATTAAATGTTGCACCTTATACAATGTAATACAGTTGAAATACAAAACAAATGAGTGGGGGGCAAGAGTTAAATTAAACAAATTCAAGAGAATCTCATATTGTAATTAATGTCCTTTTAATGAGTACTTTTAATTTGGTAGTGTCACTATATGGTACGTGCACCATCTATCGGTTGCAGCAAACAGGCCAAATTTCTAACTTCAGGGCCAACATCGCGCGCAAGCATCAAACAGTAGTAATGACTGATAGGCTTCAAAAATGAAAATCATATGACAAGAATTGATCAAAAACGGTTTAATTTTCACAAAGATATACTGTATGGAGGCAAATTTCTCTCCCTTCCCTGGACCCGGTAAACAGCATATCGGTCGAGCCTGCGTCAGCCAGCTCTAAAAAGTCGCATGCATGCATTTACTTTGGTGCTAGCGCATGCAACAGACTAAAACATGCTTTGCTTTAATAGCAACCACAAATCATAGAAATCATCAAAATTGATATTATAGGTAGCATGAAGATATATAATTCATCACATTTAGAACCAGTGGTTTGATGTGAAAGCATTGTATTTGTGTATGTATATTTTTACTAGAGAAACATGTTATCAAACCCCATACAAATGCGACAATGTGGACCGTATACAATATGTGTAGGGTTGTTATCTTTATTGAAAAATGTCCAATATTTCCATTGAAGAGAATAAATACATGAGCTAAAATCAAACTGGATTTAGAGTTGTACTATTATGAATTACATTATTAGTATTATATTGTATAAATATTTGGAATCAATATATCAAACTACAGAGCCAACAACTACTGTAACTACAACAAGTGTGGCAACCACTACCACCCCAGCGACCACAACTGCTCCAACCACTACAGTGACAGAGGAAATGACAACTACTATCACGACAACAGCAAGCACCACAGTTTCTGAAGAGACAACAACTGTTATTATGACCACCCCTGAAGGCACTACAACTCAGACAACTACAACAGTAACAACAACTCCAGGTATTCACCTTGGTATTGTTAACATTGCCTCTATGAGTATCAACAATAAGTTTCTTTCAAGTGTAATTTTACTACATTATATTTTAACAAACTTAGCTATTTCAGTTCTCTGAAGTTAATGACTTCCTTTTATCAATCAATTCCTTAAGGATTATGTGATCCACAGCCGAGGTCATAGAAAGGGGTCTTGATTATGTCCAACACCCCCCTCCCCCCCTTCGGACTGACAAAAGTAAAAGTATGCCTTGACTCTCACGGTTGACGGTGCATAACTCCTTTATATGGAGATTTGTTATACCTGTTAGCTTTTTTCTATGACTTTAGCCATTAGAAGTCGGATTTGGGACCTAGCATGAAAGATGTAGCCCTGGCTCTTGTTAAAATGCCTTACTTATTAGCCCACAGACATGATTTACAATATTTTGTGGGCTTTATTCAGGACCAAGGATGTAAAACAAATTTCAACTGATAACCTTTCTCTTTGACAGAACCTTCAACTGAACCAATTGAAACAGGCGATGGAGGTAGGTTCACGATTTCCCACTTTCATTTGTTTACTATGCTTATTTCTTATCCTTTCATCGTATGTGATTTCAATTGAATGTCAAGTTAAGTTCAAATCGAAGAAGATAAAAGGATAATAAGAGTGAAGTTATTAATCAATGAGCTTATGACACTTTCAGAATTATCCGCAGATCATGCAACTTTAAATCTTTTCTTGGAATGATTAAGTAAAGTGCTGAAAATATTGCATTATGCTGACCTAAGGTGTAGAAATTTGCTGTCATGCTCACGAATACTTAAATTCAAATCAGCCACTAAAAATATTTTCAAATAAACATGTCTCTTTGACAAAATTATCTTATTTCTCTTTCATTCCATTTTCTTACATAGTATTTTTTTCAATTTTAGGCAATATGAACTTTGCAACATGACTTCATCAATTAAATCTGCATTTACTTTTACTTTGCTTTACTTTTAGATGTTGGAACTCCTCCAACGAGACCTAGACCGACTACAACAGGTAATTTAGAATGTTATACAGCACTGCCTGGAAATTAAAAAACTGGGAATTATCTATAGCTTGATATCATAAGTTCATCACCAATATGGGCAACAAATAACACATCAATTTAAAGCTTGAAGCCTCTTCTTTATTCTGGTGTATCTTTACCCACAAGAAAAAACAATTGGAAAAAGGAGTACAATAATTTGGGAGGGGCATTTGAACTGCAAAAGAAAATCACATGTCTTAATAGTCTCTGCTATTAAACATAATACCTCAAGGAAAATGTTCATTGATGTTAGTACTAGAGAAAATGATGTATATGTACAAACGCTGAACAACCCAGTTTTTAGAAACAGTATTTTAATCAATTTATAATGATTTTAACATACCGGTAATACGATCTTATATGAGGTTGAGGATAACTATTGATTTTATCCATATGTTAAAGTTGTAGCTAATTGCATGTTAATCGCTGTTGTCATTGTGATTCTTAATTAAATTTGTCTTCATGTCTATGAAGAGTAAGAAAAATGAAATAAAAAAAAAGTAGTGAAATAGCTATGAATTTTAATTCAGTTATTCATATGACGATTGAGAGCTTTGAATTTTAGTTTGTTCCATCTTTTAATCTTCTGATCAGAATATTTTATTCCTACCCAATTTTGGGCTGTAAGTCGATTTTAAGGTCCAGTTTAGGCAAGTAGTTTACATACACCCAGGAAATTCCAAGAAAAGTTGACACTTGCAAACATCATAAAATTTACTTTACTATAAAATATTTTTGCTATCATGACAAATTTGATTTCAAACAAATGAGTATGTCATGCCCCTTCATCACATTGCTTTGTCATCAGGAACTGAAAAGTAATGTGTCATTTTTTCCACCAAATCATCATATTTAAGAAAAATTAAGAATGAAAAACTTGACAAAAACATTTCATATTTGTGCTAGTTACTTCTTAACACAAACATATCAGATTAAACTTTTTTGTTCAGAGGTGACATATCATGATAGAAAATATAATATAAATCATCTATATATTTCTATGAACCAATGATTAAGAATATAACAAACAATAGAATACATTTGGCATGAATATTACTTTTTCTTCAAAGGAAATTCCAACCTGAAATATACTTTAATCCCAACGGCATCTCAATCATGGGAAAGAGCTTCATACGCTCTTTCATTTGATACCGAATTAGTCATGGTATTATTTATATTTTTGAAGATTTATTAAATTTTACAATGTTTGCCAAACGAACAAATTTCACTGAATTCCATGGGTGTATATAAACTTTTGGCCTCAACTGTATGTGATGGCCAGGCAAAATGAATAATATGATATGAATGGAATTATCTGCTTAATCTTGACATATCTCTTTTTTTATAATCATGATCCTGACACAGAACCTGTGACGACACCATTCAGTGCAGGTATGTGATTTAGGTTCATCCATGTATCAGTGTAATATCACCTTTGGATAACCAACATCTTTGTGATTCCCTTGCAGCGTGCTACATAAGCACTTGCCCGATTGCCTGGGGCAAGTAAAATTTAAAGTCGGGCAAGTGTTTTGAAGTAAAGACAAAAACCACTTGCCCGAATTGGGCAAGCGAAATTCTCACAGTAAAATTACCAAAATTAGGGTCGGTATATCATATTGACCCTGATTTTGGTAATTCTAATTGGTCATGGCGGGCAAGATAAAATTACTTTGTAAAAAGATATGCAAGAACAAAGTTCATCAGTTTATGTCAAAAGAGAGAAAAAAAAGGTCAATGGTTTCTTAAACTGTAATATATTATTTTTGAAGAGGCAAAACTTTTTTTTCAAGGATTTTTTCGGGCAAGTATATTCCAACTATTTAAAAATGTACTTGCCCGACAGGGCAACTGAATATAAAAAGTTATGTAGCACCCTGCCTTGTCTTTCATGATGATGATATAATGCTATTCAGGGCTCAAATTCACTTGGTCCAAAAGGACTTGATCCTAATACTATATTTGGTCTAAACTCATTCGGTTTACTATTTACTGTTTGGTCTGCACTAGATTGGTGTAATAGCCACCTTGTTTAATTTCCATTTATTGAAGCTCTCAGTTGGTCCTAATCAGTTATTTGCCTCCCAATTCTTACTTTGTCAAATTTATATTTAGCTGCCATTGCTTCTAGCAGTTTTTTGCTTAGATAGCTGGCCTCTTTGCTTTATCCAACATATTCTATCACATGCTTGATGTATGATTTAATCATCAGTCTTTGTCAGCATTATTTATCTCAATGATTGTCACATATAAAATGTATTTATTTATATCGTTGTTATTTTGGGAGGATGTCAATTTATTTTAGATAAATGAATAAATTATTTAGAAACTCCTGCAAAAAAAAAGAAATCTTGGTTTCCAAGCATATGTCTAACCATATGGGCTAATTGGTATCCAACCAAGTGGATACTAGACAAATGAGATGTAGCCTAACTGGAAATTAGATTAAATGGTAAACAGGCTAATGGCAAGTAGATGAATCGGTTGCAGATGAAATAGGGTTAGACCACATGGGATGACACAAAATGTAAAATAGATATAAGCTCGTGAAAACCAAGTGACAATGTACCATTACTTAAGGATACATTTTGAACGAACATTGGAATTTCTACATTTTTCTTTATCATTACACAGAAACTACAACCCCAAGGATGAGGGAGAGTACAGAAGGTAATTTTACAGATGAATATTATACGAATAATACCCATCATGGGGGGCATTAGTAAGAATTATATGCACAGTGTATCTTTGGAACAGTTCTGACACATTTGGACTGTTTCAAAGGTATTGAACATGTGCAGGTAATTATTCTAATGCCCGAGCTACTGTACAAGTAGTATTATGTGTTTGTTAAGAAAGTGATATGGATCCTTGTTATTTGATACAAATGGTGAAAAGAACGTATTAGTACCAGTCATAAGTAGATTTGACTAATACTTAGGATATCATTTCATTATGATCCATATCACTGTTTATTTTTAAAAAAATTACAATGTTCTTACATGTATGTCATATTTTTGTTATCATCATTATTGTTGTTAGTATCAGTGTGTTTCTCGTAAATGTCATATTGTACTGGACATGTTATATTCAAAGTCAGGGGCCAATTTTATTGAGACATTCAATAATTAAAGGTATTTTCCAGTTGTTAAAATTACCGTGATAACCTTACTTGTGATTGTGATTGGCTGTTGAGCTGTGTTACCAAAAAGTTACCAAAATCATGAACCTTTACGAAATGGGACACAGATGGGGGGGTTAAGGTTTATTGATAATTGTGGTATTGGTTCTGATTGTGCTCTCTGGATTGTAAATAGGTAGAGGGGGATATTTATTCTTTCGTCTGAGGGGTGGGGGTGTATCACAAAGAGTTGAGCGTGTCTTAGGGTCATGCTTAGTGAAATGTGCACATTAAATGTAATGCACAATCTTATACAAGTAATGCACGTAAGCACATGCATACAGGGCCAAAAATGAACGATGTGCGAAAAGAGCCAATGGATATACCTCATCGAGGTCCGCAGGAGCAAGTGCGGTATATCCATTTGGCGAGTTGAACCTAGAGTTCAATATTTAGGTCCTATATGCACAAGAATGTGTGTATTGTTTGTTTTATACAACCCCCCTCACTCATGTTACTGAGTTGCCCCGAATGCTATATTTGATCTTTATTCAAGATAATAGATAATTCCAGAACTCACACTATCCTGCACTCTGACGTCAGAGTGTAGGATAGTGCATTTTGGATGCAATATTGCAATTTGCTGAATATCATGCTATTCGATTTGGACCAATCAGATTACAGAACAATCTTGGGAGTTGTATAATACTAATTAATATGCAATACTATGCACCTCCTTAGCATGATTTTGACCAATGCAGTGATGCTTTTTGTACTGCACCCAACTGGAAATTTAAGTGCAACTCTAAGTCATACTTAACTCTTTGTGAAAACCCCCCTGAAATGTGAAGGGAAATGTAAGCAGTCGCTCAGACATGTTTGTTAACATCATTGGATCGATAGTTTTCATAGTAACAATGCAATATGCTCATATGAATTGAATATGGGAGTCTGCATGCAAGCAAGTGCACTGACTTCAATAGAACTCTACTGAGGACTTACACCAAGAGGTCGTCTCCATGGAGACCCTGTAAGCAGGATGAATACCTCACAAAAAAGGCATAAGCCCTTCAAATGTGTTTTGAATACATGTCTGCCGATTGCAAGACCACCACTTCATCAGCTGAGCTTTTGTGCCTTCTGAAAAAGTTGAAAATTTTTCAAGCGAGTTTGTTGAAATAAATCTATTTTATCATCTGTATATTTAGTTCCTACAACTGTGAGGACAGAATCGACCACCGTGACAAGGCCTTCAACAACAGGAGGTAAGTTCAGATCATAGCATTTTGAGAAAACTGCATGTGAAGGTTTTTCTTATTAATCGCTTCATATGTTACAGTGCTATTAAAACATTTTAAAACATGTTTTGTGCATTTCTTGCATTTAGTTTTAATGATGATTTGACAAAGTCATTATTAAAACCAAAACGGGGAGGGGGCTCATAAATAGTTCGGCGCGACCGGGAGTCATGTTTGAATGCCGAAGCGCACAGGATATGTAACTCGCATTTTCATTAATGAATATGCAGTAGTTGATCTTACCAATGCAGTGATGACTTTTATAGCGCATGCTCTTACTGCACCCATTGATCAAGGGCAGAAGATTTCTTTTCTTCAAATTTTGCTGTTTGAATTAGGGCATGGTATGTGTGGGGTTCCCTTGAGTTGAGATCAAAGATCCCCCTCCTGTACTGGCTGCACAGAAGTGTTGTCAGCGCAACATTACAATCGGCGCAGCAATTCCTAATGTCACAACAGCGCAATAGATACATCTTGGATCAATGTGAAAGATGTGACTATAAGACATAATGTTTGTGCTCTGTAAGGGCTCACACCGTTTCTGTGGGCTTCTACTGCTCTATAGCAACACACCTGTGACCAATCGTCATGTTTTTTAGGTAGCAAACTTTTTTACAGTGTGTCCTCATGTTCCATTAAATGCTCCTCTAGCACATCCTCAATTTATGTGCATTGGCAATTTTCACATTGGTTCAATTAACAATTAAGCTCCGAGGAAATAAATTTCCCATCATTTCTTGGTATATTGATTTCATTGGTAAAATCATTTATTAAAGTAATTAAAGTAATATTAAGATAAGAATGGTTATGATAATTATCAATATGTTGATGATCAGCAATTATTTCTTTAAAATATGTCTGCACGCAAACATGCATGGTTTATTCTTTAGCAATGGTGTCAACCACAATGATCCGTGAAACAACCACAACACCAGAAGAGACGACGGAGAAGACCACAGTTATTGAAACAACAGCTACAGCAGGGTCCACAGTCCAGAAGGTGACCACAACCACACCGGAGGAGATCACCACTGAGTTGACCGTGACAGAAGGAGGGGTCACAACTACGGAAACAACCACCACACCAATTGCCAGCTCTACCACTAGTGTAACTACCATGATCATGACTACACCAAAACCAGGAAATGAGACGGGTATGCTCCTCTTTTGAAAATCAATTTTTAAATTAATAGATACTTGAAAGATTTGTGTTTTAATAGAAATGAGACTGGTTAGCCTCTCTTTTAAATTTTCAAGTTAATAGATATTTTCAATATGTTCTTAGTGAAACAAGAATGGTTTGCAAATTTTTAACCAGTTTTCAAGAGAACAGATAATTGAATAATGTTCTCAATGGAAATGAAAGTGGTAAGCTTATTTAAAAAAATCAGTTTTCAGGTTATTACAAAGTGATTGCGTTTCCATTTTCACCTACCCAATATATGAAATTGCATTTGTTTGTTATTATTTTTGGATAATTCCTTTATTGAATTATTTACTCAGTTATGCTAATTCATGCAATTGTATAGAAAGACAGAAAAGAACACCATTCACACCCTCTGTTCATATCAGTTAAACATCATAATAACTCTCAAATTATACAACTGCTTATTAATTATTTATACATTTGTATTTTTCAAACAGGCTGTCTTAAGAATGGTATACGTTATGAGGTAAGTTTACAATGCCCCGTATTACTTTGCTTTTCTCATAATTTTATTTAGAGGCAAGTGCATAAAGTAGGTAAAGGTGTAATGTGTGTTTATTGGAATCTAACCGGATTAAGCAATATATTTTGGAGCATCCCCCACCCCCCCAAAAAAAAAAAATTGTACCTGGTATCAAATGGTATTGTAATAACCAAGCTAGATACCCGTACTTTAAAGCAGAAACCATATACTTGATATTATGTTCTATCAGGCCGGTCAGATATGCCGGGCTGCCGATTCTCTCACGGATATTTTATTTCCAGTTTCCAAGAATTTCGGGGTAATTCCATAAAGCAAGCAGCCAACTTTTACCTTCAACCCTCATTCTAAATTGTGAACTTAAAGTGTAGATGGAAGGTTTTTACATTCTTAGATACAGCTTGATTTTGTTATCTTATCAAACTTCCATAAAATGGTTCTCTATGAACAACCAGAGCAATGGAAGTCAATTTACTCACCCATTTTATTTGATTTCATTTTAATTTAGTAACACAATATTTATCTCTCTTCTCTTGCTCTCTCGTGTTCTCTCTCTTTCATTAATCTCTCCCTTCATACCCTTCCTGCTCTCTCTCTCTCTTTCTGCCTTTCTCTTGTCTCTTACACCTTGTCTGTCTTTCTCTCTATCCATCTATCACTCTATTTCTCTCTCTCTCTTTACCTCTCATTCCAACCCTTTACAGTGGGGAGAAGAGATCATTTCAGATAATCCTTGCGAGAAGTTGATCTGCAAAGAAAACACGGGCATTATGGCAATAACTACGTCATGTCCTCCAATTGTCTGTGTGGTATGTCTTCCTTTTCTTTCTTTCAAACAAATTATAACCATGCTGAATTGGATCTGTACCCAGGTTTTTAAATTGCAGCATGCCATATGTTATACCTTCACTTGTCATACACTGTATGTTTTGTCCCATTTACACGAATCATTGATTTGTGGTTAATGAACTTTCTTTGTAAAGGCTGGTGTTCAAAATCATTCAAGTGTGGCTGTAATTTTGGTATAAGAGGTAGATGGATGGTGCAAACTTTCCAACCATGTACCATGATATCAATGAATACTCATTTCTTTACATGTCATACATGTATATTATGTAAATGTGACAATATATATTGAAAGTGAGACTGGTATGGCCTACCAAAACTTTTATGTCATATTTTGATTACTTGAATGATAATGGTAATAATATGACCTATAAAGAGCTTGAATCAACTCATCGGAGTTCTCAATATGCACATTATTATAATTACCTAGGGCTAAGCCATGTTGTCCTCACAGCCCACAAGTTTTTCAAGGAATAAAGATGTTGGCAAAGTATGTTTGTTGAGAAGTTTAAACAGTGATGGAACTGGTATTGATGTTCATTAATTGCATCACTTATTATTTAACAGTTAATATTATTTATCATTATCAGTAGTAGTAATAGTAATATTAGTGTTATTATTATTGCTATATTTAGTATTATTGTTTGTGATATCAATGTTGATTAAGTGCATCACTTATTATTTAACAGCTAGAACAGGTGTGTATATAGAAGGCCCCAAGTGAAAGTTTGTAGTTTATACAGCGCGTCCCAAAAAAAATGTCCCTCTGATATGCGGCTTAATAACTTCCAAAAATAAAAATTATTCTCAATGAAATGTATGGATATAGGAAGCCCATCTCATGTCCTAACTTCTATAAAAATTTCATTGGTCTTGCTTCAGTGGTTTTGAATACACAGCCTATTATGTAACAGTGGTGCTTTTCAACCCATTCCAAGTTTATATGCATGCAACACTGCTTTGTGTTCTGCACTTTCTTGCATATCAACCACCTTTGACCATTCTGACCAAGGAGATTTCACCTCTATCTCCTTGTTCTGACCAAGGAATTCCCTGATCTGACCAGGGAAATCTCCATGATCTAACCAGGCTCATCAAATCACAACCTTGAGCATGTTCAGAAGGGCAAAAACAGTATTGACAGTTCATTTCATGTTTGATAAACGGGAGATGCACAATGATTGAGACAACGGGTCATGTCTGTTTCATGCATAATTCCAACAATACTGCATTTTTGTTTTCATTACTTTTTTTTAGTTAATTAGCTACTGAGGTCAAGTTCAATAATGCAGTGTAACTTTTTAAAAGAAAAAAGTCAAAATTTTCTTTGGTAGGCCTATAGTTCCTTTTTGCAAAGGGTGATTAACTTGATTCCCCCTTTTTCAGCTTATTGTACTCATCCATCATTCACATTTTCTTTCAAGTTGGTGCACTGATTCCCCTTATCAATCATCAAACAAACTTATTTTTTTATGTTTCTTGTCCTCTGAACATGCTCAAGTTTATGATTTGATGAGCCTAGATATGATTAGGGAATTATCCCTGCTCAGATCCTGGATGTAAGAATGGGGGTTAACATGCCATAGACAATGAAGAAATGCATCAATGCTGCAAACTTGGAATGAGCTAAAATGCACCACTGTTACGTAACAGAGTGTGTATTCAAAACCGCTGAAGCGTGACCAATGTAATTTTCATAAAAGTTAGAACATGAAATGAGCTTTCTACTCATGAACATTTATTTGAGAATCCTACCACATTTTAGAATTAATTCAGTCCTATGTCAGAGGGACATTTTTTTTGGGACGCGCTGTATTTTAAGTCATGGGTGGTGATCAGGAAAACAGAGATGTGTTCCTTCTGCAAATTTTGTGCAGTTCTTTAAATTATGGACTGCCTTATATCAATAAATTAGTTTAATGGTGACAGAAAACAGAAAGGCTTAAAGTCCAGGTGCCTGTATGCACAAAGCTTAGCAATCCTTGTAGAAAATTATTGTACAATTCATTGCATTGACTACAGTGTAAAATTAATTGTACCAGTCGAGCATCCAATTAATTCCTTGTACATGTGTTATAGAACCCAGGTATGACTTCCCCTTGACAGCAAGCTGGATTCCTTCTAAAAGATATGGTACAGACTTTTGCTAAGGTACCTTATTAGTGTACAACACTCTGTACACTACACTTGGGTCTGTTGTTTCCTTATTCTGGTGCTTCATTCACATTTTCCTATTATACATTTTATTAATTGCAGGGCAAGCTGGTGAGAAGGGAAGGAGAATGCTGTGAAGTATGTGGTAAGTGAGGATTCATTTACTTTCTCTTTCTGCTTTTCCTTGGAATCTGGCACAGTTTATGAATCATAATAATACAAATTTTCTCCTGTGCTTGATAAACTGTCATTCAAAAGGGTAAGATCAATTATCTCTGTATTAACTGTTTGCCCGCTTTGTTCGATGCAAGTCACAATGCTTTTCTTTACAATATAAAGCGATCAAAAGCTATTGTGAGCTGAATTGGCATAACCATGCATTATCCCTCTTCAGGTTGCACCATGAAATGACACTCGAATGATTCTGTCTGTGGCAGGCAAAGAGTTAAACTAGAAAGAGGAAATCTGCCCTTCAGAGATGCAAGGTCTAACCATTTTCCTGTGATATGCAAAAATGGGTTAGCCACTTTGAAATCATGATTGCTTCGATTGTATTCTCAATTGAACACTATGCATGCAATCAAATGCAGAAAATGTTTATTGCCCTCTTTGGCATTTATTCAAGAATGTATTGATGAAAATGAATGTCTCTAAATAATGTGTTCTGTATGAAATTTATTGAAAACATAGTCTTTATTGTCGAGAACTCTTTGTACTTTAAGAATGAAGTACTACCTCTGCTTGTTCGTAATTGTAAACTCTTTTTGCATATGTGAACCATATAAAGGGAAAGAGCATCGTTGATTTGGCGCTGCAAAAGGTGCCCATGATGGTTTGAGCAAAATGAATTTTCGGAGTATAAGTTCAGACTACTATTTGAATAATGAAATTGGGATTTTCATTTTAATTTATTTTTCATTTGTATTTCCCTTTTGTTTCACCTCAATAGAACAAGAAGTCCCAACATGCCAGCCACGAAGTATAAAGGAAGATAACTATGAGATGGGAGATGGTTGCGTTTCTACTACCCCAGTCACCTTGTCCTATTGTGATGGTATGTGTGAGTCCAACTCTACTGCTATGATGAATGCCTCTATCGATGGTGCACCGTACTTCGATTCCTTCTGCCGCTGCTGCAAGCCGACTATGTTCAACATGTTTGAGGCGGAGTTCTTGTGTGCAGATGGCACCTCTTACACGAAGCAGTACTACGTCATAGAGCAATGCAACTGTGAAACCTGTGCCTACGATCCCATTCAAGCTCTCAATCCTACAACGGTAGTACCGTAGTAGTATCTAAAAATAAAGCGATGGGATTGGAATCCCTTGATATCCTATATACAAATATATTATATTTTTCTGTAGGAAGATTCAGCTGCCAGTTTGTCTCTCTTTTTCTGTTTTAGATGTACAACTTTTTGAAATGTTTTATCGCCAACTTTAATAACAATAATAATAATAATGGATATTTCGAAGCGCTAAAAACAAGAAGTACCATAGTGCATACAATGTATGAATATCAATTCAACAATTGCAATAATTACTGCAATATTCAAGATAAAAAGGGAATTTAATTATTGAGGAAAAAGGTATGTCTTAAGGGAAGATTTGAAACCAAGAACACCGGAAGCATTTCATATTGAAAGAGGGATAGCATTCCAAGTCTTGGCAGCTGCAAACTTTCAGTTTGTTTATAGTATCCACTCCATGCATACGTGTATCTATACTTGTGGTGCATTCAACATTTGGGTTCATCAAAATGAAATAAAATTGACTTGGTATATTTTTCTTACATCTGTATCAGAATCACCAAATTGTCAATATGAACATGTCTCCATGATGTATTTTACTTGATTTAAAAGACTATTGTAGTAATGTGTTATAATGAAAAAAGATATATAATAAGATCCGCCTTTATGTAGTTTTATGTAGTATCGTCAATTAATGTGAGGTGATTGGATTATTTACCTATGTAACAATAAGATTTATAATGTAATTTAAGGGTGATTGGTTATTCCTTAATGTATTTACAAAATAGGAGTAACAGGTAACTTAGGTTTATCAAGTTTTAACTCATTAGCAAATGCAAAGTAAGATGGATTGATAAAATCTTAAATTGAAACCATGTACTATGTGTTCTGTATAAGTGAAATTTAAAACAAAATTGGCCCTTGAAAAGATGGCAGAAAGACTATAATCTACTCCATAATTTAATGTAGAATGAAATCATACTTTTAATTGCATTTATGAGTAACATACACCGTTAAGGATACATTTTTTTTTCTTTTGTTTCTTGATGTTTATGGAGATGATTTAGAGATGGCCCTTTCAATCTTGTAGATGGCAGCTGAATAATAAAACAAGAAGAAGAATGAAATGGAAACTGTTTGTTCTTTGATTTTTAAGTGAATGTTTCCTTAAAATCTGATATGGAAACCTAGAAACCGAGAGGAAAAGAGTCCAATATAGAAAAAGAGATTGTATGTGTGATTGCATGGGTGTGTGTGAGTGTACGAGAGAGAGAGAGGTATGTGTGGGTTGGATTGGCATGAGTTGTGTGGGAGCGTGTACGTGAGTGGGCGTGTGAAAGGTTGAGTGTGTGAGAGAGATTGTGTGTCTAAGGCGAAGTAAGATAGATAGAAAGATAGACATAATGGTGTGTGGGAAGGTGGGTGTGTGTGGGAGAGATAGGGAGACTGTTCGTGGTACGCATTAAAAAGACTGACCGTGTAAAGAAAAACTATTGGTTGGTGTGTCTTTGTTAGAAAGATTGTTGTTGTTTGAGAGAGATAGTATGTGGAGATGTTAGTGATTCAAAAAAAAATGCGTCACCTGACTTCATTATGAGCGTGTGAGTGAGAGATGTTAAGAAAGACAATGCTGTAGATGTCTGAGTAAGAGGACGTTTTGTGCGTGTGTATGAGAGATTTAAAGTGTGTGTTCAGAGAAAGTGGTGTGTTATAAAGAGAAAGATCGGGTGAACATAATGATAGGGACTGTGTGTGAGTGTAAGAGAAATAGAGAGGGTGTGATTGAGTTGGGGAAATAGAGATTTTTGACATGAGTGTCTGTGCGTGTGAGAGGGTGTACGGGACTAGGTGCGTTGAGTATGTGTGAGAGATTGTGTGTCTTAGACTAAATAAGTTAGAGAAATAGAGAGGCAAAGTGGTGTGTGGGGGAGAGACGATTGATGGGTGGGTGTGTGACAGATAGGGAGACTGTTCTTAGTGTGTGGCATGTGCTAGAAAGATTGACTGTTTCTGCATGAGATTGACTATGGATGGGTAGGTGTTGGTTAGAAAGGAAGACTGGGCGTTTTTTGTGTGTGTTTGAGCTGGTATGTGAGTAATTGAATCAAAACAAAGATTGGGGATGTCTAAGTTATGAGCGTGTGAGAGAGACACTGATGTGGATGTCTGAGTATGAGGGCATTTATCCATGCTCTTTTATCTCGCTTTGAAATAAATGGAAATGCTATTTATTGGTACCTAGGTGTGGACTTGTTTTAAAAAAAAAAGTGTGTGGTTGGAGAAACACAGAGATTGTTGACATGAGTGACATGAACAGAGACTGTGTGAGAGTAAAGAGAGAAAAGGATGGTGTGTGTGGGTTGGAGAAACACAGAGATTGTTGACATGAGTGACATGAACAGAGACTGTGTGAGAGTGTAAGAGAGAAAAGGAGGGTGTGTGTGGGTTGGAGAAACACAGATTGTTGACATGAGTGACATGAACAGAGACTGTGTGAGAGTGTAAGAGAGAAAAGGAGGGTGTGTGTGGGTTGGAGAAACACAGAGATTGTTGACATGAGTGACATGAACAGAGACTGTGTGAGAGTGTAAGAGAGAAAAGGAAGGGTGTGTGTGGGTTGGAGAAACACAGAGATTGTTGACATGAGTGACATGAACAGAGACTGTGTGAGAGTGTAAGAGAGAAAAGGATGGTGTGTGTGGGTTGGAGAAACACAGAGATTGTTGACATGAGTGACATGAACAGAGACTATGTAAGAGAGAAAAGGAGGGTGTGTGTGGAGGTGCCGTGGCCGAGTGGTCTAAGGCGCCTGGCTATACATGGAAAGTCCGGGGTTCGATCCCCGCCGCGGCACCTATGTCCGTCAGCAAGGCATTTAATCTACAATGCTCTTTTATCTTGCTTTCAAATAAATGGAAATGCTATTTATTGGTAACTAGGTGTGGACTTGTTTAAAAAAAAAAAAGTGCGTGGGTTGGAGAAACACAGAGATTGTTGACATGAGTGACATGAACAGAGACTGTGTGAGAGTAAGAGAGAAAAGGAGGGTGTGTGTGGGTTGGAGAAACACAGAGATTGTTGACATGAGTGACATGAACAGAGACTTTGTGAGAGTAAAGAGAGAAAAGGAGGGTGTGTGTGGGTTGGAGAAACACAGAGATTGTTGACATGAGTGACATAAACAGAGACTGTGTGAGAGTGTAAGAGAGAAAAGGAGGGTGTGTGTGGGTTGGAGAAACACAGAGATTGTTGACATGAGTGACATGAACAGAGACTGTGTGAGAGTGTAAGAGAGAAAAGGATGGTGTGTGTGGGTGGAGAAACACAGAGATTGTTGACATGAGTGACATGAACAGAGACTATGTAAGAGAGAAAAGGAGGGTGTGTGTGGAGGTGCCGTGGCCGAGTGGTCTAAGGCGCCTGGCTATACATGGAAAGTCCGGGGTTCGATCCCCGCCGCGGCACCTATGTCCGTCAGCAAGGCATTTAATCTACAATGCTCTTTTATCTTGCTTTCAAATAAATGGAAATGCTATTTATTGGTAACTAGGTGTGGACTTGTTTAAAAAAAAAAAAGTGCGTGGTTGGAGAAACACAGAGATTGTTGACATGAGTGACATGAACAGAGACTGTGTGAGAGTAAGAGAGAAAAGGAGGGTGTGTGTGGGTTGGAGAAACACAGAGATTGTTGAAATGAGTGACATGAACAGAGACTTTGTGAGAGTAAAGAGAGAAAAGGAGGGTGTGTGTGGGTTGGAGAAACACAGAGATTGTTGACATGAGTGACATGAACAGAGACTGTGTGAGAGTGTAAGAGAGAAAAGGAGGGTGTGTGTGGGTTGGAGAAACACAGAGATTGTTGACATGAGTGACATGAACAGAGACTGTGTGAGAGTGTAAGAGAGAAAAGGATGGTGTGTGTGGGTTGGAGAAACACAGAGATTGTTGACATGAGTGACATGAACAGAGACTGTGTGAGAGTGTAAGAGAGAAAAGGAGGGTGTGTGTGGGTTGGAGAAACACAGAGATTGTTGACATGAGTGACATGAACAGAGACTGTGTGAGAGTAAAGAGAGAAAAGGAGGGTGTGTGTGGGTTGGAGAAACACAGAGATTGTTGACATGAGTGACATGAACAGAGACTGTGTGAGAGTAAAGAGAGAAAAGGAGGGTGTGTGTGGGTTGGAGAAACACAGAGATTGTTGACATGAGTGACATGAACAGAGACTGTGTGAGAGTGTAAGAGAGAAAAGGAGGGTGTGTGTGGGTTGGAGAAACACAGAGATTGTTGACATGAGTGACATGAACAGAGACTGTGTGAGAGTGCAAGAGAGAAAAGGAGGGTGTGTGTGGGTTGGAGAAACACAGAGATTGTTGACATGAGTGACATGAACAGAGACTGTGTGAGAGTGTAAGAGAGAAAAGGAGGGTGTGTGTGGGTTGGAGAAACACAGAGATTGTTGACATGAGTGACATGAACAGAGACTGTGTGAGAGTGTAAGAGAGAAAAGGATGGTGTGTGTGGGTTGGAGAAACACAGAGATTGTTGACATGAGTGACATGAACAGAGACTGTGTGAGAGTGCAAGAGAGAAAAGGAGGGTGTGTGTGGGTTGGAGAAACACAGAGATTGTTGACATGAGTGACATGAACAGAGACTGTGTGAGAGTAAAGAGAGAAAAGGAGGGTGTGTGTGGGTTGGAGAAACAGAGATTGTTGACATGAGTGACATGAACAGAGACTGTGTGAGAGTAAAGAGAGAAAAGGAGGGTGTGTGTGGGTTGGAGAAACACAGAGATTGTTGACATGAGTGACATGAACAGAGACTGTGTGAGAGTGTAAGAGAGAAAAGGAGGTGTGTGTGGGTTGGAGAAACACAGAGATTGTTGACATGAGTGACATAAACAGAGACTGTGTGAGAGTGTAAGAGAGAAAAGGAGGGTGTGTGTGGGTTGGAGAAACACAGAGATTGTTGACATGAGTGACATGAACAGAGACTGTGTGAGAGTGTAAGAGAGAAAAGGAGGGTGTGTGTGGGTTGGAGAAACACAGAGATTGTTGACATGAGTGACATAAACAGAGACTGTGTGAGAGTGTAAGAGAGAAAAGGAGGGTGTGTGTGGGTTGGAGAAACACAGAGATTGTTGACATGAGTGACATGAACAGAGACTGTGTGAGAGTGTAAGAGAGAAAAGGAGGGTGTGTGTGGGTTGGAGAAACACAGAGATTGTTGACATGAGTGACATGAACAGAGACTATGTAAGAGAGAAAAGGAGGGTGTGTGTGAGGTGCCGTGGCCGAGTGGTCTAAGGCGCCTGGCTATACATGGAAAGTCCGGGGTTCGATCCCCGCCGCGGCACCTATGTCCGTCAGCAAGGCATTTAATCTACAATGCTCTTTTATCTTGCTTTCAAATAAATGGAAATGCTATTTATTGGTAACTAGGTGTGGACTTGTTTAAAAAAAAAAAGTGCGTGGGTTGGAGAAACACAGAGATTGTTGACATGAGTGACATGAACAGAGACTGTGTGAGAGTAAGAGAGAAAAGGAGGGTGTGTGTGGGTTGGAGAAACACAGAGATTGTTGACATGAGTGACATGAACAGAGACTGTGTGAGAGTGTAAGAGAGAAAAGGAGGGTGTGTGTGGGTTGGAGAAACACAGAGATTGTTGACATGAGTGACATAAACAGAGACTGTGTGAGAGTGTAAGAGAGAAAAGGAGGGTGTGTGTGGGTTGGAGAAACACAGAGATTGTTGACATGAGTGACATGAACAGAGACTGTGTGAGAGTAAAGAGAGAAAAGGAGGGTGTGTGGGTTGGAGAAACACAGAGATTGTTGACATGAGTGACATGAACAGAGACTGTGTGAGAGTAAAGAGAGAAAAGGAGGGTGTGTGTGGGTTGGAGAAACACAGAGATTGTTGACATGAGTGACATAAACAGAGACTGTGTGAGAGTGTAAGAGAGAAAAGGAGGGTGTGTGTGGGTTGGAGAAACACAGAGATTGTTGACATGAGTGACATGAACAGAGACTGTGTGAGAGTGTAAGAGAGAAAAGGATGGTGTGTGTGGGTTGGAGAAACACAGAGATTGTTGACATGAGTGACATGAACAGAGACTGTGTGAGAGTGTAAGAGAGAAAAGGAGGGTGTGTGTGGGTTGGAGAAACACAGAGATTGTTGACATGAGTGACATGAACAGAGACTGTGTGAGAGTGTAAGAGAGAAAAGGATGGTGTGTGTGGGTTGGAGAAACACAGAGATTGTTGACATGAGTGACATGAACAGAGACTGTGTGAGAGTGTAAGAGAGAAAAGGATGGTGTGTGTGGGTTGGAGAAACACAGAGATTGTTGACATGAGTGACATGAACAGAGACTGTGTGAGAGTGCAAGAGAGAAAAGGAGGGTGTGTGTGGGTTGGAGAAACACAGAGATTGTTGACATGAGTGACATGAACAGAGACTGTGTGAGAGTGTAAGAGAGAAAAGGATGGTGTGTGTGGGTTGGAGAAACACAGAGATTGTTGACATGAGTGACATGAACAGAGACTGTGTGAGAGTGTAAGAGAGAAAAGGAGGGTGTGTGTGGGTTGGAGAAACACAGAGATTGTTGACATGAGTGACATGAACAGAGACTGTGTGAGAGTGTAAGAGAGAAAAGGATGGTGTGTGTGGGTTGGAGAAACACAGAGATTGTTGACATGAGTGACATGAACAGAGACTGTGTGAGAGTGTAAGAGAGAAAAGGATGGTGTGTGTGGGTTGGAGAAACACAGAGATTGTTGACATGAGTGACATGAACAGAGACTGTGTGAGAGTGGAAGAGAGAAAAGGAGGGTGTGTGTGGGTTGGAGAAACACAGAGATTGTTGACATGAGTGACATGAACAGAGACTGTGTGAGAGTGCAAGAGAGAAAAGGAGGGTGTGTGTGGGTTGGAGAAACACAGAGATTGTTGACATGAGTGACATGAACAGAGACTGTGTGAGAGTGCAAGAGAGAAAAGGAGGGTGTGTGTGGGTTGGAGAAACACAGAGATTGTTGACATGAGTGACATGAACAGAGACTGTGTGAGAGTAAAGAGAGAAAAGGAGGGTGTGTGTGGGTTGGAGAAACACAGAGATTGTTGACATGAGTGACATGAACAGAGACTGTGTGAGAGTAAAGAGAGAAAAGGAGGGTGTGTGTGGGTTGGAGAAACACAGAGATTGTTGACATGAGTGACATGAACAGAGACTGTGTGAGAGTGCAAGAGAGAAAAGGAGGGTGTGTGTGGGTTGGAGAAACACAGAGATTGTTGACATGAGTGACATGAACAGAGACTGTGTGAGAGTGTAAGAGAGAAAAGGAGGGTGTGTGTGGGTTGGAGAAACACAGAGATTGTTGACATGAGTGACATGAACAGAGACTGTGTGAGAGTGTAAGAGAGAAAAGGATGGTGTGTGTGGGTTGGAGAAACACAGAGATTGTTGACATGAGTGACATGAACAGAGACTGTGTGAGAGTGTAAGAGAGAAAAGGAGGGTGTGTGTGGGTTGGAGAAACACAGAGATTGTTGACATGAGTGACATGAACAGAGACTGTGTGAGAGTAAAGAGAGAAAAGGAGGGTGTGTGTGGGTTGGAGAAACACAGAGATTGTTGACATGAGTGACATGAACAGAGACTGTGTGAGAGTAAAGAGAGAAAAGGAGGGTGTGTGTGGGTTGGAGAAACACAGAGATTGTTGACATGAGTGACATAAACAGAGACTGTGTGAGAGTGTAAGAGAGAAAAGGAGGGTGTGTGTGGGTTGGAGAAACACAGAGATTGTTGACATGAGTGACATGAACAGAGACTGTGTGAGAGTGTAAGAGAGAAAAGGAGGGTGTGTGTGGGTTGGAGAAACACAGAGATTGTTGACATGAGTGACATGAACAGAGACTGTGTGAGACTGTGAGAGAGAAAAGGAGGGTGTGTGTGGGTTGGAGAAACACAGAGATTGTTGACATGAGTGACATGAACAGAGACTGTGTGAGAGTGTAAGAGAGAAAAGGATGGTGTGTGTGGGTTGGAGAAACACAGAGATTGTTGACATGAGTGACATGAACAGAGACTGTGTGAGAGTGTAAGAGAGAAAAGGATGGTGTGTGTGGGTTGGAGAAACACAGAGATTGTTGACATGAGTGACATGAACAGAGACTGTGTGAGAGTGTGAGAGAAAAGGATGGTGTGTGTGGGTTGGAGAAACACAGAGATTGTTGACATGAGTGACATGAACAGAGACTGTGTGAGAGTGTAAGAGAGAAAAGGAGGGTGTGTGTGGGTTGGAGAAACACAGAGATTGTTGACATGAGTGACATGAACAGAGACTGTGTGAGAGTGTAAGAGAGAAAAGGAGGGTGTGTGTGGGTTGGAGAAACACAGAGATTGTTGACATGAGTGACATGAACAGAGACTGTGTGAGAGTGCAAGAGAGAAAAGGAGGGTGTGTGTGGGTTGGAGAAACACAGAGATTGTTGACATGAGTGACATGAACAGAGACTGTGTGAGAGTGTAAGAGAGAAAAGGATGGTGTGTGTGGGTTGGAGAAACACAGAGATTGTTGACATGAGTGACATGAACAGAGACTGTGTGAGAGTGTAAGAGAGAAAAGGAGGGTGTGTGTGGGTTGGAGAAACACAGAGATTGTTGACATGAGTGACATAAACAGAGACTGTGTGAGAGTGTAAGAGAGAAAAGGAGGGTGTGTGTGGGTTGGAGAAACACAGAGATTGTTGACATGAGTGACATGAACAGAGACTGTGTGAGAGTGTAAGAGAGAAAAGGATGGTGTGTGTGGGTTGGAGAAACACAGAGATTGTTGACATGAGTGACATGAACAGAGACTGTGTGAGAGTGTAAGAGAGAAAAGGAGGGTGCGTGTGGGTCGGAGAAACACAGAGATTGTTGACATGAACAGAGACTGTGTGAGAGTGTAAGAGAGAAAAGGGGGGTGTGTGTGGGTTGGAGAAACACAGAGATTGTTGACATGAGTGACATGAACAGAGACTGTGTGAGAGTGTAAGAGAGAAAAGGAGGGTGTGTGTGGGTTGGAGAAACACAGAGATTGTTGACATGAGTGACATGAACAGAGACTGTGTGAGAGTAAAGAGAGAAAAGGAGGGTGTGTGTGGGTTGGAGAAACACAGAGATTGTTGACATGAGTGACATGAACAGAGACTGTGTGAGAGTGTAAGAGAGAAAAGGAGGGTGTGTGTGGGTTGGAGAAACACAGAGATTGTTGACATGAGTGACATGAACAGAGACTGTGTGAGAGTGTAAGAGAGAAAAGGAGGGTGTGTGTGGATTGGAGAAACACAGAGATTGTTGACATGAGTGACATGAACAGAGACTGTGTGAGAGTGTAAGAGAGAAAAGGAGGGTGTGTGTGTGGGTTGGAGAAACACAGAGATTGTTGACATGAGTGACATGAACAGAGACTGTGTGAGAGTGTAAGAGAGAAAAGGAGGGTGTGTGTGGGTTGGAGAAACACAGAGATTGTTGACATGAGTGACATGAACAGAGACTGTGTGAGAGTAAATAGAAAAAAGGAGGGTGTGTGGGTTGGAGAAACACAGAGATTGTTGACATGAGTGACATGAACAGAGACTGTGTGAGAGTGTAAGAGAAAAAAGGAGGGTGTGTGTGGGTTGGAGAAACACAGAGATTGTTGACATGAGTGACATGAACAGAGACTGTGTGAGAGTGTAAGAGAAAAAAGGAGGGTGTGTGTGGGTTGGAGAAACACAGAGATTGTTGACATGAGTGGGTGTCTGTTTGTGGGAGGGTGTCCGCGAGTTGATGTGTAAAATCAAGGGTGATTATGTGTGAGAGATTGTGTCTAAGACTGAGAGAAATAGAGAGACAAAGTGGTGTGAATGGGGGAGACTAAATTTGGATGGGTGGGTATGTGTGAGAGAGATAGGGAGACTGTTGGTGGTATGTGACAGAAATGTGTTCGAAAGATTGGCTGTGAGGTCTGAGAAAGACTAAGGATGGTGTGTGTTGGTTAGATAGAAAGAATGGGTGTGTGTGTTTGACCGTGTTTGATAGTATGAGTTATTGAACAAAAAAAGACTGTGTGTCTGACATAAGAGATTTGGAGTTGTTGTGGATGTCTCAGTACGAGGGCATTTTGTGCATGTGTATGAGAGGTTTAATGTGTGTGCTCGGAGAAAGTGTATGAAAGATTGAGTGAGTGGGTGTATCGGGCATTGATAGAGACTGTGTGTGCATGAGTGATAGAAAGGGTGTGCGTGTGTGTTTGAGAAACTAATACAGAGATTATTGACATGGGTGTATGTGTGTCCGCTCGTAGGTGTGTGAAATGTGTGTGCTCAAAGAAAGAGTTGATGTTAGAAATCGGGTTTAATGTGTGTATGTAACATTCATAGAGACGTACTGAGTGTGAGTGTGAGAGAAAGCCAGGGTGTGAGTGGGTTGGATAAATAGGGAGATTGTTGACATGGGTGTCTCTGTGTGTGGGAGGGTGTGCACGAATGGACGTGTGAAAGGTTCAGTAGGTGTCTTGAGCGTGTCTAAGACTAAGAGAAATATAAAGACAGACAAAGTGGTGTGGGTGTGTGTGGGACATTTGCTATTACATGTATGTCATGAGGTAAATGTTCCACGAAAGTTTTAGTTGAGATCATGGGATCTTGTTTCAGAAGCAAACATTTTTACATTTTTCTATAGTGCGAGTCAAAACAGTGTTACTCTTTTTAAATTAAATATTTTTTAAAGAAAATATGGGTTCAGAGAGAATTTCTAGCATGTATAGATAGAGTAAATATTGTCACTTGGTAAAATTTGTTTTAGTGCTGTTGTTATGGATGAGTGCACAACAGCCATTGTTTGAAAAAGCGTCAAAAGCCATTTGCGCCAAGTCAGGTGATTAGCTGCTGAAAGAGAGAGAAAGGCATTCACACAAACAATGAGCGTAAAATTTATGTGTATCTTTAGTATTCAAGAAAAAATAAACAAGAGAACCAGTATATCAATAAATCATCTTCCCAGAAAAGTTCCTTTCATTGTCATTTTGGTCACAACTTGGACAAAGCTTCCCACCTTCGACCTTCCACATGTTGTCCATTTCTCTCGATGCACTTCTTGATAGAAATTGCTACCATGGCCCTGGGAAGTGTCTGCCTGTCTTCCTCTAGGGGTACTTAAAGTTATAAGTGTACAGCACCCCACCTGCAGATCTGGATGACTTGCAGCAGCGCATCATCGGAGAGTATTGAAGCATATGACTGGAAGAATTGAGATCACAATTGTCGATCAATAAGAAGATGTCAGCTGCTTGAGGAAGATATTCCATCTTTATATCCTTGCTCATCAGTATTCAATAGCTGATGATAGTGACCTTGTAGATTCTTCCAGCTGTATTTTGTCAAGTCACCCTGTATGGAAGAGACAGTAAAATTCTGATTGGTCTACTCCTGGGGGCCGGAACACAAACTTTAGCACTTAATTGTACATTTGATTTTTACGATTGACAATATATTGCAGCCAATGGAATCAATCGTAGAAAAACATAGCTTTCAATAAAAACTGTCTTCATATTTTTTTTTATTTTGAGATTTTAGCAACCCATCATGATATGCTGAGATCTAAATACATGTATAACCATTGATTAACATTCTAATCAACACATTTTATTCCGTCAAAAATGATAATCTTAGTAGTTTGGTCTCAACTTATTGAAGCATCTGTCTCTCCTTTAGCCTTGTATGCACTGGACAACAGGATATCAAAAGTAGAATGACCATCAGGGTAAAAAGACCCACTTTTAATGTTTTTTTTTATTTCCATGACAGTACAGAGTATGTAAAATAAGTCTATGAATAACACACATGGATAATGGTAATGGTCCGAAAATTCACAGGTTTAAAGAGTGACAGAATTCCCTGAATGCTCTCTCTTTCACACAATGTGAAATCTTTTACCAATGCCAATCCTCTCAAGTTTTGCTTCACTTTAGATTCTGTGCTGTAATTAATAAATGGCTTTGAACTTGAAATTGAAGCATCGCACAAATTAGAAAGTGTTGTCATTTGCTCACGTTCATGAAAAAGGTTTAGACAAAGAGGCGGTAAATAAGTTCAAAACTGCTGTAATTGTGAGTAGATACAATGGGTGTTATATTCATGCTTAGTTGAATAGACCACGATACAAAGAAAGCTACATAATCCATGATTTTGTTGCAGTTTTGCCACTTTTGCGAATTCAGAGTTCTTACCTGAAAATGATGACACCTGACAAGGTTTGGGCTTCTGCAAAATCTCTTTAGTTTCTTCAAGAGCTGTGTTGGTGTTCTGTAAAGGTGTTCAGCTGTGAAAAATACAAAACAGAAGGGATTGCTTTTGATACCATATTTCCTACAGAATTACACATTGTATGTTAAGGATTGGTAATCAGTTCAAAGTATAGCTAATAGATCATCAAGCTGCCATCTGAGAAGCTGAAGCCATTCCCTTGCAGGCGTTTGAGGTCTGCAGCAGGCGCATCTCTGACAACTCCATTAATGCGTTTTGCTATATCCTCTGAGGGAGGGCGCTGAGGTTGGGACGTCACATTCATAAATTCGACAGGCTGCTATGTGAGCCATAATTCTTTCTAATTCTGCACTGATCCTTGGTTGACCACCAAGCTGTTATCACCAACTGTTATATCCTGACAACGTATGTTCACTGTATCATGTTAGAAAAATAAAAACGAGCTTTCATACTAGAGAAAAAAATAAAAAATAAACAAGTAATAAAGTTGGTCCACACATCAAAATTCTTCATTTTCTGAGAGAATGGTAGTCAATTGAATTCATATTACAGGACAGGTGGGAAAACTCACATCTCGGTTATTCTTTAATGGATTTTCACAAATCCTTCATCACTTTTGTATCTCCCATTCTTCTCTTTCAAAAGTAAATTGATTTTTGGATGGACTTTTCCTTCATTTGCACCATTACACACCAGTGGAAGTGTTTTGTTTGCATCTTTTCAAGAGCTCTCTTCTATTGATGTAGTATGGACAATTTATGTCAGATAATCATGATTTTGGTATGAGTACAAACAAATCATGCCACTACACAACAACCAAAATAAAAAGGGTCCAATTTCTGTCAGTATTAAGGTAAGGACAAAAATTATTTCTGAAAATAATTTACTATGCTTTATTATATCATTAATCCAATAAACCTTTACATTACAAGAAAGCACAGAAAACACTATATAATTTCTACTACAAAACATTCCTTTTCTAGATGTTTAGAGAAATAGTCCTCTCAATAACAGAGTATAATGGCACGTAGAATGGTTCACTGCAACAAGCTCCAATATTACAACATGGGGGGGGGATTACAAGGCCATTTTAAATCATCGTACTTATTGTGATTGTATTCTTGGCTTTGTGATTCTAATCATGTTCTTGTTTGGTTTCACATGTGCTAAATATTAGTCATTAGCCTTATTTTTCACTGGAATCATCATTCAAACTACAATTTTGTTACCATATGAAATAGCAGACAAAGACTTTAGTCACGAAGGGTCAACTTACCGGGGAATATCTCTGGGTAGACCAGGCGGGCTGGGCAGAGCGGATAACACTGATAATAAGTGGCTTCTAACCTATCAAATAAGAATATAAGGATAGCAAAGAAAGAGTACTGGTGTGTGTTTCATAAAGCTGTTCGTAAGTTAAGAGCGACTTTAAGAATGACTGGTGATCGTTTCTTGTGGGAAATTGTATATTCACTGGCGATGGTTTAGCGCGTAAAACAGGATCAACAGTCATTCTTAAAGTCACTCTTACCTTACTAACTGCTTTATGGAATGGCCCTCTGGGTCCTGTAACATAAAGCTTAGCGATTGTCCCGACGCTCATTTTAAAAGAATGACTGCATTAATTATTGTGGATGGTAGTCCATAAAAATCAGCTCAACAATCAATTGACAAACTTTATGTTTCGCAGCCTAGGAGATCAGTTTATCAATAAGCATCATCTGACGAGATTTCAAATCTGATAACTTACTTTGGGTTTGTATGGTAGACATGCACAGGTGTCTTACTCATACTATGGTATTTGTCGGGTAAACCATCAGACAAGCCCTTTCATGATAAACGCTCCGCAGAACTATGTAACATGAATTTCCATCATCGATAAATTACTTCAAGCAATCATATTTGTTGATTGATCGATACTCATCTATATTTATTTTTTGTATTGCATGTTTCTTTCCTTTTATTCAAATTGTTTATAAGGATGATAATTTTTGTGAATTTTGTATCATTTTTGTTGGAAATGAGAGAATAAAGGAAACTGAAAGCTTAGAAATTGATTCTGGGGCTGATTTTATATACTTATTACACTGATTAAACTGATAACATTTTTCTTCTTTTCCTTCTTTTCTCCTCCTCCTCCTACTTTTACCAATGGTATTCAAATTACACTACTTCTACTACTACTACTACTACTACTACTACTACTATTACTACTACTACTACTTCTACTACAGTACTACTACTACTACTACTACTACTGCTACTACTACTACTACTGCTGCTGCTACTACTGTTACTACTACAGTACTACTACGACTACTACTACTACTACAGTATTACTGCACTACTACTACAGTACTACTGCTACTACTACTACTACTACTACTAATACCACTATCACTACAACTACTATTACTACTACTACAACTACAACTACTTCTACTACTCCTCCTCCTGTTCATACTACTATATAGTTCTATCACTACTACTACAAACTACTTCTTTGACACAAAGTACATTTAATATTAGGTTGATTAACAATAGACAATCAAAAACATCAAAACTTTAATAGAAAGCAATCTCACAAGAAGAAGGTACCTACATAGCGACTCCAAAGAATTCATGATTTGCAGTAGAAACAACAACATCAGCCTCGGAAAGTATCCTGTAATAGTCCTCCTTGCTTGGTAGAAACCCCCAGCTAAAAATATGATCTTTCAATTTAAGCTTTGCTTCCTCAAAGATTGCTGTACATGAAGATAATAAACACTGTTACAGGTCTATATCCCCATTGACTTTGTACATGCAACACAGGCTTCTGGCTCCACCCCTGGTGCTCTGTCTTTGAGTATGTGCAACTAAGTTCTATAGACCCTACAGCCATGAAACTTTCTACCTTACTTGCAAATGAATTCAGGTCTAGAATGTTACCAAATTTTGTTGGAACAACCCCCTTGATTTCATAAAAATAATCATGATTTACATGGTAACCCTTAATATCGAATAGCAACACCCGTTATGGTGGGTGACCTCATAACCATATACATGTATGATCTATCACCACTCATGATTCATAGTGCTATCCATTGCGGAGGTTTTGGTCCCCCATCAGTGGTTTGACAGCCTTCATTGCTTAAAATATATAGGTGTTTAAGTTCTACTCCCTCCATACATTTCAAGGTCGATATCAATTTCAATTCAATCTACAGCCACAAAATCTGGGGGATTTTTAACACTATTTAAGCATAAACTTACATGGAACTTGCAGATAGCTTTCACCCAACACAGAGACATGAAAATTACAGTCTTGCTCACGCAGTTGAAACAATACAGAGAAGAATTGATCTGGATTCTTGTCATGTTCCCTAAATTCATAAGTTGACAAAAAAGAGAGACGAGGAACAAAAAGAAGGGTATTTAGATCAATAGCGTATCCAGCATTAGCTATGGCAAAAAAATGTATGGGCCTATGCACAAGCATAATAGAGTCACTATTATCCCCAGATAATTAGGCCCATGAAATGCTTTGCTGGATCCGATGCCGGATGCAGGCCTGGCGTAGATGTAAACTTCATAACTAATCAAAAACGACAAAAACAAACTGAAAATAATGTGTTTTCTTTGGCTAGCTATGCAGCAAGTCAAAACTCTTTCTTGGGTCTGGCAGTCAAAGAGAGTGACCAGACCATTATCATTGATTGGTTGGTCTTTGATGAGTAATTTTTTGGTGATTAGCATCAAAGACAGCAAAACACCCTCTTCCCTCAGAGATATAATATATAAGTAATGCACGTAAGCGTGTATATGTAGGGCCAAATAATGAACGATGTGCAGGAAGAGCCAATGTATTGCACCGAGGTCCGCAGGATCGAGAGCGGTATATCCATTTGGCGAGTCGAGCACAGAATTCATTATTTAGGTCCTCTATGCACAATAATATGTGTATTTTTTGTTTTTTACAAACTTCCCCCTCTCCCATGTCACTGAGTTGCAGTGCAACTGGAATTTCTGTCACAAATTTGTTCGACTTGCGATTGTTGGCGCAGCCGAGCTGATCACACTACGTAGTACGGCACGCCACAGTGCAGACTTTGTACTATCCTGCACTCTGCATTTAGTATGATGTTAGAGTGAAGGATATTACATTTAGTATGACGTTAGAGTGCAGGATAGTGCAATTTGGATGTCGTAATGCAATTCGCTAAATATCATGTGTTCCAATTGAGACCAATCAGATTACAGAACGTTCTTGGGAGTTCTATGATTAGTCACCTTTACTTTTTAGATTAATTGCCTGTTTCAACAGTCATTTACCTTTATTTTTATTGGTAACTTGTCAGAAGTTAGAGCCATGATTTTCGTGCGGGAATCCCACAAACGGCCTTCCATTACCAATTTGCACACAAACGCAATGGAAAGGCAGGAAAGCCGCTATGAAAAAGACGCAAAGTGCCTTCATACTAGTGGAAATCCTCCTAAAAGAAGTCACATGGACTTTTGACAAGGTAACATCACTTCATCATTTTCTTATATCTTACCATCTATGAGGCCAAAGAATATGTAGTGGTCGAATGCTCCGTCCATTATCATTTCCATTCTTGACAGAGCTGCAATCACCAACTCGCTTCTCATCTGTGCTGGCATGGTCACGACTACCTCCACCATGAGGACCTACTGAACCTATTTTTGTTTTTTCTATTCCCCGACAGATATTTTCACGTTGTTCTGTAAATGTACTGCAATCTGGTAAAACATCAGCGGTTGTATCTTCATTGGTATCTTCCTGGTTGAATACATTAGCAGGAGCTTTGGTATCTGTTACAGGTTTTCTTGATGCACAGCTCATTCCCTTTGAATCCTGAGATGATCGTTCCACTTCTGAAGATTCCAAAGGATTCTGAAATAAGACAGGAATACGCTTTTGGTCATCAAAAGATCGCTCATCTATTTCATTCCCATCTTCCTGTTTTGGGAAAGAAGCATGGTCTACAGTATCTAATACAATCCTATGAGCAAACGTTTCTTTTGATTCCTGCAATTTCATTGCTCTTCTTGCAGGATTACCTCGGTCGTCCACTGAGACATGAGATGAAACCTGGTTGTCCTGCAGTTCATCAAAGGTCATCCCATATTCTTTTCTCCTAAAATCCCCTTCCCCTAGATGACCCCAATGTGCTATGTCTATCATCAGTCCAGGCTGTACAGAGCTACACCCACCACCTGCACAACTTGTTACTTTTGCTGCAGAACTTGGCGGCTTGCAATCTGGTGACCCGATGCTCTGATCAGGGGTATGTTCTGAAGAATGTCTGCTCCCGACATCGTGGCTGAAGGGTGTTTCAGAGTATTTGCCAGAAGGAACAGTCATGTCTGGATCTGGTGCCTTGCTAGGCAGGACGGGAGGGAAATAAAGGGGAAAGTACAGGACTTGGCACTTTGGACGAATCCTCTCAGCAAACTTTCTTGGCCTATTTGGCATCAATTTTAAGAAGGAATCAATGGATGTCAGGAAACTCTCTTGGTTATAATATGAATTGAAGACAATAACATCTGCAACAAGGCTGTAAATGAAAGATAAAATTGCAATTATGATCACTTAACAAGGAAGTAACTTGCACTACACTACTAATTCCAATTACCATAAGATGGGTTGAAAAAGAGCAATATTTTTCAATTGAAATTATGTTGTTTTTTCTTGTACATACATGACCGGCTTTCATCCATCCAGCAATGAATGAAAAGGTCGTCTCAACAACAGATATTTGATGTGATATTTTATCACTACATTAAAAGGAGTAAATTGTATCCTAAAAATCAACATGGTTAGTTGCAGGATGGAAACACTGTTACACTGACAGCACAGATACACTATGAGTGCCATAGAAACATCTGCCATCCCCAATGTGAACTTTGAAGAAGGGAACCAAACACCTAGGCTACAATGGATCATGAGCCAAGCAAACTCTGCTGCACTGCTATTACAAGGCTAACACCATGTCCATACATTGACTTTCAAAACATAGCTAAACAATAAACCATCCTATGATCTGAAAGTATCTTATTTAGTCCCTGAACTATCCCCCCCCCCCCAGTCTTTTTAGGGTTAAAAGTGCCTCAATAGGCCATCTTCATGATAGGGTGGTATACTCTTTTGCACATATCCATGATTCCAGGCTCTTGAAAGTACGATTTTTCCTCATTTTTGGCAATTTTGTGACATCTTTCACGGTATGTGCGTGCAGTCAGTCATCACCCTGACCTGAAGATAATCCCTTAATACATGGGGCCCATTTCATAAAGGACTTGCAACTGTCGTAAAGTTGCCATAATGGCAACTACCATGGTAACAGGGCTCAGCAGCCAATCATAATCAACGTTACCATGGTAGTTGCCATAATGGCAAAGTTACAACAGTTGCAAACTTGTCCTTTATGAAACGGGCCCATGATCTTGAGTACGAGTATGATGACGACTGTGTCATGGTAGTAAACCCTGGGATATCATCACAATTTACCATGAAAGTATTTGGTTGTAACCATACTGGAAGTCCCTGTCCTTGTGTTTCTGGACTGGATAAACTAGCTGGTTCTCATGGAAGTACAGGATTTTCCTGATCGTTGCTAGGTCAGGTCTCAAGGCAACCAGCTCTGCGAGGTTCAGGACGGAGCTTGCAAACAGAACACTAGGGAAAAAATAAAAGTAAAAAAAAATAAATATACTGTAAGTGGCAGGGCATTTTAACCTTTATGCAAACATGGACATAGGATACCCTATTTGTATGAATGAGCAAATTTTCCTGAATCATATTAGATATCATGATGTAACCTGCCCATATATCTCATGACCTTTAAGATTTCCGAATTACTTAGCCCGGATTCCTTCATCAAGTTTATGAATAACACTTATAAGCTATCAAAATCTTTACCACTGATTGCTCAATGTAAAACGCATCAGTGATGATTCATTCATAGTGCAGCCTGTGCAGGACGATATTTCAATAATAATCATAACATAATATTACCAAAATTATGAAAAGTTAATCAGCATTAATTGACCCCAAATGCTGCTCTATATTGTTTTAAGCCAACTCCTACATGTAAGTTTGTAAATTGGTACCCAAATGCCCATTTTTTATGGACAAGCACTGATAAAGCATCATTTGCCCCTTCCCTACTCTCACAGAATTACAGCTCATTATTGGAAATGATATATACCATAAACTTTCAGACTGGGCGAGATATTTTATTATAACTACCAATATTTTACTGGCGATAATGGACTAACACTGAAATCAAATATCATTCAGCACTATTAACCCAGCAGACTTAAGCTGAGAAATCCATTTCTCTAATAGGCAGAGATCAGGTTGGTGTTTCATAAAGTTGTTTGCAGGTTAAGAGCGACTTCAAGAATGACTGGTGATCCTTTCTTGTGGTAAATGGTATATTCATTCACTATGGTTTAGCGCATATGAAAGGTTCACCAGTCGTTCGTAAAGTCACTTTTATCTTACAAACAGCTTTATGAAACGGTTCCCAGGGCTCCACCAACTATGCACCAAGCCACGGGCGTGTTTCTCGATGAAAAGTTTGCTCCGAGCCAATCGGATGCACAGATTTCAGTAGCTTATAACAATAGTTAGTAAAAGATTGCCAGGATACCTGAATGAGTGATCGTAAGGTACTTCGGTGGAGAAGTATAGAGCCGATGTCCTTGCTCTCCAGTGCCACTTGGAAGCGGGCAAGGTAAACAAAGTGCATTCTGGGATACTCTCATGAAGGAGATCAATGAGCTGACGATGAGAGCCACCATAGAATGGTTCCAACAGCAGTACTCCTCGATTGACTTCTTCTCTGGGATCTTCAGTCATGGCTGGTCAGTGTGTACCTGGGAGTAGAAATGAAAGAAAAATAACTGTCTATTTTATTGTAGATTTAACCATTTTCCCACTCTACTGTCTACTGAGTACAGTTGAGTACTCAATCTCGGGGGCACTGGGACCCACATAAGGTGGTAAAAAAGCTGCAAGTACCCCAAGTACTCAGCACTAACCGGAACGATTCGCAAGTCTAAACATGTCAATCTGTTATTTTTGGCGGGGGGTGGGGGGGGGTAAATATGGATTTCTTTCCATGAATCATGAATATAGTAGATCTTTTTTTTTTTTTAAGGAACCAGTTAATCATAAATAGTGTCTATTGCTCCAATAGGCATTGGTAGGCTAGACAAAGGTACTAGATTTGTGCTGTAGACATGTGTCCAAAAATTCAATGGGATTGGCCTCAAATTTTATTTCTATATTTTGAGTGAAAATGGAGACCAACTTAGGGACATCTTCACATTTTTTGGCAGCCACGTTCATTGTCTATTGATGTGACATGTTTCCACGGCTCATCTCAGAGGCTCACACAGTCTAGGTCAGCATGAAAGACTGTAAAATGGCTATTGTTAGCCATTAGCCCACTATAGGGATGGACCGATATCCTTCAAACATTTTCCAGCAGATTTTATGGAGTATTTAAGCCTTATTTTCCACTATTAAAGATATTTTGAGGTAGGTTTTAGGCAATTTCTGTGATAATAGTGCTAATAAAGAATATTACGGTAATGCTTTTTAGTAGAAATACTGTTTAGTTGTGTTTTTTGTCCTACCGAGCCATGGCACCAACAATGGGTAATTTCACGTATGGTGTTCGGTGTTGGTGTTGAGAGCATGAAAAGCTGCTAAACCGAGCTCCAACACCGAGCTGGGTTCAGAGAAGTGATACCGATCCTGTATGACGTCACGCCTCTGCCCTGCACTGCTGATCACCTCAACTTTACGCGAGAAATTTTCTTGTCAACGGAAGTGAAATATGAGAGAAATTGCATAACATCTTATTTTACAGAATGCAAAGGTTAACATCACTGCAAGAATCAGAAAGTGTAAATATCATTTTCCTAATTTTTCTAATTTGCGTTCATCAGTAACTCAGTCATAACTGTAAAAGATCATTTTACAGAGATGTTTCATCGTGTTCGCCGCTAGTCTAGATTCTAATTGTCGGTGTACTTGTTATTTCTCTCCATTTGCTTCATTCTCCATCCCCTGCGCGCCTTCCCCAGTGATCGTGCTATCCCCTCTTTCACGCCCTTCACCAATGATGATGGTAGGAAATCGTGCGGCTGTTTTCATTTCGGGCGTAGAGGTCAAAGATTGTGTTATTGATCAACAACTTAACTGAAAAGTAGAACAGTCCTGGCAAAGGACTAGTTCGCCACCTGTTTGTGAGCTACAGTTCATCAACACCAACACCGAACTTGAAATAACGATTTTCCCAATCCCTGGGGGTCGGTATTGGTAAAATTACATGTAGATCATCAAAAAACCAGCTGTAATGCTCAGTTCAACATACGACATTCAGGGGCAGATCCATGATTTTCCAAAAGAGGGGGCAAATTTTTCAGATGGAAAATTTGGACGAACCCCCCCCCCAAAAAAAAAAGAAGAGTTTTTCAACCACAAATACAGGATTTTTCATCCCGGAAAAAATTGGAAAAGCAAAAAAAGAAAAAAAAAAGGTTTTCAACCACAATTTAGGGATATTTAGTACCGATAAAATTTAACTAGCAAAAATAAAAGAAGGGTCTTCAATTCAAAAGAGGGGACACACCTCTGTTTTAATCACTTCAGGCAACACCCCTATACTTACCCGTGTGCAGAAACTGGGACTTGATTCATGCATTTGGGATGCCTAGCTTAGAACTAAGCATTAATATCACAAAATGTAATATACTCTACTAAGTTAATGTATTCTACTAAATAAATTGATTGTAAGATTGATTTGAAATCATGTAAAATCATCAAGAAATTTTTCATTATTCTTGTCTGGCCCATAGTCTGCTACGTAGGTATGTGATATGATCCAGCGACGTGACTGTAGTCTTCGTCTATTTCTCACCTGACACTCAATATTTTGTTCACCTTTTTTTTTCACTAGAATCATTGTTGTCACAGGCGGCAGAGGGGGGGGGGGCACAGACAATACCCCTTAAATTTCAGGAGGGGAGAGTTCCCCCTAAAGAAGTAAAGAATAAAAGAAATAAAGAACGAAGACTGAGAAAAAAGGAAGAAATAACAAATCAAAAGAAACTTAATTTAGCTAGGAAGAAAAAAGAAAGAGAAAGGGTAAGGGAAGAGGAAAGCAGAAAAATGATGCATACTAGAAATATTATAGATAAACAACAACAAAAAATAGCCATTTGGACTTTTTTATTCTTTGAACATGTTTATCTAGACGAAACAAAATTGCTAATCTGTCAAGGCTATCGAGACATGTAATACCAGAATGCATCACGAGTAGTGTTTTGTCGATCCGGGTGGATTAACCTCTATGGCTTCATGATATTGTTTCTTTTTCAATTTGTCATGATCAAATAGAATTGTGGAGCGTTGTGGCCAAGTGGATTAGTCTTCGGACTTTGAAACAGAGGGTCGTGGGTTCGAATCCCAGCCATGGCATAATTTCCTTCAGCAAGAAATTTATCCACATTGTGCTGCACTCGACCCAGGTGAGGTGAATCGGTAGCCGGTAAGAAGAAATTTCTCGGATGCTCGAGCGCCCAATCAAGGTAGCCGTGCTTAAGCCGGGGCAATAATAGCAGGGCCCACTGGGAGAACAGTTTGCGGAACTGAAATGGCTACCCTGGGTAAATTTGCCGCTATTATTATTATTACCATTGAACGAACCAAAGAAATGATGGTCACCGGAGGTGGAAAAATTGGTGAGTTTTTAATCATTTTTCATATGATTTCAAGCAATTAGATAATCTTTCTAATATAAAGTTATGTTAAGTATCACACTCGATCTAATTCGATAAGATCGTGATATTTGAGGGCAAGGGATGGGGACGAAAACAGTCAATGGTTTTTTTGTCCATGCTATGGTATACTGCCGATAACAAAGTTATATTAGCTATACAACCTTGTTTGTAGGATGAGTGTAAATTTCCCATACTCTGGGCTCCGTAACACAAAGGTTTGCAATCAATCGCTAAATACCAATGACCAATCAAGATCACTGTTGCATGCGCGCTCTGCTTAAAATACTGACCGGGAACCAATCAGTGCAGTTACATGTATTTCATATTTGCAATTCATCGCAAACCTTTTGTGTTACGGAGCCCTGGTCTCAACTCTAGCCTTGTCGCGGGAGACAGCTGCACATTCTTTTTTATTTATAAATAGAGCGCCCCTTATGATACATGTAGTTGTTAACAACTCGGCCAAATCGCACTGTGTTCAAGGCATCTTTTTTTTTTCTATTTTTTAATAAATATTTTATTAAATAGCAGTTATTACATCACGTGTGAAACTAATATCACTGGGAATTTTTTATTGTAGAGGTGTATGAAAAAAATCATACGTTTTATTCTGTATATATTTTATAATAAAATTTATAATTATTGACGTCTTTCAAAAAGGATATCTGACCGATCAGGTGACGACTACGAGTATCGCATGATCTGAAAATCAACTTAGTACTGCTTTGATTGCACTCGACGATGACCGGACCGACTGCGAAGAAAAGCTGGAAATAGGATTCAAATGTAAGTTTCCCTTTCTTTTATTACATTGAAAGTAGGACTAGGATTACATGTCATGTCTGGGCTTTATGTTAATCAATCATAAACAGACCAGCATAGAACTCGTATTTAGTGAGTAATATCACTAAATACTTGGGTGCAGGAAACACTAACCAGTTTTCAAGCCATTGTCGCCTGAGGTCCATACATGTCATGTTCGGACCTCATTAGTAGTAGTGGGGTTTTTTTTACATTAAATGCAAATTTTATTTTTGATGACGACATACAACACCACCGCTCAACAAGAACTGCTCAAATAGATCTACATGTATTTCATTTTTCCCCGAGGGCAATCCCAACACTAGCGTGATTTCAAGTACGGTGTTGTGGCTGGTGTTGGAGTTGTCACAACACCCACACCAGATCAACACCGTAGAGTCTGTACTTGAAATCACTCCTAGTACCAATGAGGTCCAAACATTAACATGTATGGACCTCATAGGCGACAATGGCTTGAACAGGTTAGAACCGTTACTGTTTTGCTGCACCCAAGTATTTTTATGATATTACTCACTAAAGCTCACTACAGCATAGAGCTGCCAACTTGGATTAAAAAAATACTTGCATCTGCCGATAGATATCAGGAATCGAAAAATATTTGTTTTAATAAATAAATATCATATAAATTACTTTATATTTATCAACCTAAACAAATATTTTACGAATCGTGATATTAATCGGCAAATGCAAGTATTTCTAAAATCGAAGTTGCAGCTCTGCACGCATGTGTATCTAGGTATCGATAACAAAAGAAATAAAAAAGAAATAAAAATGGCGATGTAAACAGACGGGGAAAGTGAACGCTCTTGCTCTTAACTTCTTTCAATTTTACTACTATTTATTTAATGAAAATTAACAAAAATGCTAAAAAATGGAAGTAAACATAAAACTTGCCCATGTACATAACTTTGGGCGAAAAACAAAAAATAAAATTGGTGATTTAGGTCTAGGTTCAACACGGGTAATCCTGGCCTCTACAGAGAGGCATATAAAGCAAAGCCAGGCGTTAGGGGAGTAACCCTACGTAGGTAGATGAATTTACTCCCCAGACGCCTCCAGGGTAGGACACAGTGCAAAAGAACCTAACGATTTAGCCGTGTTGTTAACAACTATCGTAAGGGGCGCTCTATTTATAAATAAAAAAGAATGTGCAGCTGTCTACCGCGACGTGGTTTGTCACAAGATTTGGGACAAATCCGTGGGAATTCTGCAGAAAATACATCAAAACAAAAGAACTGGTGAGTACCGATTAAACATTATTAACCTTATAAACGTATTAAAGTTAAATAGATTATACATAACTTGTAGATATATTTTCTTAAATGATATTAATGCTTAGTTCTAAGCTAAGGCGGCCCAAATGTGCGTGAATCGAGTCCATGTTTCTTAACACGGGTAAGTATGGGAATGTTGCCTAGAGTGCTTGAATTTGTTGAAATCACGCAATTATCATGGGCGGCTGCAGCTGCACTGGCGCTAGACCAAAAGCTTCGGTCTCTGTTTATGTTGGTTGTTCAGCTGAACTCCGTTGGCTTCACTCAACAAATACAGAGACCCACTTGTTCACTGCTACCACCCTGCCTGTGGGGAATCTACAGGTAGGACTATGGTATGCCAATGTTGTACAGAGCACACACTTTAAAAAATCATTAAAATATCACTTTTGTGACCAAAATTACTAATTTCTATACAGTTGCAATTTATTTTTCATTAGTAACTTGGGAATAATTTTTGTATTCACCAGAGCACTCAAAAACTTGAATTTTGGGCATATTTTTTTGTACGCCCTCTATTGGTGGAAAGTAATATGGCAAGAAAATTTTCATTTTTTGATCTCTATTTTTAATTAAGCAAAAATAATTTAAAGAATCAAATTTAAATAAGAGTCAAGTTGTATGAATAATACTTTAATAGGTGTAATGGAAACTGTCAGTGTAAAAAAATCAAGCATTTGCCCCAAAGAAAGAGAAAATAAGCCAAACATTGCCACCCTTATTTTGCCACACATGGAGATATAAGTGAGAACAAGGTTATATTATAACCTTGTTCATTGAATGAGTGCAGAGACCGAAGTTCTAGTGCGATCTGTACAGCTACAGGGGACTCAATGGCCATATGTTTATGTACTTAAGATCGGATAAAACGGGGAAGTGAATTTGCGCGACAGCCGAGGTAAGTCACTGTTTTTGTTCCTTTTAACTTGATTTTTCTCCGTTTTTTGGCAATTAATGCCAAGAGGGAATATTTGCATTTTGCCTTGGTCGCATTAATTTTCAAATTAAAATTTTATTCATTAAACACAAAAATTGAAGAGCCCCGACGGGGGTATTTGCATTGCAAGTCCCCTAATGATGGCTGCACGATAGCGAGCCGTCTGTGTACGAGGAGAAATGAAAAAAAATGTTAAAAAACTCCTCGAAAATTTTTTAAAAACTCCTCGAAACAGACGGCTGCCAGCTGCACTGGCGCAGGCCATACGAAGTGGGGCAGCAAAAAAGTCAACAGGTGGGACAATGTGATATACAATCTCGCCTGAAACTTTGGTCCATCGTTGCCGTATTCTTACCTACCTAGTATGATTATGAATAAAGAGGAACATGCTTCTCCAAGAATCTACAATACAATAAACTTAAAGCTTAAAACTTTTTTTAGTTCCTTGATCTCAAAAAAATCCTACTATCATGTTAGTAATCGTTTTTCTAATTTCTTACCTTTCTCGAAGTCAGGATGCAGCCGATAGGATGTGGTGGGTTCTCCAGATGGCGCTACACATTAATAACAGATTGCCCGTGAGCATGGTGAGCAAAGCATTCAATGTACAATGCTCTTTTATCCTGCTTTCAAATAAATGGGTATGCTATGTGCATTATTGGTAACTTGGTGTGCACTTTTTTTTAAATAAAGAAAAAAGATTTATTTGATATCTTTTTTTTAAATTCTCTATCAAGAAGAAATTTGGTATATGTTTAATTATGAATTAAAACGGTCTTTTGGTCAAAGGTGACACTGATATTTGTGCTCATATGGAAAGGAAAAGAGTAATCTTTAAATTTGAATTTAACAAGAGGGGTCTAATCAAAATCTTTTTTTCTAGGCCTATTTTATTTTGTACAGCAGTTATACCTCAATAATTGTTATCCGAAATATTTTGTAATCTTGATAGTGTACGAGTTTATTTTGAACACAATGTATTGAATGATTCTATTTCCTTTGTTGTTATACCTTTCCTTTGATCTCCCCCACTTCTACATTGACTCCTAATTCATCATGCTCCACATTCCCTCTTCATTGTCATCCTTTCATCTCCTGCTTTACATTCCTTATACAAAACCTTTGCAATGTTCTTTTCTTCATGTTCATTCCATTTGGTTCAGTTGATTAACTCGTTTAACCTTTAGTAGAAGCAGGGTGACCAGACGTCCCGTATTTCCCGGGATTGTCCCGTATTTTGCTTCTTTGTCCCGGCGTCCCGACAAACCCTTCCCGGGACGCCTATTTGTCCCGTATTTCAGAATATTGAACAAAATGTATTTAAAAGTGACGAATTTTCATCAAAATAGACAACAGATGACGAAGCAGAGCCAGACAAAGACAACCACTGATATGAATTTGTAACCCCCGATTTCTTTCACCTAATTTGAAGCTTTTAATCAGCCCGGGCAGCTGCGCGCACACACAGAACCGACTAAGCGTACAATTTCGCTCAGCTGTGCGGTTGAATCTGATTGGATCGGATGGGATCACGCTAGGTTCGCGACCGTTCTATTTAGAGCAAGGGTGACACGGAGGTGGGCATGTTGGGAGGGACACGTACGGCGATTTATTGAGACTGTTCATTTTCAGCAGGCATTGTTTCTTGTCATTTTCTTTTCAAGGAATGTGAGATGCAATTCATTAGCTGTCTCATCGCTCTCTGCCTACGTGATTATTTACTGAAGATTAGTACAAATGTCGCCTCTCTTCTTCATCTTTTTCTCATTCAATCTCATCGATACCCGGTGTCGGGTTTCTCTTCCCCTCCCTCGTGGAGAAATGAAATGCGCAAATGTAGCAAAGTTCCCCAAATCAGACGGAGGCTCCAATTTGTTTAATATTTTGACGGGTTTTTTTTCATCCAATGAGAATCATTTATATATCAAAATGTTCAGAATGAACTGAATGACTTGAATCTTTTTCCGGTGGTAAAAAATAGCCCACTCCCGGCAAGAAACCACCAGATATAGCCGGAAGCGTTCAGTCAAAAAGTTCATTACCACAGAAATTTTGACCAAATTGATGGAAAATAACCAAAAAATGACGGTGCGATGGCACAACAAAAAATCGTGATTTTTACATCACCATAAAGAAGAAGAGTTAAATTTTCTAATGCTTTTTCCGGTGGTGAACTAGGCCAATCAGATCAAAAGATATGGTTGAAAAAATGGGGGAAATGGCACATTTTTGCGGCTTTTCACGGCGGCGCGCGGTGTGTTTGAAGAGGTTGACGCTTAAGTGTATGGGTAAAATCCATATGAATAAAATCGATAAATAAACTTTTGCAAGTTCGCAAACGAACTGTCCTCCTGCCATGTGTGACAGGCTACTTGTGAGCTAGGCATGTAGGATCGGAGCAGATTCTCTCCACCAAACATACCAAAATGATCACAAAATTGACGGTAAATTTGTATAAGAGATTACTGATTTGGAGATCGGAGATTGGTAATCGGAGGAACAAAATATTGAATTTTCATAACTAGATCTAGTTGTTTCAGCTTTCGTTTTGAGTCTTGTTGTGTACTATGCCGCGATGTTTCATCTAATTTTCAAATAAAAAAAAATCACTTTGAATTTTTTTTAAAATCACTTTGAAATTTTTATTCGTTTCTAAATATGTTTTAAATGGTTTAAAAATATATTTGAAAAACACCAAATATCATTATTAGTTTTGTTCGATGATTGGATATTTTTTGCTTGAACTTTTTCCCTCTTTCTTTCTTTTCTATCCTTCCTGCTTGCCACTAGCGTACCTACGGGGGGGGCAGTCTGCCCTCCTGACGAGCCACAACCCATGCATAGGACGTATCCCTGCCCCCCCCCCCCACGAGCTTGAAATACCTTTTTTGCCCCCCCCCCCCCTGACGAGCTTGTAGACCTTTATTGCCCCCTGACGAGCTTGAAGAACTTCCCTGATCCTTTCTCTCTCTCTCTCTCTCTGTTCATTTTTCTTTCTTTCCTCGTTTTCCTTACCCTCTTTATCAAATTTCCCCTTTTTTTATTTCCTTCATTCTTTCTTTTTTTAAAGTCCCCCCTCCCTTTTTTTCTTTTAATTCTTTCTCCCATTATGTTTTCATTCCCTCCTCACTTCCCTCTCTTTCCTCCTTTCTTTCATTCTTTATTTTATTTTCACTACTAATTTTTTAATTCTATCCCTTATTCTTTCTCTCCCTCCCTTAATTCATCCCTTATACTGTTTTCTTTCTTTCTTTGTTTCAATGGAGGAAACATTTTTCTTTCCTTCATACTTTCTTTCCTCCTCCTTTTTCTTTCTCTCCTTGTTTTGTCTTTCACACATGTATTCTTCTTCCATTCGTTTCTTTTTCTTTCTTTCTGTAATCAATTCAAAGAATGACGGAAACTTTTTTCTCTCTTTTATTCTATTTGTTCATCCTTTTATTCTAACTTTTGTTATTTTTCAAATTTTCCCTTCATTTTCCCCTTATTTTTTTCTTTTATTTCTTCTCAATTCATCTCTTTTCTTTCGCCTTTTCTTTCTCTCCTTCATTCTTTCGTTCACCCTCCCTTCCAATTCTTTATAAATTTCACAGGTGTAACACTATGTGTAACCTTCTTTTTTGATCTTTTTTGTTGATTGTCCCGTATTTCATTTTGTGAAATCTGGTCACCCTGAGTAGAAGTAATGTTTATTCATAAAAGCTCATTTATATCAATTTTAAAGCTTTTATATTCATGTAATTCTTTTTGTATAGAAATTATCTCATTTGAATATTTATTGTTAAACAAATTATTCATGCAAATAAGCCCTGAGGTTGCGGTTGGTACACCACCTAATGCATGGGCCGATTGCACGAAAGGGTCTTTGCAAGGACCGTCTTTCGTGTCGCCCATTTTTTATGATGTGCCATGTGAAACGCATTTCAAATAAATTATGCAAACATATTTTATTCGTCCGTTAAAATAAACAAAATATATTTTTATTAAATGATGTGATATCTCATGAAATTGTATAAAATTTGATTCAAAAGCAAGCTTAGGAATTTTATTTGTTTATCATAAATTTCAGAAACACTCCGCTTATAGCGCATCATTTGAAAGATGGGCGACACGAAAGACGGTCCTTGGAAAGACCCTTTCGTGCAATCGGCCCCATCACCACATCAGGCATTCAAAAAGTCAAGTCACGGTGTATAACTATGTACAATGCCTCTGTAGGAATATGCCACGCCCAATACAAGGCCACCCTACAATAGTAAGATCTATTTCTTTTTTAATATACATGAACAAAATCTTGATTTGTACGATTTGTAATTGTAGACTGGTTCATTCGATGAGTAAGGAATAAAATTAAAGTATTATTTGAAGATCGACTACAAAAAGATGTTTGATTCAAGTAAATAGGGGGCTAATAATATGCAAGGCTCGGTGTAAAAATGGCAGAGGTAAAAATGGACCCTGTCCTATTTTTAGGAGGTGCTGGTCTGGAAAAAAGAAAAGGTTTTCATTACAAAAACTAAGGTGCTTTCGATGAGAAAAAAAATGGCAAGCAAATTAAAAAGAAAAGAAAAAGTTTTCACAAAAAAAAAGTACGTGGGCCTACACTTAAAAAAAACCTTCAGTATATTAGATATCTATTTTGATTTTATAGGAGATATCAACGTGTATAAATTTGCAGTTGGCCTGCTATTTTTATGAATCTTTAAAGGAAACCAAAACCCAAGAAGAAAAGCAATCTTATTGGCTAGAGTAAAATGAGAGGAACAATTTAAAAAAAGTTTCATCAAAATCGGTTATGAAATAAGCAAGTTATGGGAGTTTGAAAACTCTTGTTGTACCTTATGCGGATCCTCAAATTGGCAAACGGGCTTCAAAATGGCTGATTTTGTGGACAACTCTCCATTTGTTTTGTACACAAATTTTTAGATTTTCCTCATTATCTTTCAAATTGCATCTTGCCTCCTGAGCACAACATATGTAACGGGGACATATACAATTCACACCACATATGTCAAGGTCAGTAGGAGATAATGTGAAATATGTAAAATAATGGGGTAAATCTGAAAATTTGTGTACAAAACAAATGGAGAGTTGTCCACAAAATCAGCCATTTTGAAGCACGTTTGCTAATATGAGGATCCCCCTAGAAAGTACAACAAAACTTTTTAAACGTCCATAACTTGCTTATTTCATAACCAATTTTGATGAAACTTTTCTTAAAATTTGTTCCTCTCATTTTACTCTTTCCAATAAGATTGCTGCTTTTCTTGGGTTTTGGTTTCCTTTAATTGTTTAACAATAAAGGACACATGCACAGTTCTCCAAGTTGCTCCGAGGAGCAGCGGATCTGAAGATTGCGTGATACAATGAGAGCTAGGATATCATTGCGTTGAATTATGACGACAAATCAAAGTAAGAAGGCCTTCCATCATGTTTATTAGTCAAGTCAGGCAGCATGTCATCTTCTTCGACAAATTGGCAAAGTTTGATTTTTCACTTACACTTTTGGTGACATCCCAATTCAAGAATTTTCAAGTTGGTGTCAAATTTCTAATGGTCGTCTTGACCATGGGAAGGGTCAAAATAAGGTTACTAGGGGTCAATTTTTGAAAATGTGCCGATCGTGTAGAGATAGTCGAGTGAAACATCAGATTGTTAACTTGTTATACTGAACAAAAAAGTGTATAGTATCATTTACCCTTGACCTCCCTTTAAAATCATACGACTGGAAAGGTAAAGGTCAATGAACTTTCATAATATTATGATGGAAAATTACACTATAACGCTAAATTATGCCGCGGTCATCCATTAAAAAACACATTGGTAAATTCATTAAAGATTAAAAGACGTTATTAGAATATCAAGATTTGGAGAAATGAGCCGCTGCCTGCCCCATGTGTGATGTGATGTGCATGAATTTCATATTTTTCAATGGTTCGTATAATGACTTTCTTCTTCTCTTTAGGATCTGGTTTGAAATGATTTGTCTATTGATATACTGAAGGAACAGTAACAACTACTTTCACTTTTCTGAGAAAACATTACATTTCACTGAGTTTTTACCATACGATATGTCCTAACGCTGCTCGCATATGACGTCACAAATCAAATAATTGACATTCTAATAACTATCTAATTCTTTGATGGATTTTCTCAAACCTTCGGCGATATTCATTATTATTTTTTTTCTGCTATCTTTACGATTAACTTTTATCCCTGGTGGCCACTTCCATTTACGAGTGGATACCATGCGCGACCATGGGGTCTCGAAAAGCACCCTAAACACGTAATTTCCATATTCTGAAAATGCACCCCTTTAAAGTATTGGCGTGTGAAACCCTACCCTTAACAAGTATTGGATACAAAACGATACTCTTGGCAAATATTCTCTGACATGAACCCCTAAACAAGTACAGGAATGTTTTATTGTAAGGGTCCTTCGGTCGCCGGCTTTACCTTATTTGGTTTAGTGCCTTCTATATACACCTCGCGCAAATTGGACTCTAAACACGAAATGTTGGGGCAAAAAGGACATTCTTTATAAAACATTTTAATTTTGTTTTATCATCCCCGCAAATTCGACCCTAAACACGTAATTTTCCTTGCGAAATAGATTCCCTTTTTTTCATTATTTTTTTTTCTTTTTAACCCTTCCACAGGGTTCCTTTATTGAAATCATTATAATACATATTTTCAAACAATACATAATTGAATGATTAACACAGTATATGACACACAGGTTAAATATGTACATTACAATATTCCATGAAATTGTCGTAATATTTGTATAAAAAACGAAAAATCAAAATGCAAATGATAGAAAAAAAATTCATACAAGATATATACCCACACACACACACACACACATATATATATATACATATATGTGCTTGCGTGCGTGCGTGTGTTTTAGAATGTTATCTGAGAGATTCAATGTAATAAAATGAAAGATGACCACCTTTTTATGAATTTCTTCTCTTTCAGATTTGTTTTATATATATACTTTTCCATACTATAATAAGATTTTATTTCAGACAAAATATGGTCGAAAACTGGAAGACAGTGTTTGCATTTTGCTGCAAAAATTTGTTTTCTAACTATTATAAAAATACAATTAAGAGCTCCATTACTGTTTCCGTAAAAACCGAATAATTTATTCTGATTTAAAATTTTGATGTGCAAATTGTTACGAGAAAACCAGATTTCGAGTTGAGACCATATTTCGTTTGTGTGGGCACAAAAGCAAAACATATGCATAATAGTTTCTTCATTATTATTACAAAAAGTGCATAAGTTATCTTAACTAATTTAAATCGCAATAAAGCATCTTTCATATAAATAATTCTATTCATTATTTTGAACTGAAACCACCTCATGTTGACATCTGCAGTAGAATAAAAGGGTAACTGATAGTAAAACCTCCATATAGTGTTGTCAAAGTCAAACATCTGTTTCCATTTTATGAGACTTTTGCAATCTTTCAACTTATACTTTAAAAAAATATTGTAAATGTGAGCACAACCTTTTTTAAATTTTATTATCAAAAGCAGTGCTTCTGGAATAATAGGTTCCATAGATTTTGGTATTACATGTTTATTGAAACTGTATCTAATGGCGTTGCATAGGCCATAATATTGAAGAAAATTTACTTGTATATTGTATTTGCGTTGAAAATCAAAATATGAGAGAAATTTTCCATCTGTTCCTAAAATATCATTAACAAAACGCACCCCATTAACACACCAAGACCTGAAAAATATTACATTATCATTCATTTTAATTTTTGGATTATTCCAAAGGGCTTGACATGCAACGTCATCAACAAGAAGGCGGGTAAGATCTGAAAAGGCAAACAATACCTGTGCCCAAAATGGGTTATTTATTGATATGGCAAGTGATTTATAATGCTCAGCCCCCATGAATAATTGAAAAGATGTATGTGCTGTAGGCAAAAATGACTGAAACATATGAAAAGTAAAATTTTCAGAACAAGAAATAAACCTTCTTATCCATGAAATTTTTAATGACTTGGAATGGATAAAAATATCAGTCATCCTAACACCACCCTCACTATACGATTGACACATTTGTTTTCTACTTATTTTATCAGGTTTGCCTTCCCATATAAATTCGTAAAAACATCGGTGAATATCATTCATAATTTCTATTTTTGGTTCTGGAAAAGATAAAAACAAGTAATTTAATTTCGGTATTAATATAGATTTAACAATGGTTACCCGCCCCAAGGGAGTCAAAGATCTTTTTCGCCATACCGCCATCTGACGTTTTATTTCTTTAAACTTTTCCTGATAATTGTAATCAACCATTTTTGATAGTTCAACAGAAAAGTCTATACCTAGGTACCTAAAATACCCTTCCGAAATCCAGTTCAGTTTGTACTCGTGTAAAATCTCTTTTTTAAAAGTTCTATTCTTCCCTATCCATATCACCTGGGTTTTAGTTATGTTAATTTTAAGGTTGGATATTTTTTCAAATTCATCAAGTGTATCAAGGGCACATTTTAAATCCTGTTCTGAACCATTGAGTGTCAAAAGGGTATCATCTGCATATTGTAACACTTTAAGTGTTTTCCCATTAATATGCATTCCCTCCAGTTTGTCTGAGTGTCGAATTAAAATACCAAGAACCTCACTAACTAACAAAAAAAGATAGGGAGATAAAGGATCCCCTTGACGACACCCTCTTCCTATATTAAATCTATTTGTACAATGCCCGTTAACTGACACACAAGAGGTTGCGTCTGTATAGAAAAGTTTTATCCACCTTTTAATCGAAGGACCAAAGCGAAAAAAATCCAGAACATTGAAAAGAAAATTATGTGATACAGAATCGAAAGCTTTTTCAAAATCAACAACGAGAAGCATGCCAGCTATAAATTATCATGTAATTCACTGTAAAGTAATGTGTCATACAATAAACGAATGTTTTCTCCTATGAAGCGACCATTCAAAAACCCTGTTTGGTTTTGATGTATTAAAAAAGACAGAACACCTTTGAGTCTGTTTGCTATACAACTGGATGCTATTTTATAGACAACATTTAATAGGGAGATAGGTCGCCAATTTCGTAACAAGTGTCTGGGTTTATTTCCTTTCGGGATTAAAGTAATTATTCCCATATTTTGTGAATTAGACATGTGTCCTGAAAAGTACGCATAATTCAATGATCTTACCAAAAAAAGTTTAACGTCTTCCCAAAAATAACGATAAAATTCTACTGTAAAACCATCCTGACCGGGCGATTTACTATTTTTCATGAGCTTTAAAACAGAAAAGACCTCATCAACATTTAAAGGACCCTCCAATAAGGACGACATTTGAGGGGACAACTTTGGAATGCCAGGAAAATTTAACAATAATTCCAAGTTGCTAGCGTTGGTTTCTTTTTCCGCATAAAGATTAGAGTAAAAGTTAAATATTTCATTGATTATGTCACTTTGCATTTCTAAATTATCACCATTTTCAGTGGATAACTGACGTATTTCTTTATTAATGTAATTTTGTTTTTCTCAATTTAAAAAGAATTTAGAAGGCTTTTCACCATACTCCATCCACTTAATCCGAGATCGAATCGCAACCCCTTCATTAGTTTTTAATCGGAATGTTTCTAGTTCTGATTTAGCTTTTTCAATTTGATCCAAAATAGATATCTTATCATCGTGAATCACCAGTTTTCTTTCCAGCTCTTCAATTTTCTTTTCTAAGTCTTTTTCTCTGTTTATATTTTGCTTTTTTACAAAGGAAGCATGTGATATTGCTTCTCCCCGTATTATCATCATTAAAGTTTCGAAAAATAACTGATCGTTTATAGTGAATTCACACTCACCTACTATTCGATTATTTGCATCAAAATTTACTTCGTCTTTCGCATAAAACACAATCGTATCTTTTATTACTTTTTTAATATTAGAAACAAAGTCATCATTTTTCAATAGTGAATTGTTGAATTTCCAAAAACCAGGACCTCTTTTAATCTTATTCAAGTTGAGACTCAGACAAACTAAAGAATGATCTGTGCGATAACCGGAGAAAATGCCAACTTTCTGAACAAGTGAAAGGAGTTCAGAGGAAATCAAAAAGAAGTCTAATCTACTCTGTTTAAAGGGGGTGGATTGTCGCCATGTATAATATCTTTTATCTGGAAATCTAACTCTCCAAGGGTCGCATAAATCCAAATCAGTTTTCATGTAGTCTACTTGCTCTTTTGCTCGTGGGTTATTTACATGTGTTTTTGACACCCTTATCACGTTACGTACGTAACGTGCCCTATCGTGAAAAAGACATCCTTTTTACGTGTTTTTCTTGGTCGCGCATGGTATCCACTCGTCAATGTAAGTGCCCCCCCCCCGGGCTTTTATCAAGGCGAACTCCTACTTCAACACTGTTCCTGCAGATAGAGATAAGTAACAATTCAAGAGTTGGTTAGTTTTGCTAAGTTGGCTATACAAGGCCCTTGAAGCACCCACTGACAACATGTTGCAAGTGTATATAGAAACCTCTGAAATCACAAAAACATTTCTTTAATATCAATCGGGGCGACTTGCCATGCCATGATAAAGTTAATTGCGCCCATTGCTTCCCAGGAATTCACCTGTTTCGCGATAAAATAAACATGATAAAAAACGGGAATGTTGACGAGAATAAATTTTCAAAAATAATTTGTCGCCAAAGTGGAACAGTCTTTAGCCCCTTATATGGTTATTAGTTATTTATCGAATCCTGGATCCGCCCATGTCAGTATGGTGAACAATTTCTTATGATCAATGACAACAGTTTAGTTAGTCGAAGTAAATATAAGTGTACTCGAAACGGTGACAAAAATGAGAACTACTGAAAGTCTAAATACTTTTGTTTATGTCATTTTATTTCATTCAGTCATTTGCTATTCTAATATTATAGAAACTGAAACTGCGCGATGAAAATATCCTACTGAGGGTAAAGAATTCAACTGTTTGAGCATTTCAGGAGTCAGCATTATGGCTGCGTATATTGCCTTAATAATAAAATAAGTGTATGAAAAAGTTACATTTACTGAGGGTATAGCTTGACTTCACGTTCCAAAAATCTGTTCCAAAATTATTGGACATTATTATTTACTGCAGACAATACATTATTTCGATTGTATCGAGGTTATCCTACACAGCAAAAACTGTGGTGTTAACCGGTGTACATAGAGGACCACACCAGTTATTTTACACCGGTGTTAAATTGGTGGTGTTAGTTTTACACCTATAGGTGTTATTACAACACCTTTGGTTGTTACATTTACACTCTGGTGTTAGGTTCAATCTTTAGGGTGTAATTTTAACACCTCAGGGTGTGGTCCTCTATTAACACCAATTGGTGTCAGTTTTAACACCACAGTTTTTACAGTGTATGATTATACTATAATCCATTACTGTTATTCACACCAAACCACCACAATAAAGAACAAACAAAAAAATCCTTGCAAGAACAGGTAGAATATTCCGAACGGTTGCAAACTACAACCCGTGAACCCGCGAAGAATCCAGGCGGGGAACAATGTGGGGGGGGGTGAGTGTGTGAGTGAGAGAGAGAGGGAGAGTGGTGTATGTATGCCTAATGGAGCGTTGCAAGAAACTTGCAATACATTTTAGTCCATTTCCCATCCCAAAATCAATCCGTCTTGCAATTGATTGCAAATTTACATTCATTTTTTTTCTGAAACAAGACGTTCGAATTGATAGTTGAAATTAATCTATCGATCGTAAATTTCTTTGGTGATTTTCCAATTAAGTGCAAGTGTTTTTCTGTAACACCCCAAAAGATCAAGCTCATCGAAAAAAAATCACTATCTTTTAGAATTCATTTCTGGAGTTAGACGAGCACTTAATAGGCCTGCACACAGGCCTGCGCATATGCCTAAATGTTTAATGTTAGAAAATCCTGTGCTATTTTATTATCCACGCAGTTCTGTTGTCAGCCACGTGAAGCCTTCGTAGATTCCGTCTCCTGAGGTAGCGCTTGATGCTTGTATGTACCATTTACGGTTTCGCATATTATGTAGACCAAGAGCTTCTGTAACCTCACCTACTCCCATAGCATTTGGGAGATCCTGCAATAGAGCAAACACTCTTTTATTTTATTTACTTGTTTGATTTCTTTCCCTTTCATTTCAAAATAAAATAGAGCCTTCGTTTGATAACAATGAAAAAAAATCCCATGGAATCTAGTAGTCTATTCGTCATTTAATCTATTTCAATTTATTCAATTCAATTCTAAATGTTTTATTACAATTACTTTCTTTTTCGGCAAAAGCCAAATTGCAACAGTTTACATTTAAAACAAAATCACCAATAACAAAAATAACTTCGTACTACGAACAAATTTAAATATAAACATAATATGTAATAGAGTATATCATAAATAAATTTAAATCGATTCTCATTGATCAAATAGGAAATTATGCAAAATATATGTAAATGTACCCAATGTGTTAGCATGACCATCATTTGCATTTTTTCTCATGAAAGTCTAGTTCCTAAAGATATCGTTTACATGATTGTTATTAGGCTAAGTGGATATTAGACGAAATGTGTATAGCCGAACAGTGAATTGTACAAAATGGTTAATGGGTTAATCGCATGATAAATGGTATAATCATACGGAATTCGTTTAATCTGCCTCGCTGCTCTAAATGTATTTTAGCGACCCCCCCCCCCTTTTTTAGGGGGGGGGCTTTTTTTTCTCAATCGCTCTATATCATCTAAAGTAGTGTCCATTGAGGTTCCCAACTGCGAGATTGTGATTCTCAGGAGCGGCTCTAATAGAGTAGAAGTAAACTTTAAAAAATAAGAAATCTCCACTTTTGGACATGCAATCAGCACTCATCATGCTAATGGGGAAAAATTTCCTGTATTTTTAATTGGTCTCCCTAGGAAGAGAAGGCAGCGGGCTACTAGTCCCCGCCCCCCCCCCCCCCCTCCCCGCGAATCGCTAGGTCATGTGGTACAGAAAGATAAAATGCCTAAAAGTCGCCCAGGGTCCGGCCGTGCCTGATTTCTCATAAATACGATGTCATCGTTTAGTATATTTCGTATCCCCGAAATTGGAAAAAAGAACCATTTACCTGTTTGTTCGCAAATACTAGTATAACTGCATCTTTGAGCCCGTCTTCGTCTGCAATACGTTTCAGTTCGTCTCTCGCTTCCAGGCTAAGCTCTCTTGCATGACTGTCTACCACAAAAATAATACCTGTACAAAGTGTATAAAAATTATGCAAACAAAGAAAATTTAAACCTGGGCATTTAAGCACGAATTCACAAGACGTAGATTTTATATGTAGCATTCATATCCTCATAACTTCAGAGTCCAGTTTATTTAGTTAGGAGTAGAACTCCCTGGTTTAGTCATTCCCGCATACATTCGTAATTCCGAAGCTTTGTTATTCCGAAGGTTCAGATATTCCGAAGGTTCTATATTCCGAAGGTTCGTATTTTCGAAGGTTCGTAATTCCGAAGGTTCGTTACTCCGAAAACAAAATGAGGTTCGTAATTCCGAAGGTTCGTTAATCCGAAAACTAAATGATTAACGAACCTTATTTCGTTTTCGGACTATTAACGAACCTTCGGAACAACGAACCTTATTTCGTTTTCGGATTAACGAACCTTCGGAACATCAAACCTTATTTTGTTTTCGGAATATCGAACCTTCGGAATAACGCCACAAATGTTCGGATTAACGAACATCGAGGTATAGGCAATTTAGATGTTTCGGAATTACGAACCTTCGGAATTACGAAGTGAAACCAGTCATTCCTTACCAGCCGTAGTCACACCAACGTAACCGAACAAGATCGACCAACATCGTCACGTAAAGAGATTCTTCTGATTGGTAGGAATTTATTATTCAAACAAATTTCCATCTTTTCACAATCAATTCGGTTTTTATCTTGTTCGCCATTACATAAAAAAGGAAAAACCGGACGATCTCAAATTAGGGGTGAAGTTAGCCGAGTCGATTAGCCATGAAAAATGGAACGCCATACGAATCACAAACAATTAAAACATAGTGGCGTGACCACTTTTTCTCCTTCTTGTGATTATTTAAGAGTACACAAGCAAATCCAGAAATATATACACTATTGAATAAAGCTCTACGCCTGAATGGCAAAACAACGCCATACGAATCACAAACAATTAACACATAGTGGCGGTGAGCTTTCACCTTGTTTCTGCCCCCCTTTCTGCAGACTTCCGGCCGACTTCTTCAGACTAGCTAGGGCTGACTCGCCATAGATGAGGTAATGGAGTTTTCGCTTTACTCCGCATAAACTCTCTATAACGCATCTATTCCCTTGAAAATGCAATAAAAATCACAATGAGACTTTTGTCAGAAGTTCGTCGACTGGGACAGCAGATGATCCGAAGATTTGCCGTAGAAGAACAATTGCAAATATGTCGTTGTCCATAGTCAAGAGATACCGATTCTGTCCCGGTCTATCAACTTTCGAACAAAATAGCCTCTCGGCTCTCCATTGTGATTTGACTCGCATCTTCAAAGGAATTGGTGCGTTGTTGAAGGTATCGGCAGCGCGGAAGTCTGTTGAGGATTAATGTAGAGTAGAAAGTATATTATTGTCCAGTCTCTCTGTTCATAGAAAGTGCATGGTTCTTCTGGATGTGAATGGCCTCCCTGATCCATCTTGTGTATTTGTCATATCTCTAGCTAGGACCTGGCTCTTATTCCAGTTTATTGGATGATTCCTTTGAGCTGCATGGTCACTGACTTAGAAAGGGTTCACACAGCTTCCTTTTTTTCTCGATCTTGTGAAGGGGGATCTGTCTTCTGAAGAAAAAAAATAGTCTGGATAGGCACATTTCTTGAGGCTTGTTTTGATGAAGTCTTCATCAATCTGAACATCATGTGCATGGTTCTGAGACAGTGCCCTGTCAAGAATTAAGAGTGCGATAGACTCCAAGTTTCTGATGGAGAGGATGTTGTGAAGTGATTCGTGACGTGCAGATATTGGCCGGGGTGTACTTTGTTCCTGAACACCAACAGCTTTGCAATTCCATCTTCTTTTTTTCCCACTATTCTGATGTCCAGAAAAGGGACTGAGTTCTCTTCCTCCAATTTGTGTGTGAGTCTGATGCTTTCTGATGTGTCTGCATATGATGCAGGTAGTCCCCGAGTGATCCACAAACCCTTCCTTCACAATGACGTCAACATTTCGCCTCCATAGTCTAGGTTTGATGTCAGCATGGTTCATTAACCAGAATGGTATACCTCCACCTCCCACACCTCGCTCAAATCTGACTCTAAACGCATTGGCCCGTATTCTGAACTCGGGATTAAATTAAACCCTGGTTTAAAGTTGAGGTTTAACTGGGGTGTCTGGAAAACGAAGACCGAAGACCGGGGACACATATCACACTCGTGTGAAAGCGTTTGTAGTTCACGCACGAAGTGTGTACAAAGCAGTGCAAAGTGTGTACAAAACACGTGCGCGGGTTAGAATGGACTTTGGACCTTGCCCCCTACACATGTTCTCCCATTGACATAACGCATGTCCCCGGTCTTCGATCTTCGTTTTCCAGACCTGTTGTTGGGTGTCTGGAAAACGAAGACAGAAGACCGGGGCCATCGCATCCGTCTAGCTAAAATAAACCATTATTATATTCAGATCAAATTCAGGAATATTCTGATATTGGATATGTAATGAATTATGATTGGTTAATGATTAATTGTATGGATATCGTAATGTGAATGATAATTGATATTGAGCAATATATCGCGCTCAGCTCAGCTGGCATTAAAATTTTATACCATTGACATAACGCATGTCCCCGGTCTTCGATCTTCGTTTTCCAGACCTGTTGTTGGGTGTCTGGAAAACGAAGACAGAAGACCGGGGCCATCGCATCCGTCTAGCTAAAATAAACCATTATTATATTCAGATCAAATTCAGGAATATTCTGATATTGGATATGTAATGAATTATGATTGGTTAATGATTAATTGTATGGATATCGTAATGTGAATGATAATTGATATTGAGCAATATATCGCGCTCAGCTCAGCTGGCATTAAAATTTTATACCATTGACATAACGCATGTCCCCGGTCTTCGATCTTCGTTTTCCAGACCTGTTGTTGGGTGTCTGGAAAACGAAGACAGAAGACCGGGGCCATCGCATCCGTCTAGCTAAAATAAACCATCATTATATTCAGATCAAATTCAGGAATATTCTGATATTGGATATGTAATGAATTATGATTGGTTAATGATTAATTGTATGGATATCGTAATGTGAATGATAATTGATTGAGCAATATATCGCGCTCAGCTCAGCTGGCATTAAAATTTTATACCATTGACATAACGCATGTCCCCGGTCTTCGATCTTCGTTTTCCAGACCTGTTGTTGGGTGTCTGGAAAACGAAGACAGAAGACCGGGGCCATCGCATCCGTCTAGCTAAAATAAACCATTATTATATTCAGATCAAATTCAGGAATATTCTGATATTGGATATGTAGTCAGTTATGGTTGATAAGTTAATGATTAATTGTATGGATATCGTTATCAGCTAGGGCATAATTAATACATAACAATTATAACGTACAATACACCTCATACTGCGCAATCACGTACAAGCAGTCTCAACTTAACTGCCGTTTGCAACTACCATTGACATTACGCGTGTCCCCGGTCTTCGGTCTTCGTTTTCCAGACCTGTTGTTGGGTGTCTGGAAAACGAAGACAGAAGACCGGGGATCGCTTCAATCCGTCTAGCTAAAATAAACCATTATTATATTCAGATCAAATTCAGGAATATTCTGATATTGGATATGTGATCAGTTATGATTGGTTGATAAGTTAATGATTAATATTGTATGGATATCGTGATGTGAATGATAATTGATTGAGCAATATATCGCGCTCAGCTGGCATTTGCAATTTTACTACCATTGACATAACACATGTCCCCGGTCTTCGATCTTCGTTTTCCAGACCTGTTGTTGGGTGTCTGGAAAACGAAGACAGAAGACCGGGGATCGCGTATAATTTTGTGTAGCTAAGATAGGCCTATAACATTCAGCACCAGTTCAAGAATATTTTGATCTTGGATAACGTCATCTGCCTTGATTGGCTGCGGATAAGTTATGGTTATTTGTGTGAATGGTTCTAGGACAATTACCCCCCAGACAATTACCCCCCGGACAACTACCCCCGGTAAAATTACCCCCCGAGGACAATTACCCCCCGGACAATTTAACTACCCCCCGGACAACTACCCCCCTGGACAATCACCCCCGGACAATTCCCCCGGACAACTACCCCCCAAACAACTACCCCCGGACAATAAGCCCCCCGAGGACACTTACCCCCTGACAATTATCATCGAGGACAATTACCCCCTGGACAATAACCCCCGAGGACAATTCTCCCCCGGACAATTACCCCTGCCTGAGGACAATTACGTACAAGCAGTCTCAACTTAACTGCCGTTTGCAACTATTTTACTACCATTGACATTACGCGTGTCCCCGGTCTTCGGTCTTCGTTTTCCAGACACCCAACAACAGGTCTGGAAAACGAAGATCGAAGACCGGGGACATGCGTTATGTCAACGGTAGTAAAAATTTTAATACCAGCTGAGTTGAGCGCGATATATTGCTCAATCAATTATCATGCATCACGATATCCATACAATTAATCATTAATTTATTAGCAAATTATAACTGATTACATATCCAATATCAGAATATTTCTGAATTTGATCTGAATATAATAATGGTTTATTTTAGCTAGACGGATGCGATCCCCGGTCTTCTGTCTTCGTTTTCCAGACACCCAACAACAGGTCTGGAAAACGAAGACCGGGGACACGTGTAATGTCAATGGTAGTAAAATAGTTGCAAACGACAGTTAAGTTGAGACTGCTTGTACGTAATTGTCCTCAGGCAGTCGTAATTGTCCGGGGGATAATTGTCCTCGGGGGTTATTGTCCAGGGTAACTGTCCAGGGGGTAATTGTCCTCGAAGATAATTGTCCGGGGGAAAGTATCCTCAGGGGGGCTTATTGTCCGGGGTTCGGGGGGTAGTTGTCCGGGGGGAATTGTCCGGGGGATTGTCCAGGGGGTAGTTGTCCGGGGGTAGTTGTCCGGGGGGTAATTGTCCGGGGCGTAATTGTCCGGTTGGTAATTGTCCTCGGGGGGTAATTGTCAGGGGGGTAGTTGTCCGGGGGGTAATTGTCCGGGGGGTAATTGTCCTAGAACCATTCACACAAATAACCATTACTTCTCCGCAGCCAATCATAGCAGATGACGTATCCAAGATCAAAATATTCTTGAACTGGTGCTGAATAAAATAATGGTTTATTTTAGCTAGACGGATCGATGCGATCCCCGGTCTTCTGTCTTCGTTTTCCAGACACCCAACAACAGGTCTGGAAAACGAAGATCGAAGACCGGGGACATGTGTTATGTCAATGGTAGTAAAATTGCAAATGCCAGCTGAGCGCGATATAGCTCAATCAATTATCATTCACATCACGATATCCATACAATATTAATCATTAACTTATCAACCAATCATAACTGATCACATATCCAATATCAGAATATTCCTGAATTTGATCTGAATATAATAATGGTTTATTTTAGCTAGACGGATTGAAGTGATCCCCGGTCTTCTGTCTTCGTTTCCAGACACCCAACAACAGGTCTGGAAAACGAAGACCGGGGACACGCGTAATGTCAATGGTAGTTGCAAACGGCAGTTAAGTTGAGACTGCTTGTACGTGATTGCGCAGTATGAGGTGTATTGTACGTTATAATTGTTATGTATTAATTATGCCCTAGCTGATAACGATATCCATACAATTAATCATTAACTTATCAACCAATCATAACTGACTACATATCCAATATCAGAATATTCCTGAATTTGATCTGAATATAATAATGGTTTATTTTAGCTAGACGGATGCGATGGCCCCGGTCTTCTGTCTTCGTTTTCCAGACACCCAACAACAGGTCTGGAAAACGAAGATCGAAGACCGGGGACATGCGTTATGTCAATGGTATAAAATTTTAATGCCAGCTGAGCTGAGCGCGATATATTGCTCAATCAATTATCATTCACATTACGATATCCATACAATTAATCATTAACCAATCATAATTCATTACATATCCAATATCAGAATATTCCTGAATTTGATCTGAATATAATAATGGTTTATTTTAGCTAGACGGATGCGATGGCCCCGGTCTTCTGTCTTCGTTTTCCAGACACCCAACAACAGGTCTGGAAAACGAAGATCGAAGACCGGGGACATGCGTTATGTCAATGGTATAAAATTTTAATGCCAGCTGAGCTGAGCGCGATATATTGCTCAATCAATTACCATTCACATTACGATATCCATACAATTAATCATTAACCAATCATAATTCATTACATATCCAATATCAGAATATTCCTGAATTTGATCTGAATATAATAATGGTTTATTTTAGCTAGACGGATGCGATGGCCCCGGTCTTCTGTCTTCGTTTTCCAGACACCCAACAACAGGTCTGGAAAACGAAGATCGAAGACCGGGGACATGCGTTATGTCAATGGTATAAAATTTTAATGCCAGCTGAGCTGAGCGCGATATATTGCTCAATCAATTATCATTCACATTACGATATCCATACAATTAATCATTAACTTATCAACCAATCATAATTCATTACATAGCAGATGACGTATCCAAGATCAAAATATTATTGAACTGGTGCTGAATATTATAGGCCTATCTTAGCTAGACAAAATTATGTCGATCCCCGGTCTTCTGTCTTCGTTTTCCAGACACCCAACAACAGGTCTGGAAAACGAAGATCGAAGACCGGGGACATGTGTTATGTCAATGGTAGTATTGCAAATGCCAGCTGAGCGCGATGCTCAATCAATTATCATTCACATCACCATGATCACGATATCCATACAATTAATCATTAACTTATCAGCCAATTATAACTGATTACATATCCAATATCAGAATATTCCTGAATTTGATCTGAATATAATAATGGTTTATTTTAGCTAGACGGATGCGATGGCCCCGGTCTTCTGTCTTCGTTTTCCAGACACCCAACAACAGGTCTGGAAAACGAAGATCGAAGACCGGGGACATGCGTTATGTCAATGGGAGAACATGTGTAGGGGGCAAGGTCCAAAGTCCATTCTAACCCGCGCACGTGTTTTGTACACACTTTGCACTGCTTTGTACACGCTTCGTGCGTGAACTACAAACGCTTTCACACGAGTGTGATACGTGTCCCCGGTCTTCGGTCTTCGTTTTCCAGACACCCGGTTTAACTGTGGATAGCCGCCGATTGGGGCACAAATCACTAACAGTGCACATCCAATTTAATAATTCATATGGCACCCAAATTGTCTGAGATTGGTAAGTGAAGTATTTTGAAGCATTTCTCATCATTATGATAGCAAAAGGAAACAAAATTTTAAACATAGGAAATATACAATACATTATAAACAGAATGTTAGAGTTTTTGGCTCCCCATAATTTCTGCGCAGACTTAGACAATGGTCTAAGAGTTAAACCTGACTTCAGAATAGTGTTAGGACAAAAAGCCCAGCAAAAAGCACATCCTTTATAAAGCATTACATTTAGTATTTTCTTGCAAATTTGACCGCAAACAAGTACTAGATTCTATGTAGCTTTCCTAGCGAAATATATACCCCTTTTTCAGTCTTATAGTGTTTTTGACACCCTTATTACCATGATTACGTTACGTATACGTAACGTGCCCAATCTTGAAAAAGAGATCCCTTTACGCGATTTGGGGGTCGTGCATGGTATCCAATCGTCAATCTAAGTCCGTTTCAAGTCTGTTTCATTTCAGTGTCTGGACACGAACGATTATTGCTGACACATTTGCTCCTCTGACAATTGCTCTCATTCGTCTATGATTTAGGGTTAGGGTTGCAATAGGGTTTTATCTTAGGTTTATGGTTTATAGCGTTAAGCCCATGCAGGGTTGAAGTTGGTCATGCGCTTAGTGTGTGGAATTTTAGAACAAAGCAATAGTAGCTCGAGCAATGCTGAAGCAAACAACAAGGAATTAGCAACCGGTTCGCGCCCGCCCGCCCCCTTGAGAGTAAATATTTTTAATGCTAGTGCGGTCACACAACCGATGATGTGTCCATTGGAAATAGCGTGATAGATGTCTTGTCTTGTCTAAACTAGAATTTTAATTTAATCCACAGTTCTATGGAATGCTGGCTTCATAATATACTCAACAACTAAATCAAAATGCTGTATAACTTTTGAACGGAATAATTTTTAGCATTTCTCAGTAGGTGTTTTTTATACTCATAAATTGAAGGGATGTTTAGGGCTGAAGATAATTATGTTTCTCTAAATAAATTGAGTAAAATTTCACACAGCAAAAAGCAAAAAAAAAATGTCAAAAAATAACGAAGTTATTGAATTGCACTATTCCGGTGAAACAGTTCTAGGCATGTTTTCGTGAATATCCATTAGGTGGGCCGATGATGTCATATCCCAACTTGTTATTTTGTATTTTATTAAATAAAATTAGGTTTATTAAAAAAAATCCAAGAACTAAAACAATTGGGTTGACAACTGATTAAATTAGTTATTTCCTGCTGCAACTTATTTCATCCTAATGGCAAAACATCATTTACACATTTATGAAAAAATGAAACAATTATGATTTCATATAACATAAGAAAAACGTATGTGGAGATGTGACATCATCAGACCAACTCGTTTGTTGTTTGCGGTTAAATAAAACAAAATTTAAGTAGGGCTCACCCTGTGTGTTCGGAAACATCTCCCTCCATTGTGGCCTAATCTTGTCTTGACCACCAACATCCCATGCTATGATGGTTGTCTTCTTGTATTCTACCGTCTCTACGTTGAAACCTGCACAAAGTATCATTATGACGTAATTAAAGGACAGTACGTATTGATAATAATCATAATAATAATAATGATAGTATTAAGAATACAAAGAATAATAATAATATTAATAATAATAATAATGATAATAATGTGACTTATAAAGCGCCAAATCCACTCTGTAGAGTGCTTAAGGCGCATAAAGGGTTAAGAGTTTGAAGTGAAATTTTGATTTCGAACCTTCAAAATAGGAATACATTCATGGCCAATGCCAATTTCCATCTTAAGTAGATATGAAATAACTGCATGGGATGATAAAGTGATTTTGTGTGTTTGAATATGTGACGTTCTATAAAACTACAGTGGGATTAAATATACATTTTTCATAAAAAAGGAAGATTTTCAAACATTGTGAAGATTGTGAATAGTAGTTCGCGGGGTATAGTTAAAACATATCTGAAATGTTTAAAATATGGAAAAATCTTCATTTTGTTATAATAACGCATATCTATTCCCACTGTAGTCTTATAGAGCGCCACATGATTAACATAACAAAATCACTTTTTCATCTCACTTTTTTCATATCTACTTGAGATGGAAATGGATACTGGTCATAAGTGTACTCCTAAATTTTGAAGGTTCGAAATCTAAATTTCACTTTCAAATGTTACTGTAACATGAAGGCTATCACCCAGCAACATTTCGATACATGCAATGACGCATTATACAAGCGAAAATATGGCAACTTACATTTCACCTTCCCCTCAAAGGTTATTGATTTCTTTCAATTGTTTGCTATTTTACATCGCTCTTTTAATTCGACTGTAGATAAAAAGTGATACCACAATTTGAGACTACTACCTACCTATCAGTGATCTAGATGGCCATACTAACTAGTAGTGATGTCAAACCTTTTCTGTGGTGCGGGTTGTACGAACTCATTAAACAGACCCCTATGAGGTTTTGCTCCCGGTGTAAATCGAGAAAACAAAGGTATAGGGCTTTCATTTTGGGGGTTCGTTTGACGTCATATACCGCATGTGTGTCTTGTACATCCATGCTAGTTCTATTGTCTTTAAACATCTGATAGTAGGTCTATATTTTTGTTTACATATTAAAACTAATTCTTACCCGGTGATGGAGTACTAGGGACAATGTCTCCAAGATTGATTTTTTGTAGGATAGTGGTCTTTCCAGCACCTCCCAATCCAATCATCAGTATTTTCATCTCCTGGTTGCCAAACAGATCACTGGCCATTTTCGCGAAACCTTGTCTTGCGATAAATATCTGCAATGTAATATTATATAAATGCATTAATGTATTTTAACGCCAGTGCAACGCCACTTCATTGTAACGCATGCGAGCTTTAACAATATAAATACATGACAACATTATTATTTTCTCTTTATTCCAAAGATATCGGTAATGCTAGTTTAATTACAAAGAGTCATGATTTCAAGTTCGATTACACGTCATTCCAGGCAGGGGCCTAACAGGGGTCGGTGGCCAGGGGGAGGGAACAAAAACCTCTATATTATTTTTACGTTACTATCAAATTTTGTGATAAACTAACAAAGTTTTTAAAATAATATCACATTTCACCCTTCTCTCTTTCCTTTTCGCTTATTTTTCCTGGTCTGTACGCCACTGTGAACACGATCTATGCGGCAGGAGCGTGATGAGTTATAAAAAAAAAGAAAGAGGGGGGCACAGTATGGCGCGTGACAAAACGTTGAATATAAGTCCCAAGCAAGCGAAGCAAGCGAGAGAGAAAAATCACCTTTTCATGAGAATCTAACTTTGAGATAGATTTTGACACGATAAACAGACATTAACATCATATCTTGCATTTTCCATTGCTTTTCTTTCCTATTCTTTTTTGGTTTTCGTCGTTGAAACTTTGGGGGCCATGGCCCAAACCCTTACATTATTTTGTACGCCAGTGCTACGCGGGGAAGTCCGGGGGTAGAACCCCCGAAACCTCTTGATATTACAGCCATTTTAATCAAATCGTGGGTACATATAGCTAAAAATAAGAAAGTTATGGCATTTTAAAATTTCGCTTATTTTCAACAAAATAGTTATATGAACGAGCCAGTTACATCCAAATGAGAGAGTTGATGACATCACTCACTCACTATTTCTTTTGTAATTTATTATATGAAATATGAAATATTTTCATTTTCTCGTCATTGTCATGTGAAATGAAGTTTCATTCCTCCCTGCCTACGTGGAATTCTATTATTGTAACATTTTGTGCTTCAGGCAAGGAGGTCCTAATCGTCAAATTCGTAAAAATTGAAATATTGTATAATTCAAACAATAAAAAACAAAAGAAATAGTGAGTGAGTGACATCATCGACTCTCTCATTTGGATGTAACTGGCCCGTTCATATAACTATTTTGTTGAAAATAAGCGAAACTTTGAAATGTCATAACTTTCTTATTTTACATCCGATTTTGATGAAATTTTCAGCATTGTGCTTGTCTGATTTTTCTCTATTGATTCAAATCAACATTCTTCTGGGGTGGACTTGACCTTTAAAGAGCCATTTAGAACTGATAATGGGCCCCTACTGCGTGGGGTCTGAGGCAGATCCCCTGGTAGGTTTGGAGATATAGTTAAAGTATACATTACGAGGCTTTTTTTACGGTTTCTCTTGCCAGTGGAAAGCTTTTTAAAGTAGGGACATAAACCGATTTATAGGAGGATATATTATGTCTAGCCTTTGGCTATAAGGACTTTTTTTGTCGGCGTGCATCCTCCTGCTGAGGCAGTGGAGTTTCGACACTGCCAAGCACAACGAAAGTTATACCCCTTCTGTTCTCAACAGCTGATTTTCCAAACTTTAGTTCCACCTCTCCAATGAAGATGTGTACCCCATGCCACTTTAGTCCCAATTCCCCGGATGTGTACCTCTCCATGCTCAAACCAGCATACGCACTTGTATCAACGTGTTAAACCGTTGAACAACCACTAAATTTTATATAGTGAAGATTGCAAAAACAGTTTTCAGTAATTTTTTATGTATACAAATGATATATGAGATCATTAATATCTGAGGTAGGTAGGAATATAACGCCCTAAGGATAAGTCTCCCTAATAACTGGCAGATCCAGGTGTATATAGGACCACATTCTGCCCGTGCCCTCCTTTTAGAGACACCAAAAATAAGGGGAATATGTTATGCATACGCTATTGAGGACCTTCCTTTTTCTTTTTCCTTTTTTTTTGCTGGTCAAAATTTTCCAGTAAAAAATCCCCCCCCTTTGAAAAATTTTGGATCCGCCCCTGCTCCTGATGTCCAGTTTGAATTTAAAATTGTTTAAAAAACAATTGGGGAAACGTCAATTAGAGATTACAAAAAATGCATCAAAAAAGTACTGACCAAGGTTTTACACTACATCTGACGTACGGTATGAATAGCTCAATTTCCGCCAGAAAATGGCAATAATTGTAACTGACAACCACATAGTGTTTTCCTTTCTGGTTGAAACATATATAATTTCAAAAAATGCAAGGTCAATCAGCTTTTCTACCAGATTCAAATCATTGGAGCAAAATAGGCCTCCGATCTATTGTCCATGGAAGAGAGTATTGAAGTAAACAACATTTCATACACCCATTAAAGCTCTAGTTGGTAGGCCTATAGGGCTTGTTTGTTTGTTGTTGTTTTTTAACCGTAGCATGCACGCACTGCAAAAATAAGAGGCGTAATAAAGATAATAATAATGTCTGTGTTTACAGGAAACCGGGACAGGGAACCACATAAGCTATATCTCTTCAGCATCAATTGGTCATACATTTTGGTTTATGAGTTATAACACGTAAGGCAGTTATGGGTTATGTCGAGTCAACGCCACCTATTGGCTCGAGCAGTACTATACAGTGCGTATCAAAAAAAGTTTACACTTTGAAAAAGTCCTGGGAATTAAAAAATATACAACATATGGGTAATTTTTTCGCATGATCTTGGGTTTGGGTCTCATCTATCCAATGAAAGTAAAAGTTTTGACAGAATGTTACACTTGAGTGGGGACTGTCCATTTTTGTAAAGCTTGCAGAAATCTGTTTGCGCAGAAATGCACGTTTTCACGCTCTGTCAAGGGGAAAGGGCGAAATCAAACTTACCCTGCGAAACATTTCTCATACAATTCTCCTTGCACTTTTATTTTCAGTTGCAATTAATTAGGGCACTATCTTGCTAATTTCGGACAGGGTGTGAACATAGTGAGGGGACAGTGGGAAGACCTAGAGCTCAACACGAGGAAACATCACATCTTAAATGGTGAAATTCAAGAATATGGTTCACACTTCTATGAATTTTAACATTTTCAGCTAAAAAAATATTTTTTTCACAATGAAGGGCGGTTTGATAGCCTAGTATACCCCTCCCCCAGTGCAGCTGCGGATATAATTATGACCCCATATATAGCTTTCATATTTGCAGAATAATCCCCTCGTGTATATCGATCGATCTTTTAACCAGCAACCATGTCAATTCTACCCCTCCCCCTCCGACACACCCGCACACGGCCACCCCGGCCCATCCACCTTCACCACTCATACACGCACTCAAACCCAAATGCAAGTTTTCATTTCTGTGGCAACTTCTACATCCACTGTAAGCCAATATAGTACGGACTTATACAAACAGGGAGTTCCCAGCTAACATGCAGCATGTTCTCTATTCATTTGATAATTAAAGACAAAATAAAGAAAAGAAACTTACCAATATATATATATATAATACCAACATATATACGTAGTTATTTTCAGAAGAGAAGTATATGGCGTCAGTATAGACCAGAAGTTTGTGTATGTAATGAATCCAGAACTCAAAATTGGGAATATCGAGGTAATCGTTTTATGGACTCATGCTTGATCGCAGGTGCATGTCAATTAATGGCTCCCATCTGCACTATTGAGTTTTCGCAACTGGTACCGAGACTAATTCGAGAACAAAGTAAATATAATTGGCAATGCCCGTCAAATGACAAGGATGACAATGAACAAGGGAGAAGACTTCGTCGAAAATCGGTGAACCGCAACAACATGCAGTTTCGTCCAAATTTAAATATCAGAGCTGACGAAAAATGCAAATATGTTGTTTTTCTAGAGGCCAGGACGAAATTACACTGGTTTGATGTACCAATTTTCAACTATGACGTTTTGGTTGTTCTTTGTCATGAAAAGCAATTCTGGCCAATTCTATATGTTGCTGAATGAATCCGTACGTCGTGCATCGTGAAACGGAAAACTCGCTATTGATAAGTCGACGCGTATTCAGTGGAGAATCGAGGGATCACATGCATGATAGAGCTATTTAGGGGTATTAAAAATGGTATAAAGAAAATTAACAGGTCAATTGCTGCGCCCTGTAAGTAAATGGAATGTATGGAAGACGTGGGAATGGCATGCCCCCCCCCCCCGGGTCCCTCACGCCTCGTTTTGTCTGACTAGGCTTAACATATTCAGGATATTGGGTGTAGATTGGATTTGAACAATGATAACAGTTAAATGCTTCAGTTGGATCAAAGCCACTGTATCGAAGCATTCGCCTTTTATCTAGCATAAGGCATGATTTAATAGTCATTGTTAAAAACTATAATCTAAACCAGACCATGGGTCCATGACCAGACAAATACAAAAATGGCATGATTGGTACGATTGAAAAGCTGTTTATCCATGGATCCTTAGTTAGGTCCATTTAGTTATCTGACGAGGGATCTGACCGGTGTGTGTGTGTCAGTGTTGTAGTCAAGGCTCAAACCTCCAAGGCCAAGGCCAAGGCCAAGGCTTTAATACCCAAGGCCAAGGCTTCAATAACCAAGGCTGAGGCCAAGGCATGGAAACCCAAGGCCAAGGCCAAGGCCTGAAAACCTCAAGGCCAAGGCCAAGGCATTTCAATTGTACAATACATGGAAGAAAAAAAATAGACAACAATGCTTAGGCGGCATACATGACACACAGGACCAATGTATAAAAGGTGTGAGCGAGATTCACATTGCAATAATTATTATTACCAAGGTGATCTGATCCTGGCATGCCCATTCTCAACATATGTCTTTCTCCTCTACCTGGTACAGGGGAGGCAGAATGTAATTTTTTTTTTTTGGGGGGGGGAGGTCAAAGCCAAAAATGCACTTACAATATAAGTCAAAATGAGAATTTTGGTGCAGTTCAGCAAAGCTTTTATAAGGGATTTCTAATTGATAAGACAGATATTTTGATTTAGGCTTTAATTTCCCGCTATAGAAAGCATAGCGAGCAAGTGGTTTTGAAAAAAAAAATCAATTTTGAAGTTGTAAAACTTGATTTTGGGTCAATTATGGTGCTAATCACTGTTAAAAGGGCATCCTTGCGAGATGTTGTAATAAGATGTAATAAGAAATGAAATTTAAATATTTTGAGCTGTTTTTGTAATCATGAAAAAGGTGTGCATCTTACTAAACAAATTAACGCGAGCACAAAACACAAGCTGAAATTTTTACTGACCAGAAAAGGAAGCTGTTCTGGACTGCATTTAGTGACTCATAAATAGGATACATAACTTACCAATCAAATAATGCGAGCGCAAAGTGCGAGCTCAAAATTTGTACTATTTCGACATAAAAACTAGACATTCTAAGCATTTTTTTTTGTGTAAATTGAATGCGAACCTTACTTAACAATAATTTATGCAAGCACAATCCAAAATTTGTTGATTTTGAAACCTACAATTTTGCTCTGTATGCCATGCTTGGCCCCTCAAAATTTTTGGCTCATCATGCCATTGATGCCATAGAGCATTTGGAAATGACGAAATTGAAGTTTGTGTTCAAGTTTACCGAATCTTTTCAGAATATCATTAAGACTTAAAACATTCTTGTTGGTCAAAGAAAATAATACAAGGAAAACCTAATGGAATAGAAATCAACCTTGTTATCATTCTTTAGAGTAAGCTATTTTTAAAGTATGAAAATTGTTGTCAAAATTGCAGTCAGATCTGTCAGAATTATTCCTGTCATAAAATCAGTATAATCAGTGGCGTACCGTGGGTCACGGCATTGGGGGGCACCAGCAAAAACTTGGAACTGCCTAGTGAGCTCGCAAAGCGCGCCCAGTTGCCAGGTATACTGACCTAATAGAGATATTTTTATAAGGACAGTGCCAATAAACGGACATGTATCTCACTAGTCAAATAATGCGAGCGCGAAGCGCGAGCTTAAAATTTTTGATATTCAAACCTAAAAAGGGACATTACAATCAATCTTTTGTAATCATGATACGTACCTGTCTCGCTAAATAATGCGAGCGCGAAGCGCGAACTGAAATTTTTGTAAATATTGACCCCAAACAGGAAGATTTTAAGGACTATATTTTAGGAATCTTTTATCTATTAAGATTATACACATCTCACCATAGTCATTTAATGGGAGTGCCAATAAGCGCTTGCTGATTTTGTTAGAATTACATCTAAACATGCACATAATGCACTTGTAATCATGAGTAACATACCCATCTCACTAATCAAATCTTGCGAGCGCAAAGCGCGAGCTGAAAATTTAGGAAATTCAGACCTGAAGAGTGGCATTTTAAGGCTTGTTTGTAGGAATTCAAGAACACCTTACGTAGTTCACTAACCAAATGATGCGAGCGCGAAGCGCGAGCTGAAAATTTTTGATATTCAGATCAGAAAACAGAAAAAGAGACATTTTAAGGACTCATTCTAGGAATTGATGGAGAGCAGACATCTTTCACCAATCCACTACTGCGAACGTAAGCACGGACAGGAAATGTTTTATATTAAGACCTTAAAATGGGACAATCACTTAAAGTATTCATGAAAAAGAAGCATACTATTGTTCATGTAAAAGAATAACTCAAAGTGCGAGGAAATATATTTGGTAGTTTGGTGTATATTGACTTGAAAACGGGAGGTTTTAGTATAACAAGATTATATATCTCGGTAAACAGACAATGGGAGCACCAGGAACAATGAAGACATATATGCCCTGAGCCAATTATGTTTCATTTATATGAAAAAAATGTTTCTTATGTAATGTAACATAACATAATTATGACATTATAATGAACAATAACATTAATGTCTTCTTTCCCACTACGTTTCTCTTCCTTTCTCCCTCTTTTCCTCCTTTTTTTAGTCAGCCGATAGGGGGGGGGCATGGGGGCATGTGCCCCCATGCCCCCCCTGTCATTACGCCACTGACTATAATCCTAATCATAATTATTATCATTATTATTGATATTGTCATTATCCTTATTAGTCATGATTACATCATATTACCAATAAATAATATTAATTTTCATCATTTCTCTTTGTTACATAATTATGTGATGATAATTGCAATTGATGGCACTGCTAAGTACACTTACTGCTTCTGCTGCGGCTGACTGGTAGTATTTAGTGTCATTAGATGTACAGAACAATTGAAACATTTATAATTACTTTTATAAAACAAATGAAAGTACAAAAATACAAAATGCCTTGAAAAAGCCTTGAAAATGCCTTGAAATTTCAAGGCTCAAAATCCTCAAGGCCAAGGCCAAGGCCCTCTCAAGGCCAAGGCTTGAATGTTCAAGGCCAAGGCTTTGAAAAAATAGGCCTTAAGGCGCCTTAAGGCCAAGGCCGAGCATCAAGGCACTACAACACTGGTGTGTGTATTTCGAGTTTTTGACTGACGTGTATCAATCAGGTATGATTATTTACGTCTGGGACCGACCTTTAACATAACCATCCGAAAGACGTGATCAGGGCTCGAACCTCTGCATCAATTTGTAAGTTCCCCACAGCTTGGATTACAGGCGCACGCCACAACGCCCAGTTTTGGGCGTTGTGGCGGAGATCGGGTTGCCGGAGCCACTAATTATATAACCCAACTCAGTCGTCGGGTACGTGGTTAAAATAAGGAATCGGCGTTCTAAGCTACGTGTATAGGCCTATATATATGGCCTCGGGTTCGATTTTCGGCAGAGACAATTTTCGGCCAAACCAACATTTTCTTCAGGGAGGAAAGCTCTTGTGAACTTTGATTTAAGCTACTAACAATATTCTCTCACCCTATGGTGCGTACAACCAAAAAAAGGAATAATGGAGTTCTCAGTTATTCTTTATTTAATAACCGAAGGGGAAGAGTAAAAGGAAGGAAATGAAAGGAAAAGGACAGGGAAAAGAAGAGAAACGAGACAGAGAAAAGGAATATGGAAAGGAAGAGAAAAAAATGAAATGGGAGAGAAGGGAGTCAGGGAAAGGAAATGAGGGAAGGGGAGAAGAGAGGTGGAGAGAGAGAAGAAGAAAAAGCATGACTAGGGAGAAGGAAAGCAAAGTAAGGAGAAAAGGGAAAGAGAAGGAAAGGAGATTTAATTAAACTAAGGAATGATAAAAAGAGGATTTAAGAAAAGGGGAATGGGTCTGGTCATGAAAGGAAGGAAAGAGAGAAAAAGTGAAGTGATAGGCCGGAAACGGAGAAAGTAAAAAAGTAAAGGAAAGATATTCAAAAGAAGGAAAAGGGAAAGCAGAAAGAAAAGGAAGGGGAGATGTAAAAGAATCCACCAAAAAAGAAAGATGAAATAAATGAAAGAAAAAGAGAGAAATAGAGGCAAAAGAAAAAACAAGTGGAATGCCTCTGGCCGTCTCACCTGCATCACGCGGTTCAATATAGCAGCAGTGCTGACTTTGAATACTACTCTAACTCGCACAAGATGTTCAGTGATACATGGTTACTCTTATGTCCACTTTTTATGAACTAGACCAATAAACTTACAGAGATATGATGGTTATTCAACAAAAAACCCCAACATGGCCAAAGTTCATTGACCTTACATGACCTTTGACCTTGATCATGTGACCTGAAACTCGAACAGGATGTTCAGTGATACTTGATTACTCTTATGTACAAGTTTCATGAATCAGATTCATAAACTTTCAAAGTTATGATGGTAATTCAACAGATACACCCAATTCGGCCAAAGTTCATTGACCTTTGACCTTGGTCATGTGACCTGAAACGCGCACAGGATGTTCAGTGATACTTGATTACTCTAATGTCCAAGTTTCTTGAATCAGATCCATAGACTTTCAAAGTTATGATGGGAATTCAACAGATATCCCCAATTCGGCCAAAGTTCATTGACCCTAAATGACCTTTGACCTTGGTCATGTGACGTGAAACTCATGCAGGATGTTAAGTGATACTTGATTAACCTTATGTCCAATTTTCATGAACTAGGTCTATATATTTTCTAAGTTATGATGACATTTCAAAAACTTAACCTCAGGTTAAGATTTCGAGGTTGATTCCTCCAACATGGTCTAAGTTCATTGACCCTAAATGACCTTTGACCTTGGTCATGTGACATGAAACTCTAATAGGATGTTCAGTAATACTTGATTAACCTTATGGCCCAGTTTTATTTACTAGGTCCATATACTTTCTAAGTTATGACGTCATTTCAAACACTTAACCTCAGGTTAAGATTTGATGTTGACGCCGCCGCCGCCGCCGTCGGAAAAGCGGCGCCTATAGTCTCACTTTGCTTCGCAGGTGAGACAAAAACCGAGAAGGGGTTCAACAGGAAAGAAAGAGGAATGGCAAGGGAGATAGTAAATAAGGGAAGAGAAAAGGGAAAGGGGATCCCCCACCTCCTCGGTATCCTCCCCCCCCCCCCCCGCTCTCTCTCCCCTTCCCCATTTTTACTATAAATAACATGAGAAATACAAGTTATATTTTAAAATCCAGAGACCGAGACAAAAGATAAGAATAAACCCTTTTCGAAATACTTTTTAAACATTTTTAATAGTGAAATTTTTTAATCACATTTGCCTAAAATTCTGGAAATCATCTACATAAGACAAAAATGTGGTACATACATAATTGGGATTAAACTACAGTAGTTAATAGTACATACATGTGTATTTTTAAAACAAAAAAAATGCTTGTATGTAAGATGAAACCCTCCTAAAATTGGATATGTTAGGATTACTGGTGCAAGCACAATATGTGTTGTCATCAGTTTATAGCAGAAGTGGCACTTTGTATTGTGACACTCTTTGTTTACGGTATTTGAAATCAAAATACCTACATTTACAAGATGCTTAAAAGATATAAACAGAACAAAATACCCCACTGCCTCAATGTATATACATCATCTCAGTACAACATGCATCTACAAGAAAAAAAAATAAATAAATAAAACAAAACAAGCATATCATATTAGGGCTTTAGGATACGCCAGTAATTCAAATCCAATAAAATTCTTATGCCTGAATATACATTTGATTATAACAATATATTAATATTTCCTTGTACCATACTTCCTTTACTGTTTTGTACATTAAGATGTCACTAATGTTTGAGAACTTAATAAATAATGTGTACCTACATGTATAACATGTACAGACTACTGGGTGTGTTTCACACAGAATCAAGTATGACTTAGAGTCACACTTAAAGGACAAGTCCACCCAAACAAAAACTTGATTTGAATAAAAAGAGACAAATTTAACAAGCGTAACACTGAAAATTTCATCAAAATCGGATGTAAAATAAGAAAGTTATGACATTTTAAAGTTTCGCTTCACTTCACAAAACAGTTATATGCACATCTTGTTCGGTATGCAAATGAGAGAACTGATGACATCACTCACTATTTCTTTTGCATTTTATTATATGAAATATAAAATATTTTGATTTTCTCGTCATCGTCATGTGAAATGAAGTTTCATTCCTCCCTGAACACATGGAATTCCATTATTTTAACATTTTGTGCTTCAGGCAAGGAGGTCCTAATCAAATTCGTAAAAATGGAAATATTGTATAATTAAAACAATAATAAACAAAAGAAATAGTGAGTGAGTGACATCATCGACTCTCATTTGGGTGTAACTGGCTCGTTCATATGACTATTTTGTTGAAAATAAGCGAAACTTTGAAATGTCATAACTTTCTTATTTTACATCCGATTTTGATGAAATTTTCAGCATTGTCCTTGTCTGATTTTTCTCTATTAATTCAAATCAACATTTTCCTGAGGTGGACTTGACCTTTAAATGGCCAATAGGGTGCCGAATAAAAGGTATCACTGCATTGGTTAAATCATAAATAAGAGGACCCGTGTTACTGTGTGTTAAAAGACTGTGTGTTGCATATAATGTGCGCGTTAGCACTAAGCATGACTTTAAGACACACTTCACCCTCTGTAGAACACCCCCAGTTTTCAAACAAACATCCAATTGATTGTCACTAATCCATAGGACTTCATGAAATGAGGGCAACTTTTCAGAATACAAAATCAGTAAATCCTACATAACAAGTCCTATATAGGTTTTTGAAAGGGTGCTCTTCGTGAGAAGACAGAGGAGTCTCTATTCAGAATAATGTTATGGTCATGTTAATTCTATTGTAATAATAACAGCTGGATTCATGCAGCACTTTTTGCCAGAGAATACAAAGCACAACTGTCATTTTGAGTGGGGGTGTGGTTGTCTAGTGGTTGGGACTCTTCATCTTTCAATCTGAGGGACATGGGTTTGCTATCACTTTGCTTCCCAAACCATGGCATGTTTTCCTTCAGCAAGATATTCACTCACATTGAGCTGCACTCAACCCAGGTGCTCTGTAAATGGGTATCCGGTAGGACGGAATTCCTCCAAATCTTGAGCGCCCATATGGCGGGCTTGGCGGCTCAGGTACAGCCGGGTAATTAATATGATACCAAATGTTAAGTGCATTACGTTATATCAATATAGTAGCTGTGCTACATAAATCGTCCATATTATTATCATTAACCTGGCATTAGCTCGAGCTACCACTTTATCAGCAGCGGTAACTTATATTCAAGGAATTAATCCTATCGGGTACCCATTTACCACAACTGGGTCGAGTTCAGCACAATATGGATCAATTCCTTGCTGAAGGAAATCAAACCACTTTCCTGCGTTAGGTTCAAATGCAGGCTTAATGGAATTAAAGTTATTGCCTTCATGTAGTTCCAATTTCACTACAAAATTACAAAACGGAAAATTATGTGATATACGATAAACAGTGAAATACACTTTCGAAAACAGTTACTAATGATTTATATAATACACATGGAATGTAATAAGAGTGAGCATCACACTGTATGAAGTCCCACACATACATATACAAGAAGATGAAAAAGAATGAATAAATAAATATAAAGTTTTCCAACATCTATTCAATCTTAAATGTTAAAAAGATGTTGAAATGGAAGTTTGGAAACTGTCTTGTTGGTCTACTTTGGCTATAAAATATCTTTTTTTTGCTAGGATTTAGACCGTGACTTTATGATCAAACGACATATAAACAATGTGATCGTTTAATAATAAATTATTGGTCTGCTCCACTTTTAATAAAACCAATTTTGGCATCATTGAGCATCACTGCACACATGGAATACACAATTGAAAACATGGGGCTGGTTCAGATTTCTCGTTGCAAATGGACCAACATTCCGTTTCCACAACATTTTTTCCTGCGACAATTGCTCCAGGCTTTATTTTGTCTAAGATTTAAGGTAAGGGTTACAAAAGGGCTTTAGGGTTAGGCTTAGCATAGGGCATGGTGTTAAAAATCCATGGTTAAAGTTGGTTATTCCATTAAGTGTGTGGAATCCATAGCAGAGCAATTGTCGGCGGAGCAAATGTCATGGAACTGTTTTATCAAGCAGAGAGGTTGTAATTTTCATTTATCAATGAATGTTGGGTGACTGAACCAGACTGGAAATGCAAGTAGTAGCCATAGAACCTTGGGTGGAGAGTGGCAAAAATAGATTTATGCCACTGTATTTCAATACAATATCCTGCCTGAGGATACTAGGCGTAGTGAGATTTGAACCTTAACTTTTTCTTAATCCACTGACCGTCTTGGGGCCGTTTCATAAAGCTGTTCGTAAGTTAAGAGCGACTTTAAGAACAACCGGTGATCCTTTCTTGTGGTAAATGATGTTCACCATTATATGTTCGTTGATGATTATTCAGCGAGTAAGAAAGAATCACCAGTCATTCTTAAAGTCGCTCTTAGCTTATGAACAGCTTTATGAAACACCCAACCGGTATAAGAATACATATTTCATTCTCCTACATGTGTTCCTTTTCAATTCGAATGCCACATATTATGATAAACCATATAATCAATAAAGCTTTAATTTCTAAGTAAATGTATATTTCTAATGCATTAAAACTATGGGATCAATATACCTTTTAAATAATTCATATTTTGAAAATTGAAACACCAATGCATGTTGTGTTGCCATAAATATGTCCTAACATGGAGATGAAACAAACTGTAACTGGAGAACATAAGAAATTAAACAAGTCTACAACTTCCTTTGCTAAGGACCATGTATTATACTTGGACACCTCCAGAAGTAGTACAAAAAACTGTTTAATTCACATAAAGAACTAGCAAGTCAGGACTCTTGATAAATAAATGTATATCTCTGCTTTGGACTTATTTCTCGTCCATTTTAATTTTTGTTTAAATTGATGAAATAGCACATCGTGTTGGCAATAGATCGGTGCTACAATCAATATGTAACATACAGCATATAAGAATCATTTCTGCTACAAAATGGCAAATACATTTGCTGGAGGTTTTTAGTCGTCAAATGTACGACACACTACTAAGGATATTAAATGATTCAAGAATAAAACTTCCCTGCATTCACATAGAGGAAAACTTTTTACATGATAGGAATATGGGAAGATAATAATGTTCCTTGGAATAGATTATTTCTAGATCGAATATTTCAAGGGGATCGCTGGGAATTTGAGTAAACCTCAGATTACAAACTGCTTGTTCTAATAAATGGGCTTTCATGTACCTTCTGAAAATGTCACAGTCTGTGTAAGAGAAAAATCCATTCTAGTTGACTCATTTTGGAGCAAAGTTGATATATATCCTAATAATCTTTAATCGTCTGGATTTAGGAGAGTACGACGGAGAAACAAATAATTTATAAAACCCTCTCTCTCTTTGCACAAAGAAAAATCTCACCACCATTTCAATTTGACCTTTTTTCTTTTTTTGTGGAGGGGGGGGGGGAGCAGAACAATATTACACCTACACTGATTTAATGGACAGCAAGTATTTTCATTCTTCACTTTATGTCTTTTTAAGTTCAGTGGAGAGCCAGTCGAGACCTTCGTAAAGACCATCTCCTGAGGTAGCACAAGTTGACTGGATGTACCATTTTCGGTTACGCATATTTTGCAGCATTAGTGCCGAGGTCACATCCTCAGCGGTCATGGCATTGGGAAGATCCTGAAATGCAGATACAGAAAATAACAGAATTTGTTTTGAAAAGGTGTGGCAGTCAATAGCTGAATTGGGTTGCATTTCTACATCACATAATAAAATAAAACAAATAATCATAAACACCTCCAAATCGTGATCAAAGAGTGGTAGGACAAAAGGAAAGAAGGAAGAAAGAAAGACAAAAGAAAGAAATAAAGAAAGGAAGGAAAGAAACAAGAAAAGAAAGAAACAGGAAAGGAAGGAAGGACAAAATAAAGAAAAGAAAGAAAGGAAGGCAAGAAAGAAAGGGGATGAAGAAAGGAAAAAGGGAATGAGTGAGTGAGGGAAGGAATTAATGGAGGGGGAAGAAATTAATGAAGGGGGAAAGGAAAGGAGCATGGGAGGGAGCAAGGAAGGAAGAAAGGAGGGGTGGAAATAAGGAGGGAAGAAAAAGCAAAGAAAGAAAGAGAAGAAAAGTAAGGAAGAATTAATAAAAAGAGGAAGAGGAAACGGATAACGGCAAATTTTATTCAAAGTTAGTTCAGCGATTACTCTTTTTGCCAAGGGCGGGGTCCGTACATGTAGGTAAAATAGCATTGCCAGATCAAAGGATGATGAATACTTCCACTATACTTCCAGAAGAAATGCCTGAATATATTTGTTTTATATCCCTTTCATATTAAAGTTTGAACGAAAAACATTAGTAATCTAGTCATAACTAACCAATCTCCATGATCTGGGAAAAAATCTAGATTGGATTAAAGACGTTCCACAGTTATGTTTGTGTGCAGTGTTATAGCTACAGTAAATGGCAGTGGTCAGCCCGACCGGCGCAAAAGAATTAAGACCACCACTCATCATGAAAATCACTGCTTCCGTCCACCGCTTATTTCACATGAAAAGTATTTCAAAACTAACTCCTTAAAATGAGAAATCACTCTTCAATTTCCATCTTTAATCTTGATTTATTTGCATAATTTACATTACATATTCTTGTACTTATACATTTATGAGTGGAATGGACAGAAAGATGAAATGATCCATTCAATGAGGCGAAGTCGAGTTTTCATTTTGTAACAGGTCAAAATGAACTGTTTATTGAAAATTCATATATTTTCATTACTCTTAATCATTTGTTTGTAAGTAATAGATGCCTATTACAGGAAGTGCACAAGAAGTAATAGAAAGTAGAAATGTTTAACAATCTTCATGCTTTTTAAGAAGTATGATTCACTCTCTTTCTGGGTAAGAGTGATGCTAAATGGTCTTTGGGTCAAAACATCACATTCCAGAGCTTGAGCTTGTATGACGTAGATCATTATGGTCAAGGCTTAGCATCTGTGAATGGAGAGTGATAACTGCATAAAAGGGAGAGAGGATTTTGCTCTAATTCACTCCTGCACTGCACCCCATTCATGGGGCAGGCAGAGAGGCTTCTTCATTTTCGGGTCAGAATTATCGGTATTTGACATGACATTCGTGTAGCGGGTGAGGCTATCACCAGAGGAAATATGGTCCTCTAGGCCAGATTGCCAGGGGGTTTTTTTCATCTTTTTTCTTGGATTTGGAATTTTGTATATAACGATCCATCGATTATTAAACGAACCGAAACACAAGGAATGGTGTCGTGTGTCATCTTTCTGCATCAGTTTCCGCGTGTTACAAGTGGCGTTGTCAGCAGGATCGATGTTCGTCGTTGGATACAACCAAGTTCAAACCCTGACAATCTGAGGAGCTCATCCGTGGACATCTTGATTTGTAAATATGAACGTAGCTTTAAGTTTAAGATGTATTGTGTGTGTGCATAGTGAGAATGCTGTAGCCAAAATGTAGTTTGTTTGAAAGTAATATGAGGCTACAATGTATCTGATAGGGATTTATACTATTGGACAGGTATTTTATGAGATACCCTGTAAGATTTTTCAGACCAAATGGCTTTGGTCAAGGGAATACTGAGTACTGTTGAAGGTTAATTTTGTGTTGTCATGGTAATGCTGTGTTTTGGAACAGTCCATGCCCCCTTTCTTATGTAATTTTGGCTGGTTGGATGGGAACCACACATTGGGGTGTCGGAGGCCATGCAGAGACACCAGTATTTTATATGTTGATAGGAGGAAGTACAGTACGTGCAGAGTAAGCTCTGGGTTTGGCAAACGTGATTAACTAATGAATAGTTGAGGCGTTTCTTTGTCTGATACTTAAAGTTTGTTAACTTTTTAAGTTTAGTTTTGGGTCTTGATTAGTATTCGGTTTAATTAAGCTATGGCGTGAATTAATGGTAATTGTTTGATCCAGAATGTGTATTTGATAGTTTTAGGGGCTACTTTTGAAAAGTAGGGGAGCCCACGTGTTGATGAAAGTGTTTACTTTCATGTGTCTGTGTGTTATAATGGTTATCATATTGTAATATGCTGATCTTTCTGATTTGTAACTGGGATTTGGCTAGGAGTACTGCTAGGTTTAGTCAGGATAAAGTATGAATATTAATTTCGAGAACCTCAATCTGAGACCGGGATTGCATTAGAGGGATACTGGAGTGACTATTGGGGCAGTAAGGTGTTTCTCGTTTCTGTTAACCTTCGAGGCCGGAAAGGACGCAGTGGTAGTTGAGAGAATTAGTCATAAGTTATGAGATTTTTCAGTATATTATATTGGTGAACCATTGTTCCATTGGAATTGCTAAGATTTGGGGAAACATCTAGTAATTGTTATTTGTTTATTGTCTTGTAATTCTTTAAAAGTTTGAATCGACTTAAAGTATAAGTAGGTATTTTTTTGGAGGTTTAAGGATGACATTGTAGTGATTGATTTTACTGGCTATAATTATATAATGGTCTGTTATTCGTTGAGATACATGGATTGTGAAGGTTTATGTCGATAACTAAACAATTGGTTGGTATAAACTCTGGAGCTGTTAGGATCAGTTAGGAAGCACTTGGAATGTTCAATGCTAGGAACCTCAACATGAGACTAGTATTACATAATATGGAGTGTACTTGAAAACTGAAACAGTTCAGTTTTTGCACTAGATATGTTTTCTGTATTTATTCTCGTCACGAGACCAGGAAGTTCGTATTAGTGGTGCGGGTTCGCCAATACCGTGTTATTGCCGAGATTTTTATATTCTGTATCAGGTGATTACTGGCTTTATATATTTAGTGCCATGATTAATTGTAAATTGATTTGTTCTGTAACTGGGAACAAGCATCTCCAGGTAGTGTTATTTTAAGTAGGACTTTTATTTTTGTAATAATTTTGGTATAGTGAGTGCCGGGACGTCACTCAATTAAGTAGGGGAGTATGTAACAGGTCAAAATGAACTGTTTATTGAAAATTCATATATTTTCATTACTCTTAATCATTTGTTTGTAAGTAATAGATGCCTATTACAGGAAGTGCACAAGAAGTAATAGAAAGTAGAAATGTTTAACAATCTTCATGCTTTTTAAGAAGTATGATTCACTCTCTTTCTGGGTAAGAGTGATGCTAAATGGTCTTTGGGTCAAAACATCACATTCCAGAGCTTGAGCTTGTATGACGTAGATCATTATGGTCAAGGCTTAGCATCTGTGAATGGAGAGTGATAACTGCATAAAAGGGAGAGAGGATTTTGCTCTAATTCACTCCTGCACTGCACCCCATTCATGGGGCAGGCAGAGAGGCTTCTTCATTTTCGGGTCAGAATTATCGGTATTTGACATGACATTCGTGTAGCGGGTGAGGCTATCACCAGAGGAAATATGGTCCTCTAGGCCAGATTGCCAGGGGTTTTTTTTCATCTTTTTTCTTGGATTTGGAATTTTGTATATAACGATCCATCGATTATTAAACGAACCGAAACACAAGGAATGGTGTCGTGTGTCATCTTTCTGCATCAGTTTCCGCGTGTTACAATTTCATTTTTCACTGAATGAGGTATTCTGTCCATTGCATGCACAAAACATTATTTGGTTTACATGACAGATTATAGTAGATATGTGAGCATTGACTGATGAACAACTTTACAAGCAAATAAACATTTCAAAAAATTACCTGTTTGTTAGCAAACACCAATAGATGAGCATCTCTGAGTTCATCTTCATTAAGCATACGGTTTAGCTCCTCTTTGGCTTCATGTATACGTTCCCTATCATTGCTGTCTACAACAAAAATCAGACCTACAAAACGAAAAGAAAAAAAACATAGCTTTTCTTTCCAGACAACGAGTGGTTTTCCAAGCATACACTGTCACACATCTGTGTTGGTTATATTACTGTCCTCTCTTTTGAACTTATATAGATGTCATGATTTCACAAAGTTGGATTTTTAACAAGATCATTTACATGTATGATATGGTGACAGTTGATCTTAATTTTAACAAGTGGAATGCCTCTGGCCGTCTCACCTGCATCACGCGGTTCAATATAGCAGCAGTGCTGACTTTGAAAACTACTCTTAACTCGCACAAGATGTTCAGTGATACATGGTTACTCTTATGTCCACTTTTTATGAACTAGACCAATAAACTTAAAGAGATATGATGGTTATTCAACAGAAAAAACCAACATGACCAAAGTTCATTGGCCTTACATGACCTTTGACCTTGATCATGTAACTTGAAACTTGAACAGGATGTTCAGTGATACTTGATTACTCTTATGTCCAAGATTCATGAATCAGATCCATAAACTTTCAAAGTTATGATGGTAATTCAACAGATACACCCAATTCGGCCAAAGTTCATCGACCTTTGACCTTGGTCATGTGACCTGAAATGCGCACAGGATGTTCAGTGATACTTGATTACTCTAATGTCCAAGTTTAACGAACTAGACCAATAAACTTTCAAAGTTATGATGGTAATTCAACACATACCCCCAAATCGGCCAAAGTTCATTGACCCTAAATGACCTTTGACCTTAATCATGAGACCTGAAACTTGCACAAAATGTTCAGTGATGCTTGATTACTATTCTGCCCATGTTTCACAAATCAGATCCATAAACCTTTAAAGTTATGATGGGAATTCAACAGATACCCCCAATTTGGCCAAAGTTCATTGACCCTAAATGACCTTTGACCTTGGTCATGTGACATAAAACTCACGCAGTATTCAGTGATAATTGATTAACCTTATGGCCAAGTTTCATGAACTAGGTCCATATACTTTCAAAGTTATGATGACATTTCTAAAACTTAACCTCAGGTTAAGATTTGATGTTGACGCCGCCGCCGTCGGAAAAGCGGCGCCTATAGTCTCACTCTGCTATGCAGGTGAAACAAAAACTATACTTGTGAAACCCATTGTTTGCTGAGCACTACTACTGGAGTATAGCATTAACATGCAGATCATCCATAGCAGCAATCGTCATCATGGCCCTGTTGCAGAAACATTTTTTGGCACTCAAATGCACCATCGACAACGAAACACAACTTGAATGTCTCACATTTGAGTTTTTTTAAAGTAAAAATCAAGTGTGCTTGTTTCAGCATCGGGGCACCAGAGCAATGTCACAGAAGCCTTGATAGTGATTTCTCAAACACATTGAAAACCTGCTTCAGGAGTAAAGCAACAAAACTGCTTACATATGTTGTACATTCAGTAGAACATACATATAGCACATATGACCAGCCACCCAAACACCAACAATTAGTTGCCAAAATTAATGTTGATATTTATTTTCCTTGAGCTTGAAAGAGCACTTCCTACCCTTTAAAATGATATATAAACTTGTCAAAATTGATCAACGACAACAACCCTCACTAGTACTTAATTGAAAGAAAAAGAAAGCCAGTGAGAGCTTCAAAACTGCATTTTGAGGTACACTCAAGCATGAGATATACATGTCCACACTGTGCATTCTCAGGTGTCCATAAAAATGGTGTCAAAGAAGCTCTTTTATCTTTCCTTTGATTCAACTTTACAACTTCAGATTTGCACAGTATGAAGGAGAAAATAATTCTTTCACTTTATAAGCTAGCAGCCTGTCTGATTTTTCCTTTTGGAAACCAAATTGCTATTTTGGGCTTTTTTGGCTATTTACAGATACCTTCCGTGGCAAATTTTTTGTGTGTGACTGTTCACATAACATTTGTTTTATTCGGTAAAGGAAATAATATGTTGTCTCACGAAACTGAAGTTTCAACAGCACCTGCTAGTCTTGTCAGGCAATGAAGTGGACAATCACTACCTGCGCCTTTTATACCGTAAGCTGGATGCCGGAATTGCCGGACTAGCAGGTGCAGTCGCAACGTCGCAATTTCAATTTGCCACATCTTGAGACAACAGATTATTTCCTTTACCGATTTTATACTACCATGATGATCAACATCTTCCATACTATACGTTTTATTTTACAATGATCGATACCTTGTGTGTTCTGGAAGTAATGCCTCCAAAGTGGTCTAATCTTGTCTTGACCGCCAACATCCCACACTGTGAAGCTTATATTCTTGTACTCCACCGTCTCTACGTTGAAACCTACAAAATATCACAGAAATCAATGATAAATATGGTAATCAATGCCCATAACAATAGTTATACCACTACTACTAATAATAATGATAATAAAATAAATATTAATGATGATGACAATAATAATCATAATCATAGGTCAACATATGTTACATATTGCATGAACTCCACCTCACTTGAAAGGATTGAGTAACTTTGTGAATGTCAGTGCATGCAATAACGTTTCAAGGGGGGAACCCTGAATATTTTATTTCATACATATACACATGCTTCGCAATATAAGTAAAAAAAAGTTATTTTCCCTCCTAAACCCTCCGTAATTGGAGAATACTGTTCTTCTGTGCATAGGAATAGGTGTCAGTGCCTCTTTCGTTTCTTTTCCAGATGGGGCCATCATGGCCCCCCCCCCCTTTTATGTCCCATAACAATAAAACAAGGTGAAGAATAATGCAGGCTAAACATTAAAGGGGGCATACTAAAAGAAACCTGAGAAAACAAAATATACCATATATACTAAGCCTGAGTCATATCGATTATTTTGAAAACCGGTGTTCGACAGCTCTAATTCGATCGAACATCGATGCATCGAATATTGAAGGCGGGGAAAATTTAGTCTTGTTTTTGCGTCGATGCGATGCGCTTTGCATATGCACTATACGCACTGACGGTCTGCGCTGGCGTTGGCCGGGTGAGCGTTGCACAAGCAGATGACAGAGCAAAGTTCGTTTGTATTTTTCATGATCACAAAACACAAAAAAAATGCCGGGGACCAAAGCAGAATTCTTCCCAAAATATCTTCAACAATGATATTTGCAGATGACAACATATAAGTTTAAAATGAAACAATAATAAAGACATGAATCACGCAGAGTCGATCCGAATGATTTTCGGTCAACTAGCATTCGCAGTCCATTCACCAGCCCCGTCCGCAGCTCCGTACACTCACTCTCCCGAAACGACAGGCGTGCTTGACGTCAGCGCCAGCAAACAAGTGCAATCAACGGAGAGCGCTGTAACTTGCCTGAGATTGTGTAGTTGGATCCAAAATGAGCTCCAAATAAATTTATGGGAATAAATACGTAATTTTCTCTGGATGGTCATTTGAATTGCTATTCAATGCTGATATAACGATTGTGAGGAAAGATTGTGGAATATGAGTTATGACGATGTTCGAGAATTAATCCTGATGGCAATCCAGTTTTTTAGGCGCAATTGAGCATGCGATCAAAATAAATACGAATGGTTCGAATCGAGCCCTAAATTCATCTAAATTATTACGATTTAACAAGATTTTATGGTCATACTAAGAATATTGACGATGTCAGCAAAGTATGTTATGTTCATATGGAAGAATTAATACTGGGATTATTTCTATGATTCCATTTCTGGACGTCTCCTCCAAGCTCCGAGAAAATAAGCACAATGCGCATGCGTGTTCGATGACGTATGACATATTTTCCCATTCATGAAATCAGAGCCCAAAGTTGGGCACAATTCCGCACAAACTAGCTTCAAATTGATGGGAAAAAAATCAAACGCAATTTTCTCTGTTTTGTCATGTAAAATGTTATTATATGGTGATATTACGAACTTGAACAGAGTTTTTGCATGTAGACAATGTTCGAGAATCAATCCTGACGTGATGATTATTTTTTTTAGACAAGTGCACTAGCTCGACTCAAGAAGTCAAGTCGATCGTCATGAGATGCCCGCCATTGAAAATTGAAACGAAATACAAACGTTTCACATCAAGCTCTAAATTCATATTAATGATTGTGCAAATTATTGTTAAATATTACGATTAAATAATGTTCTATGGTCATGATATTAATATTGTTCATGAAAGCAAGATTTATTTTACGTTGATCGCGTCAATTTCCGTCCATTTTCTGGTTTTATTAAAGAACAGTACTGCGCATGCACGATCGATGGCCATGACTTCCGGAATTCCATTCATGAATTCATTGTGCATAAATTATCTCGGCATGAGCAGACGAGTAAGACTCGAACTATGATCGAAATAATCTTCAAATTAATGGTGAATATCATCATAATTACTCAATCGGTTTCATTTTGGGGGCAATAGAAATCAAGTAAGTGGTACTAAAGTTGGACATTGCTGATATTTTGATGATTGATTGTGTAAACCAAACGAATCGGCCGGCCGACGTTTTTTTTTTTTTTTTTTTTCGATGCACCGATTTTGCAAAATCTGCACCGGTGTTCGATGACATCGATCGAACACCGATTTTAAAATCGATTCGACTCAGGAATAATATATACCATCTTTTTTTTCACTAGAATTTGGCGTTAAGTGGAGGGAGATTCATTGCTCAGAGAGAAACTGAAGGAGGAAAAAGCAGTATTTTGGTGGCATTCTCCCACCAAAATAACCTCAGGACACCTGGACAATCCCTATCATGGATGGTGAACGCCTTGACCACCCTGGGGAATGGACAACGGTCTTACCTATCGTGGGAATAGTTGTGACAATTTCTCCAAGCTTGAGTTTGTAGAGGATTGTGGTCTTTCCAGCAGCATCCAAGCCAACCATCAATATTCTCATCTCCTTCTTGCCGAATAAATTACTGAACAATCTGGTGAAAGTCCCACCCATGGTGAAGCTCAGTTTAGTGTCTTGGGATCTAGATTGTCAAAGTAAAGTGGAATACATTACATGTAAATTATTATTTAACAAATAATAACATTTGAAACTTGATTATAAATAATTGTTATTCTAATAATAATCATTTAAAATAAAGCATCAACTTTAATTTTGAATATAATTTGTTCTTCAAAACGGCAATTTATAACATCGCTTATCTAAGGTACGTCATTATGAAGCAGTTCAAGGGTCAAGCCTATCGTATTTGCGGTGTTCAAAAATGGATCAAGGGATCTACACCAGGTCTGTCTAGTAAGAACCTCTTATTTATCACATTTATACTAAAATCCTTTTAACCCCTTCATGCGCATTAGGCATATATTTGCGTATGAAGGTTCATAGATAAATAAAATCAAAAGAAACAAACCGATTTCACCCTCTAAATATGGATTTCCTAGTGAAAAAAATTGACAAAAAAAATGTTTTCAACCATAAATTAGGGTATTTCATACCAGAAAAAATTTGACAAGCAAAAAAAAATTATATTCAATTTCAAAAGAGGGGGCCCACCTCCGTTTTAATAGCATTTTTACATTACAAATCTTAAATTTTGCTTCTCAAAGGGGGAGGGCACGAGCCCCCTGTGCCCCCCCCCCTTGAACCCGCGCCTGTACCCAATACTCTTGGAGAGTAGACATAATATCAGTTCATAACCATTATGAAGCCTGTAGTTTTCAACAATTCCTGCTAGCTCAGTGAGTAAGGAGACAGACTGAAGATGTCTTGTTCTACGGCGAGAGGTTTGAATCCAAGTATAGTGAGACCACCACATTATTAACCACCTCTTTTGAAACCGACCACCTTGCGCGCATTAATCATTTAGCATGTTGACATCATAGAATTGATTTGGAAGCGTCAAAATATTTTGCCCACTGCGACAAGAATCAGCAGTAAACTTAGTGTATCGTGGGTGGTCAGTTTTAAAAGAAGTCCTCAAGGCTATGTAGTTACAACCATACCAACCGGAAGAAGAAAAAAAAGGGAAAAAGAGAGCGATAGAAGGGGGTTTGGAGAAGTAATTGTTTCATCAATATTGTCGCGCGACAACTATCAGCGCTGACAGTTGTCGCGTGACAATATTGATGAAACACCCCCCTGGTTCAGTGGTTGAAGCGGGACATTTTAGCACTTGATTTTGCCGCCCTCTATAAGCGTCACGTAACTAGGTTGCATTAACAATGGATCCAAGATGGCGAAGACAACAAATGTGAGTAAACTCTCTTCTACTTTTATTTCTTCATCCCATTTCTGCGATTTTTGTTCCCTTTCATTTAATTCTATCATACCAAACTTTCCTAACCGATTTTTATACCCATGTACAGAAGTGTTAACATCAGATTCAAATATAAGGCGCTGTTTGGTGCATTTGTATAGTTGCATTTTCCTTTCCGACGTGCGGCCCTATACGGGCAAGTGCCTGGCGTTAGGGGGTAAAAGGTACGAATAGTACTATGATTTTTACCCCAGAACGCCTCCTGGCTACGTCCTGGCTACGTCCACGCCATGCCCAGGCCATGGCAAGGGTGCCGTGGCGTGGACGGACGTGTTCAGTTCATTGTTGTCTCGCATGCAATCCAAATGGCAGGCGTAAATGGACTGCACTGCCACTGGTATTTCAATTCAAGATGACTTTTTTAGTAAAACATGTAAAATAAAAAAATGTCGCTCATACCTTAAGCGGTGTGTCCTCCCTGTGCGGGAAATTTGATAACTTAGTGAGAAATCCGGTAGATCTGGCGATGAATTCGTTTGTAAGAAGGCGTTCCTCCCGGCTTTCCTCCAGATCCGTCGACGTGGAAGTCATGGAAGTGTACACTCGTACTGTACTGCAGCACTGTACTGCACTGCGATCCAGATAACCTGACCACCGGACAGCCCGTCCTGAAAGTGAAAAAGCCCGACCTAAACCTTGGACAGCTCGATCAGGTTACGTTGTACAGGGTATAGAGCAGGGGTTCTCAAACTTTTTCTTTGAAGGGCCAGATGAGACTCCAAGTAAACCTGAAAGGGCCAGGGTGAAGTGGATACTTAGAAAAAAATTGTGCGCGAAGCGCAATGACCCTTGCGGTCGGGGTCCTAGATGCCCTCTTGCGCAATCTTGTCCTTATTTTGGGAACATTTAATCTAACAAATTTATAAAAGTTTCATATGGAACGCAGGCAAAATTAGAAAAGATTTCACAATAAAGCAAAAGTCAATATTAATGATAACAAATTGTACAACTATAAAACATAAAACGAATCTAGATTGTACCAATACATACCTGGTATTGGGGAGACAGATAATGTCTTGAAGTATGATATTTTTTGTAGTCAAAGTAGAATGAATAGTAGACCATGTCTGTTGTAGACTATAACAAGGATGGGGCGAGCAGGGGCCGTGGAGGGGGGGGGGGGCTGACAGCCCCCCACTTTTTTCAAAAACCATGTACAAAAACTTAAAACTGACCATATGATTGTGATTTTTTGCATGACCAGACCCCCATTTGGTAAGGTACTTCGGTATGAGTTAGTTCTTTGAAATGTTCATTATGGAAAATGTACTTTCGCACCTATATGTAGATCCAAACATGGTGACAACAGCGCTGGTCATCTATTAAGAAAGTAGATCGAACAGACAATAAAGACTCCACTAAACTTTGTTTAAAAGTCAAATTAGTTTGACTACCATTACTTTTATTACGGTTAGGTCTACGTGGATACACAATGTAATCATATTGAGCTATGTTTCATATTGTGACTTAAAAGTGATTAAAAAATCCCAGCAGAGTCTCGCGGACCGGATTGAGAAGCTCTGCGGGCCGGATCCGGCCCGCGGGCCGTAGTTTGAGAACCCCTGGTATAGAGAGCAGTTTTCTGGCAACTTGTTACTTGACACACAATTTTGTTTTCATCCTAATCATCGATTTGAATTCTTATCTGTGCTACAAAAAGCATCATTGGCATTGGCATTCAACTGAACATGCTAAATATAAAAGTCAATTTTTACAACTATTAGTTACTTACTAGACCCCCTGGACAGTTTGATAAATCACTCACTCACCCATCAATATTATTGGATCTTTATTTAAAAGAAAAACGAACAATTTAAGCACGAGTTAACCCATCCAGTGGACATGTATATTGTATTACCAGTTGTGAGAATTATGTTTTCTATTCGCAATTGTCTGCTTCCCTCGCTTTATCTTCCTATACCTTGTATAGCTCTATTTGATTCACCCGCTTTCTCACACTTTTTGTTTTATCTCCTGAGTACCACTCTCCTTCTCTCTCCCCCTCTTTCTCCCTCTCCTATTATTATATTTTCCCGACTCTCTTTCTCGATCATTCCCTCTCATTTATTTTTCTTTTGTAACGGTGCGCATTCATACTTCTTAATATTAAATTGTAATACATATTTGGAATTTGTTACAGGCCACCTATATGATATTGTGTAAACATTGTTACTACAACTCTGTAAATCATTCATCTGCTTGCTCGAGATTACGATGATGAATAAAACCATTATTATTATTGAGTACTAATATTTATTAATGATTCGTGACCTGAACCAAGGCATTTTGAAAGAAAAAACGCGGGTAAAAACGGCAGGCACTCTTTAGCTGAGGGCCACTTAAATAGCAAAGATTTTCCCCAGAGAGTTAAATCATTATGGATTTTACTCAGTGCAGCTAGAACAACTGGAAAGTTAGTTCTGATAGTACGTGGTTCCGATTTACCAAATTATAAACCAACTCCGAGTCATACAGTTTACAATCAAAGTATCATTTGATAAAAATTATCATTACCATGTTCTTGATCACTTTTGACCCCACATTTTCCCATTTCTTTCTTCATGTTCTTGCCGATTATAACATGAAGAATCTATGATAGGCCTAAATGGGGCAAGCACAACTATGAAAAAAAAAATTCGAACGAGTAATCCAACCTTGTCCTCCTCAACATTTTCTATTGCCCTTCAAATTCAACCCCCCCCCCCTTTATTTTTTATTTTTGGCCCGCCACTGATGCCGAAAGTTTGTCAGACGGCAAAAATTATGTTGACGAACGCTGTCCGGTCGAGCACTCCACGATTGCAAGTCGGAATCCTGTATAGGTCGATCTGTCTGAAACTCGAGCTGTTTCAGACCCATTCACAATCAATACAGCGACAATGAACTCGATCGACAGCATCATGCAAATGGGGCCGGGGATCGTCTGCTGTGCAAATTTTACCGTTCGTTCGTGTAAAGTGGTCTGAATGCACCACCCACGATCGACTGAACTGCAGAATAAAGAAGGCACTTGAAAGAACCAAGAGGGAGTCTCGTGTCATCAAACAATACAATAATAATATTACAACTTTACAAAGAGTGACTCGCTGAATGCATATTCACCTATTTAAATTGGGACATTTTCAAGCCATCATGATTTAAAATCAAATCTTGCGCCCTCTTTTTGCATTAATTGTCATTTAATTATTTTTAATGCAGAGACAACTAGGCGTTGCAGCGTGCGCCTGTAATCCAAGCTAAGTGGGGGAAGTAGAAATTGATGCAGTTCGAGCCCTATGGTCATGTATTTTAGATGGTGATGTTAAAGGTTGGTCCTAGATGTAAATTATCACATCTGATTGATACACGTCTGAAAAAAATGAAATACACACATAAACATGCTCTGTTGGAACACTTACTTACATATTCATCAATTGGATATGAGAAATCTTTAACAGGTACCCTGAAATTTGCAGCCCATTCCATGTTTGAGAATGTCTTAAAAGGTCAAGTCCACCCTAGAAAAATGTAAATTTGAATCAACAGAGAAAACTCAAACAAGCATGACACTGAAAATTTAATAAAAATCGGATGTAAAGTAAGAAAGTTATAACACTTCAGATTTCGCTTTTTTCACAAAACAGTTATAAGCACCAATTAATGACATGCAAATGAGAGTCTATGATGTCCCTTACAATTTCTTTTGCCTTTTGTTTGAAATATACAACATTTAATTTCTTTTTTATAAATTAGACAATAAGGAGCAACTTAACTGATCCATAAAATGTAAAGACAATGGTAATTCCACGTGTTAAGGGAGGAATGAAACTTTGTTTCACAGCATAATTAGAATATTCAAATATTTTATACAGTGAAATACAAAAGCAATAGTGAGTGATGTCATCAGTCCCCTCATTTGCATACAGACCACGATGTGCGTATACGTACATTTCATCCCAGAGCCATTTTAAAAGCACCCATTCATATAACATGGTATTATAGAAATGGGATATCAATTTGGCATGCACTTTGGGGGGATTTTTACCAAAACTAAAGGCTTTAAAGGGGAAGTTCACCCTGACAAAAAGTTTATTGTAAAAATAGCAGAAAAAATAATAAAAAATATTGCCGAAGGTTTGAGAAAAATTCAACAAATAATTAAAAAGTTATTAGAATTTCAATTATTTGATTTGTGACGTGATATGCGAGCAGCATTCCTACATAGCGAATGGTAAAAAAATCAATGAAATGTCATTTTCTCAGAAAATTGAAAATGGTTTTCACTGTAACTTTTGTATATCAATAGACAAATCATTTCACACCCGATCATGATAAGAAAACAAAATTAAGTCATCAGGAACCATACAAAATTTGAAATTCATACATTTTGTATTACATAACACATGGGGCAGCTGCTCGTTTATGACGTCACAAATCCCAAATTTTGAACTCTAAAAACTTTCTTACTCTTTAACAGATTTTCCTCAAACCTTCACCAATATTTTTGACTATTTTTTCTGCTATTTTTACAACAAAGTTTTCTTCAGGGTGAACTTCCCCTTTAATTCAAATGATCTACAATAGAATGAACTATCCAAAACATGGCATCACACAATCACACTACAGCCTTGGAGTTTAATAAAAACAATCTTTATTTTGAGTGGACATGTCAAATAAATGTTTCTTTCCAGAAACATAAGCCTCAATTCAAAATACAGTCAGCTACAACATATGCATACAAATCTGTCGGCATTTCACCGACATACATACACTATATATTAAAATAGCATCAATAGGAAAAAAAAGGGTTTCGAGAGAGAACGGTGCCCAAAATACGAGGAAATGACTTCAGGTTATTACTTTAAAAAGGCCTAAAAATAATTGATGAAAGTGAATGTAAAATAAAGCCAACAGATGAAGACAAACGTAATGAACATTACATTTATACATGCACATGTACACACTACACACGGAATGTCATATAAAAGCTGTTTGCCCCTAAAGACAGCTACAATAAAATGAAGCCTATTGTGTGAAGTAAATCAAAATACTAAATATAAGCAGGACAAAAACAAGCAAAACAAAAAAAAAGAGAAAAAAATCAAAAGTTCAATCATCTTGGCCCATATTCTGAACTTGGGTTAATTCAAAATCTGGTCCTACATTATGGTTTCTTTAAGTTTTACAATGCTTCTAATAGACGGGTTCAAACAAAATTTTGTTTATTCATTGGTTATTTTTATATATACATTTGGCATCATAATTTCTGCTATAGTTCTGCTCAACCTTCTCAAACATCTTTCAAATCTTTAGTTAATATGCATCTTCTTATAGATTTTCAAAAATTATCTTCATACATTACCACTATTTCCTTGAGAATACCATAATAATTTGAATTTAAATTGTAATTTCTGTAAATTTCTTGATTGATTTGGTATACATCTTATTTGTTAATTTTGTTGGGTTTTTTTATTGTAAAACATCTGTCAATTCAGCTTTTTAGCTGCAATCAGATGTTTTTAATTAATCTTGTATCTTGTGGATAGCCAGTGGTGGCAAAGATCTCAAACACAGGAAGTGCATTTATCAGCTCATTTGACACTCAATCGCTTAGTCTGTCTGTGAATAATCAATTAAAAAAAATATCCTGGTTTATTGCAAACTGCCTGCAGGAGATTCTGTGCAATAATTTGTATACATCCGCTTGTCCGCTAATGTGCTGTGCAGAATTTGTATTTTATCTTTTTTTTTAATGGTAAAAAGTTTATTTTTTTAAACAATTTCACTACTGCTTGGGATAAAATCCAATAAAAAAAGTTGCATTAATAGATACCTGGCTTAAAAAAAAGAAATATAGGGATTGTATCAGCTGGCAAGAGTTCAACATATTGGCAGAATATTTCAGGGTTATATTTCAACTTAAGATGGAGTAGGTAAATTACTGGAACGTGTATTTCTGAATATGAAAAACAATGAATGATTGGTTTACATGTGATATACAGCTATGTGCTGCTTGAAAAATAATTTTTACCTTAAATCCAGTCCCGGGGGGGCCACTTACATTGACGAGTGGATACCATGCGCGACCAAAAAAACACGTAAAAAGGATGTCCTTTTCACGATAGGGCACGTTACGTACGTAACGTGATAAGGGTGTCAAAAACACAAAAATAATGAAAAAAGGGTATCTATTTCGCTCGGAAAATTACGTGTTTAGGGTCGAATTTGCGGGGATGATAAAACAAAATTAGAATGTTTTATAAAGGATGTCCTTTTTGCCCCAACACTACGTGTTTAGAGTCCTATTTGTGCGAGGTGTAGAAGGTGGGGTCGCACTAAACCAAATAAGGTAAAGCCGACGACCGAAGGACACGTAACAATAAAACATTCCTGTACTTGTTTAGGGGTTCATTTCAGGGAATATTTGCCAAGAGTATCGTTTTGTTTCCAATACTTGTTAAGGGTAGGGTTTCACACGCCAATACTTGTTAAGGGGTGCATTTTCAAAATATGGAAATTACGTGTTTAGGGTGCTTTTCGAGACCCCATGGTCGCGCATGGTATCCACTCGTGAATGGAAGTGGCCCCCCCGGGAATCCAGTATAATTCAAACTTTCACCAATCCGCTTTTTGATTTTGCTCACCTTTCATTGAATGCTTTCCCTTAGAAGAACTTTTCTCCAAATAAGGGAACATATTATTTTTAAAATAGGATACAAATACACTGTTTATTATCTAATTAAAGCAAAATAACCAAGAATGCCTTTTAATTACTCCATATACTTTTTATGTGCCCCCCAAAATGCAACTATAAGGAGACTGTCATAACCTTTTCATTTGATAAATAATCAAAGTCAAACAAAAAGTAATACAATCACATAACTTGTCAATAATGCAAAAACATATTCTATTCCAGTTTTGCTTCAATTGCTGCTTTCCGGATTATTTCTACAAGCCACAACATACAGTTGTATTAGAATAATTTCGCTACATACCGTAATCATTGACAATCACTGTTATACATATATATTTCAATTTTCAAAATTATCTCACGAATAGAAGTGAATATATTAAGAATATCAAATATCAAAACATTATGCTTTATAATATGTGTACATTTAGGTCTATCAAAACTGATAATAAATCATCAGAAAAAAATATCAATCTATCTAGAAGCCATAGCAGGCAATTTGGGTCTTAGAACTAACATTTTGAAAATCGCTTAAAAGGTGGTTGGTAAGTTAATGTAAGCTGGCCAGTCACATGAAACTCACACAGTATTTTCTCATGCTCAAAGGTCAAAATAATCTCCAAATTTTTTTTATCTAAATCTGATGAGCAGCTTGTGAGGAAATTCTAGTCAAATATAAGATGAGGAATCTTGAATAATGTCACCTCAAGCGAGTCATAAACAAATCAAAATATCTCCCTCAAAAACTGACTGTAAATTCAAAATTATTGTGTGTCAATCTAGATTGTCCATAATTCAAATTAAACTAATGGAAAAAAAAGATTTGAGTATTTAACCCAAATTGAAATTTGTTATAAATGTCAAGCGAGTCACAATTTCATTGTACAATATATATATTAAACTTTAACTATATTCTTATGGTATAATTCAAACTGTGGTTGAAATTTATGGATAGCCTATCATGACAGGTTAAACCGTAAACTGCCGATTTGTTTATTACCGTCTCATCCACTCATCACATGGTCTACCTTCATTTCGTCTAATGCCATTCCATCCATCAATATTTGTCTATAAACAACCAGTTGGTCCAATAATCACTTTGTCTAAACATCAGTTTGTCTATGACCATTTCGTCTTATTAGCCAGTTGGTCTAATACCCATTTTCTTTTCATTCATTTTGTCCCATTAATACTTATCCAATTAGACCAACTGGTTTATGGACTAAATGGTTATTGGAAACGGTTATTATGAAATTATGGTGAGTGGACGAAATGGCAATTAAACCATGTGGATACTGGACAAATTGATGATAGACCAAATGAAAGTAGTCGACTTGGTAAATAGACCAATTGGCATTAGATCGATTGGAAATAAACTTCTCTAGGCCTACAAATTCAAGAAGTCAGCTCATTTGACACTCAAATAAGTCATACCTGACTGGGAATAATGCCTGGAATAGTTCTCTTCATCATTAAAACATGATGAAAGAACCACAGGAAACATATAGGAAACATATTATATAATACAATGTAAATGCAAGTTTGAAATTCGTGGCTTCGCAGAGATTTTATCAGAGTTAATCTTCTATGGTATGGCACTGTTTGGCACAAATACCTACAATACATTCCCCCTTCTTGAGGGAAGCTGCGAGTGTATTGGAACTCAGCATATTCCCACTTGACATTAAAGCGACCTTTCATTGACAAATCATGGGGAAATCAAGGCTTATCTCAGAACAGAGAAGGGATTCTACTCGGCTGCATGTCTGGGGGTGTTATGTAATAGACGCCGGCATGTCTGGGAGGTCTTGAGAGTAATAGACTAACCGACCAGATGTAAACTGCGTGTTTTCACTTTGAATCATGTAACTTCACAGTGGTTATTTATTTTGGTTTTGCAATCAAGAGACCTGCCACGAGTCTAGGAATTGGGATTGTTGAAAACTGGAACAGCGATGATCCGAAGTAATAACCATCACGAGTTCGGTCAAATTCGTGCTGTCCGAACTATTATCGCATTAGTCCGAACTATTATCCGAACTATTATCGCATTAGTCAAATTCGTGCTGTCCGAACTATTATCGCATTAGTCCGACGGGCGCTCATGATGGACGGTTTATATTATGCAAGTCAATTGGCCTTTTGCAAGTTTTGTATTTCCCCATGATTTGTCAGTTGCTTGGCCCTTTAAAGGACAAGTCCACCCCAACAAAAAGTTCATTTGAATAAAAAGAGAAAATCCAATGAGCATAACACTGAAAATTTCATCAAAATCAGATGTATTGTAAAATAAGAAACTTATGACATTTAAAATTTTGCTTAATTTCACAAAACAGTTATATGCACATCCTGGTCAGTATGCAAATGAGGAGACTGATGACGTCATCCACTCACTATTTCTTTTGTATTTCATTATATGAAATATTCTAATTTTCTCCTCATTGTCAAGTGAAACAATGATTAATTTCTCCCTGAACATGTGGAATTAGCATTGTTTAATACTATATGGTTCAGGCAAAAAGTATGGTCCTTATTGTCAAATCTTTAAAAAATGAAATATTGTATAATTCAAATGATAAAAACAGAATAGTGAGTGATGGACATCATTGACTGACTCATTCGCATGACACCGAGTTCTGCATATTACTGTTATGTGAAAAATAAGCGAAACTTTAAATAGCCATAACTTTCTTATTTTACATCCGACTTTTATGAAATTTTCAGCATTATGCTGGTTTGATTTTTCTAAATTTATTCAAATCAACATTTTTCTGGGATGGACTTGACCTTTAATAACAACATAGCACAGTGGTCACCGGAGCAGAGAAGCCGATAGCATCAGCTTACAACAATATCTGAATATTACACTTCGCTAATGACATACATGTATGTGTATGTCCTACTATATATTTCATTATCTGGGCGTAGTACTCTTTCCATAAAGAATAATCTCCCTGCATTTTACATGCAAGTTGTTTAAAGGTACATGTAATAACATATATGTAATTATGCCTGCACCAAGTAGCAGGAAAGAAATAATCAATTCCCGATTAAATGTGATTGTCAATGTAAGTATGGCACACAAAATAGAAGGTGAATAAAACAACCATAGAGAGACAAATTTTGTTCAAATTTTCACCCATAGGGCTTCATCAGGACAGTAACTATGTCATACCTTGTATCGAAAGTTAGTAATTATTGATTATATTTTTTTCATATTGCAGGGTTCTGGGGCCTACCTTATAACAAGTTATTGTAAATTTGCCACTGTCCAGTAACCATGGTAACAGGGTTCAGCAGCCAATCACAATCAAGGTTTCCATTGTATTAAACAAAGGCAAAGTAACCACAGCTGTACATGTAATTCTTTAGGAAATGAGTCCCTACACTGAATCAATGGACAACACATACTGTATGCCAAAGATTTTGCATGTATGTATGTTTTACTATAATACTTCAAGCAGTTAGAATTCCTGATCAGATACCTTTTAAGAGTTTATTTGTCATTTTATTGCATGAATGCATTTAAAACTTTGCGGTTGGTTATTCAGCCACAAAGTTCACACCGTAATTGCCTGTTATGCACTATTTCTGTTTGACTCGACTCGATAACCAGTCTAGGCCTTCGTAAAGTCCGTCCCCCGTGGTTGCACACGTTCCGGTGATGTACCAACTTCGGCCGTGCAGATTTGACAGACCAAGGGCATTACTTAAATCGGATGTACTCATCGCATTGGGAAGATCCTGCAATAGCGTACATAATAACACACACAAAATGAAGAAATGTTCTTACATGTCATCATTACTAAAAAAACGACTGTAATTAATGTCGGTTGTGGCAATGATTTCAAAATAAGTTCGCTTAGAATACAACAAAACGAAAAGCAAAGTATCTGCATGTTTGAATAAAAACTATGTGCCTGAGGATTCTTGAAGATTTATTTGTCGTTTTATTTTAACAGGGTAGCCCTTTCAGTTACAAGAACTGCTCGACCAAGGGGCCCTGTATCAACAGAAATTAAAAACATGACAAAACAATATCACATAAAAATCGTCAACAAAATGAACATATATGAGAAAAAAAATGTAAATACTAAATACATAAAAGTAAACAAATCAAAATCACAATAAACTTAATATCAGAAAGTAACAGAAAGTATTCATGGAAATCTTAAGATTTCCAGATATTGTGTAATTCCCTTTTTTCCCTCTTTTCAGAAAACTGGGGACTCGATTAAAGCTTCAAGCTGTCCTCAACGGGGATACAAAACAGGAGATATATACCCTACTCATGCAGTTCCTCAAAACCTTGACTGTGTGTGTGTGACATTACGTTGATGTTGAGAAAAGGATATGCTACTAGTATTTTTAAATGGTAATTTGCCCATTGGTCTACACCCGTTGAGTATTCTTTCCATGTGTTCTCATCTCATGGTCTAATCCTAGTTCGTCCACAATAAATTTGTCTACTTTTGTCATACTTGTCATTTAGTCCCTTTCACACTTTGTTTGATTTTCATTTAGGCTATACCCATTTCATCTAATATCTGTTTGGTCAAAAAAAAGTGTGGGGGCTGAAGCCCCCGCAGCCCCCCCCCCCCCGCCATTTCCACGCCCCCTTGAACATAGTCCTTGAAATTACAAGATATTACCTGTTTGTTAGCAAACACCAGTAGATGAGCATCTCTGAGTTCATCTTCATTAAGCATACGATTTAACTCCTCTTTGGCTTCAGTGACGCGCTCTCTGTCATTGCTGTCTACAACAAAAATCAGACCTACACAAAAAAATGAAAATAGGAAATAACCAGCATATCAACAGTCTCTAAGGCTCGCATTCTAAACTCAGGTTTAAATAAAACTCTGGTTTAAAGTTGTGGTTTAACTATGGATAGCAAGTTGTGACATAAAACCCTATTGGGAGAGGTTTGATATATCGGCTCATATGACATACTAAACTGTCTGGGGAGGATGAAAATAAATTAAGAAATAGGAAAGAATGAGGAAAGAGCACTGCGGTAAACATGAGAAACATCCAATGTAAACAAAATATTGAAATGTGGCTTCCCATAATTTTCAAACAGTTTTAGCCCATGGTCTGACCTCAGAAAACGGGCCTAAAAGTCCTTAAATGAGGAAGGCAAAGGTGGAGATGCAGGTAAAGAGGGTTTGGGGTCCCATGTAGATAAAGCCCAATGTGGCCAGTACAATATAGAAGCCTGCCTGAAAAAGAATGAAATATGGAGCTGTCAGGGCCAGAAATCAGGCAAATGTATCAAATAAAGGGGAGCAAACTGTGTGTTTGAAATACATGTATGGTCTTAAAATATAACTATGAACAATACAAAGAATAACTTAGCATATCATTTCATTTGAATAGAGGATCTTTAACATTTTGAAAGGAAAAGTAATTGATATGCTTATTGGTAACTATATAAAATATGAATGTATTGAGAAGTTAATTAATGCGTCAAGTGGGCTTATATTCAGAGACTACATGGCTTAGAATGTTGCATTATGGCTGAGGAACCTAGCCAGATTTGAGTAGTCAAGGTTTTGGTTGGTGCTACATGTGTAACAGGTCAAAATGAACTGTTTATTGAAAATTCATATATTTTCATTACTCTTAATCATTCGTCTGTAAGTAATAGATGCCTTCACAGGAAGTGCACAGGAAGTAGTAGAAAGTAGAAATATTTAACAATCTTCATGCTTTTCAAGAAATATGATTCACACTCTTTCTGGGATAGAGTGATGCTGAATGGTCTTTGGGTCAAAACATCACATTCCAGAGCTATAAGCTTGTATGAAGTAGATAATTATGGTCAAGGCTTAGCATCTGTGAATGGAGAGTGATAACTGCATAAAAGGGAGAGAGGATTTTGCTCCAATTCACTCCTGCACTGCACCCCATTCATGGGGCAGGCAGAGAGGCTTCTTCATTTTTGGGTCAGAATTATAGGTAAGATATTTATCTTATTTTGTCAATTCTGTTAGTTTTGAACAATAGTTTATAAAGTTGGTTAACAATGTATTTTCTATTGTTTTGAATAAGAGGTTAGGTTATATTAAAGTGCTATCTTTGCTAGCATAGCATGTTATTTGTCTTATTCTAAGGGGTTTTGTGAATTAAATAATTAATTAGTTGTGCATCTGTCTTTGTCACTTCAGATGATTTTTTGTGATATTTTATATTAATTACTTGTACTTGTATACTTGATTGTAGTATGTAGTTATAAACATAAAATGTGTTCGGTTCTAATCGTAAAGTAAAACGATTTAGTAGAATGATCTTTAGAGTTGAAGATTTTGGTTATTGAATTGTTAATGCAATGTTTCAGTTCTGTGTTTCAGAGTAAAGGGTTACAATAATTGCTTACTATGTGTAATAATTGTTACTTTCCTTTTAAAGGTATTTGACATGACATTCGTGTAGCGGGTGAGGCTATCACGAGAGGAAATATGGTCCTCTAGGCCAGATTGCCAGGGTGAGTGGTTATCATTTATAAACCACTGTATTTCAATGCTAATTTGTTGGCATATTTAAATTGTTGTTTGGTAAATTTCACATTTATTTGTTGGAAGAGTTATCCATAACGATGGAGGAACTGAATTTGTGATTAGATGAGTTGAATTCAGGCAATATTGAATAAGTTTTAATGAATGGATATAGACAACATGTTTATCATTTATTATTACGAGTCTACTTGACGTCATATTGATGAATGTTATATCTTAGAGTCACAAGCAAATATGTGTATATTTCTATTTTGTGCATTTTTTCAAACATTATCATCATTCTAGTTAATTGTTTTATTCTCATTGGTTTTTGCAGGTTTTTTTATTTCTTTATCTTTCGTTCCTGTACTAGGAAATTTTGGAATTTGTATATAACGACTCATCGATATTAAACGAACCGAAACACAAGGAATGGTGTCGTGTGTCATCTTTCTACATCAGTTTCCGCATGTTACAAAGTGGCGTTGTCAGCAGGATCGATGTTCGTCGTTGGATACAACCAAGTTCAAACCCTGACAATCTGAGGAGCTCATCCGTGGACATCTTGAATTTGTAAATATGAACGTAGCTTTAAGATGTATTTGTGTGTGTGCATAGTGTGAATGTTGTAGCCAAAATGTAGTTTGTTTGAAAGTAATATGAGGCTACAATGTATTTGATAGGGATTTATACTAGTGGGAAGGTATTTTATGAGATACCCTGTAAGTTTTCAGATCAAATGGCTTTGGTCAAGGGAATACTGAGTACTGTTGAAGGTTAATTTTGTGTTGTCATGGTAATGCTGTGTTTTGGAACAGTCCATGCCCCCTTTCTTAAGTAATTTTGGCTGGTTGGATGGGAACCACACATTGGGGTGTAGGAGGCCAGAGACACCAGTATTTTATATGTTGATAGGAGGGAGTACAGTATGTGCAGAGTAAGCTCTGGGTTTGGCAAACATGATTAACTAATGAATAGTTGAGGCGTTTCTTTGTCTGATACTTGAAGTTTGTTAACTTTTTAATTTTTGTTTTGGATCTTCGGTTTAATTAAGCTATGGCGTGAATTAATGGTAATTGTTTGATCCAGAATGTGTATTTGATAGTTTTAGGGGCTACTTTGGAAAAAGAAGGGGAGCCCACGTGTTGATGAAAGTGTTTTACTTTTATGTGTCTGTGTGTTATAATGGTTACCATATTGTAATATGCTGATCTTTCTGATTTGTAACTGGGATTTGGCTAGGAGTACTGCTAGGTTTAGTCAGGATAAAGTATCAATGTTAATTTCGAGAACCTCAATCTGAGACCGGGATTGCATTAGAGGGATACTGGAGTGACTATTGGGGCAGTAAGGCTTTTCTCTTTACCTTTGTTTTTCTGTTAACCTTCGAGGCCGGAAAGGACGCATTGGTAGTTGAGAGAATTAGTCAAAAGTGATGAGATTTTTCAATATGTTATATTGGTGAACCATTGTTCCATTGGAAATTGCTAAGATTTGGGGGAACATCTGGTAATTGTTGTTATTTGTTTATTGTCTTGTAATTCTTTAACAATTTGGATCAGCTTAAAGTATAAGTAGGTATATTTTGGGAGGTTTAAGGACGACATTGTAGTGATTGATTTACTGGCTATAATTATATAATGGTCTGTTATTCGTTGAGATACATGGATTGTGAAGGTCTATGTCGATAACTAAACAATTGGTTGATATAAACTCTGGAGCTGTTAGGATCAGTTAGGAAGCACTTGGAATGTTTAATGCTAGGAACCTCAACATGATACTAGTATTACATAATAAGGAGTGTACTTGAAAACTGAAACAGTTGAGTTTTTGCACTAGATATGTTTTCTGTGTTTATTCTCGTCACGAGACCAGGAACTTCGTATTAGTGGTGCGGGTTCGCCAATACCGTGTTATTGCCGAGATTTTTTATATTCTGTATCGGGAGATAACTTGCTTTATATATTTAGGGCCATGATTAATTGTAAATTGACTTGTTCTGTAACTGGGAACAAGTATCTCCGGGTAGTGTTATCTAAAGTAGGACTTTAATTTGTAATAATTTGGTATAGTGAGTGCCGGGACGTCACTCAATTAAGTAGGGGAGTATGTAACAGGTCAAAATGAACTGTTTATTGAAAATTCATATATTTTCATTACTCTTAATCATTTGTCTGTAAGTAATAGATGCCTTCACAGGAAGTGCACAGGAAGTAGTAGAAAGTAGAAATATTTAACAATCTTCATGCTTTTCAAGGAATATGATTCACACTCTTTCTGGGTAAGAGTGATGCTGAATGGTCTTTGGGTCAAAACATCACATTCCAGAGCTATAAGCTTGTATGACGTAGATAATTATGGTCAAGGCTTAGCATCTGTGAATGGAGAGTGATAACTGCATAAAAGGGAGAGAGGATTTTGCTCCAATTCACTCCTGCACTGCACCCCATTCATGGGGCAGGCAGAGAGGCTTCTTCATTTTTGGGTCAGAATTATAGGTAAGATATTTATCTTATTTTGTCAATTCTGTTAGTTTTGAACAATAGTTTATAAAGTTGGTTAACAATGTATTTTCTATTGTTTTGAATAAGAGGTTAGGTTATATTAAAGTGCTATCTTTGCTAGCATAGCATGTTATTTGTCTTATTCTAAGGGGTTTTGTGAATTAAATAATTAATTAGTTGTGCATCTGTCTTTGTCACTTCAGATGATTTTTTGTGATATTTTATATTAATTACTTGTACTTGTATACTTGATTGTAGTATGTAGTTATAAACATAAAATGTGTTCGGTTCTAATCGTAAAGTAAAACGATTTAGTAGAATGATCTTTAGAGTTGAAGATTTTGGTTATTGAATTGTTAATGCAATGTTTCAGTTCTGTGTTTCAGAGTAAAGGGTTACAATAATTGCTTACTATGTGTAATAATTGTTACTTTCCTTTTAAAGGTATTTGACATGACATTCGTGTAGCGGGTGAGGCTATCACGAGAGGAAATATGGTCCTCTAGGCCAGATTGCCAGGGTGAGTGGTTATCATTTATAAACCACTGTATTTCAATGCTAATTTGTTGGCATATTTAAATTGTTGTTTGGTAAATTTCACATTTATTTGTTGGAAGAGTTATCCATAACGATGGAGGAACTGAATTTGTGATTAGATGAGTTTAATTCAGGCAATATTGAATAAGTTTTAATGAATGGATATAGACAACATGTTTATCATTTATTATTACGAGTCTACTTGACGTCATATTGATGTTTTATCTTAGAGTCACAAGCAAATATGTGTATATTTCTATTTTGTGCATTTTTCAAACATTATCATCATTCTAGTTAATTGTTTTATTCTCATTGGTTTTTGCAGGTTTTTTTATTTCTTTATCTTTTGTTCCTGTACTTGGAAATTTTGGAATTTGTATATAACGACTCATCGATATTAAACGAACCGAAACACAAGGAATGGTGTTGTGTGTCATCTTTCTACATCAGTTTCCGCGTGTTACACATGTATACAAGGTTGTTGGATCGTAATTGCCTTAATTTTGGGACAGGCAGACAAACAGGTGGAATTCTCCCCCCCCCCCCAGAAACACTGTAAAATGTCTAGAGGGTATGAAAACTTAAGACAGTCAATATTGACCCAATGTATTTGTGTCATCGAGCCGCCATCTCAGATGACAGTGCCTTTGCCTTGCATGTGTTATAATATGCAGCTGGCTGATCTCTGACAACTCTGTTTGTACACATATTCCTATACCCTCCAGGGGAGGGCGCTTTGAAACTATGATGCCACATGCATAAAAGGTCTATTGAAATGTGCAAATGATTGATACCTTGTGTGTTCTGGAAGTAATGCCTCCAAAGTGGTCTAATCTTGTCTTGACCGCCAACATCCCACACTGTGAAGCTTATATTCTTGTACTCCACCGTCTCTACGTTGAAACCTGTGAAATATCACACAAATTAACAATACAATTTAGATATTTGACAGCATTCTCAAGCAATATTAAATGTGTGTTTACCATCCAAGATTGCAGCACACAAATGAAAATTCACAACATTTGACAGTGGGTATTACATGTAGAACCACACTAGATACGTATTGAAAATTATTAAGGGCAGCAAAATATTTTAAATCAACAACCTTAATTTTGAATAGAGACAACATCTGGGGAGCATTCCATGAAAGGACTTGTCGGATGTTTTATCCGTCAAGTCCCATTTTATCTGACAGTTACTATAGTAACAGTGCCTCTCAGCCAATCAGAATCAAGGAAAGATGTCAGATCTGACATCTGGGGGCATTTCATGAAAGGACTTGTCGGACAATTTATCCGTCAAGTCCCATTTTATCTGACAGTTACTATAGTAACAGTGCCTCTCAGCCAATTAGAATCAAGGAAAGATGTCAGATCTGACATCTTGTGGGATGAAAATATTGATGAAACGCTCCCCGGACAACTTGTCGGACAAAAATGTTGATGAAACGGTCCCCTGAACATCACTTATGAATTTTGTCATTCTTATAATGCAGAGATCACTATTTAAATCCTGGCGTACGTTTTGTTTTACATTTCTCACCAATTTACTGACATGAAAGTGCTGCTGGGTTTAAAAGGAATAGGGGCCCCAGTATGAAAATAACTTTCTACAATTTAATAGACGAATTGGCAATTTACCATGAATTAAGGTTTAGAAAAATATACTAAATGTTCTTTTTGATGAATGCTTTCGATATATTCGTCATAAAGTTGATAAGATGTAAAACAGTTTTAGGGTTCTAAATTCACTGCTTTTTCGTATTTCCATTGTCCTCGTAATTCAGGAAACATACATGTAGTTATGCATTGATTTCATGCCCTTTTAAATTTAGGTTTAGTGGTTGTAGGAGAAATTCTAAGTATTCTTCTTTTTGATGAATGTTTTCGATTTCATTATTAGCTTTAAAGTTGGTAATAAAAGGTGTAAAACACTTTAAGGTTTCTTAATCATGTTAATACACTTTTTTTTCCATCTTCATTGTCCTCGTATTAGGTATACATGCTTATGCATTTGTTATATGCCCTTAATAAACTTAGGTTCAGTGATTTCTGTAACATACAACATGCCCCCCACACATATTTTTTTACATCTTACATGTTTAAGCAACATACATGTATTTGATAAGTTCACTGCAAAATGAGGGAGTATGACAGTGGGCATACCCAAAGAAATCTGACAAGAAGTAGGCAAACACTGTATGTCACTAATCAGGGGGCATTTCATAAAGCTGTTAGTAAGTTACAAGCAACTTTACCAACGACTGGTGATCCTTTTCATATACAGACCTGGGGCCCTTTTCATAAAGAATTACAACTGTTATAAATTTGCCATTGTGGCAACTACCATGGCAACAGGGCTCAGCAGCCAATCAAAATCAAGGTTACCATGGTAGTTGCCATAATGGCAAAGTTACAACAGTGGCAACTCTTTATGAACGGGCCCCAGATTTCCATTTATGCTGCTTTACCGTTTATAAATAAAGGATCACCAGTCGTTCGTAAAGTCGCTTGTAACTTACGAAGAGCTATGAAACACCCATCATGAATTACACGTAGTACATGTAGGTGCTTGTGGCAGAAAGTTTATTGTTTAGGGGGAAAAAATACAGCATTTTGGCAGGATCCTCCGACCATGTCGCTGCTCGAGAACAATCAAAGCGATGGTCTTACCTATCGTGGGGATGGTTGTGACAATTTCTCCAAGCTTGAGTTTGTAGAGGATGGTGGTCTTTCCGGCAGCATCCAAGCCAACCATCAGTATTCTCATCTCCTTATTGCCAAATAAACGGCTGAACAGATTGCTGACAGCCAAACCCATGACGGAGCAGAAAAGCTGTTTTTTCTCTTACCAAATCTTCTGTTAAAAGTCTTCAATGGCTTTGTAATTGGAGATATAGTTTTTCCCCCTTGGCCAAGTCTGGAAAGATAAGATCCCAGGCTACATAAAAAAAATACATGTATGTATAGACCTATATGTAATAGAATATGTTAAGGAACAGAAATCAACTACTATAATATAATATATAATAGTATAATAATGCGCCAAACTGCTAGTTATGTTTAGAATGTGATGTTAACACTTGTGTCGATGGGCGATAATGTTGGTTGGCAACGTTTGGCAAAAAATTGTTTTTTTCTTTATGGAATGACGCTAAATGAAATTATTAAAAGTACATGTAGGAGAGAGTTTTACTTACATGTTATTGATGCCATCTTGTCTCCTTTGGGATTGCATCCTAGCGAAGTGACGCGTCTATAGAGGGCAGCAAAATCATGAGCAGTGCCAATCTAGATTTTAAAAAATACTTGCATCGGCCAATAAATACCATGAATTGTATATAATGATATTTACCGACCAATGCAAGAAATTTACGATTCATGAATTTATCAGCCTATGCAAGTATTTTTTTAAATCTAGGTTGGCACTGCTCATGATTTTGCCGCCCTCTATAGACGCGTTGCGTCACTAGGATGCAATCAAAAAGGAGACAAGATGGCATCAATAACATGTAAGTTAAACGCTCTTCTACTTTTAATAATTTTATTTCATTTTAGGGTCATTATATTAAAAGAAAAAATATCAATTTTTTTGCCAAACATTGCCAACCAATATCGCCCATCAACCTAACTAAGTGTTAACATCACATTCTAAACTACCTTGGGCAAAGTTCGTGCAGGCTCCACTCTACTTCAGTACCGCTACACTACGCTCCACCTACCCAAACTTCGGGATGGTGAACTCGATCGGATATTCTGAGTGACAAAGTTGGGATCAAAAATTGGTTTATTGTAAAAATTAAAGAAAAAAAATATAACAAGAAAAAAAAATAGCTTAATTTCTTACTCTTCACCCTTATTTCACACAGTGTCCATCCTCCGGTTATCCTCAAAATTGGTGATTTTGGGCCAGTACCTATTTCCTCACACGAATTATTCACAGCCGATTTCAAAACATCGCATGCAATCGGTCGCAGGTCAAACCGATCGCATGCAATGTTTTTAAATCGGCCGTGAATAATACGTGTGAGGATTTTTTATTCTGGCCCCAAATAACAATTTTGAGGATAACCGGAGGATGGATACGGAGTGAAAACTGAAATAAGGGTGAAGAGTAAGAAATTGAGCTATTTTTCTTTCTTGTTATATTTTTTTGTTGTCTTGTCTTTCCGTTGATGCCCACAATCATTAGGTTTATTATCATGGCATATAAATGTCTAGACAGGAATAACCGTTGTTTCTGGGGATTTATTCAACAATTTCTGACATTTTACTATAATCCCCATTCACCGCCGGTAGTGTGTTAGTGCGAACCTGCATGTGTATTCTGGGTCGACAATTCAAAGGGCAGGTTTTTTCCAGATTTTGATTTCTTTTAGATTCTAAATGACATTATATGATCTTGAACGAAGGCCCACTATTTTCATTAAGACTCTAATCTTTCTATTAATACTATGTAAAATCTATAAATTATCAAAAATATACTTTACCGATGAGTTATTCCCTGGGTTATTCCTTATTATTTTTTATTTTCTGCCGGAGAGGAAAATATGGCAGCCGTCAACGAGTTTTGCTTTTATCAAGGCTTTCTGATTAAATTTTTGATATCTTGGCCAATCAATGCGAGCGACAAGTTCCAAAAGACCGAATGCACGCTCATCTACAAGCGCAAAGCAGCGGCATAAATCGTAATATACAGCGACAGGTATACGTCTGTGAGGATAATGACGTCATCCAAGATGGTTACTTACGTTGACCAACGAAAGGATCGAAGATGACGATGTTTCCATCATCGTTTGTTTCGATCATCATTTGAAAGGAATTTCAGTTAGCGGTAACTGCGGTCTAAGGTACGATATTTCTGAATTTTAAAGTAGAAATATATTGAAAATCGTAAAACTGGAGAATCATATATCACAATAAAGGAGAAAATAAGGAGAACACGATGGTGTACATCATTTATCATGGAGACGGATGAAACTCAGTTAATTGATAGTTTAAAGTTCTCTCTCTGAATGCTTCAAACACGCAGAATTACGTCCGCGAAATTGGGGATTTTTTATGACGTCACTGTCTGTACGAGAGGCGTGATTGGCTCTCCCATGTGAAGCTCCACTTGCATGCAAAACCTGTTGCAAGGGTACATTTTCTCCACATTGTCACTGAATACTTCGATCCCGAAATGATCGAAAGAAAACCCATAATTTTATCGAGATTTGGATTTTCAAATTGATGATTTCGAGATGAAGAGAATGATGATGAAGTGAAACAACACAGTGACGTAGTTGGAGGTAAATTGGGGGAATTACGCCGATGATGATGATGAAAATTCAACTTGCAACACAATCACAAGTAAAGTCATGTACATACCGATTCGCTACCAATTCATGCTGCTGGAAGTGCTAGCTACACCGCTCGGGCCAAATTGAATTCATGCTGAACATGAATAACCACATCCAGACAGTCTATCATAAGAAGGAAAATGATATAACTGTACTTACAAACAAGTGAATAATCCGAACCTGAAGGCAAATCAACTCAACGAATAGTACCAGACGATATGGCATATGCACTGACGATAAACTTCATCCGGCTGGATAGATTGTCACTCGTTCTGTTAGATGTAACTTTTATCTCATTAATTTGACAAAATTACGAAACTCGGGGAATTATTATTCTATATAAAAATATAGTAAAATCTCTTATCATTTTTTGAATTACGATAAAACCTGTTTTGAAGGAAAACGTTGAGGTAAATTAAAATTAGATGTAAAAGATCATCCCATCATGCGTAGCATTATGTGATCGTAAACAAACCATCACAACAACACATGCCGTATTGTTTGCTCGCCTTGGCTGAGACTGAGAGAATAGATCTATGCACGTTTTGCACAGCTCTCAATCAGCAAGGAAGGAATACGTGCATGTTTGCGATGGTTTGTTTGCAATGACATACAAGCTACGCATGTTGGGGGGGGGGGATTTAAAAGTAATTTTAGTTTATCTCAACGTTTTCCTTCAAAAGAGGTTTTATCGTAATACAAAAAAATAATAAGAGATGTTACTATATTTTTATATATATAAATAATTCCCCGAGTTTCGTAATTTTGTCAAATTAATGAGTTACAAATTACATCTAACAGAACGAGTGACAATCTATCCCAGCCACATGAAGTTTATCGTCGGTGCATATCGTCTGCTGCTATTCGTTGAGTTGATTTGCTTTCAGCTAGGTTAATTCGGATTATTCACTTGTTTGTAAGTACAGTTATATCATTATTTTCCTTCTTATGATAGACTCTCTCTGGATGTGGTTATTCATTTTCATGGATTTAATTTGGCCCGCGCGGTGTACGTATATAGCTACCACTTGTAGCAGCAGCTGCATGAGTTGGTAGCGAATCGGCATGTACATGACTTTACTTGTGATCGTCGGGCAAGTTGAATTTTCATCATAATCATCGGCATTGTTCCCCCATTATTTACCTCCAACTACCACACTGTGTTGTTCACTTCATCATCATTCTCTTCATCTTTAAAACCATCAATTTGAAAATCCAAATCTAGATAAAATTCTGGGTTTTCTTTCATTTCGTGATAGAAGTATTCAGTGACAGTGTGGAGAAAACGTACCCACGCAACAGGTTTTGCATGCAAGTGGAGCTTCACGTGGGAGAGCCAATCACGCCTCTCGTACAGACAGTGACGTCATCAAATTCCAGTCAATTCAGAGACCGATGCGAGGCATATTTCGGAGGGGCATTTTAGCGTTTTTTAATCGGCGATTTTCACCATTTTGTATTATTTTCGGTATTTTTGAATGACCCACTGATGATCCCCACATCATTACCTTTCCATTGATATATAATAAGACCACATTCATAATCAATATATTTCTCCTTTAAACATTTTTCGTAAATATAGATGTGATTTCTTTTACATAATGTGACATTTTATGTACAAAAAAAGATTGGAAAATCGGGTTTCCGCTATTAGATCTAACGTTACTGCTAAAATACGTTGTCTGTATGTACGGGCCTCTAGTCTATGTCTATGACTATGTTGCCAAACATCGAGTATTGGTGAGTGAGCCAACGCAGTTCAGCGGGACAACCAAAATACAGAGACTGAAGGCAGCTTTTGGTCCGATGAATCAATTGTCAAGATTGACAATAAATAATATTTTCATCCCACCTTTGTCACTCGGAATATCCGATCGAGTTCACCGAAGTTCGGGTAGGTGGAGTGTAGTCCCGGGGGGGGACTCTACAAAAAAAGTGGTAGGGGTGTGCCGCAGGCGAGACAAAAAACGGGGGCCGTAGAGCGGGCTTATTGTAAAAAGGAGGGTCCTCGGAACGGGCTTCTGAACTACGTTGTGAAAACGGGGGTCCTTGGAACGGATCGCCAGCGTGTGAGTACGTGCGTATGCACGTGCACCCCTATGGAACGGGCGTGCGTGCATGATGCAGCTAGCCCGGCCTCCGCCGGGTGTGCTAGCGCAGAGACGATGTTCGGACAGCGCTCGGCAGCCGCTTTTCACCAAAAGCAGATCAATGCAACTGGAACGGCGTAACGAAAAATATGCGAACCTTTGGAGCGGATTTCTTTCTTTTTTCTCGATAAGAAGAAAATGCTAGATCTATGCCATGCATTTTAGAGCGGCTTTCTTTTTTTTTTCTAATAAGACAAAAATGCTATGCCTTGGTCTTGGAACGGAAATTTGGGTGTAAAAATGGGGGTCCCCTCCGCGGCACATACCCACTATGAGTAAGACCAAAAGCTTCGGTCTCTGTTATGTTGGTTGTTCAGCTGAACTCCGTTGGCTTCACTCATCAAATACAGAGACCGAAGTTCTAGCGATCTGTACAGGGGACTCAATGGCCATATGTTTATGTACTTAAGATCGGATAAAACGGGGAAGTGAATTTGCGAGACAGCCGAGCGAGGTAAGTCACTGTTTTTGTTCCTTTTAACTTGATTTTTCTCAGTTTTGGGGCAATTAATGCCAAGAGGGAATATTGATTTGCATTTTAGGCACGTTATTTCTCAAAATTTTCGGCCTTATCGTCATCCAAGTCACTGGGGACAAACTTGAGACACACCTCAAATATCAGCAATCTTTCAATAGAATCCACGGTTGGAAGATTTTCAAAAGAAATTCATTGTTCGCGATGCGAAACTGTGCGAAGCTTCTCACTGAGCGGGCACTTCCTTCCACCACACGTTTTCCCATTGACACAAAAACAATTGACTCGGACACTTTTTCAAACGACAAAAATAGTCTTTTTCTTTTCTCTCCTGTGGCGGTATATTCTTCCTAGTTGATGAAGCAATGATCAAAACAAGACAAAATTAATCACACAAAAACACTATATAACTGTCTAAATACTCCTCGTGATCCGAGTCCCCTTCCCGTGTCAAGTTCGTCCTATCTCCCATAGGAGGGGACTTGGATAACGAGGAGTAGTATTAGTCGTTATCCAAGTCCCCTCCTATGGGAAATTAGACGAACTCAACACGGGAAGGGGACTCCGATCACGAGGAGTATTTAGACAGTTAAATAGTGTTTTTAATGTGATTTTCATTGATTTTAATGATTTTTATAATCGAAAATATTCATTAATCATGTCTATTAAACTGTCTAAAAGTGGCAGAGTGGTTTTGAAGAGGGAAATGAGGGGTAGATGAATATCAACGGGTTAATTGCCGTTTTGTATTTTTAGGAGAGGGGACTTGGATCACGAGTAATAGTACTCCTCGTTATCCAAGTCCCCTCCTATGGGAAATTGGACGAACTTAACACGGGAAGGGGACTCGGATCACGAGGAGTATTTAGACAGTTAAATAGTGTTTTTAATGTGATTTTCATTGATTTTAATGATTCTTATTATCGAAAATATTCATTAATCATGTCTATTAAACTGTCTAAAAGTGGCAGAGTGGTTTTGAAGAGGAGGGAAATGAGGGGTAGATGAATATCAACAGGTTAATTGCCGTTTTGTATTTTTAGGAGAGGGGACTTGGATCACGAGTAATAATACTCCTCGTTATCCAAGTCCCCTCCTATGGGAAATTGAACGAACTTAACACGGGAAGGGGACTCGGATCACGAGGAGTATTTAGACAGTTAAATAGTGTTTTTAATGTGATTTTCATTGATTTTAATGATTCTTTTTATCGAAAATATTCATTCATCATGTCTATTAAACTGTCTAAAAGTGGCAGAGTGGTTTTGAAGAGGAGGGAAATGAGGGGTAGATGAATATCAACGGGTTAATTGCCGTTTTGTATTTTTAGGAGAGGGGACTTGGATCACGAGGAGTAGTATATACTGTTTTAATTCAAACTTCTTTAGACAGTTAAATAGTGTCTTTAATGTGATTTTCATTGATTTTAATGATTCTTATTATCGAAAATATTTATTAATCATCTCTAGGAAACTGTCTAAAAGTGGCAGAGTGGTTTTGAAGAGGAGGGAAATGAGGGGTAGATGAATATCAACGGGTTAATTGCCGTTTTGTATTTTTAGGAGAGGGGACTTGGATCACGAGGAGTAGTATATACTGTTTTAATTCAAATTTTTTAGACAGTTAAATAGTGTCTTTAATGTGATTTTCATTGATTTTAATGATTCTTATTATCGAAAATATTTATTAATCATCTCTAGGAAACTGTCTAAAAGTGGCAGAGTGGTTTTGAAGAGGAGGGAAATGAGGGGTAGATGAATATCAACGGGTTAATTGCCGTTTTGTATTTTTAGGAGAGGGGACTTGGATCACGAGGAGTAGTATATACTGTTTTAATTCAAACTTCTTTAGACAGTTAAATAGTGTCTTTAATGTGATTTTCATTGATTTTAATGATTCTTATTATCGAAAATATTTATTAATCATCTCTAGGAAACTGTCTAAAAGTGGCAGAGTGGTTTTGAAGAGGAGGGAAATGAGGGGTAGATGAATATCAACGGGTTAATTGCCGTTTTGTATTTTTAGGAGAGGGGACTTGGATCACGAGGAGTAGTATACTGTTTTAATTCAATTCTATTGATCTTAATAATTATCATCGAAAATAGGAAACAAGTAACACAGTGGTTTAATTCGGATGAAGGGGGACTTGAATCACGAGGAGTAATTATAGACCGACATTTTTTTACGTACCTTACGAAATAAAGCAATGGAGACAGTTAAGAGAGAGATGCATTTTGATTTATTTAGTAAAAACGTGATAGACGAAATAAAGCATAATCTTGACAAACATATCATGAGATTTATTCATAGCATAATTAAAAAGTACGACGAAATAAAGCCTATATATACTGAAAAGAAGTAGATGCAATTTTGATTTATTTAGTAAATTAGGGATAAACGAAATAAAGCAATGTCTGCAGAAGAGGGATATACTCGGGGCCGATTTATTTAGTAAAAATGTAAACGAAATAAAGCAAATTTCATAGTGTGGGAAACATAAGAAGATGAATATAATCTTGATTTATGTATATGAAAAGTACTAATTTACGAAATAAAGCAATGGAGATTGAAAAGATGATTCAATCATGATTTATTTAGTAAATTAGGAATCAACGAAATAAAGCAATTGAGACTGTTCGAGGGATATAGGGGCCGATTTATTTAGTAAAAATGTAAACGAAATAAAGCAAATTTCATAGTGTGGGAAACATAAAAAGATGAATATAATCATGATTTATTTATATGAAAAGTACTAATTTACTAACTAAAGCAATAGAGATTGAAAAGAAGTATATAGATGCAATTCGATCTGATTCATAACGCCAATAAAGTGAAGATAGACCAAAGATTGTAGAGCTCGCGTACGCGGCGCTCTACAATCTTTGGTGGAGACTGAAAAGAGACAAGTCACACACAACTACGATGGAGGTTGGTAGAAACAGGTAGGACATGTTTTACGTTGTGAAAAATTGTCCGTGGATCCGAGTCACCGGGGACTTGGATCACGATAATGCCAAATTTTCATTCATTAAAGACAAAAATTGAGGAGCCCCGACAAGACAGGGGGATTTTGCATTGCAAGTCCCCTGATGGTGGCTGCACGATAGCGAGCCGTCTGTGTACGACTACGAGGAGAAATTTAAAAAAAAGAATATTAAAAAACTCCTCGAAAGAGACGGCTGCCAGCTGTCTAATACCCACTATGGCTATGCATTATATACTGAGTGCCTCCTCCCCCCCCCCCCCCCGGCCCCGGGCATGCCGGGAGTGTAGTGTAGCGGTAGTGAAGTGGAGTGGATCCTGCACAAACTTCGCTCGAGGTAATGTCTCTGGCTCTGCCGCGCCGCCGGTGGGGCTCCCTGTCGCTGGCAGGACCAGAGCCCGTGCACCTTCGCGCTGCGATCGATCTCTGTCCATTTCTTTTTCACCTTATAAAATCACAATGAGACATCAGAATGTTACATTTGCCTCTATTGAATTTATGCCAAATTTTTCTACAATCACTTAAGTTATTTACAATCTTGCCAGACGACTCACCTTCAACCACCTGATCCTGAAAAGTTCAATTTTGATGTCAACAGCCCAATTAATTCGATTAAAGCACGATATCGAAAACGCACCTCATTCTTCATATGGCAAGCCAAATGACCCATAATAATTCTTGCATTTAGATCCAATATATTCATTGGCCCATTTTCGATACCATTGTGACGGGCCAATTAATTTATTGGCCAAAAAAGGTACAAATAAAAAAAAACATTTATTTGCCAAGCCGGTTAATGACTTATTCAGAATACACAGTTCATAGATAAACTCAATTATGTGCAGAGGCGTTGCAATAAATTAAAGTTTACATTTTGAAAAAGTATGGGAATTGAAAAATATAGAACATATGGGCCATGACTTATGGGATTTTTTCGAATATATTGTGTTTTCTCATCTATCAAATGAAAGTAAACATATTGACAGAATGTTGCACTTGAGAGAGCACCCTCCATTTTTGTAAAGCTCGAAGAAATTGGTTTGCAAGCGCAGAAATGCTCATTATTTCCACGCTCCCAGCGAAAACAAACTGATCTTGGGCATTTCTTTTGCATTTTTAGCCAATTGAAATAAAACATGTACATATCAACAGTTTTTAACAACTCTGAGACCCAAATAAGCAATAAGCTGGATCTAAGGACATAGCCTAACTGAATGTAAACACTCAGAATTTTTTATGATTTTAAGCTGGGTTTAAATTTCATATTTCATTTAATTCTCTTTTCTCTACATTTTTTTTCCAAGCTTGACAATGATTAAAAGAAAGAAAAGCAAGCCGCCTAAGCTATTTCATGTGAATCACAGCTCTGTTATATATCACGATGAATAGGTGTGTGTGTGTAGGCGGGAGGGAGGGAGGGAGGGGGCGGCGCAATTTAATGGCGCTCTACAGTGGCGTACCTGGGATTTTTCACAGGGGGGGGGGCAAAACCAGTCGAAAAATTTGACAAGCAAAAAAAAAAGCTCTTCATCGTACCCGAAAAATATTTGAAAAGCAAAAAAAAAAGGTCTTCAAGCTCGTCAGGGGGGGGGGGGCAAAATAGGTATTCAAGCTTGTCTGGGGGCCGGGGATATGTCTTTTGTATGGGTTTTGACTCGTCGGGGGGGGGGCAAACTGCCCCCTCTGCCCCCCCCCCCGTAGGTACGCTATAGTGGCGCTCTATGAAATGCTTTTGGGCTAGAAAAAAAAAGTAAAAAAAAAATAAGGTAAAAGATGATCTTCAAACCAATCTTCATCGATGCCAAAGTTCATGCGTTCTTCATGATTCACGTCTTCTTTGTACAGTGACACTGATCATTGCTTGGGGTGGGGGGATTAAAATATTTTGACCAATGAAAATAGGTCATTTTTCCCTGTCCATCAAAACAGTGACAGTGGAATTAGATCAGGTGACCAATTAAAAGATTATTATGGGATGGAAAAATGATAACAACATAATCTTTAAGTGTGAGTTATATTTGGCTGAGAGTCATTGGATGCAGTACAAAACAAATCCCACGTTTTCCCCCGGGTTTCCCCTTATTTCGCTTTACACTTGCAATTGCATCCACGTCCCAGAGCAAGTGCCATGCAGCAACCCCCGGGGGGGGGGGGCAGTCAAATGTATTGCTGTACACATGCGTGACCAATTTTCTAAACACCAAACGAGTTTTTCCATGTCTGCAAATAACCCCCCAAAACAAGTTTTCAGTCGCAGGCTTTCTTTGGCCCCTAAACAAGTTGTCGCTAGAATACCCGGGGGAATTCAAGCTCGCGGATCAATTACCCTTTGAACACGTTTGACTCCTGAGAAACCTGTTATTAAAGTTAAATCAAAGTTTGTCCTTCTAAAGAAAGAAACTTTTAAAATTTGGTCGTCTATGTCTTCGATAGTTGCTGAATACTATGGCCCTGAAGGGACATCGCATATAGACCAAATCGCGAATATTCACGACGAAATGGGCGACGAAATTCACGACGTCGCCAATTTCGTCGCGAATTTCGTCGTGAATTTGAAATTCGCGAAGAAATTGGCGACGTCGTGAATTTCGTCGCCCATTTCGTCGTGAATATTCGCGATTTGGTCTATATGCGATGTCCCTTCAGGGCCACCATAGAATACAGCCGCTGTGATTTGGCGAAACAAATAATCTCCTGTTCAAAAGCCTCCAATTTCGTTTTTTCTTGAAATAAAACAACTGGACATGCTGTATCTTCTTTACTAAGTTCAGAAACGAACTGCAACTAGTTAAAGCTTTCCAGATGAAAGAGAGGAATGAACACATATTTTTGTTGATCCAGGCTGGTGGAAACCTGATGGAAAAGGAACTGGGGAACCGATCGTAGATTGATTTAGATGGCCGGAGGAAACACAGGAGGAAACGTCCGTCACATCGTATCGTGGAAGTTGAGAGAGAGAATCCAGAAATCAGCTTGAGACACGTTTCTTCATAAAGGCCTACTTCACTATAGAACTATAAACATTTAGTCATTATACAACGGACATTAAAAAACTTAATAAGGGCACACGGACAATGAACCCCCCAAAACTATTTCCTTTCTCCTTGTCTTTACCTTTTTCCCTGCACTGTAAATATATTAGGTAAAATTTTTACCATCACGATGGTAAAGGTGTCCAACCAATTTTGGGCAGTATACCCAATGCGGGAAGCAGTCCAGTAAAGTTAAAACATAAGCAGCAATTATTTTAGAAAGGGCGAAATTTTCTTCGAAACTGGATAAATAAAAGGGCCGAAAAGAAATGCCCAATGTTGGTTGGACAAATGGACACATATATAAGTACCCCCATGGAGCACTTTTACCCAATATGTCTTATAGAGTATACTAAAAATTTGAGTGCTGGTGTGAATATAGAGTGTACAGTATATGTTGAGCTAATTACACTTTGTCTTTTTGCATACTAGAGAGTAAACCATATGTGAATCAAGTTTGGAGAAAACCGAGGAAGAGTAAGCATACATTTTGAGCATAATAAAACAAACGACCAATTAGAAATTTAAATCTTTTCTCTCTGGTCTTTGTGTTAATAAACTACCCCCCCCCCCCCCCAGCTCGGTAGTGGCGAGGCGGTGCTTCTTCCTGAGATTTAAAAAAAAAACAGACCTTATCAAAAATCATTTCCCCGCCCGCCGACATAAAGCCGTTGTCGAGGAGGCTGGGGTAGAGGATCCGGAGCGTTAGACATATTATCGTAAACTTCATTCTTCTGATTCATCTTAAGCTAAATAGTTTTTAGGATGTATGTTTTTTTTTTTTTGTTTAGTATAACTGCTTTTCTAATCAAAGCATTTTGGTATATAGAGTATATTTCCTTTTGATCAAAATAACGTAAATAGAATAGTGCCCAAGTTTATGCCACCGCTGCCCCTGCCGCTACAACTAATTCCTCAAATTTCCATTCAAAGTAGAGAAAATCAATTTAAGTTGGAGAAGTGCTCTTATCTCTGGGATATATATATATAATTTTCGCCCTATGGGCAAAAATTCGATAAAACATTATTGTTCACGGAGTTTTATAGGCCTACTTTTATTTGTTTAAACCCACTTATAATCTCCGAGCAGATCATTTGACTCTATTTTATATATTTATTATATAAACTATATAAACAGTCTTTTAAAATTCTATTCATTTCATTTCCATTCAAAACATAATACAAAGTAATATAAAACAATACAAATCAAGTACAATTTTACAGAAGGGCATTTTTCGTTCGTAAAACAGACAAAAAACCCCAGTATAATATAGAGCATAAATGGAAATGAGGGGGATCCACTAAAAAGCAAACCTTGTAAAGTGTGGATCCCCCTTGGAAATGAAGAAATTATAGTCAACTTATTAAATGCGTACATGCATGTATTACAGGAAAGAAAAAAAAGGAATAAATCAATCACAAAGGGTTTAGTAAATGCTGTGGAAATAAAATCATAGATTGTAAAAGGAGCATAGCTCTCAAAATGAAAGGAAGAGTCCCACTCTTCGTCAGTGCCCATGATGTGACAACAACAACAACAAAGTTTTCAAAATCCGTTGAAACAGTCGTTATTACATTCCAGTTCCAACAAAATTTATTTCCAAGTATTCTCCAGATTTTCGACGCAAACCTCACGTCTTCGTCAGGGATACAAAAACTCAGACTCAGCTGAAAGTACAAAATTATAAATGATTATTTACATGAAAACGAACCTCTAAACGTGAGATAGTGATAAATATAAGTTTTCAATGGAAAATACATATTATTTTTGCTAGGTATCCGAAAATAATTTTCTCTTTTTTTAATCGAACCATCTTTTTACAGTGGTTTGACGAATGGGTTTTTGCCCCCCCCCCCCCATTGAACATTTACTGGCCTCCATATAGTTCGATAATGATAAACGGATGTTGATAGGATGCAATATTTAAAAAAAAAAAGAGAACAGAAAAAAGCTCGCTTATTTCTTCTTTCCCCAATATGATAGCCCCTCACTTATTCATTTATTGCGGGGGGGTGGGGTACGTGGGCTATCATTGAGCGTGGTGTCGAATAATCATTTTTGCCAAGTCATTTTGTTCAAATATATCTTGCATTAGTGTATTGATGAATCACATAGTTATGATTTTGAGGAAGTACAAGGATTAGGGACCTATCTAGCAGTGGAGTAATGTACAAATTTTTTTATGGAAAAGACATAACCGTTCGTATGACACAAACTTTCTCAAAATCCGAGAACTGGAGCGAAGCGATCCAGCAATAATTTTGATCTTGTTTAATACAAAATTCAAATTTTGTGATATGGCATTATTCAGAAAGTGATAACATATTTTCACAGTTTGTCCGCTTTCCTTTCATCTGTTCATCCTCTATTCTTGGTTGTGAAACTTTTGTGGGCGCTATAGCTAACCATCTTCTGTACCACGGAAGAAAATGGGCCTACACAATGAGGTCGGGGGGGGGGGGGGAGGGATGAATATTCCCTTCTGAAGTTCTGGCTTGCCATACTGGTCCGGTTCGGTTAAGAATCCTCCACAGTCTGATCCGGTGTTCGTATGCACATTGCTGGGTATGCTGGCAATTCGATTAGGACCGTCAATTAAATTCTCGGATCGGGTAGCCGGTGCGCCGTTTAACCGACGTTAAAAATTGACGACCATAGAGAGAAATGGCGACTGCAACTGCAAGTTCTGGCCCTGCCTCTTCTTCTGAAACATCATCTGCAAAGCCTTGGCCTAATAACAGAGATGCTTACGAAATCAAAACGGTCCTCGGTATGTTTGAATTCAATTTTGATAATTTCAAGAAAGGGAATGTACTGTAAGATGCAAGATTCTGACTTTCTGATCGTGATGCCTGGCTGGCTGTGCTGTGCCTGGTGTGGTGTCGCCGTGAGCCCGTGTGTCTGTCGTGTATGAGGGTGTGTTTGTGTTGTGGTGTACTCGCGAGTCCACAATTCGCTCTGTGGTGTGTGACTGCATGTGAGGACGATATTTTTAAAAAATATTTTGACAAGTCGTACATGTAGGTCTGATATACTTCTTCATCATGGAGCCTTGAGTACCCGTTTCCCGGCAATGCTGTATTTTAGGGGTCTAAATTATTATAATTCTTTAATTATTTTTATTATTATAATTCTTAGTTTAATTTATTCTAGAATTAGGCCTACCTGGTAAATAGTGATATTTATTTTTAGGTCACCTTCAGTACGCATAACGTTTTTGTCGTTAATGCCTTAGCTAAAGTAATGGCAATGTGTATGAAGGTTTCAAAAATTGGTTAATAAAAAGGTGAAAAATTGAAGGTTTCTTACAGATCCAGACCGATCTTGTGACTTTGTGTAGATCCCTTGATCCGTGAATACAATAGGTCTGACCCTTGATGTACATGTATGAATTTACATGTACCTTCGATTAACGATGTTACAAAATGCCGTTTTGAAGAACAATTTATGATAAAAATTATTATTTAACAAATAATAGAAGGTAATACGTGATTAGCACTACATCCTGACTTATGGATCCTGCTGAGTATCATCGTAGAAGTAGAAGTATAAATAATTATTTTTAATTTGCCATTTTATTAACTAGATATGTTTAATTGTGGGCAACAACAGCAACAGGAGGACAAGATGGAAGTTGTTCATATCATCGGCATTCATCCGAACCGTCATATCAGTCAATTTTGGTGTAGAAAAAAAATCAATTTTGAAATTTGTGCCAAACTTGAAAATTTAAGTCCTATACATGCTTAAATTTCTAATATGAATTTAAGCAATTTTAAAACCACAATTGACTGATTTTCTAGGCAGCAAGTTATTTATATTTTGAGATATGTGGGGATTTTCACAGCGATGCCATTCATATTGTTGATAAAATGTACAAATCCCATTGGAAACATATATGTAGCAATGCAAACAACAGCTGTGTGCACTGTGCAGTGTGCACTTTGATATGAAGAAAGAGCATTCAAGAGCAGGGAAGCAGTATGTAAGTGTATGGAGGAAAATGTAATTCGCATGTAAAATATAAATTACTTCAAATGGTATACAGGGGGCTAGAGAGAGACTGAATTTTGGTCTCATCTAATAGCTTGATGTGAGCAACCTTTGTGAGTTTAAGGTTGCATGACCAAGGTCAAAGGCCATTTAGGGCCAATGAACTTTACAGTGTCTACAAGAATTATTTATACACTATATTAAAACACTGGAAGATGAGTGGATGGACTATGATAAAAGTAAAAATATGTAACCTTGCTTTCATAAACTCTAATATATAACATATCATATGAAAGAGAAAAGTATAGTCTTTGTTTTCCTTCTTGTCGCAAATTGTTATTGGTCACGCATTGACACATGAATGATTATAATTCAGCAAGTGTGATAATGCATATTTTCTTATTTTTTGTGATCATTGAAGTGTAACTCATATTGCTTCAATGACCATGACTTATTTCTTATTTTTCTGAGGGACGAGATGACAGGACGAGATGATCTTTTTCAATGTTTTATTTATTTTGACAGGAATTGAAATATTAAAAATTAATACACCCATTTACAGAAGTCAGTGAGGCATTCAGACATCAATATGTTTGAAATCGTGAAGGAAATCTGTACAACCGAGTGAAATACTAAGAATTGTTTATGAAAGCATATCATCTCATATTCTCATCTCTTGGAAAAAAGTGAATAAGTCATGAACAATGAAATGTTTCGTGAGCTACACTTCAATAATCACAGCAAGGTCGGAAAATGTGCATTATTGCTTTTCATAATTCATTATCGTTCATGCGTGACTGACCGCAATTTTCAACTAGGTGCAGAACAGTTGCTTTACTTCGCTCTTTCATATGATATATAATTCATTATTTTCTATGATGGCCAAATGAGCAATTTTTTTTTGGTCCCAACATAGTTATCTTCTCATTTTGCATTGCTGTATGAAGTGTACAAATTATTCTTTTAGACACTACGTGTAGGGGAAGGCGGGGTAAGTTGTGACACTTTTTGCATTTTGCATGTTAGAATTGATATGACTAATAATATTGTAGCAATAAGTACCTTGCCTTAAAATTTGATTCTTGGGAAATATTTTTTATCTACATACATGTATATATAACTTTTCCCCCCACAGTAAAATTCATTGTGACCTTTGAAAAACATGATGTCAAATGGCTCAACTTGCCCCATCTGTGGCCACCTTCTGGGGTATGTTGAGCCACAAAAACTATGCAGGAAGAACCAGAATTTAAATTTTTTATTTCAAGTCTTTACAATTGCTAATTCTCTATAAGTACTAACATCCTCTAAAAGTAAAAGAACTGTCATGTGAATTTGCACCTTTCTGCCTGCATATCAGTGGCTTTCATTATAATTTTTTTTTTCATTATACATTACTAGTACCAAAAGAATTACCATGACTCAACTTGCCCCATGTTGACTGGCTAAAAGTACACCAGTCCAAACTTAATGCGATAATTTCGCATCCACATATTTCTTATGCATCCATCAAGCAAAAGACTATGACAAGAATGAGAATCCATACATGGACTAACAATATTGTTCTTATTTCTTAAATTTTCTTTATTATATTTGAAGACGTATGTGGGTAAAAAGCACTGCTTTATTTTACACCCTGTTTTACTTTTTTGGCTGAAATTAGTATTTTTCCCTATAAAAAGTACTTTTTGCTTCAAAGTCGAAAACAATGTGGTGGGTAAAGGGTTATGTAATGGGTCATCAATATATGGCACCACCACGATGTCTGACTCATTATTGGCCTGGGGGTGGTGGCTCAACTTGCCCCAATGCTCAACTTACCCTGCCTTCCCCTATATGTTGGGGGAATCAAACAAATTAACCAGGGTTAAGATTTTAAATTGTCATAACCATGAAAGTATATGGATCTAGTTAATAAAACTTGGACATTAGAGTAATCAAGCATCAGTGAACATCCTGTGTGAGTTTCAGGTCACCTGATTAAAGCCAATGAACGTTGGCTGTGTTGGGGGTATTTGTTGAATTGCCATCTTGGATGTAGTTCGTGAAATGTGGACATAAATGTAATCAAGTATCACTGATCATCTTGCACAAGTCTTTGGTCACACATCAAGGTCAAATGTCATTTAGGATCAATGAACATAGTATTTTATCATCATATGAATGGTGCTTTTGTGACTTATTATTCTGGAGTCGTTTTCAAAGTCAGCACTGGTGCTACATGTAAGCCTATGTTGAATGGTGTAATGCAAGAAAGACTGCCAGAGGCGCTCCACTTGTTAGAAATTGAAGGTTAAAAGTTAATTTAAATGTCAGTTTAAGACATTTTAGATTATAAAATGAATTAACATATAATTATTACCTCCATGAAATTTACAAAAAGGGAATTTCATGAGCAATACAAACATGGGATTAAAGTAATTGATGGTGTGGGCAAAGAGAAAAAAAATATGGATACATGTGCCAGAATGTCTGAAATAAAGTTTCTAGCAGAAATGAACAATGTATTAAATGAATTGGTTAGTTGGGTGGTTGATTGGTTGATTGATTGATTGATTGATTAACTGACTGACTGAATGACCGACTGACTTGACTGACTTATTGATTGATTGATTGATTAACTGACTGACTTGACCGACTTATTGATTGATTGATTGAATATTGAAATAAATATAGATTAATTGAACAATTCTAGATAACTACTGGATTGCGTAATAGATAAGGGAATGAATGAATGAGTTGATTATTGATGAGAAGCTAATATGAATAAATAGATGTATAGATGGATGGTTGGATATTTAAATTCCTAAATAAATGATACATGTAATAAACTGAAAAAAAATACGCAGTTTTTATCACTATTCATATTAAGCCAAACTGGATTAACACTAGTAACTCCAAATTGCCATAGAGTAGATTCTGAGATGTAGATTGCGAAAGCATGGTTATTTTTCTGTTAAAATGAAAAGGAAGACATCTTTCATCACTACATGTATATCATGAATCACTCATTCACTTTACTTCCCCTGCCAAGGGTGTGTCTTCGCTTTTTTTATGTACACTGCATTTTCTGTAGAAAAGTGTACAATGTACATGCATGCAAAGATGACTTTTCAAATCCAGCCTACCTCAAGTTGTTTTAGGAATACACGTATACATATGAAACATTTCTGCCATTTTCCATGAAATCTCCTGGAGGAGTTTGATGGAAAAATTTCAAGAAGAAGAAAGTTATGCAGTTTCACTTGATACATGTATAGTACATAAGATTTATTTGCACGGCCCGGATGATATCCGTAGATGATAATGTGTAATTATAGTGGCCTTTCCAATGAAAAAAAACAAAATATGATTTAATTCTTGTACAAAAAGACAGGCAGTAAATCTTCCCAATTACATAGAAATATACCTTCTCTTTCGATCATTAAAATTATTTTTGCCCAAATAGGGAAATATTGCACGGCCCGGGCTGGAGGCTCTGTTGCCCCCAAAATGCTCGAAACAGCCCTGGAAACTTAAAAACAAGCCCCGGAAAATCCCCATAATTTTCTAAAGCTTATCAAATTTTTCTGATTCAAATAGTAAGAGGTGAAAAGTAGCCCCCAAAAATTAAAAATCAATTTTTGCCTTTGGCCAATTATTGCTACATGTACAAATTCATTTTATGATAGTATACTATTTCAATGAATACGGTACTGAAATTTGATTGTAAACTATCCAAGGATTAGAAGAGAATACTCGGGTTCTGTCTTGACCAAAGCCTTATTTTCGCAACAGTTTTGAATGCTATGCAATATTCAATGGGTTAATTGGAACCAGCAGTCTTCCAATGAAATAAAATTGCAACTTGACTGTGGGTGCAGCATGTACTATTTAAACCTTGTGTACACTGTACATGTAGGTCTACATACATGTACATATCTGATGCATTTCTAATATTAAAAAAAAGTTGATTTTGTTTAATAGGAAATTGGTGGGTATAAAATAGACATATGAGCTATTTTAAATTTAACTTTTGCATTTCTGGTTGTTATAGGAAATGAAAGCTTTCAATTATATTCTCTTCAGACCTACATTTACATTTAATATATACTGTAGAATATCACTGTACACAAATTTTGTGTAGAAGTCATAAAATATAATGGAGTGAATTGCCATGCGATACCAAGATAACTATTTTCTGCATTTTAATCGTCGCTAACAGGTCATGGAGCTACTGCGACTGTCCACAAAGCAATCTGCCTTCCTCGTAATGAGGAGTGCGCCATCAAGAGGATTAATCTGGAGAAGTGCAACACGACCATGGAAGAACTAGTGGTAAGAGAGTTTTGTTTGTAGTATACTACATGATGTATTCTTTCACATAAAATGGTCTGGCGTAGCTTTACTTGGGATTCACATACCTGTTGATAACCATCCTTATTTAATTTGAAGAGTCCAGAGTTTTGGTTTGAATAGATAAAAGCTTTTTCAACCACTGTGTCCCTATATTTATGAAAAGTCTGTATATTAATGTATGAGAAACTCTGCAATGTCCTTATTTACAGTATCTTTACCTTCTAGAGGTAAAGGTTAAGGGTGGGCATGTACATGTATCTCCGGGAGCTGTTTCATAAATTATGCAATACAAACGATGAAAGGATAATGAAGTATCAAAATGCGACTGAGCTTGAAAAGGATTGATGTTGATTCTTTACATGTCCACTTCATCGATGTGCAGCCATGCTTTTCTTATGCGTTGGTATGGCCCCATGTACTGTTAATTGTGTCACGGAGTAGGTTTCCTGAGCATGAAGGTCGTGTGTGCTGCAGCATACAAGCTCCATCCAGCTTTTTGATATCAGTGGTTCACGATTGCATTCAAATTATGTAACAGTACAGGCGTGTATTAAAGCTAAAACAAATGAATGAATTCCAGGACCATTTAAATTGCTCTCATTGGTATTGTTTTGTTTTCTTTTGTTTGTTTATTATAGAAAGAGATACAAGCAATGTCTTTATGCAAACACGTCAATGTGGTACAGTACTACACCTCCTTCGTTGTTAAGGATGAAATTTGGCTTGTTATGAGGCTGCTAGAAGCTGGTAAGTCATTGCCTATTCTTATTCTTGTACATGAAATAACGTTTTCCAGTTCAACTTCTAATTTTTCTTACATGTGCTTGGGAATGGAAAGACTTCATGAGCTCTTGGGGTCAAAAGGTCATACATGTACGTGAAGCAGAGGCAGTAGAACGTCAGGCTCATACTATGAAAGTAGAGGGGCACCTATTGTTTGCAAGACAAAAGGTGCCCCTCCACTTTCTTTGTCCGAGCCTGATGTTCCGCTGCCTCTGACGTGTAGGTCATATCTCATTCTTGCAATAACTGCAAAATCATTTGCGGGATCAACTGCAAACTTGGTTCATGTATACTTGTGTGAATAATAATGTTCTGATTACGTTTTGGGGTCAGAGACCGAGGCCCTTAAATGAAAATTTATGAAGTTGGGTGTGTAAATAAGGTTTGATCTGGCAATGACTAAATTTTGACTGTGTGCAATGAAGAATCCATCTAGTGGACATGTACATGTAGCTGTTGACTTGAAAGTTGTTTGGTAGGTGCCCTTTTGTTTCTATGAGGATCCTGTCTTGGGGCCCGTTTGATAAAGAGTTACAACTGTTGTAACCTTGCCATTATGACAACTACCATGGCAACCTTGATTCTGATTGGCTGCTGAGCCCTGTTACCATGGTACATGTAGTTGCCATAATGGCAAAGTTACAACAGTTGCAAGTCCTTAATGAAACAGTGCCCCAGATCTTAAAAACAGAGTAAAACAGAGACTAAGATACTTTGACACATATTCAGATCAAAGGATATGAAGCAGGACATCATGCTTGGAAAGGTACAAGGCAGAAGGAGAAGAGAAAGACAGAGGAATAGATGGCTGGAAGGAATTACTAAAAAAAAAGTGGAAAATCTTTGTGAGAACTGAGCATGCTTTCACAGGATAGAACAGCATGGAGAAAGTTCATCCATGTGGTGGCCCAGTGGAGCATTTCATTAACATTGTCCAACAAGTTGTCAGATCTGACAACTTTCTTTGACTTTGATTGGCTGAGAAACACAGTTCCTATTGTAACTGTTGGATGAAACAGGACTTTTCGGATAAAATGTCTGACAAGTCCATGCATGAAACGCTCCCCTTGATATGAGAATGACTTGATGGCACATGACAGCATCGTGATCTCATCAAGAACATGATGAAAAAGGTCAAAGGGAAGGGAGGACAATTTTAAGAAGCTATCATTGTATTATTAAGATATTCTTCATCTAATAAATCTTTGAGTGTCTTTGGTTTTCCATCAGGCTCCTGTCTTGATCTTATCAAGTACATGATGAAGAAAGGAAAAGGAAAGGGAGGACTATTTGAAGAAGCTGTCATTGCAACAATCCTTAAAGAAACGCTACTAGGTCTTGAATACCTCCATAAAAATGGTCAAATCCATAGGTGAGCTATTACGTACATCCTCTGTATCTATCAATTTTAAAAACACAGCTTATTCTATAAAACAAAAGTATAAAGACATTGATATGGACTTTTTTATATAATCTATTTAATGCACAAGTTCTCAATAGACTATTTTTTTATTGATATTAACAAGAACTCATTTTGTTCAGTGATGCTTAGGATATAACCCATTTTCTAAATGATAATAATAATAACATTTGTAGGCCACATAATACAGGTGTTTCTAAGCGTTCAGTTTTCTGCCTATCAGCTAAAATGGAATTTAACTCTGTTCTTATTAATGCTGTTGATTTTGGACCATTCCATTATCTGTCGTAGGGATGTTAAAGCAGGAAACATCCTCCTGAGTTCCGATGGTACAGTCCAGCTTGCCGACTTTGGTGTCAGCTCGTGGATTGCGACTGGTGGCGACCTCTCCCGTGATAAGGTCCGTACGACCTTCGTTGGTACACCGTGCTGGATGGCACCAGAGGTCATGGAACAGGTGAGAGGTCAAAGGTCACAATCTTAATGAGATGTAATATGTCTGTTTTGTTAAAAGCTAGTGCTGCATGATATTGGGCATTCAATTGTAAAAATCACAATCATGACGAAGTATGTTTTCTCCAACTGACTAAATAAATGGAGTTGGGGAAATAAAATTCTTATAACCCTTTCTTTTTTACCATGGTGAGTAAGATTGGAGTAAAAATAGGAATATTTTTGTTTCATAGTATTCCAAGGGAGATTTGTAGTTCAAAACGCATTAAAACCTCAAACATTTAACGTCATGATAGGCGATAAATTGTCATAGATCCAATGCTGATTGAAGTGTCTTTGTCACAATATTTTCATTTCCCTATATTTGGAGGTAGGGGGTTGAAAAGAGACTTTTTGTTATGACCTGTGCATTATATTGCTGTTTCTATTTTTGTAGGAGCAATGCATTCTTCTCACAGGAACTAAACCCCTTGCGTTAGTAGCAAGCCTGAACATTTACTTTTCTACTATTGTCTTTAGTTTTAATTGTAGTAAAATGTATAAATATCACCATTGCTGACATGAGTATTTGATTTCCTATTGTAGATTCAGGGGTTGACGAAGATATTTCAGGGATGAATTACTGAGCTGGAAACTCAGGCTTTTTTAAATAGATTGATGGGGGGGACTGTTTATTATCATCATTGAATTGTGGGTTTTCTTTGTGTTTTATTTAGGTGAATGGATATAACTTCAAAGCCGATATCTGGAGTTTTGGTATCCTGGCCATAGAGCTAGCTACTGGTGCTGCACCCTATGCAAAGTTTCCTGCCATGAAGGTATCACTCATTTGTCAAAATTGATCACCAATTCCCCACTCAATATTTGCAGAAGAAACAAAGCGAGAGCTTTAGAAAATAAGGAGAAAATAACATTTGGAGTTTGGGTTCACTTTAATAAGCATGAGTTATGCACTCTGTGCAATTTCAATGAAACTTCCAACCAGTCCACAAAACTTTTGTCAAAAAAGTTGACTATCTTGTTTTCCAATCAAATTTACAGCTTGAATTTTTTTTACAGTATAAAAAAGAAGAAATACTCCTTTAGATAAGACTAATTTTTTAATGTTTGCTCTTTGAAGACAAATTTACTATTTTTGTTTTACAGAGAGCCTTCCCCGGCGACTTATTGGTGGTTTTGGGGTAGCTGGACGTACATATACATGTGGTACTAACACTTTGTCTTTTTTTTTGTCAGGTGCTGATGCTAACTCTTCAGAATGAACCGCCAAACCTTGATTCCTGCTCAGAAAACAAAGATGAATACAAGAAATACAGCAAGGAATTCAAGAAAATGATCTCAAAGTGCTTACAAAAAGATCCACAGATAAGGTACATTTATAAGACTGCTTTATTTTTGTGTACAGTTGTATGCCCAACCAAAAAAATAAAATGAAAGTGATGAATCTAGTAGGATTTGCAAGATTTCATGCTTTTTCTTGATTTAAGATTATTAGGCAAAATGTTTTTTTTTATTATTTTTTATACAGTATGAAACCATGATTTTGAAAAGATAACTTGTTATCTCTGTGTTGATTTTGTAGAGGCTATAAGGTCCAGAGATTTTTTCCGATGCAATAAGTGCTGGTCAAAAGTCAGAAAATATTTTTTTTTATTGTTGTAACAGAAAAAGATTACTGATGTGTCTGCCAATGTTTAATCTTTATCTTGATGAGAAGACACATTTTCTTTTTCTCTTGCTAACATCAGAAACTGCTTTGATAATTTCTTAGGTCTTAGTGCTTAAAACCTTTACTTTTGGTCAGTCCCACAAAGGTGCTTTTCACTATCCCTATTCATGACTAGATTTGTACATGAATGCATGTGCCCTAAAACAGTTTGAAATATGTGATGGATATAAAATGAATTTTTTAAAACTGGTTTTATTTCACAATTTATTTTGATTGGGTGCATGATGATATTGAAATATCTGCAGACTTTTGTCTTGTTTGTTTGAAAATTATAAAACCCCTTCTGAAAGATACAATAGGGGGGTTTTAGGATATAATCTTTGTCTTTAGCTTTCTAATATCCAATTATGAATTTGTAAAGTAAGTCCTTGAAAAGGCTTTTTCTTAAGTCAAAATAATATGATTACAGAGTGAGGCTGCTAGAAATAAAACAATACCATCTTCTAACAGCTAAAAGAAATCAGTGGCAACTGCAATGTCTGTACTTTTGTAAGATTGGAATTACTCAAGTATTTACCGGTACTCAATATTAACTCAAGTATTATTTACAATACCACAATACCCTGTACCATAGCTTTACATGGGCATTAGATGGTCTATAAAATCAATGCTAGCTCGTTGTGAATCAGTGCTCAGGGGCCTGTTTCATAAAGGACTTGCAACTGTTTTAACTTTACCATTATGGCAACTACCATGGTAACAGGATTCAGCAGCCAATCAGAATCAAGGTTTCCATGGTAGTTGCTGTAATGGCAAAGTTACAACAGTTGCAAGTCCTTTATGAAACGGGCCCCTGTTCTTTCTTTTTAGACCTACTGCATCTGAACTAATGCACTTTGTGAATCAGGTCTCTGTTCTGTTTCTTTCCAGACCTGATGCGTCTGAACTGCTCAAGAGTCCGTTCTTCAAGAAAGCCAGAGAAAAGAAGTATCTTATTGAGAGTCTCATTCAAGAAGGACTCAAAGTCAGACAAGCACAGCAACAAAATGTAAGCCAGGGGGGGGGGGTGCAAGAAAATGGTGCAATCACAAATTTCTGTGGCAAATCAACAAGTTATAGATTAGTTTTAATTAAAAGAAATCAGCTTATAGTTGTTGATGCAAGAAGCAGACTGGTGATCAATTGCAAATTTACAATTAGTTTCAAGACTTATGATTGACTCAGAGACCTATGATTGACTTGCCATCGATTGCACTTCTCTTGCAACATTCTATTAGACTCTAAAGCCTGGGACACATTACATGATCCGTTGTGATCTAAATTACAAAGAAATTGACAAGCACTTGATATGAATGTTCCAACCTATGATAATGATTAATTTCTAGATGTATGAAATAATCATGAAATAATGTTTCCACTAATTGTCCTCACCGTCGGTCATTCTTATTCCTACAGGTCAAACGAGTACCAGGGTCAAGCGGTCGCCTGCATAGGACGGTAGACGGGGCATGGGAATGGTCAGACGATGAACTGGACGAGAATAGTCAGGAAGGTAAAGCGGCAAGCATTGGACGATCACCAAGGGTTGGGGCACAGTTCAAGGAGGCTCTAGAGAATGAGATGGGTACAAAGGCAGAACCAGAGGTAATATCTTATTTCAAGGGTCTGAGAATTCACCTGCTTGGGTGATTTCAGCTGTATTTTCCAGCTTATTTTCAGTTTTTTTGTGTGTGCTTTGTCTTTGCAATACTAAAAGAGCTTTTTGCTATTTCAGCCATTTTCATCTGTGGTTACTTGCACCCTTTATTCCATGAGGCAAGTACAGGTCAAATGTTCTGTGTTTATTTCACATATAATCTACTCAGATGGAATGTTACTTCCTGTAATCTGCAATACAAAATATAGCTTTGATTCTTGTCAACTCCATCCTGTCGTAATTACCGTGTTACAATTAATCGGCTTTTGCATCGGCTTTTTTCATAGCGTGTAAAGGCAATTAACTTGCATCGGCTCGCGGTTCACCAAAGTAGTAGGTTCAGAACCGCGAGCCGATGCAGAATCAGCTTTTTAACTACGTGTAAATAGAAAGCCGATTCCTCATCGGCAATTTGTGCGCATTACATTTGCTTTACCATTGTCAATTCCATCCTGTTGTAATGTGACCTTGCCTTGGAATGTAATATACATACATGTACAGGTAGACCTTTCCTGGCATAAAGACCTGATATATATATGTGTGCTATATAAATCCTATATTTGTTTTATTTTTTGTAGAGATATTAATGATAAATAATAATATGGGGTATTTGTTTAGCACATATATCCACCTTGTTAGGTGCTTGAGCCACTCCTATTTTACCCCAGCTGTGCTTGGCTAACATTTCAGCTGCTCACAGGAATTTCTTCCTGTCGGTAGCCATTTACCTCACCTGGGATGAGTGCAGCACTTTGTGGATCAACTTTCTTGCTGAAGGAAATTATTTCATTATGGCTGGGATTTGAACCCGCGACCCTCCATTTCAAATTCTGGAGACTAGTCCACTTGGCAGCAACGCTCCACTCCAAGATGGTTAAGAACTCACTGCAATTTTTTTGTCTGTGTTCATAGACTATCAAGAACGAGGATGTGAAATCAGTCAATGCTCCAAGAAGCGGAGAGACAGAACAAAGTGTAGAAGGTGGAGAAGGAGGAGACCAAACCCCACCCCTAAGAATCATCCTCAGACTCAGGTCAGTTTAAAGATAAATGCCAGTTGTGGTAATGATCTCAAAATGAGATCATACAGAATCCAATAATGTGACCACCTAAGTGTTTGTTTTGTAAAACTAACAACCCAATCACATAGTCAAAGCCTCCAAAGTTCCACAGATAAATTATATATTGTTCCAGATCCCCTTTCACAAAACAAAAGTTACACTTGGTGATCTTACAATTGCACTTGCTGCCCCCAAACCATGAAATAGCCTGCCAATTGACCTAAGAAGCTCTCCATCATTGACTTTCTTCAAATCAAAATTAAAAACATATCTCTTTAGTTAAGAAAATTTGCTGAATTTAGATTTAAGTAAAAAAGAGCTCTGAACAAGCGCAGCTGAATATATTTATATAAAAGCTGTGCTATACAAATTAATGTTTATTATTATTTAATTTTATTTCGTAATTCTCCTGGAGAAATTACAGGAGATCCCGCCCGCGCATGCGCAGTCATTACGTTCGCAGCATTGATTTGGCAGTCATTTTCCGCCATTTGGGGTAAGATAAAAATTGCTTTTTCTTCCCCTTCTTCGAGTTGGTTGCTGGAAATTATGCGCTAGAGCCCCTTTCTAGTACAACCTCCTTCTGATATCGACATTGGGTTCGAGTTGGAGTACTTCCTGACGAAAATATGATTATGAATCGTGATTTCTTGAATGTGGGTACCAGCCCGCCGGCGACTCAGTCGCAGCGGAGTGCGGTTTCTCCACCGGGCCAGGGACCCGTTCCACGAGCCAGCAACCAGCTTTGCATCAACGGTCTATGTATTCGACTTCGTCGAATACAGTTATAGATAACTTCATGATAAAGGAGATATGATTGAATCTCCGTCGGGCTTTTCGGGCATAGGTACCGATATGGCACTATTGAAAGCCAAGCCCAATAAAATTGTCAAAAACATATTAAAGATAAAGGAGATGTTAAATCTCCGTCGGGCTCTTCGGGCATAGGAACCGATATGACACCAACAAAGCCAAGCCCAAAGAGAATAAACCTTCCCCCTCAACTTCAAACTCTGAGTTTGAGAAGAGACTAGATTAGAATCGCTTTTGACTGAAGCACTGGAGAACCAGGCTTTTCAGAACCAGTCAGGGAGCCAGTTACTCCCCAGGCATAGATCAGCCATTATCAAGATAGTATTCTGAGGCTGTCTTTTTACGATGATGATAATAATGGTTATGATGATCAGAATTCTTAAATACAGTTCCACGCAGGTCAGGTCCATGTGACCAATGTCAATGATGACAATTCACAAGCTCCAGATTTCGAGAGTGGGGAAGGTGAATGTGATGTGGGCCAATTAAGGCCCAGGCATACCGGCATTAGCCGCTAAGTTTGCCCAGCCCCAAGAGATGGGGCACGGCAATTGATAACCTTGGTCGATATGCCAAGAGTTAATGCTCCCATTTGGGACAAACTAAAACAAGTAGGCCTAACTAGACAAAGAAACCTGCAACTACAAAAAATTCAACGTTCACTAACCAGAGGTTTGACAGCATTCATGCAATCTTTAGACCCAGAGAATATTTCTGAAGCTCAACAAGATTGCCTCGCTTTGCTCAGCAATGCCAATTTTGAGCTAAATTGCACAAGGAAACGTCTTATCAGACCTGATATGAATATGAAATTTACACCATTGTGCAAATCTTCCCAAGTGGGCAAGTTCTTATTTGGAGATGATCTTGCTAAGCAAGTGAGAGACCTGAGTGAGCAACAAAAGGCAGCTGCAGGGATGATGAGAGGCCAATTGAAGGACAAGCAATTCAAGTCTCACACATATCACCCATATGCCAGGAATAAAACCAGTACTCGTGAATCTGGATGGGCTCAATCAGCCCAACATGATTTGTGGTCAGGCAACCAGAGGGTCCTTTTTTAGGGCATCCCCAGTGGAAACGACACAAGAACAAGGGTCAAGACCAGTGGCAGAACCCAGGCTCGCTGAGCAGAATGCCTCTCAACAGCCCCTTTCCCCCAAAGCAGGGTGCATCTTGGAAGAAAACAAAGTAACTACTTCTGCTGAAGAGGCGAGTTAACTCAATGATTATTCAAAGTTTCCTATTGGTGGCCGACTGAGGCATTTTGTAAACAATTGGAAAAATATTACTTCTGATCACGTCATCTTATCAGCTGTTGAAGGGTATAAATTAGAGTTTGAAAATTTATCTACTAAACCATACCGTTCACTACCCCCACACTGTTTTCATATCAGAACAGTTGAAGTAATTAAAATCAAGAAATTATACACTTACTTGAGAAAAAGGTTATTGAACAATGCTCCCATGGGAAGGGAGAGTTCGTGTCCAACATTTTTATTCGGCCCAAGAAAAATGGTTGGCTAATTAATAGTTATTCTGGATCTTTCTGACCTGAAAAAGTATGGCTGTCAGCATTTTAAGATGGATAGCATACATACAGCAACACAATGTCAGAAAATTGTTTTCTTGCCTCAGTGGACCTCCGGGATTCTTACTTTTCGGTCCCAGTTCACCCTTCAGATAGAAAGTACTTAAGATTTATTTGGCAAGACACGCTTTTTTCAATTTACATGTTTACCAATTTTGGTATCAAATATGCCTCCTGAGCTTTGAAATCTCCTGTAATTTCTCCAGGAGAATTACGAAATAAAATAGAAAGATTAAATGAGAACAAAGTTTGAAATTTAATATTTATTTTATGAGTAATTTGGAGGGAGAGATTACAGGCCCCCCACTCCCTCCCATTACTCAAGGGCAAAATTAGCTCTAACTTGTTCTCATCTTAGTTTAATCTTTCTTGCTGTTTTATCAGGAGTCATATTTGATGCTTTGAATGATGACTGCGCATGCGCAGGCGGGATCTCCTGTAATCTCTCCCTCCAAATTACTCATAAAATAAATATTAAATTTCAAACTTTGTTCTCATTTAATCTTTTTATTTATGATAAATGTGGGTCAAAGATTTTAAAAGATATTGTGCAATTGCTTGGGATTCCAATCAGAGTAATTTCTTGAGGTTCCATGACATTTGCTCTGATGAAAAATCTGCTTATTATTAAAGCCAAATATAAAATCTAAAAACAAAATAAATCCTTATCTTTACATTATTCTGAATGTAGAACTCTATTATAATCCAAACTCTAATCCTATTTCCTCAGAAATATCATTATGGGAGCAAATATTGTGTTGTATGATTATTTCACATAGCGTGCCAGACTTATAATAATATCAATTCTAATCTTTGCTGTCTCTTAAAGGGCTTATTATGTATACATTTCAAATTTAGATGTTTTTAAAACTTGCTCTTACAATTTTGTCCCAGTAGTTCCCTCTCCATGTAATCTTTTTCCTTTCCGCAGCATGCTAATCCTTGTGGATTTGCTGCTTATCTATATTTTATTTCCATTTATTTTGTATAATTCAATTTCAGCTTGTCTTCCAGTACCGTTAAAAACATGCAAGTGCAATAAGCAATTCCAGTAAATGCATAAAAACATTGAATACAAATAAAGAGAGAGAGAATATACAAAGTGAAATAACAAGTTCATGGATAGGATAAAAAAAAAGAATATGCTTGTCTGGGTTATTCCATAAATAATCATAATATCAAATCTTTAAAAGGCGGGGGGGGGGGTCAATATTTCAAATAAACGATTAATTGAAGAGGGGTTTTTTTTCATCAAATATTTTTTGAAGTTCCTTTTGAAGTTCCTTTTGAAGCTTTTGGAGTGATGCATATTTGTTTAGATTTACTATCCAAACCGTTCCAGAGGACTTGACCTCCTTATCTAACACTCATTGCCCTGGGGTTGTTTTGAAATGAATACTTTTTCCTTTTTTAGTTCCTGGTATCATAATTATGGATGGAATCATTTAAGGTTTACCGATTAGAAAATTGTTGTGGTAATAGACTTTTGGTATATTTGTACATAGATTTTGCAAGTTGCTGGTCACATTATGTAGTTGATAAATTGTCAATTCTTTATATTTTAGAAAAAAATTGGACGTACATGCTCTATGATGCACCTTGTCAACAATTTTCATGGCACGCTTCTGTAATTAAAATATTCTATTTATAATTGTTTCTACCACACAGGAATGCATCAAGGGAATTGCATGATATCAGATTTGAGTTTAGAGTGGACCAGGACACACCCAACGGACTCTCTCAGGAACTGGTCAAGGAAGGTCTGGTCGACGGCAGGGATGTCATTGTTGGTGGGTAGAAGGATAAGAGATTTGGATTGGAAGTAATCCAGGTTTTGAATCTGGTTTAGTTCCCGACTACGCCCTCATAGAAATCGTCCTCACCCCTCCCTCCACTTGACTCTATTTAGTTTATCCTCCCCCCTCAACCCAACCCTCCCACTATCCTCCACTAATTGCTTCTTCCATGTCTTCTCCAGTCACCCCCTTCCCCTTTGACCATCCTCCCTCGACCCACTTCATGTTACTGGGACTTTCAGAAAGACAACAATATCCGAGAAATTCAGTCTCTATGAGGTACATGAAAAGACGTCTAAAGTATTTGACGCTGTAGCTTTTTGCAGGAATCCCACTCAAATGTGATTAAAAGGGTTTTAATAATGTGACTTGTTAATTCAAAGTAAATTACTTTTCGTTTCGTATTCCTCTTTTTGTGTTTATAGTTGCAGCAAATTTGGAGAAAGTTGTGAAAGATCGGGATTGTAAATCTAGGACGTTTAGACTGGTAAGTGATGTATTTTAGGCTTGGGACGAATACCCTGTTAATATTTGATTGTTTGCCAGGTTACACAATTGCATGATTCCAACAACCGAGATTCCTGGATGGTCAGAAATCACAAAAAAATTGTCCTACTTACATGCCCTACCCGAGGTCGCACATGATGAGTGATCTGACTCAGTCGAGTGTCCCAGTCGTTATTGTCGTGTCTTGAAAGCATTACCATGTTTTGAATTTATTGAAATTTAGGACAAATCTCATTTTATCCTGCACTAATGTCAAATATCAAAGATTAGAGCCATGTACTTTGAATAATCGATGTCTCAAATGAGTAATCATCATGTTTGGAGGAATGGAATTGATACTGTAAAATTTAGTATTTGGTTGCTGGTTGTTGGTAAACTGATCAAATGATTTGATGGTTTGAGTTTTACTCCCAGGGGAGTGTTTCATGAAAGGACTTGTCGGACGTTTTATCCGACAAGTCCCATTTTATCCGACAGTTACCATGGGAACAGTGCCTCTCAGCCAATCAAAATCATGGAAAGATGTCAGATCTGACAACTTGTCGGATGAAAATATTGATGAAACGCTCCCCAGGACTGTTGTATGTATTTATTATTTTCTCTAGAGCAATACAAGCTACATGTAACTAGTCAAAAAGATGTGAAATATTATGATTTTCTGTTTCTCTTTTTTTTCTACAAATGAAATTTCTGTTTTTTTTATTGATATGAACAAAGCATGACAAAGCAATGTTTATGCCTCTGTCTACATTAAATGATACTGGAGGCATTTTGTTTAAAGTGTCCACCTCAAACTTCTATAGTGTCCATATTGACCTGACCAATTCATAGGCTACTTAATGGGTTATTATACACATGTAATACAGTGTATCTACAATTTCACAGATTTTTATTAGCCTGTATGGTCCGCAGTTAGGGTTTATGCAGTAGCAACTAATTCTTCGGTCTTTTTTTTTCTTTCTTTTTTTTTCTAGAATTCTGGTTGTGAAGTGAACGAAGTGGCAGACGACAAAGCTCTTATAGGCTTTGCTCAGCTTACTGTCAGCTAGTCTTGCTTCAAGCCCCTAAAGGATGTCTTGAAGACAGAAACTACACAATGTAAAGGAAACGAATGTAGGGTGTATAGAGATTTTTACAATTATATTGCTTCTTTAAAAAGCTGGTATCAAGTCACGCATTGTTAATTGTCATGGATTCACTGAAATTGGTACATTTCTATAATTTTAGTACACTTTCAAAGTAAGCGTCTAAACCAAAGCCTGTTTAAAATGATCGTTGAATTGCAATATTTTAAGATTTTAAGAAATGCTTTTTGTTCAGAGGAGGGGGGGGGTGATTATCTATTTCATCACCCCTCCCCCCCTGGAACATTATATTCCATTATTTTTATCTATGCCTAAATTCTATGTGATTAGTATGATGTTATTAACACAGGGTTATAGGCTTGAATAGTTAATTTATGTTCTCTACAGCAGTGTTTTAACTCCGAAATCGACAATAATTTCGAGTGAAATAGTACATGTAACTATGCAATGTTGTGTCAAGGATTTAAACTAATCAAAATGAAGTCATTAAGCTTGTTTAAAGTGGAAAATATGGGTGCAAAACTGGAGTCCAACTTACCACAACGGTTCACGTGTTTGAAGCTCTAAACTTGTGTGTCCACTTGCTCATATTTTCATGCATTTATTGCAGACATATAGAAGTGGTAGCGATGCACCATTTCGTTCTTTATTCTGGAGAATCATCCTTGGATATGATCGCAGAGGTAATGTAAGGCTTCAAATGTGCTTCTCTGGCTCATACCGCGGTATTAGTTATCCTTGTATTTTGGAAATAACATTTTTTATAATGTATATATCTGGTCAATCCATTACAAGGGAGATAAACTCTCTTAGATATCCTAAAGATGTTTCTGAGATGATACAATGCTACAAAAGACATGAGGTGGCACTCTGATAGCCATGGTTTTAGTTAAACATGGGTTTACTTTGATCACACTTTTATGGAGCGCCAGTTGTCAACTCAATCATCAATTAAATATTATTCTTATCCTTCCACAAAAAGTTGTCAAAAAAGTTCATGAGTTTGTCATATTGAAGACAGTAAACATTAGCACTGGATTTGAAATCATTTTCTCTCAGGTGTTTTAACATTACCAGTGTAGTGTTCAAATGCTATCACTGAGGTGTAAAAATGCTACCACCAAGGTGTTCAAATGCTGTCATTGAGGTGTACAAATGCTACAGTATCACTGGGGTGTTCATATGCTGTCACTGAAGTGTTTAAATGCTGTGACATCACTGGTGTAGGGACAGTGATTTTCCGCGATCGCGGAAAACGGACGGAATTCACGGAAAGGGCCTTTTGAAACGGAAAGTGGCATTTCAAACGGAAAATCATGGAAAACGTATTTTCCCTCAAAATACACATAATAGCAACACAAATTACTCCAAAATCACAACAAAATGAGAATATTAAATGGCCACAAAACCCCAGAAAACACGATCTCACTTCGCTACAATCATGACAATTCACACATCGTGACTGCACTCGACATCAGCACACTCGATTGTACCCCGCGCCCGTACCCGGCCGGGTTGCACGTTGGGCTTCACTGCACTGTACACATATCATATCGTTCAACTACACGGTCGTGTGTTGCTGCCCTCTACGTTTGAAGATGTAACAGTACGATATCGTGGTCTTAAAATCCAAGATGGCGGATTGGCAAACGCCGTTGACTGATGATAACGATGTCAAAAGTCCCCCAAAATTATCGATGAAATATCATTTCACCGTGAAATAATGCTAATAATGTGAAAGGTGAGGATGTATGCATGCTAAATTTCATTGTAAAAATATCATATCTACCCGCATAGATCCGATTAGAACAGATTCTATTGTGTTGTTGGTACAGTAGCAGATACAATTTTGACCAGTGCGAGTGTACGGTACGTGTAATTTTGCTATTCAATGTGGAAACGGAATTGTCACTTTTCCGTGTGTACAAAGTCTATGGGGAAACGGAATTTCCGTTTTCTGACATGCTGAAACGGAATTTGAGATTTTCTGAAACGGAAAAGGCAATTTTTTGAAACGGAAAATCACTGTCCCTACTGGTGTGTTTGAACACTATCAATGAGGTTTTCAAATTATATCACTGCAGTGTTCAAATGCTAGCCTATCACTGAGGTTTTTAATTGCCATGACATCACTTTGGTGTTTGAATGCTATCAACGATGTATACTAATGCTAATGAGATGTACAGCATGTGAAAACACTGAAGTGTTCAAATGTTGTCACTGAAGTGTGAAGATGATATCTCTGTAGTGTACAAATGTTATCAATGAGGTGTGAATATGGGATCACTGAGGCGTGTTATTGGCATAACTCAAGTGTTAAAATGCTGTCACTGGTGTTCAAGTATATAACAAGGTTTTAATACAGATGTTGTCACTGAAGTGTTCAAATGATCTGTGGTGCATAAATGTTATCACTGAGGTGTTACACCTGATGACCAACGTGACCATTGAGGTGTTCAAAAGCCATCACTGAAGTGGTTTAATGCTTTCACTGCTGTTTAAATGATATCACCGAGGTGTTTAAATGATACAGTGTATAAAATACGGTGTTTGAATGATATCATGAAAGTGCTTAAATGGTATGGTGTACAAGTGCTATCACTGAGGTGTTCATAAACTACTACTAGATTTTTTGTGAAGAAACCAGGACAATGATTCAATTATTATTTAAGTAGCACTGCATTTACACACTTTTGTGGTACAGGATTTCACTCTCGTCAAATACATGTAAGATGAAAAAAAATTATTGGATCATGGATCATGCAGGGAATTGCACCAAGTATTGTTTTTTATTGAATAGAAATTAAACTTGCTTTATCTATGCATTATCAGCATTTTGTTTTAGAGGGGCTACCTCAAAGATCTTAGTTCTTTCTCACGGTGTATTGAGCGTTTAAAGCACCTAATCTGCCAAAATATGACTATTGTGGAGGCCAAACTTGTTGAAACTTGATGTTTTACATACAATATAATGATAAATATGTTTTTTTAAAGCCTGCTTGACATTATGATGAAGCCAACTAAAGGATAATGATGATATATATTCATGTAAAGAGTGACTAAGGCCCTGTATTCTGAAGTTGGGTTTAATTCAAACTCTTGTTTAAAGTTATGGTTCAACTATGGAAAGCCAATTATGACATAAATCTCTAACATTAGAGGTCCAACAAATCGGCTCATTTGATTCTTAACTGTCTGGGAAGGATAAGTTATCTTCATTATTAAAATATTAGGAAAGAGCACAGTGAATGTATGAAGCATACAATGTAAACAACATTTTGACACGTGTGGCTTCCCATAATTTAAGCACAGAGTTAGCCGACTATGGGTCATAGTGTCAATGTTACGTTTGCTATGGCAAGATGGTATTTCATATAGCTGTTTTTAAGTTTATGACTGTAATACAGGGATCATTTAACTTTATGAGCAGCTGATTTAAAAAATTCTCAAAACAAACATTTGTATGAATACATGTATTTGTCCTCGAAACCCCTGAAACAGACCACAATATAAAATGATAGGATGAAAAACTATATAAATTCTAAGACACAAGTAGCAGTTTATTAGCCTGATTTTGACAACCGTCTCTGAGACGCATTAGCTTATGCCCAGTTTTCTCAAATGCAAAAAGTCTGTATGCTGTGTTGACTGCCTTCTGCTGTGTGAATCTCCTATGCACACTCTATTATTAGCTACATGGTGTACACTGTATATTCAGTATACCTTGTACATACTGTACATGGGTCATGCTGGGTTCATTTAGAGTTTTTGTATTTTAGTATATGGATTTGCATTGAAACCAACCCCAATCATTTTCAGATTTTGATTAAAGTAGAAATATATTGAAAATCGTAAAACTGGAGAATCATATATCACAATAAAGGAGAAAATAAGGAGAACACGATGGTGTACATCATTTATCATGGAGACGGATGAAACTCAGTTAATTGATAGTTTAAAGTTCTCTCTCTGAATGCTTCAAACACGCAGAATTACGTCCGCGAAATTGGGGATTTTTTATGACGTCACTGTCTGTACGAGAGGCGTGATTGGCTCTCCCACGTGAAGCTCCACTTGCATGCAAAACCTGTTGCAAGGGTACATTTTCTCCACATTGTCACTGAATACTTCGATCCCGAAATGATCGAAAGAAAACCCAGAATTTTATCTAGATTTGGATTTTCAAATTGATGATTTTGAGATGAAGAGAATGATGATGAAGTGAAACAACACAGCGACGTATAGTTGGAGGTAAATTGGGGGAATTACGCCGATGATGATGATGAAAATTCAACTTGCAACACAATCACAAGTAAAGTCATGTACATGCCGATTCGCTACCAATTCATGCTGCTCGAAGTGCTAGCTACACCGCGCGGGCCAAATTGAATTCATGCTGAACATGAATAACCACATCCAGACAGTCTATCATAAGAAGGAAAATGATATAACTGTACTTACAAACAAGTGAATAATCTGAACCTGAAGGCAAATCAACTCAACGAATAGTAGCAGACGATATGGCATATGCACTGACGATAAACTTCATGTGGCTGGATAGATTGTCACTCGTTCTGTTAGATGTAACTTTTATCTCATTAATTTGACAAAATTACGAAACTCGGGGAATTATTTATCTATATAAAAATATAGTAACATCTCTTATCATTTTTTGAATTACGATAAAACCTGTTTTGAAGGAAAACGTTGAGGTAAATTAAAATTAGATGTAAAAGATCATCCCATCATGCGTAGCATTATGTGATCGTAAACAAACCATCACAACAACACATGCCGTATTCATGGTATTGTTTGCTCGCCTTGGCTGAGAGAATAGATCTATGCACGTTTTGCACAGCTCTCAGTCAGCAAGGAAGGAATACGTTCATGTTTGCGATGGTTTGTTTACAATGACATACAAGCTATGCATGTTGGGGGGGGGATTTAAAAGTAATTTTAGTTTATCTCAACGTTTTCCTTCAAAAGAGGTTTTATCGTAATACAAAAAAATAATAAGAGATGTTACTATATTTTTATATATATAAATAATTCCCCGAGTTTCGCAATTTTGTCAAATTAATGAGTTACAAATTACATCTAACAGAACGAGTGACAATCTATCCCAGCCACATGAAGTTTATCGTCGGTGCATATCGTCTGCTGCTATTCGTTGAGTTGATTTGCTTTCATGTTCGGATTATTCACTTGTTTGTAAGTACAGTTATATCATTATTTTCCTTCTTATGATAGACTCTGTCTGGATGTGGTTATTCATTTTCATGGATTTAATTTGGCCCGCGCGGTGTACGTATAGCTACCACTTGTAGCAGCAGCTGCATGAGTTGGTAGCGAATCGGCATGTACATGACTTTACTTGTGATCGTCAGGCAAGTTGAATTTTCATCATAATCATCGGCATTGTTCCCCCATTATTTACCTCCAACTACCTCACTGTGTTGTTCACTTCATCATCATTCTCTTCATCTTTAAAATCATCAATTTGAAAATCCAAATCTAGATAAAATTCTGGGTTTTCTTTCATTTCGTGATAGAAGTATTCAGTGACAGTGTGGAGAAAACGTACCCACGCAACAGGTTTTGCATGCAAGTGGAGCTTCACGTGGGAGAGCCAATCACGCCTCTCGTACAGACAGTGACGTCATCAAATTCCAGTCAATTCAGAGACCGATGCGAGGCATATTTCGGAGGGGCATTTTAGCGTTTTTTAATCGGCGATTTTCACCTTTTTGTATTATTTTCGGTATTTTTGAATGACCCACTGATGATCCCCACATCATTACCTTTCCAATGATATATAATAAGCCCACATTCATAATCAATATATTTCTCCTTTAACATCTCCAAAGTTTTTAAATAGTTCCTGTAGATATGATACTTTGAAACTTTTGATATTTTAAAATCAGAACAAAGTGAAACAATTACTTGAATGCATGACTGGTGATGTGTTCTTGGGTTCCTAATCAGATTCTCTGTCAATTTGGCCCGAATTCACAAAGGTGGTTTTGAATACCCACGGTTGAATCCATGGTTTATGTAGATTTCCTGTATAAATTACGCTTAATTTGGCGCGTATCGGGCGTGTGTATGAAAAATTCCAATGCTGATGCGCGCTTTTGTCACAGTGCGCCATATTGACGCCCGTTTCCGTGGTTATCTACGCTATTTTAGTCCACTGTTTTTATTCATGAGTCCACTCTTCAAACGGTGGACTCGAATGAAATAGCATCGATAACCATGGTAACAGGCATCAATTTGCCGCACTGTGACAAAAGCACAGATCAGCATTGGACACTTTTTATACTCGCGCCTGATACGCGGTAAACAAGCATAATTCATACAGGAAATCTGCATAAACCATGGAATCAACCATGGGTTTTCAAAACCACCTTTGTGAATTTGGGCCTTTGAGTCTCATTAATCATTTAAAAATTAAAATTCAGATTAAATTTTCTTGTTATTATGACGCATACATATGAAGTGTTCTGGACCACTCGATTAAGTCTACGGACTGTGAAACAGAGGGTTGTGGGTTTGAATACCAGCCAGGGCGCAATTGTTTCCAGCAAGAAATTTATCCACATTGTGCTGCATTCGACCCAGGTGAGGTGAATGGGTATCCGGCGGGAATAATTCCTTGAATGCACCCAGCGTATTTTGCAGTTGGAGCTACAGCAGAGTTAATATATTGCACCATTGAAAAGGCAACTAGAAAATTGATGCCTCATATGTGCTACATGTACATATTATTCTTACATGAATTCAAAGTGAATTATTTGTTAATATTTTATCAGGATTATATGAAATGCATTCAAACTATTTTGAAACACAAGAACAGGTCACCATTTGTGCGTAAAGTTGTGCCCAACTTATGTTCAGTACCAGTATACTGGAAAGTCTTATAAATCTATTTGTTACATACAAACAACATGGAAATTCATAACTTTCATGTTTGTCCAGTTTTCTTCAATTGTTCGTCTACCAGCTTCCCTGAATTGTGTTGTTTCTTTGAAAAGAAAGAAAAACAACTTCCCATTTGGGTCGGTTCTCCTTTGATTTCATTTAAGGGGTTATGTAAGTTTTTGTTTCATGATATTTATCAATAATTGTCTTTATTGGGTCAGTAATGTCAATTTTCATGTGAATTCATTTACTAATTTTGTACCTATCAGAGCTGAGATGTTTGCCTGGCGGAATGGACAATCGTGGAAGTAGTTTATGGTACACCGAGTGGTGAGTCCTAGATAGAGGTGTAGAATTCAGTGGAAAGATGAGGAGAGAAAGTTGAAGTTTGGAAGGCTGAACTGAGTGCATGGACTCTTGTGCCCGAATTCACAAAGGTGGTTTTAAAAACCCACGGTTGAGTATATGGTTTATGTAGATTTCCTGTATAAATTAAATAAAATGTCCAATGCTGATGCGTACATGTACTTACGTCACAGTGCGCCAAATTGTTGACGTGGTTGTCCACGCTATTTTATTCATGAGTCCACTCTTCAAACAGTGAACTCATGAATTTGATAGCCTATCTAACCATGGTAACAGGCATCAATTTTGCGCACTGTGACAAAAGTGCGCATCAGCATTGGTCATTTTTTTATACACGCGCCCGATACACGCTAAATTAAGCGTAATTCATATGACAGGAAATCTGCATAAACCATGGATTCAACCGTGGGTTTTCAAAACCACCTTTGTGAATTCGGGCCTTTAAGTAGAGAGGCTCGAGTTGTGGGAGAGATGAGGAAAAGCTGGCTTGAGTGGGCAAGTGGAGTTGTAGAGTAGGAGAGAAAAAAAATAAGTTTCTGGCAGGTTTACTGTCCGCGTTCTATCAGAGCTTATGATTCATTTGTTTTACTTTATAAAGTCTTTCATATATAGATTGGCATTACAATCAGTTGTCTACATGTAGTTTTTACTATTCGGTAATTTGAGTGTTGAATACGTGTATAACATTTTTTTTATGTAATAGCGTAGGGGCAATTCCATGAAGTATGTACATGTATGTCCGACCCACTAGAGAACGGGACTTCCCCGAAATCGTTTGTCTCTAGTTTTTCTGGTTATATGAAAAGTTGTGAAGCTCTTGAATTATGAGTTTTACTGTTTTCGACCCAAATTTGTACCGTGTTCCCACTGTCGCGATTTACGCCACGATTCAAACGAGGAGTAATCGTTGTGATCTTATCAGATCGTATCACCATCAGCTCGGTTGTGGCAATCATATTGATCACAGCAAAATTTTGAATGGTTCAAAATGTTTGCCATCAGTTACGAAAGGCCAATCACGGCTTTCTTAAAGGATTGCTAAGTGGGAATGAGGTATAAAAAGGAGAAACTTGGAGTTGGACTTACAAAAAGGTTTTTTTTTTAGAATTGCCCATTGGTTTTAATTTGTCTTTTAATGTGAAAGTGTTTTTATTTTTAAGTTGTTTGATTCAATATAATTTGAGATATGTTTTCAGAAATTTTTTTTTCTGCATGTGTATTCTGTTTATTATTTATATATTTTGTTTTCTGAATTCTTAATAGCTTGTACTGTACTATACAATATTGCTCAGCCAACATACCATAGTTCAAGGAAAAGAATGATACTTGCAACTATTTCTGTTTGTTTCACAGTGAATATTATCTTTGGCCTTGAAAAGAATGATGTTTAGGAAAGTGGAAGAACTTGGTTTCCCTCACACTGTATTCATGGGTAATATTTTCTCTTGGAAGAATGTTGAATGAAATGAGCCAAGGGGGGTAAGCATCCTTACCCCCCAAATCAGGGTTTGGCTGTCGGACTATGATGGTGAATCTACTCATCAGTGTTAAGACAAAAAGTGATTTTTAATCAGGATTGCTGCCAGTGTGTCCATAAACACATATTCTTGGCTTTTCCATTTGTTTTTACAAAGTCTGACATATTTGTGTATGTTATATTCATGAATTATTTTAGCTTTCATGTCTAGGATAGCTACAAACATCAGCTTGTACACTACAATCAAACTTAGCTCACCAAATACAATATGTTATAGACGATCACGCAAGTATAAGTAGGTGCTTATACATGAGGTTCATAATTTTCACCATCATTATAAATTATTATTGTATATTCCTGATTAATCTAAAAATGCAAAATATTATTGGAACCAACATATCTATATATTTCTTTTATCTTACCTAAAACGTTCGTCTGATGAATATTCATTTTGCTGATGAATATTCATCTATGTGAAGGGTTATCTGTATATTTTTTTTATATCCATTTGAAAGCAAAATGGAGGTTTAGTTCTCATGTGCATCTTCCGGACCTGGGAGGATTGATTGGTCGAGGTAATGCCCATTTAGCAACGAGAAAAATTACGCAGTCAGCTATAAGGTATCTTCAGAGCTTGAAACCTTGTTCAAAATAAAAACATATTTAATAATGTGACCTGCCATTTCCATATTTGTAAAGATAATATTCAATTTGTTCTTATGAGGTTGAATTAAAGATTATACAAAAATTGAAATATATTATGTTGTGTAGAGTATAGTTGAAATTCTAAGATGTATACATGTACCAATTAAAACTTGTTTTGCTCTTCTGATTGAGTTTTCATTAAATCAGAATAAAAATGAGACTTGAATCCTATTTCATTGGAAAGGAGCTTCTTGTACATGTATAGAAAAGATTTGCCAAATACCAAAGGAAAGAATTAATAATTGTACAATATTGAGTGGCCTTGATGGGAACATCAATTATATTGCCCGCAGTAGGATCATATTGGCCCCCTTGGCCGGGGGGGGGGGGGGGGGGGGGGCAATATGGTTCTTTTAAGGGCAATATATTTGATGTTCCCCGAAAGAAGGGCCAGTCAATATTTTTCATGTTGAGCAGGCTGGGCCTCTGATCTTCACCATTGTGATGTCATTGAAATGTCGTATCCCCAGCCTGACGTATATTATTTGCTTTGCCGATCAATACAATGCGATGTGAGACCGGGGAAAATACGAAGGTATATTTTGCGTTGTCTCTGCATGCAGAGTCAATATACGCAGCAAGACTGAGGAAAATACCAACAATATCCCTTCCTGATATTCATTAAATCCAGGGCAATATTATTTTTTTACAAATTCTTCATCTCAAATGCTTAAGTTGAGATAGAACCATTTTGTAGATTCTGGAAGGGGGCGGGGTGTGGAAGGCAAATGTATTGCATAATCTTAAGTCACTTGCTGTTGCGAAAATTTTCATTCATAAGAAAATCAAAAAGAAGCATCACTCTTATGCTTGAACCATGGGAAAAGGATACTTGTGCTTTATACTCCATGGTCAGTCTTCTTTATTATCATTAAATCCACCAGAACTAGTGGATATCAAGTCAATTTTATTTTTATTGTTGAAATTCACGGGTAACGGGTCTTAATTTCAAGAGAATATTAAAATGCTAACAGTTTATAATTGACACAAAGTGCAGCGTAGTGCTCCAACCTGATGCCTTTGTGTAATTCTAAAAAGAAAGAAAATGGCCAAGTAATCCAAAGAGGCATGACAGCATACAGTTCAATATTTTGATTTGCATGACGATTATTTCAATTTTTCAATGTTATCCATGTGTGCCAATATTGCGAATAAATAAGACAGTTGGCATGAAACAAGATAATATACATACCCTTGCATCGTGCTTCATTTTGTTTGTTAGTATTTTTAGGCTTTATCATTGATGAATGATGAGAGAGGCTGAAAGAGAAGGAGAATGGAAGACAGAGTGGGGTGAGAGAAGAATGTATTGTCAAATGCCTGTCATCTGTGTCTGTGGTAGTTTCATCCTGGACAAACAAATTTGCAACTCTTTGTCAGCTCTGAAACTCGAGTCGAAACAGCTGTTCCGGTTCATTAATTTGACAAAGACCTCCCAGCTGTCCATTGTCATTTGACGGGCATCGTCAATACATTGACTCTGTTCCAAACAGTGCTACACTACAACTATATATCACAATCAAAGCGCATGAAAGGAAGCAATAAAAAAAATGCATCAATTTACTGTTTCTACCAAAAAAGGCAACTTTAATTGTCATAATCCTCATTACCAAAATCAGTTCTTATACATCATATAATCCAATATTATCACATTCAAAGGTGAAAGATGGAATGGTAAAAATAACATTACTATGATTACAGACAGATTGTAAGAAATCTATGGACATACATGTATATGTAGTAGAGGGTAGCCTATTCTTTTAATAAAATAAATCATGTATTGATATCATAGTAAAGAGGACAGAGAACTGGACCTTATTTGATTAATCTCAAAAGAGCTGTGATTAATCTTATCAGTAACAACTATGGAAAGCCCTCGATGCCATAATTCTCCACATTAGAACTGTGTACACAGTCCTTTCGCAAACAAGGAGTACATGTATATGTAGTGTATTAATTGGTGCATGCAGGAGTACACAGTGTACCTGTAAAACTCTTTGAAATGACATATGCATTCAATAATTTCTAGAGCCCAAGAAAAGCTCTTCATAAAGAGTCTTTATTATTTAATACATCTCTACTGTTACAAAACAATGTCAGAATAATGACAGCAAAAAAAAATCATACATACTTTAAGTTAGAAATGTGAGAATAAAAAATAATTCCTGGATTTTGGTCACAGGAGATCAAAGACAAGGACAGATTTAGCACCATGGTGTTTATATAGAAAACCAAATTAATCCTTTAAAAGTTTACGATCATCTTTAAAACTAATCATAATTGCAGGAGAATTGACTAATCAACTTCTCAAGAACCATACGGAATGTCCTTATGAATCATGCATAAAATTTGCGTAATTAGAAAATCAATATAATTAATTCTACTAACACATTGAACAAGGTAATGAGAAGAATAAGAATATTACATTACATGTACATGTGATTGATATTGTGAACAACTTTGAGACATCACTTGTAAGTTTCACTTTAGATTAGCAAACAGAACAAAATTTCACGATTATCTTTGGTGGTCACACTACCAGAAGTTGCTAGCAAAGACTCATTTGTTATATAATTTTTCAAAGCAATTCTCTCATGGTATTTTCAAATGTTAATGTTATACGATTTTGACAAAATGCTCTGTCATGTTATTCAAAGGGGAAAAAGGGTCAGAGCAAATCTAAATCTGCATATTCAAATGATATGTGAATATATATCTTTTTTAATGAAAATTCTGGTATAATGAAATAGCAACTAACATCTACAGTGTCAATCATATTGGTTGACATGGATTTCAGTAGAGAATAATTCTAAGGGTACTCACGCAATCGTCATATCTGCATATTATCAATATCATTCATGTATAAGCTTTTGTGCAATAAACTAAGGTGGATGATTTACATTTTAATCTATACAAGGCATTTTAGCAGATGAATAAATGTCGTATTTCAAACCCTACTTTCAATTCGAGACGAACGGGTTAAACATTTGCCATGTTGCCCTCACCGGGCTTTGCCTATATGAATCCTGTACCAAATTGAGGGCGAAATTGGCCATATTTCTGCTAGTGCGCTTGCGCAGTAGGAGCCGATTTTGATTGCTAATTTCAGTACTTGCGAAATTGGTTGGAACCAGTATGAGAATCAATGCATTGCCTTTGTCTAAAGAATAAGGCCTATATGATTTTGTTGCAGCCTTGCAGGCAACATATTTGATGTTCCCCTCAAGGCCAGTCAATATTATATATGCTGTAAACTCATTAATTTCTTATTGTTCAGCACAAATATTAGGGGATAAAACCAATTAAGCTGTCTAGCTTTCAACAATTTTCTTACAAGCTAAGGTCATAAACCAAGTTAAAAAATAAAGGTCATTGTACATCCATCTAAAACTTCTCCTTGGACTATTTTTGCAATATATATTTGCAATATGTAATTTTCATTCTAAAATATCTAGGAAGCTTTCAGCAAATCTTGAAAATGTAATAAAATGATGCGTGATGTATAACGAAAATGTACATTGTAGTTTCATGAAATTTTAAATATAACTCAAACTAAAACGTATGGAAGAGAAGACTAATGGCTCTTTGGGATTCAACACAATGTGTAAAACCACAGCATCATCAAAGACAAGTTCATGTAAGAAATCATACTGTACGTAATATGAGGATAAAGTATTTATTCAACATGTCTTAACAGCCTGCATTATTCTCCAAGTTAATCATTCATGAAAACTTATAATGTTCAATTTTCCATAAGGCATATTGCTGTAGAAAATCACCAAACCGATAAAGCAGCATCATCATTGACCATGACCTAAGATACAATTTCACCTAATTGAAAATTGCATTGCATAGGAATTATTTGTTCTTAAAGAATCTAAAAATGCATCATATAAATCGACACTAAACATTCACAAGGTATATTGCTTAAGAATGTCACTAACATACCACAGTTTAGATACCATAGTATATTATCAAAGTAATTTATTAGATACAATCATGGAAGTTCATCTTTGTTGGTTAAAAGTAAAATTTAACCTTTCACTCACAACAATGAAAAATCCAAAGATTTACCTCAAAACTTTCTTCATGTTGTGTGCAAAAGGTTAAATTTTACTGAATTTAGATGTTTTCATCTACAAGTACATGTACAGTGTGTGCTATTGTCAAGATCTTAAATTCTAGTATCTGATTTCAAGAAAAAATATATCTAACATCATGTCTCTTTTAAAAAAACTTTGGAAGAATTTGTATACATGTCAAAGTGTAAATTTTGTCATGAAACACTGGAGGAATATAGGGCATTCACCCCCCCCCCCCCACAAAAAAGGGCCACAAATTAAATGTCTCAGTCATTACCAGTATCATTGCAACAACTGTGTGACTATTGCTGGAATAATATGGCAGTTTGTGCATTTCATCTGTGATCAGTGGCTAGCAATGCTTTAGCTTGAATATGCAAACTAGTTGTTAATATCCATAACACATATGCCATATGCAACTTATATTGTCTTGCATGGCTGTGAGCCGGAAGATGATTTAGACATCATTTTCCTGAATTGCGACAGCTTAATAATAAAATAAAATAGCCCATGATTGATCTTCATTTATCACTTGATATTTTCTCTGCATCAACAATAGAAAAATCGTTTACATGTATAACTAAATTCCTGCATCAAATACTTAATGAAAATTACATAAGTAATAGCTACAGTGTCACAACTCATTTCTTTTCATTAAAGCTATTATTTCTTTTGAAGATATTGGAAAGGGGAATTCTTTTTTAACTGTTGTGGTAATGATATGGATGGCACCAATGTTTGTGAATTAAATTTGAAAAGAAATGACAAAATAGCCCAATAAATATAAAATATAACATCACAAGTTGATAGAGAAAGATTTACACTACTGCACTCATTATAATACTAATATCAATCTTGGAAGATAACATATTATGTTCATTACACAAATATGATTAAAATATATATTTTCCTCCCCATCATCAAAGATTTTGCAAAATATGACAAATACATATAATTCAAAATTAAACAAGAAATTGAAAATTTGTTGAGCAATTCTTCTACAAGTATAAATAACTGCTTTTTCTAGAATTGTTTATGTACAGCTGTTCAAAACAAAAATGTATAGATTATGCACATCTACTTCGCAATATTTGTTTATTTGTACTTTTACAAGATATCGATATAATTTTAGTATAAAAATTTGTCACATGAATCAAGCTCTCTCATTTTAAGATTAAAAAAGAATTTTCACAAATATCTATATTTTTAAGTGAAAAAACAATAGAGACAATAAGGACTAAATTGCTTGAACATCCAAGATTCTTGTTGAAATATCAGCAATTTCAAAAATAATATTAAAATGTGACAAAAGAAGAAAATTACAAAAGAGAAATACGACCATGAAACTGATGAACAAGGTTGATCATCACAAACATTATACTAAACTGAAAAGGCAAGTAGAATATAAATATAAGCAATGCTTCAAATTTTTTTGCAGACTATATTCTTTGATTCAAATAAAATATTCTTCCCTGTTGAACAATGAACAGTATAGAAAACAAAGTAAACAAGAACATTGGAACATTTCTTGGTCGATCTATGCAAGGTGTCTGAGATGCATTATTGACATATAATGCAGCGCCCTAGCATTATGTAAAATGTGCCACACTCAATTAAGATTCTGAAAGGATAAACTGAAAAATAGATTGTCAACAATGTTATGTAGTCAATATCTGACATTCTTTAATTGCAAAATTCATGATCTGTGATTAAGCAAATAATCAGAAATAATAATTGTCAACATTCAGCATTCCAAATAAGATCTAGAACTGAAATATAAGAGAAAAGATTGCTATCGAAAGGGGAAGCCATGCTCGGCATTTGGTCCTATACTTTACTGCTTTGGTTCATATTTTTCAATCCACCATCTACTACTTTTTTTTAAACATAAATGTGTAATATTCCTTTACAGTCAAAAATTCTGTACAACTAATCATATAAGTTAAAAGTTCCATTCTACATTTTTCTTAAAATAGCAATCAACTTCAGATTTTTTGTTGTCCATTTTCTCTACGATATGTATATACAAGCTGATTCTATACAGACAAATAGGAGTTGTAATATCATACATAACAAAACTGAGCATAATGATTGGTGCTGCATAATATGGGATGTATATATTCATATCATATGGTCCATTTCCGCAACAAAAACATCCGTACAAAGTGCTTTCGGAGTCACACAACCTTTGGCAGAAAGTGCATATTTAAACTTTTTTACCATTATATCTAACAAACTTTTAAACTACTTATTCACAGCCCCCCAAAATCAGGTCACAATATGCATTTCCAGCACAGGAAATACATGTGAACAAAGAAAATGGAAAAATGTAATTATTTTAGCACTAAAGTGAGTGATTTCAAGTTTGGTAATGACCTTTCCTTGCTGGTGTTAAGTCATTTATTTTTAAACATCAGCCTAGCACCAAACTTAAAAATAGAGCTGGGGGGGCATTTCATGAAAGGACTTGTTAGACGTTTTCTCCAAAAATTACCATAGTATCATCAGTGCTTCTCAGCCAATCAGAATCAAGGAGAGTTGTCAGATCAGAAAACTTGTCGGACAAACTTTTTTGATGAAATACACCCCCCCCCCATCCTGGGTTGAATCTCACCAAGTGTTGAGCTCTTAATAATGTGAATGGATCCTTTTTGTCAACTCAGATTAGGTTTTGGAGCGTAGGAATTGCAATCTAAAGCACACTGACCGTTTTCACACGGCAGGTGAATGATTTTCGAAGGATGCAAAGTTCGAAAACAGTGGCAAAGTCCGTCATTCCCACTTTCTGCTGCAAAAGCTTGCAAAAACGTGAAGATTCAGAAGCTTTGAAAATCAACTGCGAGAGTTCTTTTCAGTTTGCCAGAAACTGACACCCGACATTCGTACAAACTGCGCAAGAATAATTTGAGAACACATTGCCGTGAGGCTGTTGGAGACAAACTTCTACAAATCCATTTTCGCTACATTTGTAAAACGTTTGCATGCCCTGTGAAAACAGCGTTTAAATTGTACTTCTAAACCCAACACCAACACCAATTTTGTAATCACCCAATGCAAGTGTAAGTAAAATTTTGTGTTTACACATCCAGATGTGTGAATGCAATACCAACCTAACTCACTATAGACCTACCGGTACACAAAGACAAGACACTGACATAGCAACATATATATAAAACAAAAAACATACATAAATTATTCACTTTATACAAAATTCTGTTTACATTATGGCAATATTCCTACTTTGTTCTGTAGATTCAGAACAAAATATTATGTTCTTTAAAACAAATATATAATCAATCAATGCCAGATTGATAAGATAATACACACGTTCAATTCCAGGGATGAGCCGTTTTGTATGTTACAAAAAAAGCTTGAGTTATTGCCCGCCAGAAAATGAATTGTTTGAGTCAATACTAGGAACTTTACTCCTAAACATCACAAACAAGATTGAATTTACTTTTAAATTACTTGAGGCTTCTAATAGGTGTAGTCCCATATATACACATTTCTGTGTGCACTGTAAAGGTACTCTTCCTTCTAACATCATATCCCTGTCACATAATAGACAATGTCATTATAGTGAATGCTGACATCACACACACACTGATCAAGATATATATATCATTTTTTTCTCAAATATTGTGGATAAACTTAAAACAGCCAAATTAATTAATAAACGAAATAGTCAGTCATTTTCGGAAAGATATGATCAAACTCTGTTAGAATATTAACGCATTTAGTTCACAAAAATAGCCTGTATGCTCCACTCGGAGGTGAGAATATATTAAACAACATCCCCAATGATCTTGGAAGTCATGTTATTATATTTTCAATGCACTCTGCACATTAGCCAAAGTACAAGTAATCGATTGAGCAAAAAACTTGTATTATCACAATTGCTGATTTACGTATGAACAGGGCTGCACTTACATATTCATAAAAAATTTTCACCATACTTTTCAAACTCGAACACATGCTACAAGGATTTGTGGGGTGGTCAACTTCATCATGTGGACACAGCTTTACTCCACTGTATACAAAACCCTCTTAATTCGGTGGATTTACAATATGGTGCGCCACCTTTCAGTTGTAGCAGAAACGCTAAAATTCACAAATTTACATATCTGCTGAGCATGCAAGTGCATATGCATGTGATTATGCGATGACCAACGCGGCTCGACCGGATTGCATTAAATTATGTTGTTTACCAGGGTCTAGGAAGAGGGAGAGAAATTTGCTGCAGATTTCTTTGGGAAATTTGTAGACCGTTTTCCGTGAATTCTTCCTCTGCTTGTCATATGGTTTTCATTTTTGAAGTATCTTTACACTAGCACTATGCGCTGGCTGTGCCTAGCCTGCATGCGATGTCGTCGCAGCATTGGCCTGTCCACTGCCAACCGATAGATGGCGCACTGTATTGTGAATCCGCAGAATTTATATTGCTGAATGGAATTTATGTTTTAGAATATAAAGAGAAAGATAATTCACAAAAATAACTGGCACTTGAGGTCTGGTCTCATTTCTGGTAGACAGGGTTCTTGAATGTTGATGTCGATGGCTTGTATATCGGATTTTCATTCTGGAAATTGATTGAGAAAAGGAAAGAAAAATTGTACAATATGTATTATTATATCACATAGAAAATTACTGTGGGCCAGAAGTATTGAAAAAATAGTGAGGTAAAGATATACTTGTACATGTATGTGTATGTAACAATGGTAGAGATTGTGAAACACACTGAAGCAGGCGTGGATCCAGAGTTGAAATTTTAAGAAGGGGTGCTACAGGTTCCAGAATTTGTTAATCAGGGTGCCATATTTCATTTTATTTTCCCCCCCCAAAAAAAGGTTGTCACCTACATTTAAGGTCAATAATTCGTCCGCCAAAAATTAACAAGCAAATCCTCTGGGGGGGGGGGGGGCTCGCGCAGCTTCAGCAACCCCCCCATCCACGCCTGTTAAGCAACATGTGACACATAATACCAGGGTCTTGGACAAAGATTTGAATTTGGTTCAAGAGGGAGAGAGAGAGAGAGAGGGAGAGCAAGGAAAAAAGGGAGAAAGATGGTGAAAGAGAGAAAGGGAGAAAGAATCAGCAGTGGAGAATAGACACAGAGAAGAAAGAAGGGGAGGGGCAAGAAGAAAGGACATGAATAAACATAAAACAGAAAGACAAATGGAGAGAGTGAAAGACAAAAAGACTGAAAGAAAAGAATGAGAATGAGAGAGAAAGATCTTATTTTCTCACCTGTCCCCACCGCGTATCCTGCCTTTCTTTTTCAAATAATGCAAATTCTCTCCTGTCTTGAACGAAGACTAGCAACCTCCAAACAAGTAATAGAGCCAGTCCAACGATGATGATACCGATAATAATACCAATGATAACATGATGAATATTCACTGGTACAAAGCAGACTGGAGAAGGGATGAAATTATTATAAGAATAATTTTAATATAATCTTCTTTCATGATAATTCTAATGCTTCTTTGATTACAAAAGTGAAATACACTGATATGCGAGAAAATATAGATACATGTAAACAAATGAATGAATAAATAAAAGGCAATAAACACAGAAACGCCAATTTAAGTAAGTCATGGAAATTGCAGTAAAAAACGATATTGAGCAGAATGATTTTATCCACCAAGTACAAATGTATGAGTAGAAGTAGACAAACACTTGGTGGTAATTGTGTTGGATTCCATTTGAAGCCACTTAGCTGATTACTACAATTAGAATCTTGATATTCCAATATGCGCTCACAGTCAATTAATTAAAATAAACTTCTCGAGCTCAAATCAGAAACCTATTTCTCACCTTTTTCTCTCTGCACATATAAAACAAGGGATCCATTAGGAAATTTATCATAGGTGAAGATGATTGAACAATCGTCTTCATCTTCTGCTAGACACTTCTCTGATCCATCGGCTGTCAACATAAAAATAAAATATAATATCATGATGATAGAGAGAGATGAATGGACAGATACAATATATATTATATTAATAATATTATTATTAATAATATTATAACAATATTACATTCCGCGTGTTGGACACAGATGAGATAAAAGAGTTAATGCATTGCAGTGCCACCAAAGTTTATTTCCAAGTATTCACCAAATTTTCGACGCAAATCTCACGTCTTCATCAAGGATACAAAGCTCACAGTGACAAGATATCACTGTGAGCTTTGTATCCATGACAAAGAAATGAGGCTTGCTAGCACAAACTCTAAAATGCTTCTTTTTTAACCAAGAGTGCAAGCATAAAGGTACACTGTATTTGTATCAATGTCTAATGAACAAATTAAGTATCTTACAAAGAAAAAAAAAACACTCCTGAACAAGATAGACTAAGAAATGTAGATTAACATATAAAATAGTTTGGGTACGTTGCTGCAAGCAATTCCCATTTTTGCTCATTATTGTTACAAATGGTACATTTCTTACTTTCAAAAACATTATCTATCCATCTGTCTTTATTCCTAATAAACAAATCTTAAAAAGAATAAATAAAGAGAGAAAATTGTTGTTGCCAATTTGGAAAATAAAAACTGATCAACAATGACTTCAAATAATCCATTGAACAAAATAAATCTAGTTAAAACGGTGACTGCCCCTAAAATAATGAATAATGATTTCTCTAAAGCCATGGCTAAAGGCCACCGCACACCTTACGACCTGACTGGTCTACGACTGAGTGAGTGGAGATGAATCGCACAGTAGTCATAAGCCTCCACACCACACACCTTGCTACCCGACTACCATGCGGTCTGCGACTTAAGCATACACTTTTTGTTTTTTGCCATAGCAACTGAGAAAATGATGCTTATTATTGCATATGCGCGTTTCATATCATGTACGCATTGCGACTCTGCTGTCTGATTGGCGGGAAGTTGGATTGAGCTTGCGATCCAGTTGTAAGGATTCGACATGTCAAATTCTTACGATTTTCCTTGCGATTTGCCTATGACCGGTCTGGGACTATCAAGCTGACAAGAGCTGTGACATCACATTTCCCTTCATTCAGTCACAGACCAGTCGGGTCGTAAGGTGTGCGGTGGCCTTAATAGGTGCAGCATAAGCAAGCATAATCATTATTATCATTATCACTTACGAATCTCAAGGTTATCGACCATGATAACCGGGAATGGACACATATCACATTCATCTTTAGGTAGTCCTGTACCAAAGGCCTTACACTGGACACACTTCTCATTCCGAGAACACTGGCCGCTACAGGTCTATGGATTGACAAAATAAGTAAAATAACAATCAGCGAGCTCGTAAATACAATCTCAACAGGTGCACATAAATATCATTTTAACAAAAGTCTAATGATAATAAAAATAACAGCAATGACAGGTTTAATGAAGCGCATTTCAGAATTGCAAGTACTATGAATGTACTTTACAGAAATAATACATGTATGAACAAAAATGAAATCATATATTTAAAGAGTCAAAAGCTTGATACTTTACTTAAACGGCAGCAATATTAATCAATGATATATGGCTGAACTACAATGAATCATATTAAAAAATGATTGTTTTGTAATTGGAGAGTACTAAGGAGAAAAATCCATAGGGTAAGGCCCACTGGAGGTGAAGGACCTCTTGCCATGTGTCTTAGTTCTTTGTCTTGGTGCTTGAAGTAGTTGTTAGGTTGGTGACCTTAATGACCTGAAACTCGAAAAGAATTGCCTTGCAGAGCTGCACCACTCAATTAACATAACTACATTTTATCTTTCTTCTTTTTTCTCTACAAGATAAGAAGAAAATGCTAGTTTTGGAGCGACTTTTTTTGTTCTTTTTCTTAATAAGACAAAGATGCTAGCCTTGGAACGGAAACTTGAGTGTAAAAATGGGGTCCCCCTCCATGGCACATACCCACTATGTATTATACACTGAGTGCCCGCTCCCCCCCCCAAACAAAAAACCCCAAATAATATAAAGAAAATAATCTCAAAACATTAAGAGGTGATAAGGAAGGGTCAAGAACTTACCGGACAATCTTGGCACAGCGGTCCCCTATAGGCTGACGTAGCATTGCATCTACACTCACCACACACACAGACCCCTTGACCATTACATATGGTCTGGATAAGAAAAAAAAGAAATTTGGTCACGAAAATTATTTGAGGTAACAAACGAGCTAAAAATGGTTAAAAACAAGCTAACAAGAGTGAATAGTTGGTTTAATAAGAACAAAACCAGAGCCAAATTTGAAATAAAGCTACCTCATGAAGAAAAACCCTTGCTCATTTTCAAACATTCTCTATCAAACTTGATTGTCTACATCAATTCAATCCATGCAAGTTACTTTACATAAAGACTTTGCATTAACAAAGAATGGCACAAGTCCTACATGTATATTGTTAATGCAATTCTGGTCAATAGCATAACTCCATATCTATACCAATTCTTCCTTCCCCTCTCCCCTGCTTTTCCTCCTTCCTCTCCTACTTTCCCTTCCTCCCTCCACTCTCCTTCCCTCATCTCCCCTCCTCTTAACTCTACTCCTCCACTTTCTTTCATCCTTCCCCCTCCTTCCCTTTCTCCCTTCTCACCCCCCCTGCGTACTCACATCCTCTCTCCTACCCTTCTCTTACTCCCTCTCCTCCCTCCCTTCTCTCCTTCTATTCATCCCCTCCATCTCTCCTATTCGCTCTTCCTTCCCCCTGGCCCCCTCCCTACCCTTCGTTCCCTCTATTCATCCCCTTCTTCTCTCCCACTCCCTCCATTGACCTTCTCTCCCTCCCTTGCCCTTCACTCCCTCTATTCCTCCCCTTCATCCCATTCTCTTTCCTCCCCTGCCCATCTCCCCCTTTATTCCTTCCTTCCATCCTTCCCTCCCTTGCTCTCATTCTCTCTTCGTTGTCCTCTCTCACACACAAACTCACCCTTGCCTGCTCCTCTTTCCCTCCATCCTCCTTTCTTATCTCCTATTTTCTGTTTTCCTCCCCTGCTCCTCCCTCCCTTACTCCCACCCTCCACCCCCCTCCCTTCCTCTCCCTTCCTCCCTCCTCCCCCTTCCACTTCCCCTCCAGTTTCTTACATCTTGCGTCATACAGGTATCTGTACGAGTAGAACACTCGCAGGCATCTCCGCTGTACCCCGGTTTACACTGGCATCGACTTCTCCGCAGGTATTCATCACACACACAGCGCCCTCTATCTTCACCTGTAAGACAATTACAGCATTGGAATGAAATAGAGTGATTATGGGCACCGAAACATAATAGCGATTGATCGTGGAGCTCGTTTCCACAATCAATTGCAATATTGTATATTATCACCCGTATCAGACATCTGAGCTGGTCATTTACGAAACCGTATTGCCCTACATTTTCTGAATATCGGGAAGGGTAGGTATATTGTTTGTATTTTCCTCGGTCTCAATGCGCGTATTTACTTTGCATGCAGAGACGACGCAAAATATACCTTTGTATTTTCCCTGGTCTCACATCCGGGCATTTGTGGATGCGTATAAAGAGATACGCTTCATAAGGATCCGCGCACCACAATTACGTCATAATAAAGACAACGCTGGATCCAAGCGCTTGCAAGTACTTCATAATGGTAAAGTGCAGACTATTTTTAAAAGAAATATCCCCATTTATCATGAGTTTTGCTCTAGATATCTGATTTGGATGATAATAAAAATATTGACTGGCTCTTCTTTCGGGGAACATCAAATATATTGCCCTTAAAAGACCCATATTGCCCTCGTCTAAAGACTCGGGCCAATATGATTCTTTTGCTGGCAATATATTTGATGTTCCCCTCAAGGCCAGTCAATATTATATAATTATCAATCGTAAATCGACCTTTTAATCAATCGCTAAGATATAGGTTACATTGCCCTGGTAAACTTCTTCAGAGCTAATGTACAATGAATAAGGTTCAGTTACTTTCATTTCCTTCCGAATCTGAATCGGAATGGTTAGGTAAGCAAGATGTCGCTGATGGACATATCTATGCTACATTAACTTGTGGAGGAGAGCAGCGCACTGTATGTGAAACAACTTTACTGAAGCCGTTTTAGATTTGATTTAGAGGTATCAAGGGAAGGGCTATTTACAATGGAGAAGGGGAGGTTATTCTAGTCCTTTAAAGTGGATTTCATCCTGAGGTCAAGTTGATTAAATCAAAACGGAAGAGAAACATGAATTTCAAGCAAAAATTAATCAAAAAATATACTTGAGTGTATGCGATTCACAGTCTCATTTGTCTGCTGACACTGACAAGATCACTCCATACATTAATTTTCTCAGCCAGTTACAGCTGAACAAACCAATTTTTTATAGAAGCATGTAAAAAAATATGGTGATTAAAAATGTTTTTAATATGCTGGAGTTTATACATCATTTCACGTTTCTGAAAATGTGTTATTTGTTAAAGGAAATCATATATGGAACAAAATGCATAAAAGAGTAGTTTGAAACACAGTTTTGTTACATGAACCCTTTCTTTTGATGGATTTTTGACAAGCTTTCACTCTATGACTCCCTTATTTTATTCCATTTATTAGAAGCAAATAAACATCAGGATTGATTTCATTCATTCATATATCATAAAATCTGAGAATTTAGTGAATTAAATGTACCTATGCAACCGTGAAGATAATGTCACTCTCTACCTCCAAGCAAATTTTTGTTGCGATCATAATATCCACGGGCCAAGATATTAGGGGAATGAAAAAAAGCCCCCTCCAGAAATCTAAACTCTCAAATTAGCCCAGGTAAGTTAGGGATAAGGATTATGAACTCACCTCCACACAGCTCTCCTTGGTATCTGTCACAGTTGAAGTTATCACATTCACAGAATGGACCAGACACAACTTCGGTCGGTTTCTGTCACAAAACAAGATGGGTAGAAAAGTTATAACCTTCAGCTTTCATGCAATATAAATAAAAAAATATAAATAATAGGGGGAATCTGAAAATCCCAGTCTATTTTAGTCTCCATGTAGGGAATTATAGCACAATCAATTCTAAATCATCACGTCACCATGGACTTGAAGCCGATTTGGACTTTACTCCAGACAAAAAGGCTTGCAGAAAAGCAGAATAATGATTTGATTGTTCTGAACTTATGCTAAGCTACAAATACTATATTACTTCTTGCAAATTCATTAAATTTATTTCCACTTAAACAAATATTAAGAACAAGATATGTACAAATGGAAAAGGCTATTTGTTTACGGATGATTTTGCATTGATTTTTTTCCTCCTTATATGATTTTTTGTGTAACTATAGGTTTAAATATTCATGTTTAGTTCTCTTTCGTAAGTTGTATCTTTGTTAGGGTTTAGCTTAGGCCTGGTGTTTTTAGAGCCCTTGTGAGTTATGTACCCGCCGGATTGCCTTCTGGGCAAGTTCCTTAAACTGCGGGTGAACAGGGCATTAAGATCAGGCACCAGTCCCGTAGATATATTTTAAGTGTTTAATGTAATTATTATTATTATTAGTTATTTATTGTAATGCGCTTTGATCATATTTTTGGTAAAGCGCTATATAAGTACCTGTTATGTATGTATGTATTGGATCATATTCATGTAGTGTGTGACTAGCTTCTGGGCTCCGTAACACAAAGGTTTGCGATGAATTGCAAGTATGAAAGAACCGCACTGATTGGTTCCCAGTCAGTACTTTAAACAGAGTATACATGCAACAACGATCTTGATTGGTTATTGGTATTTAGCCATTAATTGCAAACCTTTGTGTTACGGAGCCCAGATGAAGCAATAAGCCAATATTGAGTGAAGATAAGATTAATGTCATTTATACTCACTGGTCTTGGAAAGCAGATGCAGTTTCCACACACACAAGAACCTCTTCCAGAACAAACGATGGTAGTATTCGGTCTGAAAATAGGACAGAGAGAAACTAGGACTGTCTTAAAGCAGACACAAACCAGCAGTTTTAACAACACCACCTCAAGACCTTAGCTCCTCAAATGTGGCCAGGTTTCTAACCCACAATGCAACATTCTGAGGAGTGTAGTCTTGTAACATAGGCCCACTTGAATAAAGATATGCTCATTCACTCCTCGATACCTTCACATTGCAATACATGTGATTATGTTACTAAGTAGCGAAACAAGTATGTTCCTCTAAAAAACAATTTAGTTTCTATATACAAATGACATATAATGATCTTAAAAAGTATACATGTACATGTATATCATGTATCTGAACTGTTGAAGAAACATGCAAACTACACCAGAGCTGCCAAGTTGTATTTTGCATTTTCAGTATTCTTATCCCCCAAAATCAGTATTTTGACCAAAAAATCTGTATTTTTACCATGAGATAAATATGCATGCATAATGGCAAAGTTCGATCACTTCTTACATTATTTTGCGCCCCACATCGTCGCACACGAGACCGAAAGCTTCAGTCTAGATTTTGGTTGTTCCGCTGAACTGCGTTGGCTGACTCACCAATACATAGACTGAAGAATTTGGAGGCCCGTACGTACAGACAACGTATTAGCAGTAACGTTAGATCTAACATTCGACGGAAACCTGTTTTTTTTCTGATCGTTTTTTGCACATAAAATCATAAAATATCACATTATGAAAAAGAAATTGCATCCATATTTACGGAAAAATGTATGAAATTCAGAAATATCGTACCTTAGACCGCAGTTACGGCTAATTCGTTTCAAATTATGATCGAAACATCGTCATCTTCGATCCTTCCGTCGGTCAACGTAAGTTGCCATCTTGGATGACGTCATCATCCTTACAGACGTATTTACCAGTCGCAAAATATCGCGATTTGAGCCGCTGCTTTGCGCTTGTAAACTACGTGCGTGCGCTCAGAACTTGTCACCCGCATTGATTCGCCAGGATATCGAAAATTCTAATCGGAAAGCCTTGATGAAAGCATAACTCATTGAACGTAGAGGGCAGCAACACACGGAATACCTCTTCTTCTCTAATTTGTTTTTTACCGTATTTTATCATGAAAAAGCGTACTGCCGTATTTTAAATTGATTTCCGTATGAAATACGGAAAAAATCGTACTACTTGGCAGCTCTGCTACACCTACATAAGTGTGGGTACCGGCAGGAATTAATTCATCAAAATCTGTGCGCACCAGAATCTGTAGACTAGCTTAGCCGGGGTAATATAGGAGCGCCCTGAGCATCTAGCAAGGTGGATACGTGCGCTATACAAATCCTATATTATCTACTTATTTAAAAAAAAATTATATCACACATTTGATAATTAATAGCCTCTCATCTATTATAAATGAAAAGGATCGCACAGATCTGCATGGATGGGAATATATACACAGTGGTCTTGTTTTAAATGTACAAAGCAATTTTTTTTTCTTTACTAATATAAATGTGAAGGCATTTGGAGAGCAAGCCTTAATTTGCATAAGACTGTTATTCTACTTTGAGCACTCTTCCCCTTACATGAGCCATTTGGGGGGATGAATTTACCGTAACCCCTCAAGATTTGTTTTTGCTTTAATAATATATTCACAATCTGCAATCACGGTATCTACCATAATGACCAGGGTAACACATATATAATCACTAACACCAGGGTTACATATTTATAATCACAAACACCAGGGTAACATATATATATACTCACAAACACATGTATATACATATACTTACAAACACCAAGGTAACATATGTATACTCACAAACACCAAGGTAACAGATATATACTCACAAACACCAATGTAACATATATATATTTACTTACAAACACCAGGGTACTAAATATATAAATATACATGTATATACATATACTTACAAACACCAAGGTAACATATGTATACTCACAAACACCAAGGGAACATATATATACTCACAAACACCAAGGTAACATATATATATACCTACTTACAAACACCAGGGTAATAAATATCCATGTATATACATATACTTACGAACACCAAGGTAACATATGTATACTCACAAACACCAAGGGAACATATATATACTCACAAACACCAAGGTAACATATATATATATATATATCTACTTACAAACACCAGGGTAATACATATATAAATATACATGTATATACATATACTTACAAACACCAAGGTAACATATGTATACTCACAAACACCAAGGTAACATACATATACTCACAAACATCAAGGTAACGTATGTATACTCACAAACACCAGGGTATACTCACGATCTACATGGTGCATCATTGTCTTCTAACGAAGGGTCATCGCTGCTACATTCACAGTATCTCCCATAGTGACCAGTATTACAGATACAGCTTCCACATTCCAAGGTCCCATTGCCTCCACTGCATGTAGGACTATTGGGAACCTAAGAGAGATAGAACCAAAAATCCAAATCCATATTTTGTGTAATCAAGTTGGTAAGACATAACGTTTATCGTACATGCATATAAAAAATACCTCCCTTTTACTGTATCTTACCTTGTACCAGCTCCAATGAGCTTGTAGGCATAATAGTGAAAGCAATCAAATAATTTGCCGCATAGTATTCTGCAATAGGTTTTTTTTCCTGGCTAATGCAGCAACATGCAGCTTATAGCGCAATGGTGGGAGCCAGCTAGGCTTTTCAACTAATTAACCTTGAAGTTCTTCTGATGTCACAACATTTGCTCTGATTTCAATATCTCAGAGGGCATAGGGTTGGAGTGAAGATCGTAATAGGGTTTTAGTTCAGAATAATGCGAAGATAAGGATTATGGTTTATTTAGTTTTGGAGGTTAGGTTTTTTGCTTGGCTTAACCTGCAGATTATCCATTGGAGCAACTGTCACCAGTGCAATGCCATGGAAACATTGTCCTAAACCAACAGTTTTTCTTCAAATATTTGCAGTTGAACCTTTGGTTGACAAACCCTTCCCTCTGCACCCTCCCCCTGCACCCTCCTCCCCCCCCCCCCCCCCCGATCATCACAATCAAACTATACTGTTGGGACGACACATTCCGGTGTTCTATTTGTTAGCTTTTTTCATTCTTGGTTTCCCTTTTTTCAAGCCTTTGAGGCTTTTTGGGATACCTTTTTCTTTCATTATTTTTTTTAAATCTCAATGTTTCTTGATTATATTTGTATATTTATGTTCAAAATAATGTATGATATTTGTATGTTTTTACTTGTATATAATATTGAAAGAAATAAATGAGAGTATTTCCGCTCTCCCACAATCAAAATGGGAAGTTTTAAAATTATTTCAATTGAATCTCAAAAAAAGGTTGATGTGCGAAAACTTAAAATAGGTCTACATTATCCTGATGAAAAAATACTGACCTTTTGTTGTTCACATTCACAGTCACACTCAAACTGGACATTTACTTTGAGTTCTTCATTGAACCCAATTGGTCGAACTGTGAACCTGGACAAATATAGAATGAAAAAAATGTTTAATGACTTGTAGCTATCAATATATTTTTTCTGACAATACTTTTACATTTCTGTTTAACTAGATATCAGCAGGCTACTTGTAAACAATCTTATCCTAAATTTCAGCAGATACATTTAAGGGGAAGCTCACCCTGTCAGAAAGTTTATTTTACACAATAGCAAAAAAAAATATTAGCAAAGGTTTGATGAAATCCATAAAAAATAAAAAGTTATTTGAATTTTAATCATTTGGTTTGAGACATCATACACAAGGAGCTTTCTAACATATATGGTAAACCATCAATAAAATGTCATTTTCTCAGAAAATTAAGAATAATTTTTATTGTTTCATCAGTATTTCAATAAAAAAAAAATCACTTCACAACCGCTCCTAAAAACAATGAGAAAAAAGTCATCACTTAGTCATCATTACCAATATTTTTTCAGCTATTGTTACAACAGATTTCCACTTTAAAGGTTCTAAGAACACTAAACCTACGACTGATGAATTCTCTACAAAATCTTCAGGGAGATTTGTTTTGGGGATCTCTCTTCTATTAACCTACTTTTGCATATTATGTGCTTACAGACATTGCTGCTAACTAAAGGAATTCATTCAAATCCATCAAAGAATTACAAAATTATTAGAATTTCAATTATTTCATTTGTGATGTCACACACTGTATGTGAGCAGCATTCCTACATATACATGTACATAGTGAAAAGTAAAAAATCAAAGAAATTTCATTTTCTCAGGAAATTTTAAATGATTTTTACTGTACTTTTCACTGTATATCAATAGACAAATCATTTCACACCCAATCATGAAAAGAAAAAAAAGTCATCAGGAACTATTAAAAAAGTGAAATTCATACTTTTCATATTAGATAACATATGGGGCAGCTGCTTGTTTTTGACATCACAAACCCAAACCTTAAAATTCTAATAACTTTTTTAATCTTTGACAGATTTTCCTCAAACCTTCGCCAATATTCTTAAACATATTTTTCTGTTATTTTTACAACAAACTATTCTTCAGGGTGTACTTCCCCTTTAATAGTTAGTTTTTCAACCCACTTTCAGAGTATGACCAACGCAGCTCAGTCTAACCATTTGTTTACATGACACCACTTTCAGAGTATGACCAACGCAGCTCAGTCTAACCATTTGTTTACATGACACCAACTGAAGGTTCATGAATATAATCATGATTCTCAACTTCCTGTTAATATCTGTTTAGGAACACCATCAAGGGCAGGCTGGTACAACAGAATTGAAACATAGCAAGCTTCAGAAATTAAACAAACATGGCTTGCTATTGACACTGCAACTGAAGAGGTGGTACATGTATGCCAAAACATCGGAGTGCCAAAGAATAGCTGCTATTGGCACACAATTAACTTTTATTCAATTTAAAAAGAGGATGTGGTTACTTTTGTTGCAAATTGAAATAGATGATATGACGTTAAGTCTAGTATTCAAATTGACACGGAACCATGTATACTTCTCTCTCTCTCCCTCTTTTCCTTCCCTTTGTTTGTCCTTTTTTGTAATCCCTTCTTTTATCCTCCTTTCTTTATCACTTTCTTCATTTCTTCTTCCTTTCATTATTGCCCTTTCTATTACTTCTTTCTTTCTTTCTGTCTTTCTTTCTTTCCTTCTGTCTCTCTCTGTCTCTCTCTCTCTCTGTCTCTCTCTCTAATATTTTCATTTCTATTATACTGTCCCCATATACCTTCATATTTGGTTTTGGTAAAGAAAAAAACTAAACATATTGATATGATACTGCTAAATTATCATGACCCCTGTTATCTGATTCAATCGATACATGCACACTCACCACTCACTGGGGAGTATCCCAATGTTACACTACTTGTATATTGGCTACTTATACTCAAACATATCTGAACTAGACATCATTCTCCTGAAAACTTTACTTTGCTAGATACAACTTTTGTCCACAATCACTCTGTCAACCAGTCCGTTTTTGTCACATTGCACGGCATATATCCCACACACTTCCTGTTCTTCAAAGTATAAACATGTATATCCTCCCTTATATAAACATTTACGTATATTTTTCATATCTCCTTTCAGAAGCAGCTCTAGGATAGTTGCTCTTCCTGATATCAATAACTGGTGAATGAAAATCTCAGTTTCACCCTGGTTTATATTATTTTATGGAAGAGAAGCTCATCGAATTCATTTCAATATATAAACAAATATCACTGTAACAGTTTCTTTCCATTTTATACCGTTTAAAGGAAGAGAAACTTCATTTTGATATAACAGCAACAGCGACAAACCATTAAATCATCACCAAATTCTAAGAAAATTTGGGAAAACGGTAGAGGTGTAAAAAGATAATATGTTAAAATGTATTTGTTTTATTTTCTTCTTTTATAAGCACCTTAATGATGTACTTTCCTTTCAATGAAAAAATGGGAGCTTCATATCTCCCCTGAAATAAAATTGGATTGAATAAAAACAAAAGGTCTAGCTGAATAGCCATCAAACAATATGTCATATATCACATGTAAGCATCTACATGTACCATCTTTTGGAATAATTTTAAAATATAAATTAAACCTGTTATTCTTATCGTTTTCCACAAACTTTTATCAATATGTTTCTCTCATTTTTTTCTTATTTAACAAAATCATTTTACAAGATGATAGTGTATGAAAAAAAAACTCACTGTTGGTTTTTGTTTGCTGGACATCCCGTTGAGGTGACGGTCAAAGTGAAGTTGACTGTGTCGCCAAGTTTGAGCCCCTCGCAGACCTGTGACCCAGGGAAGACCTGACCTCCGGGACAATGAGCTATGTATTCAATGTTCACTGAGTCCGGGGCATCGTCTACAACTTCTACCTTGGAAGTGATTTTCTATGATAAAAAGAAAATTAAAATTATATTGTTTTTTTAATGTAATGTATTACGCTGTAGGTACATGTATGAGGGACATTTATAATCAAATAACATTCTTGTTATGCATATATAGCATAGAAATATACCAGGCTTTGAGTAAGTATAGCGGGAATTATTCATCCGAGGTTGGACTGGCATTACTATTTTTGCCAAGGGGCAAAGCCCCGAGGGAAAAGTAGTGATTAGTGCCAGTACAACCAGGGATGAATACTTCCCTCTATACTTAAGAAATAAAGGCCTGGTATATTTGTTTTATATACTACTTTAATAAGTTAGAGCAATAGATCTTGATAATCTAGTTCTTATACTCTTAGTTAATCCTTTTTTTTTTTTAAATCTGAACCAAATAAGCTGGGCTGACTGACCTACTTTTCCTGAAGCGCTTAGCTACGCGCTCAGTGCGTGGAACGCGTACTAGTGCTTGCGTCATCATTGACATCAGGGAGTAACACATTTTCTTCGATGGGCATTCCATTTTCGACATCATCCCAAAATAGTGAGAATATGTTTGGTCACATGATGCTATTTAACCAATCAGCATACAGAATATAATTAATGTAGGATATAATTGTGAATATTCATACCATCCCCCCTTCACTGATTCACCCATTCACAGTATGACTCTACTGAAATTACATGACTCTGACAGGCTATGTTTTGGATTTCTAGATTTTTAATTTATCTTTTCTGGGATTTTTCACTTTCCTTCATCACTTCTTCTATAGGGTTCCGAAGCGATGATGTCAGTTGCCAAGGCGGCCTGGTTCTAAACAAATGAACCTGGAGCATGTTTCTCATAGGAGAAAAAAAATTCATTGCTCGCAACCTCAGAATGATGGTAATTTTTGCAAATACAAATGTGTATAGACGATCGTCAGCTGCGACGATTTAAAAACCAGTCGCTTCGTTGCCATGACAGTGATGTCATACTTCGGTACTCTATCGTTCTTGTGGTAAGACATCAGGCATAATGAACATGATACACATGAATATAATCATCATTATTTTTAAGGCATCATTAGAAAATACATGTTCAGTTTTCTAGGGCCCATTTGCAGAAGGAGTTGCATTTGATCGCAATGCTTAACATCGAACCTAAATCCTGGATGCACATTTATGATCGGTTGGCAATCAAGTTGTGTTTAAATGTAGGACTTGTATTGATCACAATGCATCCTGTAATTAATCCATGGGAATAGAACCATAATTACATGATGACAGATGTACATATAAACACAGAAAAATAAATACCAGTTAAACAGATACAAATGAAATTTAAAACAAATCTGCTTTAGAATTCAGAGTTGTAACACAAAAAAGTAATTAAGTTTTGAAGTTTCAACAACATGAAATCTTTTTTAAATAATGATGAAAATACTAATTCCAGGAAGGCCTCCCATGCATTAAGTAGGACAATACCAAGCAGCCCAAATACAACATAAAGAGGGTATAACTTACATTGTAGTTATCTTTGACGAGCTGTACAATATTGTTGGAATCCTGAGCCAAAACACCTGCTGTAGCGCCCTCTATGTATTGCGTCAGATTCTGAAGGGAATTAAGAAAAGTTCAATAAACAAAATCATGAACAGAATGGAAGTCTACATGTTGGTATATTGCCAATTCGTCCACTCACCACACGGTTTACCTTAAGGCCTGGTCACACCGCCCGAGCGTTGTTGGAGCGGTCGTGGAGCGGTAGGGAGAGGGGGTCGAATTTCGCTCACAAAATTGGGGGAAAAAATCCAAAACAAAATAAAAAACAATCGAAAATAGTGAACGGGAGCGAGCGGTGATGATTTTTTTCTCTCCGCTCCAACAACGCTCGGGCAGTGTGACCATGCCTTTAATTTAATGCCATTCCGTCCATCAACTTTTCATCCAAAAACCATTTGGTCCAACAACCATTTAGTCTAATCATCAATTCGTCTAATCATCATTTCGTCTAATCATCAATTCGTCTAATCATCATTTCATCTACTACCATTTTGTCTGTTAACCAGTTGGTCTAATACCCATTTTCTTTTCATTCATTTTGCACAATTAACACTTTAGTTTAATTAGACCAAATAGTATATGGACTAAATGGCTACTGGGCCTACTGGTCATTAGACGGAATGGCATTACACTAAATGAAAGTAGATCATGTGGTGAGTAGACGAACTGATGACAGCCCAAATTGTAGTAGACGCGTTAGAAATTGGACGAATTGGCATTTGATGAATTGGAAATAAACCTGTAGCGCCATCTCCTTACAAATGATTTCAAAAAAGTTGTGACAAATTCTATGGACTCATTGCTTTTGATTAGATGCTGAACAATGTTGCTAGGGTAGTCAAATATTGATGGCAAGGTTACAATTGATCTAGGGTTCATGCAATTGGCCCGATTCAGAATTTTACATAATAACACTGCATATTAAGTGCACATCACAAACAATGTCATACTTAAATAAACAATATTATTTATGGCAGATTCTGACAGATTTCATGATCCCTTAATTCACATATTAAACTTGACTTACATTCATAAGTATTGAGATTTAGAAAAAAAAATAACCTTATCAATTCTCTTAACATAATGACAGGCTCAGGAAAATATGATGCTTGAGCTGAATTTAATGAATACTCAATAATGAACAAAAAATATGCAATGTATACATTAAGTTTCAATTTCAACTTTTACATTCACACCCTATAGACACTGTCATTAAATCAGAAATAAGTTCTTCAAATATACAAGTTCAGAATGATTGTACAAAACATGACAATGGTAAAATTTGACAATGGTAAAATTTGACATTTACACACGTATGCTAGATAGCTTTGATTATCCTCTCAGATAATGAGAGAATTGGCAGCTTTGTTGACTGCACACTACACAAAGATCACATCTGGGGCCTGGCTTACAAAGAGTTGCAATCGATTTGATCAATCACAACTATGGAAAGCCAGCAACGTCAACATCTAAAATACATGATTGTTAAAGATATTTTCTAGAAATGATCTATGTTCAAACATTCACTGTTTTTTTCTTGACCATTTAGTATGCCTCTCTTTGTTTTCAAAGGACATTGAGCCAATTTTGTGAAGATAAAATTATGACATTGATGGATTTCCATATATTTGAGATTGATTGGATCAATCGTAACTCCTTGTAAGACAGGGCCCTGGTATCAATGGAGTTACAGACAGATATCACTATATAATCATTTCATTGCTGCCAAGGACGATATATATGTTGGTACCTTGATATCTAATGGCAATCATCAGGAAACTTACATTGTACACCTCAAATTCCTGCTGGACGACAGCAAAGATTGGAATCACGCTATTCTCCCTCATCTTGGCGTTTAGATGACTGATGGATGGATAGTCCTGTAAAATATACATCAGATGATAAAACAAATAATGCACAATACAATAGCAACGGTGCTGGATGTGGTTGGTGTTGTTGATGATGGTGATGGTGATGATGATGATGATGGTGATAGTGATGATGATGGTGGTGGTGGTGATGAGAGTGATGATGATGATGACGATGATAATGGCAATGGTGGTGATGGTGATAATGATGATGATTGATGACAGCAATGGTGATGATGATGATGATCTTTATTATCATTATATTCAATATTACATATCCTCATTGACGTTTTTTAAATGACAATAATTATCATTGTCATTGTTATCATTGCAATTAAAATACTAGATAATAAAAGGAAGGGGAAGGGGGTACTCATACCAGAATGTAAATGGCATTGTCCATCACTGGAGGAGAAGAGGAGTGGAGGAGGAGAAGAGTGGAGGAGGAAAGAGGGACGGGGAATAAAGTGGGGGGGTATACTTACCGCATAATGTGACATGGTATAATTCTGTGAAATAGGATCTAAATTGGATTGTCGTTCACTGGGGAAGGAGGAGGGGGGGGGGTGAGGGCCGGGAGAAGGGTAAGAGAGGAGGAAGAGGATAACGATACCACCAGATAGTGTGACAAGGTATACTTCTGTGAAATAGGATCCAAATGGCATTGTCCATGATTGGGAAAGGAGGGGAGGAGGGGAGAGAAGTAGAGGGGTAAGGGGAGGCTACTTACCAGATAATGTGACATGGTATAATTCTGTGAAATAGGATCTAAATGACATCGTCCATCATTTGGTGTAATGATACCTCCAAGCTAAAGAAGAAAAAAGAAACAAAGATGATTTTTTTAAATGAAGCTCAATTTCTTCCCCCTTCCATTTTTCTATCTATTTCAAAGAAAGAGGATTCAGTATTGCAGTGAATGAAAAAAAAAATTATGTTATATTTCCATGCTACACAAGTACTTCTTTTAGAGCCATCAGTACAAATTGAGAAAATATTAAGGTAAATATCAACAACTTCAAGGTTTAAATCAAAGGGGTGCTCTCCGCTGAAAATAACATGATTTGAAAAGATAAAGAAAAATCCAAACACCAAAAAACTGAAAATTTGATCAAAATGGGACAAGGAAAAAGAAAGCTACATGTAACAGATCTTAAAGATTTGCATTATTTTGGTGGAACAGTTGTGTATGCATATCTTCATGAATATTCAATGGGCAAACTAATGTCATAACCCCACTTGTTCTTATACAAAAGAAGCATGATTTTATGTTTATTCGAATTTGGTCCACCAAGAATGAAAAAAAAATATTAGTTTACTATGCCTCTCTCTTGTGCACAGATACCATTATACAAATGTTACATGTATACAGTCCACATTTATAACAAAGCAATATCCTGTGTTAGCTCGATGTACTATCCAATAACATGCCCATAGATACATACATGTATACAGGGTATATACAGCGGTGCTAAAAAGTCAGTAAATTACCCTACCAGAAAATGAATATATATTTAAAAAGTTTTCAAGTTCTGCTTTCTTTTAGATATCTCATTGTGAAGTCAGGTGATAAGATATTACATTCTATAAAGTTTGATTTTCAAGGCTTGCTGGACATTCTAGTGTTGTCTACATTCAACGCTCGGGTTCCATGAGCCTAATTATAACAGGAAGGCTAAAGATATTCGATCAAAAAAAGACAAAATAGTGTTAGTGCGACATGTATATGTGCGTCAAGCTACCCCAAAACCACCAATAAGTTGCAGGGAAGGCTCTCTGCAATGGCAAAAGTAGTAAATTTGTCTTCAAAGAGCAAAAATGAAAAATAGTCTAATCTAAAGGAGTATTTCTTCTTTTTTTATACTGTAAAACAAAATCAAGCTGTAAGGTTCCATGAGCGCTAAAGGTATACATTCATCCCAACCCATTCAATTTTTTTTTTATTTGATATTGCTGATTGACAAGAGTGTATGAATATAATTTAAAATTCAAATTCAAATTCACTTTATTCACATCCATCCAAAATCTAACACTGATTCTAGAAATGATAACTACTGAATTTCCTTTGCCCAAATTGGGAAGATATATCAATTACTTTGGAGCTATTTTTTGACTAGCGGAAGAATTAGGGCTATTTTATTGTTTCAGTAAATAAATTTGATCCCATCGAAGTCATCTTCATAAATGGCGATTTATTTTTAAAATAAACTGACTACGATACCCTTTTCAGATATGGCATGTCAGATATATAACCCTTCCAATGGTAGTAAACATTCAACCCTCTAATTTCACGTTATGAATTTTTCGAAATTGCCATTTTAACACACGAGTCTATGGGGAATGTCTTACACGCGTGACACCTCGGCATGAAGGAGTCATTTTTTCTGGTGGTGTTCACTGTTAAACTTGTCAGCACCACTGTGCATACATGTACATGACATTGAAACTTTCTAAACAAAGGCTATGATGACAGGAAACAAGGAGCCAATAGAACGCACTGTATGACTCATAATCAGATATCTATCCAACAGAATAAGAACAAAATCATTTAACCACTGTGTATGTGATTACTCACTTGGCTGAGAATAGGTTATATATACTGTACATGTATATTTATATATATACATATATGTGAGCCCCATGAAGTGTTCAAACCATCGTTTTAAGCTGAGAATTACATGTTTAAAGACAAGAAAATAAAAATGGGAACGTTCCACCAGCAATCTGTATTATGTGTGGTACGGTGTGAAGTACAGTACATGTAAGCACCACAGTTTTATCGGGGGAGGGGGGGGTGATGACCAACTTCAATGGGCTGCTGCATGTCTCGCCCCACCCCCCCCCCCCCCCGACAAAACTGTGGTGCTTGCATGTACTGTACTTCACACCGTACCACACATAATACAGATTGCTGGTGGAACGTTCCCATTTTTATTTTCTTGTCTTTAAACATGTAATTCTCAGCTTAAAACGATGGTTTGCAACATATTTCAACATCAGCAAACACCATTTAGAAATGAATGAATTCCAGATCATACCAGAAACATAGGGCACTTTGGGATAACACTCAAAGGAAATTCTTCATTTCAAGCCGGACCCTTTTGCGCAGTTTGACCCAGAAGGTCAACATGGAGCATACAATGCAAGAAGGACTTCCAATGCAGAATCCTAAGCTGAGATCCCCATTGAGTTCTATCAAATCTAATGCCCAAGTTCTCCATAATGTTCTCTTTAAAGACTCCTCTTCTTTTTGCATGCATGTATGTGTGAATGCAGCCAGTGGTTTGAACTAAAAATCTACTGTATACAAAAAACATGTTTCTAAAGGTAACATAGTGTGGATTGAACACAACCTCAGACAACCGGGATAAAAATCTGCAAACGCAGTTGGCTTCCTGTAAGATAATATTTCAATAATTGCAATTTGCAGATCTGTATCAGGTTTTGAGGCCACAATAATTATGAACCAGATAATTATTTGGCTGATACATGTTTGTTTAAAGGAGTTTTAGGGTACAGATTTGATATAAAGGTAGTTATATGTATATTAGGCCTAGTTGGTATTGTGAAATCAATATTGACTATTTCTGTGAATACTGCAATATTTCATTCTCAGATAAATGTATTGAAATAAAGGCTTTCCAAATAACCAATACTCAATACTTTTAATGCATTCTGTTCTTTGATCTTTTTGTCTAATCGATGACAAAATAGTCGACAGAAAAAAAAGTAGAAATCAGTAAAGAAAGATTGTTAAACTATGACTCCTTATTTCTTATTTCAAAGGGATTTCAAGAGTTATGCATTACATTGTTGTACAACATACACCAAATAGACATGCATATGTCTAACTTATGGACTCAGAATCATTACTTATCATAAGCCTAAACCATATGTAGTAAAAAAATATAATCCTATAACTAGCAGTAGACATGCATATGTAACCTAAATATTCAAGATTTGATAAGTACTTGCTTACGCACATTTGCATGAAGTGAAATAAATTCTTCATATTTCATAAACAATGAAAATACATATATTCCTTCAGAGAATGTCAATTATATCCTAAGAAATACCCTGTATATAATGCATACAAAAACAGAAATGTTTCTTAATACCTTCAAGACAAAAATAAATGCAGAAATGCAAACAATGGATACACGGAAATACTTAATTACATATAAGCTTCAATAATTGCTACACCACTACGATTACTGGGTATAAGCCAGTATTATCAAAATCAACTTATTATCATAATTTTGCATTGTTGTATGAAATTCAAGCCAGCCCACTAATGAATGTTGGTAATTAAAGAGATTTGTTTTACAAGTATAGATAGATGGGTAGGTAGGTAGGTAGATAGATAGATAGATAGATAGATAGATAGATAGATCGATAGATAGATAGATAGATAGATAGACAGACAGACAGACAGACAGATTGATATATAGATAGATAGATAGATAGGAAGATAGATAGATAGATCTATAGATAGATAGATAGATAGATAGATAGATCTATAGATAGATCTATAGATAGATAGATCTACAGATAGATAGATCTATAGATAGATAGATCTATAGATAGATAGATCGATAGACAGACAGACAGACAGACAGACCGACCGACCGACAGACAGACAGACAGACAGACAGACAGATAGATAGATAGATAGACAGATAGGTAGAGATATAATGGTAGGATGGAAGGATAGACAAAACAATAAAACATTTTCCTACCTTGCCATCACCGGCATAATGGAAAGATGAATCAGTAGTGTAAATAACAAGATGCCTTGCATTTTCTCTCCAGCCGATTTGTTGCTATTGGCGATAAAAGAATACAAAGAATATTAATTCATAATTGTTGACACTGTTACTTTTCAAATAAATCCCTTTCATTAAAAAGAAACATTGCGGAAAAAATCACTACGAAATAGATCCATTTGATTGGTATGATGACATGAGAACGTTTTTTTTTGCACAATCATGAATTATTACATGTTTTGGTAAGCTTTCACATGCAAGCTGCACTAGATCTTGATTGTGTTACATTAGTAACTATACCATCTAATATGCATCCGCACACCTTTTCACTGGTCCATGATCGGCTTTTGGAACAAATCACAATTTTTTAAACATTTATGAATTGAATCCATTTGATGTCATTGCACTGCAATGAAATATAGCATGGTACATACATTCCAGATGAACCCAATGCCAATACCCATTATGGCAAAGATTAAGAACAAGTCTTACTATAAAACTATCACAAAAACATGCAAGCAGTAGTGGGCCCTGTTGTTCAAAGAGTTATGATTGATCCGATCAATCGCAACAATGGACGGCCAGCAATGTCAACATCTATTATGCATGTTTGTTCAAAATATTTTCTGCTGTGATGTATATTCATGCATTCATTGTTCTCTTGAAAATTCACTGCACTTCTCTCTGCATCAAAAGGATATTGTGCAAATTTTTCGTAGAAAAAATTATGACACTAATGGATTTCCATAGAGTTATGATTGATTGGATCAATCATAACTCTTTGTACAACAGGGCCCAGGCTTTAAATCCAGTTATAGTCTGTGACTACAGGGGGTGGCCATATTCACCTCACACAGAACAGTAGGCCTGGGACAAATGTTAATCTTACCATTCGATTATTTCCTGAAAAAACAATCGAATCATTTTGATTGTTCATCAGGAAGATTGTCTTCTAAGCCAATAGTTGACCTTATTATGAAGACACCTCACAAACAGGGTTTCAATAACATCTGCATCTAGGGTGGACTATTATACTTTCCTTATAAATGAAAGTAAGCCCCTTCTCTTTGATTTCTATTTCACAAGAAACTATATGAGATGAAATTAAAACTTTCACTTTATTGTTCCAATGAAAAATCTTTCCCAAATCAATGCTTGTATTATGCATCCCTCCAAGTGCAACACGTCTATAGCCTCTTTGAGGCGTTCAGGTGCAGTATTTACAAGACAAGATGCAGAGATTGAAAGACTATTGACAATTGAAACCAACACTCTACTTGAAGTGATTGACAATTAATTGAAAAAAAAAAACGTAAATGGGTTCGTGCACTCCTGCTTTCTTTTCTAAGAATATTATACAGATATTGCCTACCTAGAGTTTGAATATAACATTTCCTCTCCCCGACGGAGTTATATTTTTCCCAAGGGAATATATTTTGCCCGAAGCGCACAGCGCTGAGGGAAAATATTATCCCGAGGGAAAAATATAGCTTCGAGGGGAGTTGAAATGTTATTTATTAAAACGATAGACCAGGCAATATCTGTTATATTATATAGTATATGTGGATTCGCCATCAGAAATTGCATTCATCATCTGGTTCAAAAGCAAAATTCTTGCTACAGCTCTGTTCCATCTACGTCATAATAGATTTTTTTTTTGAAAATACATCAAGCGCGTTCTTCATGCAGTCGACGCGTTAACACTAGCGCGTACATCAAATAAACTACCTTGTTGCGCAACTTATATGCAGCGAGTGACGTCACCTTAGTGGATATAACGCCGCAATTGAAAATACTACGCAGTATATTCCGAGGTGACGTCAAAACCTAGAATATAACAAATGCGATCCTCGCAGCTATGGTCACATGATGGCGTATTGACCTATCACTGATTCGAATCTACATAGCTTTTGTAATATCAGAAATTATTACCGCCTTTTCACAAGGTAAAAAGAATTGTACTTTCAATGATGATTCGTGTGAAAAACAAGGCTAGTGTCAAATGTTTAGCACGTGTGAAACCAAACTACATGTAGAACATGATTAGAATCACGAACGATAATCACAATTACAAATTCAAATTCCACTCTGGAGGTGAATTCCAGTTAAGTTTCACTCAAATTACGATACAAATTTTGCGTGTGAAAGGCTTGACCTCCAAAACATCTTTTTTGGGGGCGAGCTTACGTGACCTTTCAAGCACTTCCAAAGATAATACAATTGTCAAGCACTTATATTGCCTTCGCTCTGGAATTCGAATTCAAATCACATTTTTCAAGTGAGCATGTGAAAGGTCCGATGATTCTAAAGAAAAATTGCAATCATCATTTCAATGATGATTCAAGATTCATGTGTGAAAAGGATCTTAGTCTTACCCCGCAGACTGTGATTTGCATAAGAGCATCCATGCCTCCCTCAGGTGCGTCTAGGTTACCCGAAGCTTGCTGCCTCATTACAGTTTGCTACAAAAATTAAGAAAGATGACCGGTACTTAATTTTCATATTGTATAATTTCTGAGTGCAACACAGCCTTCTAAGCCACCCCCACAAAAAAAGTTCAACAAATAAGAAATTAGGAGATTATGAAAGTAAATGAGAAGTAAAATATGAGGGTATTTATGGATACCATACTGAAACAGAATCTGTCAAGAAAGTAGAGTTCATTTTTTTGTGCTGTATATCAATGAAAGGACCAAGTACTCAGGTTTCAAACATTCATATTTTGCACATTCATTGTCAGATAATTTGTACCTTTTTCACCATCTTCCCCCCCCCCTTCCGAATATTTCTTTTCTTACCAGCATTGGATTCCCTTTAACTCTTTAACCCTATCTAGGCCGGGGGGGGCCTCGGAGGCCCCCCTCAACGAGTCGCGCGAAATTTTTAGCCGTGCAAATTTTTTTGACCGCGCTGCTCGCTGACTTTTTACTTTCAAGTCTTACGCAACTTTTGAGACCAATTTTGCGTCACCCGGGTACACGGTTCCGAAGTTACGCAACATTATGCAAGTGCATGTCAGACCAAAATTGCTCAAAAACGTGATTTTGTGTACAAAGTCAATGTAAATTGTGTTTTCAACCAAAAATCATAAATGTATGATTATTTTTAGTTTTGCTGGCCTAAATGTATGTATTTTGTAATTTCATTGAAAAAAAGAATGAAAAACAAAAGGTCCAAAAAACAAGGAAATACCTAAGAAATTGCAAAAAGCAATATAATACATAAAAAATTGATCAGATATCACAATTTTTTTCATGTACACTTGCTAAGAACATCACAAAGAGTTTTTATGCCAAAAATTAGAACATTTGAAGTTTTATTTATGGAGTTAGAGGAAAAAGAATGATTTTGCATACTAATTACACATAAATTAGCATAATTACATAATAACGATTCGCATGGAATAAATTACTATACGCTTTTGTAGATTATATCCCGGACAACCTGCGTGCCAATTTTCGGCGCGATCGCGCGGTCGACGGCCAAGATCTCAAGGGGGGGCCTGGGAGCCCCCTCCCCCCCCCGGCCATATGAACTCCCAAAATACCCCGGCCTAGATAGGGTTAACATGTCACATTTCATTTTAATGAAAGAATAGAATTTCTTGTTTAACATCTTCATTACAAATATGAAAAAGCCTTGATTGATGTTCATAACTAGAAATTAATCCACAGACACAATACAAGAAATATTGTTGTATAGCAAAGCCTGTACTGTCACCATCTAAGAAAAAGTCCATATATTTTCATTATATAAATAAGAAGTTCAATTACACAAAATTTATCTACACGCTGAGGGTAATGAAATGAATAAATGGAGCGTTGTGGCCCAGTGGATTAGTCTCTGGACTTTGAAACAGAGGGTTATGGGTTCAAATCCCAGCCATGGTGTAATTTCCGTCAGCAAGGAATTAATCCACAGTGTGCTGCACTCGACCCAGGTGAGGTAAATGGGTACCAGTAGGAAGTAATTCCTCAAAAAGCTGTGTGCACCTGAATAGGTAGCCTAGCTTAGCCGGGTAATAATATTAGCAGCGCCCACTTTGAGAACAGCTTTTGGAACTGAAGTGGCTACCCTGGGTAAATATACCGTCATTATATCACTTTTATTATTATAAATCAAAACTTACCGAGAAACTGTCGGTATTTTCATTCAATGGAAGGACATTCTTGAATCCATAAGGAGCCTCGCAACCAGTGCAAGGTGCTATCAATCTGGAAAAATAATAAACAGGATTTATATTCAACTTGACATAACGATCCCAATGGAGGGGGTGTTTACGTCTCATTGAGCCTGGTACACTTTTTTTGTTAAAATGTTAAAATATTTCAACAACATGGGGTGTTTCACAAAAATTTAAGTATGACTTAAGCCACAATTAAATGCCGACGCATACATGATATGCAACGCGCGATCTTGTTGATACACAGTAGTGCGCATCCTCATGATACGATCTGACCAATGCAGTCAAGCGTTTTATACCGTACGCAACTCGGTATTTAAGTGCGACTCTAAGTCATACTTAAATCTTTGTGAAACACCCCCCAGGCGTGGTACAGCATATCCCCTCCCCCCCCCCAGCATCCCATTCAAAATTCTATGACACTACCCTGAGGACAAGTGCTGGTAATCAATACAATACTTCAGCTCAAACACTAAGTATTTTACTTCTTATTTTGCTTCTTAAATAAAATGCAAGGCCTGTATTCTGATAGCAGGTTTTACTTAAACTCAGGTTTAAAGTATGGATAGCCAATTGTTACATAAATCACTAACAGTAGAGATATCGTACTTCAGCTCATTTGCTCTCAAATCATTCATAATTGTCTACGAAGTATTAATAGATATTGTCTTCACCATCGATGAATCAGGAAAGAGCACAGTAAACATAAGAAACATACAACTTAAAAATTTTGATACTTTTGGCTTCCCATACTCAAACCACAACTTTAAACCTGAATTTTAAGTTAAACCCAAATTCAGAGTATGGGCCTCAGTGTTTAACCATCTTTGGCTTCTATGGTATTTTTTAGCTAAGTAGCTTGCTTAAATCTAAGTCACCCACCTCACCTGAAATAATTTTGTTTTACATGCAAATTACAAACATGCATTTGCACAGTCATGCATACTGCCCCCTAATGTTTACATACAGGGGACATTATTTGACATGAAAATTTTCGACGTCACAATATAATAAGTATTTGCTTAAATTTTGTGATAATTAGAGTAAAATACTTAGGTGTGATCTAAACTCACGTTTAGGCATTCAGCTTCAAGTAAAGTGCAAAGTTTTTTTTAATTGTCAGCCCCCCCCCCCTGTCAAAACTGCTCTGTGGATCTGGATTTGTATATATGTTTTCTTAGGTCAATCCAGGACAGCAGTTTGTATAACTAATGAGGCCATGCTGATTAAATAAAACTTAAAACAAAATAAAAATAAATAAAGTATACATGTACTTACTTTTCAGGTACTGTGCTGACATATGGCATGACAGTCTTATCAACAAACGACCCAAATCCCAGCCTGAAATTACTAGTGATGTTTTTCATCTCACTTGCTAGAATGTTTGGCAAAGAAAATAGAATATTGATTAAAAAAGTTTTTAAAAAGTCATATTTAAGTATGTACAAGCTTCTATACCTGGGGCCTTTTTTAAATGATTTCAAAATGGCTTGGTAGTTCATCGAGTGAAGTACCATTGGAGAAAAAAACTGGGGGTCAAATAGTTCTAAAGAAAAGGTATAACCCAAAAAGAAAATGTGGCTCGCTGGTACTGTGTGAAATAGATTATCAAGAAAGTTTTGAGAGAAACCTGAGAAAATATCAGGGTAGAGTGTGTTGTGATCACAGTCCATGGTGATGAAATTCCATGTTGTATTTTAACACCAGGTGAGATCCATTTCATTTTTAAAGGTAAATGCTAGTTTTGGTAACGATATCAAAATGAGTTCGTACAAAATCCAATGAAATGACCACCAAAGTGTCTGTTTGTATATCAAACAAGTGGAATGCCTCTGGCCGTCTCACCTGCATCACGCGGTTCAATATAGCAGCAGTGCTGACTTTGAATACTACTCTAACTCGCACAAGATGTTCAGTGATACATGGTTACTCTTATGTCCACTTTTTATGAACTAGACCAATAAACTTACAGAGATATGATGGTTATTCAACAAAAAACCCCAACATGGACAAAGTTCATTGACCTTACATGACCTTTGACCTTGATCATGTGACCTGAAACTCGCACAGGATGTTCAGTGATACTTGATTACTCTTATGTACAAATTTCATGAATCAGATCCATAAACTTTCAAAGTTTTGATGGTAATTCAACTGATACACCCACTTCGGCCAAAGTTCATTGACCTTTGACCTTGGTCATGTGACCTGAAACGCGCACAGGATGTTCAGTGATATTTGATTACTCATATGTCCAAGTTTAATGAACTAGACTAATAAACTTTTAAAGTTATGATGGTAATTCAACAGATACCCCCGATTTGGCCAAAGTTCATTGACCCTAAATGACCTTTGACCTTAATCATGAGACCTGAAACTTGCACAAAATATTCAGTGATGCTTGATTACTATTATGTCCAAGTTTCATGAATCAGATCCATAAACTTTCAAAGTTATGATGGGAATTCAACAGATATCCCCAATTCGGCCAAAGTTCATTGACCCTAAATGACCTTTGACCTTGGTCATGTGACGTGAAACTCATGCAGGATGTTCAGTGATACTTGATTAACCTTATGTCCAAGTTTCATGAACTAGGTCCATATATTTTCTAAGTTATGATGACATTTCAAAAACTTAACCTCAGGTTAAGATTTCAATGTTGATTCCTCCAACATGGTCTAAGTTCATTGACCCTAAATGACCTTTGACCTTGGTCATGTGACATGAAACTCTAATAGGATGTTCAGTAATACTTGATTAACCTTATGGCCAAGTTTCATGAACTAGGTCCATATACTTTCTAAGTTATGATGTCATTTCAAAAACTTAACCTCAGGTTAAGATTTGATGTTGACGCCGCCGCCGCCGCCGTCGGAAAAGCGGCGCCTATAGTCTCACTCTGCTTCGCAGGTGAGACAATAAAACGCATGTGCCAAAGGATTCTGGAAGAAATTGTGTAATTGGTGAGAAACCAGCAAATAAGGACAGGATTCGGGTAGAGCGTCGGGCTTGACGCTCTAAGCAAAAATTATACATTGTCCCACGTTCGCTTATCTGTGTTGGGTATCTTCGGTGTGAACATTTTTCAGTGTAGATTTCAAGATTCACAAAGTTCAGTTAATTTAACTGTACCAGATCTAGATCCTCGATGATATACTGACAATTAAGCCTTGTTTTACAGACTTTCTCATGAAATCAGTGTTTACTGCAACTACTGGTATTTCTCTTTAACACCAGGTGAGATCCTCTCAGAATAACACATTTCTATAACACCTTTTCTTTGAAAGGCACAAAGAACATTAACACTTTTGTGTTATGATCAAATTCCACAGTATATTCCAATACCCGAAGGTGAGATCCTTTAAGAATAACCCTATTTATTTTTTATTTTAACACTATTTGGTATGAGGATCAAATTCCAGTGTATTTTAGCACCTGAAAGTGGGACCCTCTAGAAATAACACATTTATTTTTTCAACACTATCTGGTGTAATGATAAAATTTCATGGTGTATTCTAATACCTGAATATGATATCCTCAAAGAGTAACAAAAGTTATTTATCTTAACACTATTTGATGATAGGATCAATTGCATGGTGAAATCTAACAATTGAAGATGAGATCCTGTAAGAATAACACATTTTAGTTTAAACACAGTTTGGTGTTAAGATTCCTCTCAGAACACTGACTGATGTTGTTCGACACTGTAATTGTACAGTGTAGGCTTCGACTATGATGACATACCAAGTGTATCACCAAGGTCCCTGAGCTTGGAAAGATCGTCCTCCATAGATTTAGATAGATCCATGACATAGTAAAGATCCACTGGATAATCCTCGGCTTGCCGGACCTGAAGTGTCAACTCCACCGGCTTTCCTGCAAAACACCAATCAATGACATCAACTATTCAATCCTGTACAACATTTACATAGATAGACCACTTACATGTACTTCTTGAAGATAATGGCTTTGGGAAGATATAGCAACTTACAGAAAATGCAAAAAATATTGAATTCATATTCTACTAAATAGTAGTAAAATTATGTTTATTAGTAGCAAATTTAATACTGGTAAAAAGTAGTAGTAGAAATAGTAGTAGTAGAAGTAGTAGTAGTAGTAGTAGTAGTAGTAGTAGTAGTAGTAGTAGTAGTAGTAGTAGTAGAAGTTGTAGTAGTATTACTAGTAGTAGTAGTAGTAGTAGTAGTAGTAGTAGTAGTAGTAGTAGTAGTAGTAGTAGTAGTAGTAGTAGTAGTAAATGTCAGACAAGCAGAAAGAAGTGCCCTCAATTACTCTTAAAACATTTTCAAACCGAAACTATAGGTGACAATATACATGTCAAATAGATACTTATCACTATCATATTATCAAAGGGCAATTATCATTAGTGGCTACAGAGTAACATTCTCTATTACACTACACCCACATGCTAAGAGTGTGATAAAATAAGATTTATATACATGTCAAAAACAACATTCAAAACAAAACCAAAAGAATGTCAAAGACAAAGTAAATTTATTTGAACCTGATATATGATTATCATTTTCATTTTCTTATTTTAATTTCTTAAAGAATTATTACAACAAAGCCTCGACAGTTTAATAGCTTTCAATTTTTCTCTCCATGTACATGTAATAATAGTTTGCATTTCAAAGATTTTTTTTTCATAAAAACATGTCTACACTTTTAAAAGAGTTCAACAAACCCTTGAATGCCAGCATGTACATGTGTGTATTCAAGTGGTTGCTACTTGTTTGCAGTGAAACACACACATATAAACACACTCCAAACACACAGTCACATGACCCACGGACAGTTCGCTGTACACAAAACATATCCCCCTGTGCTACTCCCTCACAAACGATTATCACACATGTAGATATTAATAACTCTAGCATCAGGAAATATTAATTGAATCAAGTGAAAACTTTCCCCGGGATGCTTGTCTGTCAATATCGCTTCAACGTGAGAACCAATTCTGACTTTCCCGCTTCTAGAGCACAGCCAATGCACAGTGTCATGTTGTTTTCTTCCCCAACGCTAATCTCTTTGTTGTTGCGGCCTTAAAGGGAACACCTGGGCCCTACAAAGAGTTACGATTGATCCAATCAATCGTAACTCTATGGAAATCCATCAGTGTCATATTTTTTTTCTACAGGAAATTTGAACAATGTCCTTTGTAAACAAGGAGAAGCACAGTGAATTTTCAAGAACACAATGAATGCATGAATATACATCATAGTTAGAAAATATTTTGAAAAACTTGCATAATAGATGTTGATGTTGCTGGCCGTCCATAGTTGTGATTGATTGGATCAATTGCAACTCTTGTAAGAAGGGTCCCAGTTTAAAACTAGGCAGGTCTCAAACTAAGTCTGCCTGAAAGGCAATATAAAGACTTGGGCAGAGTCTTCGAGGGGGCAGCTACCATCCTTTTATAACAACTTTCTAACTAAAAATGTATTTCATGAAAGGAAGTATAACCCCAAATGAATTTTTTAAAAACAATCAAAGAAGCAGATACTGAAGGTGGAATTGAGAATTAAATTCATGTGCCTTCAATCACTGTGTGTGGCTGACACTTTTCAAAGAAGTTACTCTTCTCTTTTAAAACCACTATGTCACAAACATGGGAGTAACAGTGATTATGTTGAAATCTATCTTTATCTCAAAAAGTGCTGTTCCTGGGTCCTGTTGCATTTATGGTAACTTTGCCATCTAATGGTTAACTTCCATGAAGTCCTTGATTTTGATTGGCTGTTGATGCAGTATTACCAAGATAGCTACCATTGGATGAAAAAGTTACTATTAGAGTAACTTTTTATGCAACAGTATTACTTTTTATGATGCAGTATTACCAAGATAGCTACCATTGGATGAAAAAGTTACTATTAGAGTAACTTTTTATGCAACAGGGCCCAGGTTCTGTCCTCAACTTGTAAAATACCATCTGCATGTATAATGTAAATGCTTTGACAATCATTGGTTTTTTTTCTATGTCAGATTCTTTTTACCTCGTTACTGTTAATTTTGGACAAAGAAGAAGATAAAAATCCTTACCTTTTCTGAGTCTGAGACTGACTTCTTGTGGTTTTACCTGAACTGCCTGGCCTTGGGCACTGCCAGCATTACTCAAAGGTGCATCCTAGTAACACAAAAATAACCATGGCAACAGGGTTGAATGAAGCAACAAATTATGTACCCATCATTAGATGCATACATAAATAAAAAGGAATTAATACATGCAAACATCATGCTGGAAAGTACACAGTGTGATCACTGTGTGTTCAAAGTGTAATCACTGTGTGTTAACAGTGTGTTCACAGTGCGATCATGATCGCAGTGTGATCATGGTGTGTCCAGTGTGATCACAGTGTGTTACACAGTGCATCCACAGTGTGATCACAGTCTGTTAAACAGTGTGATCACTGTGTGTTAAGAGTTTGTTCACAGAGCGATCGTGAGTGCAGTGTGATCACTGTGTATTCACAGTGTTACACAGTGTGATCACTTTGTGTTTCACAGTGTTAGTGTGATCACAGTGTGTTAGTGTGTCTACAGTGTTATCACATTGTGTTACACAGTGTGTACAAAGTGTAATCACAGAGTATTCACAGTGTGGTCAAAATGTGTCATACAGTGTGATCACAGCGTGTGCACATAGTGGACTATGTTCAAATATTATTCACACTGTTAAAATGCTGAAATTCAACAGTGTGAATGAAGATATTTTCACATTGTGGACACCTAAACAGTGTGACTATTCACAGCATGTTCACATGGACCCTGTTTTCATTACCGCCCTGGAACTAAATTAGTGCAAACTAGTTTAGTGTCAACTGGTTTTAACGTGAAATGAGAACAGTCAATGCGGTCTTGGAAGTGATCTTCCAAACCAGTTCGGAAAACCATCTCGCAATGATGTTTTCAAGATCGCTTTCTCTCGTTAAACTGGTTTTAGCATAAGTGAGGACACAACCGTTCTTCGGGAGGCGATCTTCGCACTACTCCACACACTGTGTGTAGAATATCTACGTTGTGGTTTCAAATTTTGTGCGAAACATGTCATCCCCACTGAGCACGTTCCCATAGCTACAAGGTCACTTTACGTGAAGTGGTTTTGAAAACCACTTCCAGCTGATCAAATGGGAACGCTAGCAAAGCGATCTTCCCAATTTACTGACCCAATTTCCAGTAAACTAGTTTTAGAAAGTATAATGAGAATGGTGTCATGGTTGATGATGTGAATGTGATTCACACTCTTGAAATGTAACAGGGTGAAGGTGATTTCACGTTGCGTTCCACACTGTGAACACACTGTGGCACCCACAGTGGACAATGTTCTTCCAGTAGGACAATTTTTTATTTTATTAATCAATGATCAATGGTCACTCAAATGGCAGTCTCAAGTTTTTGGTAATTTTATAATTACATGTATCTATTTCAAAAGTTTGAATTCATCTTTTAATAAGAAAATCGTAAAATGAAAAATATATGTATACCATCTGCAAACATTAAAATTTGTTTAAAAGTTATCTATAAACATGCCATACGATACACCTGCAACATTACATGGAAGTGATGAAAGATAATTGATTTCATTTTTTTTTCTATGCTTACATAAAAAAAAACTTGAATTTTGCACGTCGGGCAACAAAAAAGAAAAGAATTGGCCTTCTATTGTGTAACGATTTTAACCTTTCTGAATCATAAATTAATTCTCCTACTGGTTTATTGTGATTTTACAGATAACAATAAGTATTTATACATTCTGAAGATGTTCGTCATCACGGAGAATTCAATAGAGTTGATTGATCAGTTGTCTCGTGAAGTGGTTGAAACTGTAATTTATACATTATTATCCAGTGTTTATTTCATGTTGTTATCAATAATTCTCTATCCTTAAAATTGGTTTTATAATACTTCTAATATTTTGTTTAAATTTCACAATACACTTGTCTTACATTGCACTTTATGAATTGTATTATAAAAATAATCCTGTCTATTTGTGCTTAATAGAAAATCAATTGTTACTATTATGTTAGAATGCTGGAGAAATAAATGGGTTAAGGTTACCTTAACGGTAATTTTAGTACTGTCTGGGTCAACGACCTGCGAGCAGCCTTTCAGTCTCAAACTGCTTGCTACATCACACTGTGGGTTTCCCGTCTCATCTGTATAATTCTAAGAAAACAGAAGCAAAAAATAAAAGATAAATTAATGAAAAATGATAAATAAAAATAATATGCAACATTTATATAGCGCGTAATACAAATGTTTCTAAGCACTGCATACTATTACCCCGGCTTTAGCACTGCTACCCTGATCGGGCGCATTCAAGGAATTTCTTCCTACCTGGTACCCATTTACAATGTACTACACCTGGGTCGAGAGTGGCAAATGTAAATAAACGCCTTGCCAAAGGACGCTAGTGCTGCGGTGGGGTTTGAACCCTGGACCTTGTGGTTTACAGTCTGGAGACTTATCCACTGAACCACAACACCTCTACAAAAATAACAAACCATGACGATGAAACAAAATATAACTTCACAAAAAAAGATGCAATGGCGCTCAAAAGTTAGTGAGCCTCACCTGAAAATGCAAAGTGTTCAAGTCCTGCCATATTTTAGATAATTAATTGTGAATTCAGGTGCTAAAATATTACATTCAATCAAGGTTGCTTCTCCAGGTTCGCCGAAAATTGTAATGTTGTTATCTGCATTCAACACTCGGCTTGAAGGGGTGCATTTTGTGGTGGGTTCACTAACTTTTGAGCACAACTGTGCCTGATTTATCCCTTTTTACTTGACATCACAAATAAATTGTCAGGAAAATGGAACAAGAATGTTGACTTTTGCCCCCCCCCACCACCTCCTGTTACGTTGTACCTGCAAACTTGGACAAAGTGTTTATGTAAATATGGCTGTTATCCTTTTCAACTGCAGAAACGGCATTTCGAGGTGCATGAGCTTTTGTTAAATGTTTTGGGAAGTCCTAAATGTATCTTAAATTATCTCTTAAAATACATCAGACATACATGAACTACTACTGTCAAGAAATTTATACCGGAATATAAATGATTTCCCCTTATTATGACTCTTCTGAGAACAGAGACTACATTTGCTGGTACATAATATCAAGAGCACATTATAATTATCATATTAACAAAGGGCCTCTGAATAGTATCAATAGTATACTGATTACCTCCCACACCCTACTTGGGGTACATGGATCCCCAGCCCCCGCTACCGTTTTTTCAGTAAACTTGTACAAATATACATGTATGTGTAAAATTACTGTCGATTGTACACGTGCATGTACATTGAAACTCCTTGGGATATTTCCTTCATCCAGTTTTGTCTTTACTACTATTCTTGCAATTTCACTGTGGGTACAATAGCATGAAACATACATTTTTCTTCGTGTTTTGCCCATGCCTGTAAGTTCCATTCTCTAGTATAATTCCTTGCTGACTATATATTTATGTTCTATGCAATACATTATACTTCATAACCTATGTACAGTATTAAACCCTTCATAATAGTCCCAGTTATTTTTATTCTTCACTCCCCACACCCCCATAACATCTCAGCTGTGTATCATGTGATCACAACAAAAATTTGCATGATGTACGTTGTAGATGACACAATCTACACAAGATAAATTTCAGTCAATTCATACCTGTTATTCTAGATGAATTTATATTGCCTACTTATTCACACAATCATACTTTTTTCTCTAATTCACTAATAAAACTCAGGACTACAAGGCTATTTTTAGTATTTTTATATAGAATTCCTAACTGTTGTACTCAGTACAATTTGGTACCAAACTGATTTCTTATATTTTTAAAACTGTATTCCTCATGTCTTATTTCTTTGTTAGTTCTTTTTAGTTTTTATTTTTGACAAAATTTGTTGGTGATATCAATTGTATCTTGGTTTACAAGTAAACAGCATCAAATTAAATGACTGCTGTCAACAAAGGCAAAAATGATCACTCGTAATTCATGAATTTCAGCTGAAAAAGTTTATTGACTTTTTGCACAATTTCGACATGCATGATGCAGCTCAGGGCCTGCATTCATGTAATGATGCATAATTTTGTCACCATGTACCCAAACATCCCAAAATCAGCCTCAAAAGTTGAGCAAGAATTGTAAGTCAAATGGCAGTTGATAACGAGGGAAGGGGTAATCCCCTCCTCCCCCGACTATTGGGCTTAAATTTGTGTATAAGAGTATGGAGTACCTTTGTACAGAAATACATTTTTACACAATAGTTTTCTCTAGTGTGAATGTTCGATAAGTCTGGTCTGTTCATCAAGGAGCTCTCAATGATCTCATTTTATGAAATCATCATTAGAAACAGACCTTCAGTACAGAATCTGGTTTGGCAATTGACTTTGATGAGGAACGCACAAGCAGAACGTCTTCTTCGAAGCCAGACAAAGTGACAAATGTCTCTTTATTACACTCACATGCATGCATCAGTACACATGAATATCTGTAGCATGTCTCATAAACAGTTACTCAAACCGAGATTGAGCTCAAAGGAGAAGAGAAGGACATAGGCTGTATGTAATTGTCAAAGAAAATCTGTGAAATAAAGCAAAACATTTTCAGGGATACCAATATTTTTCATATTCAGTGAAAGTACTACTATCACAAACCTACAGCCCTGAAACTGAAGGTTTTTTTTCCTTGATAAATCATTTGCTTACAGTATCTAGACCCAATACAATTTACATAAAAAATGCATTCCTGATACCAGGCCTACCTCTTACAAATCAAATCACTTTAACAATGTACATGTAGAAAAAAGCAGCCTAAAACACAGACAAAGTCAAATACATAGATCTGTATTCTTTCATTCTTTAGTATCAGCGCTTAGGAAAATCATATTAAGCAATTTATAAATGAATGCATATCATTATCAGTAGTAATCTTCCTTGTACTATTCATTAATACTGACATTTCTATTTTTAGACAACATGCACAAAGTGAAGGTTGTTGAAGATACATATCCAACTTTTTCACATTAACAGATCAGGGGTCCGTTCCAGAAAGAGTTGCGTTTAAACGCAAGTCAAAAAATCAAGCGCAAGTCCCAAATGCGCGCTGTTGATTGGTTGAAAATCAAGTTGCACGTGATTTTTAGAGTTGCGATTGATTGCAACTCTTTCTGCAACGGGCCCCTGATATTAATTACAATACTTTTTTATTTTTCAACATCCTCTTATCATTTTTAACACATTTTTAGGAGAAATTGCTGACATATATGATGCAATTTAGATTTTTTTTTTAAAGGACAAGTCCACCCCAACAAAAACTTGATTTGAATAAAAAGAGAAAAATTCAACAAGCATAACTCTGAAAATTTCATCAAAATCGGATGTAAAATAAGAAAGTTATGGCATTTTAAAGTTTCGCTTATTTTCAACAAAATAGTTATATGAACGAGCCAGTTACTTCCAAATGAGAGAGTTGATGACATCACTCACTCACTATTTCTTTTGTATTTTATTATATGAAATATGAAATATTCTAATTTTCTCCTCATTGTCCTGTGAAACAAAGTTTTTTTTTGCCCTCAACACGTGGAATTCCATTAGTTTAACATTTTTTGCTTCAGACAAGGAGGTCCCAATCGTCAAATTCATAAAAATTGAAATATTGTATAATTCAAACAATAAAAAACAAAAGAAATAGTGAGTGAGTGACATCATCGACTCTCTCACTTGGATGTAACAAACTCGTTCATATAACTATTTTGTTGAAAATAAGCGAAACTTTGAAATGTCATAACTTTCTTATTTTACATCCGATTTTGATGAAATTTTCAGCATTGTGCTTGTCTGATTTTTCTCTATTGATTCAAATCAACATTTTTCTGAGGTGGACTTGACCTTTAATAATGAAAGGAATGTATTCCATTCCATATGCAAAGTTAAAATATAGATAAAAAATAAAGAAAGAAAACTGCTATTGTAATGGGTTTCAATTGAAGACATCAATTCATCTGTAACCCTTATTTACATTTTTGTGTGCCTATAATGAGAAGGTGGACATGATTAAGAAATACACTGGCTGTCATTATACAGTACTAAACACAGCCCACACCGCAGAGCTAATAAATGCCTCATTGGGTGTGTCAATAAAGTGAAATTAGCGAGCTCCGAATCCTGCTCATTAATGAAGAAACCTTGAGTCAGATTGGAAGTTGACTCATAACATCCTTTGATTTTATTTCAATGCTTCTTTTATATTCACACCCGGAATGTTTACTCTGCAAAGTTTGGATTGAATGCTTTATTTGCATGTTGATTTGTATCAAAATAAAGATTATTTGAATTGAAATAATCATTATTTCATATTGTTAAAGCCTATTTTAAAGTGTAGGGATAAATTCCCCAGAAGTGCCTTATCACTATTCCAATTCATCAATAAATGTACATGACAACAAAAAATACCCTAAATACATGTAGTCCTGATGTTGAATATATTACATAAAATGTGCATTTTGGGGTAAATTTATTTTGATCCGGTGCCTAATTAAAATGAAAATATCTGATTTTTTTTTCAAGTACTATGTACATATTTTAAGATACTTTCCAAGTATGGAATCAGCTAAAAATATTAGTTCAACCTTTTCCACAAAGACCAAAGGCCAAGTGTGAAAATTGGTATCATTTCCTGTAAATATTGTTGGATGATTACATCATTAGGGTGTATCGTATAAAAGCCAGGAAACAACACTCCTGGCAGGGGCTGCGGAAGCAGGGGGGGGGGGCTTCAGCCCCTCACTTTTTTCCAAATCTGTGTACAAGAACGTAAAAATTACCATATCCTTGTGATTTTTTGCATGGTCAGCCCCCCCCTTTGAAAACTGTTCCGCAGCCCCTGCCTGGGGCCTGTCTTACAAAGAGTTACAATTTAGCCGATCGATCGTAACTATGGATGGCCACCAACGTCAATATCTATTATGCATGTTTGTTCAAAATATTTTCTAGAGCCATGCATTCATTGTTTTCTTGAAAATTCACTGCGCTTCTCTTTGCATACAGAGGACATTGTGGAAGTTTTTCGTAGAAAAAAATTATGTCACTGATGGATTTCCATAGAGTTATGATTGATCGGATCAATCGTAACTCTTTGTAAGACAGGGCCCTGGTATGGAATCACAATTTGCTATTCACTTTTCGTATGATATATAGATAGAAATGTATTTTGCATATGTAACCAGGCTTGCACATAAAACATTACCCCCTTCCCCCCCAAAAAAAAAAAAAAATGTAATGAAATCCTCTCCCTAAAGACCAAAATTTGAAAATTAATAGGCCTATCATTTCCTGTAAATAATGTTGGATGGTTACATCATCATTTGCCTGATGGTTTAAAAGTACATCCTTATTTGTTACATTGTGGTGTTTATTTTCATTGATTATAATACCACTGGCCTTCTTTTCAATACTTACTAGTAATGTACACCAACCGCAGGATGGATCTAGTGATATGCACTCCCCACAAGATTTGGCATCGCTACATGTAGATGCTGGAAGAAGATTTTAAAAAGTAGGGAATGCAAAGTGAAAAGAGAGTAAGAAATTTGCGATTCATTATCAAATTCGTTTAAACAACTCCTAAGTTTGTAAAAAACAAAAACACGCACAAACTATACAAAACAAGAAAATGCATACATCTACATGAATGACGGATGAACTGTTGGCAGTCTTGTATACATGTAAAGCAGACTCAAATTTGACACTTTAGCAAATTAAATTCCATGTACTGTATAGGGAGAAAACTAGACTCCAAATCCCCCCTCTGTGTGAAACAAACAGCTTCAGTACATGAGTAAATCTACATGTAGTCTCACTACACCAGACTCTACACTATGCACTAGGCAAAAACCAAGTGTATAGTAATTAGAGGTGAAGTCCACCCCAGAAAAATGTTGATTTGAAATATAAACAGATTACGGTAGGGTAAAACAAGAGAATAATAAAAAAAAGCAAAGATGGTTGTGGAAGATGTGATTTTAGTTTGTTAAAGGTCAAGTCCACCCCAGAAAAATGTTGATTTTAATAAATAGAGGAAAATCAAGGAATCATTACTGAAAATTTCATTGAAATCAGATGTAAAATAAGAAAGTTATGACATTTTAAAGTTTCGCTTATTTTCCACAAAATATGCACAACTCAATGACATGCAAATGAGACAGTTGATGATGTTCCTCATTCACTATTTCTTTTGTTTCTTATTGTTTGAATTATCTCATTTTTTTATAGATTTGACAATAAGGACCAAATGACTGAACCATTATTACATGTAAAACAATCAGGGATGTGAGAGGGAGATCTCTCACATCCCCGAAGCAATAATAGGGAGGAATTAATTTTTTGATTTTGTATCACTTTATTTCAATATTCATAAAGGATCAGATGACATATAACCATCACATGGTAGTTTACAAACACAATTAACAAAGGAAGTAAAAGTAGCCCAGGTCCTGGCTTATTCAATCATACTGCTGAGGCAGGACATACAATATAGAACATAACACAAGAGAGAACAGAATAATACATCATATACAGCAAAGATCTTGGTTGCGATTAATCTCATAATAACTTCTTATATTGCATAGTCAAAATAAAGAAATCACGTAAACAGGTAAAAATATGAACAAGCGAGTCACTCTATATATATAATACAGTATAGTTATTAATTTTATCATTATACATGTATTTGGTCTTTATCATCTTCATCATTGATATTGTTCATTTGTATAACTGCTTTTATTGATAGTTTGCTATAGTATTATTGTCATTATTGTTAATATTATTGTTTTATTTTCATTTGGTTATTATATATAGTATCATCATTGTTAGAAGTATTATTACTATTAATAACAATATATAGATTCACTTGACTTCACTTCAGAATCGAATATTTCTAGATAGATGGCGCTATATAAATGCCTATTATTATTATTATTATTATTAATTAGGAGAAAATATAAATATTTTATATTTCATACAAAAAAACAAGAAATAGTGAGTGGACGACATCTTCAGTCTCATCACATACTGACCAGGATGTGCATATATAACTGTTTTGACTGAAACTTTAGAATTTCATTTAACTTGATTTGAATTACACCCGATTTTGATGAAATTTTCAGTGTTTCTCTTTTAATTCAAATCAACTTTTGGTTAGGTGAAACCTTCATTACTTGATTGTTTCATGAGATTAGAAATAGTATTCAGATGAACAACTAAAATTCCTTAATACAAAATAAAAACACTGTTAATACAGAAAGCAAACATGGAAAAATACATTAAATGTGAATATACATGTATAAAAGGCTCTTGTGTCTATTCATCAGATTGGCAAGTGGTACATGTAGTACACAATTAACAAAATGGCAAAACAGAAGTGCTAATTTGACAGTTGTTCAAACTGCCATTTAACATACTGACAGAGTAATTAGTATAGACAAGTATTTTTTTCATGTACGTTGGCATTAAAAGAGGAGATGTAATCTATATAAATTGACATCACAATATTTGATTGCATGCTCTGTATTGAATTATTTAAAGGACAATCATGTTGCCTCTAGATGTATCACGATCAAACCCAGCCGGATAAAAAGACACATAGTCTTTGAGAATCCTACTATTGTACATTAATAATATGGCCAAAAAATGGTATTGTGCCTAATCCGGCTGGATCTGCGCCTGGTTTGTACTCAAGGAAGTATCCAAAATATTCAATATGTGGTACCGGTATAGGCCTAAAGTTTGGATTGTGTAATTTAGAATTTACACGACAGAAGCCTGCATACATGTATGTGTATAAATCATTAAAAAATGCTATTCAAAGAGGCCCTGTGAAGGCTGTGATACATGTATGTGGATAAGGGTCATTACATGTATGGATATATGAGATAGAACACCCTTTAAAACTCAATTTCTATTGTTCACAATGTACAACATACCAGGCTACCAGCATATTTTACTTCCAATACACAGACAGCATGATAAGGGATAGTAAAATAATCAGATAGTAAAGCCCATGGTAAAACAAATGCTTTGGATCATGAAGGTTGTAAATTCTCATACTTTTTGTTAAGTATGAAGGGGGCCTCAGTCATGTCTACACGCCTAAAATTGAACTTTAGATTCATTTCAAATTTCAAGGCAGAAGAAAGTAGTGCAGCAAACAACTATTTTCAGAAGAAAGTCTTTCAAGTCAAGATTGATTGTCACCATATTATCATAGATCTAGTCTTCTAAATCTGGTACATAAGACTTTACATGTATCTTTGTGGAAATTATTTTTTAGCTGACAACCAATGATTCTGATAATCAAATACAGAAAAACATGTGGGACAGTGTAATAATATTGCTTGGAAAAATACCTGACGTTTGATGGAATTCCATGCTTATTTCGCTCATTTCTCAGCAATTACACATTTTCTTCCACAGCCATTTGGCACATATTTTTGTAATTATAGTATAGGCCTACATGTAAAAACACTTGGTTGGTCATTTATTAGATTCTATTCTACAATGTAACTCATTTTGAGATCACAACTGGCATTTTTAAAAAGTTTCAGTTAATATCGTTCTTGCAGACTTTAAAGGGGAAGTTCACCAAGACAAAAAAGCTTATTGTGAAATAGCAGAAAAATAACAAATGATATTGGGGAAGGTTTGATAAAAATCCATCAAGGCATAAAAAAGTTATTAAAATTTTGATTTGTGGCATCATATCGTCGCACGCACCACGAACCGTCCTCTCTACGCACTTCGATACGAAAGTAAGTTTCGCAAAAAACGCATTTAAAGAAAAGCTTTTTCAAAACCAGCAATAAGTGCTCCTACAAGAAAAGCAAATTCGCTCGATAATTTAGGTTCCAAAGCTTCATCCCGTATCTTTATATTTTCTTGAAGTGAATTATTTACGCGACAGTGGGCATCGTAACAGGGAAGACGATCATGGTGAAATAGCGCACTGTATCTATTCCACGAGGAGGGTTCGTGGTGCGTGCGACGATTTGCGAGCAGCCTCCCTATATATCTTATGACAAAAAATCAAAGAAAGGTCATTTTCTCAGAAAAATGAAAATAGTGTTGTGTATTCAGTACATGTATATCGATAGACGAGTCATTTCACACCCGCTCCTGAATGACATAAAAACATGAGTCACCACGAACCATTTAAAAATTTGAAATTTATGGGTTTTATGTTACATACAACATATGGGGCAGCTGTTCTTCTACCTGTATGACATCACAAATCAAACAATTTAAATTCTAATAAATTTCTTAATATTTGATCGATTTTCCTCAAACTTCCACCTTATTTTTTATCATCAGGGTGAACGTCCCCTTTAAGGGTGACAAGACATGACGATGAATCCCTTTTTTTATGGTTATACTACATGTAGATGACTTTTGCAATGTGTTACATGATGATTTATTTTGATTTAGGAGTCTAGGAACAAAATCAAATATCTGCTACCCCACCCCCTCTCATATTTCAATATAGCACCACACCTGAAGCAATGGGTGGGAGGGGCCACCCATTGCTTCATCCACATGAAGTTTTTCAAAATCTAAGCAGTAATAATAACATCACAATTCAAGTTTTCATAAAAATTACAAGAACAAAAAAAAAAATAGAGGGCCACTACACTGTAGGCCTACATGTAGAAAGGTAAGATGTTACCAGACACACACAAAAAATTACGGCTCTTTTGAGCACTTCAGGAACAAAATTGCCCCAACCCCCAGTGAAATTTTCATCCAGATGCTAATTACTCTAATTGACAATTTACCAAAGCATTCGATGGGTTTTCCCTCCATTGTAAATATTCATGTACTTGATAATAATAATACTCCGCATTTATATAGTGCTTAACACATCGGAACGACGTCTCTAAGCGCTTTACAGATCATTACCCCGGTCATCGGATCCTTGCATGCCCGCATACAATGTATGCACCTTCTCCACTCCCTGGGGAGCATTCCAACAAGAGTTCCAAGACTCAATTGCTAGGCATACTACATAGGCTTTCGCATCCTACCGCGTACCCATTTAACACCTGGGTGGAGAGTGGCAAATTGTGGATTGACGCCTTGCCAAAGGACGCTAGGCAATGGTGGGATTCGAACTCACGACCCTCTGATTACAAGGCGAGAGTCAGAACCGCTACACCACGGCGCTTCCACATGCTTAAAGACAGAACTCTTTTTTTGTGAGTTACCCCTGAACTTGGCCAGTAAGATCCCCTCTTCCCATCCCCTATTAAGCCTAGCCTATCAGGATATGAAACATTTCCAGTCAGTCAGCCAGCCAGCCATAATACAGGTATCACAGAGTGCCTCTGGCCTGATATATTACAGCCACACTCTGTCAGAGAGGCTTCACAAGGGAACATCTTGGGAAACACAGGGGGCACTGTCAGTGTACAGTAATGTTAACCACTGGGTCTGGCTAGCATGCAACTATTAATAGGCAGGAGTCTGAAATCCTGCAGACTCATTTGCGGAACTCCATGGCGATACAAGCTCCGTAGCTGCACAATGTACATTGCACGAAGTCTACATGTTCTTGTACTTCAAATCAACTGAACAGAAGAAAAGTGGGCCTATACCTGTAGAGCAAACCTTTGAAATTGGAACTGTTACAGACTAAATTAAACTTACATTCATTACTAGGTAGTTAAAAAAAAAACTTGCCAAGTAGGCCTTTAAATGGAAGATTTTTATACTTCCAGTTCTGACTTTAAAACATAATTTCTCATTAAATTCTTTCTTATATTGTAATGTGCATGGTATACCTACATGTAAGGTATATGCCTACATGTAATCTATACATGTACTTTGTCTTTCCTTAATCATATCATTACACTTTCTATCCATAATGCATAATTTCCCATCAATCAAAACTAACTGACTTGGAAATATAATAGATCCTAGAAACCTGTCCTTGAAACGTATCATTAATAAGAGAGTGGTATTAAGATAATGCTTTCTTAAACACAATGAGGATGGAAACTAAAATTTTATGCAAGATAGCAACAATCTATTGTTTGATATCAGAAAATGTTTTTCCCCAAAAATGTCATTTTCTAAAAAATTGAAAGTGACACATCACTTCATACCCCTTCCAGAAGAATGTTCCATCAACTGTTCCATCAAAAAAAAAGGAATTCATATTAACATGATAACTGAGGGAGGTACTTGCACCTGACGCCACAATTTAAAATAATAAATAATATAGGATTTGTATAGCGCACATATCCACCTTACTAGGGCTCAAGGCGCTCCTATATCACCCCCGCTAAGCTAGTTTACCGATTCCGGTGCGCACAGCTTGTTAATTTCATAAAAATGATTATAAATTTATTGCTCTTAAAAAATATTTTTTGATGGATTTTCATCAAACCTCCATTAATATTTTTTTATATTAAAGTCTAATCTATCTTCTTGATTTTTTTAGTACAAACTTATTATCAGGATGATCTTCCACTTTCAACATATCTACAGTAAGTCAAGAAAACAACATAAAGGCCTGCATGGGCCAGTACTTACCTGATTGTGCATATGTCCTATACAGTTGCCCTGCACTGACCGCTAGTGTCAGGACGAGAAGGCACTTCCACGCCATGCCAATATAGTCCTTGTATATGAATCTGTAACATGGTAAAGAGAAGAGGGAGTGTTTATGCTCGGCGGAGAGGAAGTGGGATTGACTGGAAATTAGTGAACGAGAGAGAGAGGGAGAGCTTTTACTAAAGTTAAGGGTGTCGCATTATAAGGCATATTCAGACTGACTCGATGTTCGAGAATACAAACTTAAGGTTAGTGATAAATCATGAAATCGCCTAGACTGATTGGAAACCAATCAGAATGTTCTTACATATTAGCGATTTAATCACTAACCTTTGTGTCACAGGCACAGATATCCTCTAATCAGGGAATTTATGCTGATATAGCCCAATCAGAAAATAGTGTTACCTGTACATGTATGTATTCCCACAAGAAAATACCTGAAAATATCTCTGGGCTTTGGACCACAAGGTCCAGGGATCGAATCCCACCACAGCACTCATGTCATTTGGCAAAGCATTTAACTACATTTGCCACTCTCCACTCAGGTGTAGTAAATGGGCACCCAGTAGGAATTCTTTGACTGCTCAAGCATCTGATCAGGGTAGCCATGCTAAACCCCGGGTAACAGTACTATGCAGCGCTAGAAACATTCGTGTTATTGCGCCATATACATGTATGTTGCATATTATTATTATAAAAGGAAACTCTCTTTTAAACCAGCAAGTACAGCAAGTATAGCCGCGCACAGTTGCTGTGGGATCTGGACCTAGCAACATTTGTGCTCACACCTTGTCTGCAAATCAGATCATACTGGGCATGCTCGTAACGTTGTGAGAACTTCCCTGAAATGATTTACTTTGGTTTGGTATCAATGCATAAAATAATTATCGAGTATTTGAGGCATTGTAAATTCACGGTTATTCTGGAGATCAAGTCAGTCTGAGTACACTTACTGAGAAGGATTGAGGGTGAAAGAGACAGTTTCTTAAAGTAGACATCAGTATCAACAGGCCTATATGTCATGACTCACTAAAAATGAACTCTATGTAGATACTACTACATGATGTACATGTATACCTGTATTCGTCCCCAGTCTTAAACTAAAGGGCAGGACTTCCATAGGAAGTTTGCATGTACAAGACATACTTTCGCAAACTCTGGTCCTATACCATAAAAGTCTTTAATCATATACCTACTACAACCATGTTTATACTAAAGCAATACTTGTTAAATAAAGTGTTTAGTTCTTAAACTCGCTCGAGTCGCTATGAAACACAACAAATGTGTTTAATCAGACTGTAACATACTTGCCTGATTGTTGTTGGATTTAATCAAGATTGATATTTAAATGAATCTTATTTGATGAAAAAACAATCCATAGCCTGAAACTTTAATATCATTTTTCAGAATATTATCCACAATACCTTTTCGAATCAACCAAACTGATAATTGTCAAGCCAACCTGCACATGACGCAAAATGCTATCACAATTTCACATACAATGTAGCCCCCAACATCTATTATAATAAATGCTGAATTTGTACACTGTATTTAGTACTTGTCTATAACATGTATCTGTATACATGTACCATTTTGTTGAACTGAAAGAGTAGTCAAAGAAACATGTTTCCAAGCTGGTTCCTGTGTGAGGTACATTAAGTGTCTATATGGAGACACACAGTGCCCCTCTCCTAATGGAGATACATACACGGAGGCCTCTCACCAAATTAGAGATGTTGACAGTGATTTTGACAAATACACTGGCCAGGATATTTCTCTATCACACGATCACTATGCACCTCTCGTTCTTTCTCTCCCTAGTCCCTACCTCTACACTGAGCAATTAGGGCTACAGTATGGTAGATTTGTAGAATATGAATTTTCTAACTTTTTATTTTATCCATTTAATGATATATTCATATTCCACAAATCCTCAATGTACATTTCATAATAAATAATTTTTACAATGAAAAGATGCATCAACTGCATAACAAGTGCAGGATTAAATCGTACACCGAGCAATTAGGGCGACAGTATGGTAAATGCATATTACATTTGTAGAATATAAATTTTCTAACTTTTTATTTTATTTATCCATTTAATGACATATTCATATTCCACAAATCCTCAAAGTACATTTCATAATAAATCATTTTTACAATGAAAAGATGCATCAACTGCATAACAAGTGCAGGATTAAATCGTACCATTGAAATGAAAAAAGTGAAGGGGTCTACTGAAAAGCAAAGCTTGTAAGATGTAGACCCCCTGTCAAAATATCATACAAGGGTACTATGATATAATTCTTGAATGTTTGTACATGTAATAGAACTTGGGATAACTTTTTAGAAATGGTGGCCACCCCAAAGCAATCCATTTTGTGAAGAAAGGGCTGTGATAAAGGCGAAATCCACCATTGTCCTAATTTATTTCATACACTCATATGCAGTTACATGGATGTGGATGTGTACATGTCAAGGCTTATTTAATATCAAAATAGGCCTTCTTGTGCTAGGCGCTATTCATTACAAGGAAGTACAGGTATTAATATAATAACATAATGTAGTTTAAATACATGTACTTCAGGAAGCAAAAGTGCATTAGGGGAAAAATGTACATGACTTAGATTTATGAAGAGTTTACACCTGATTTTAACACACATGCTTGGAACATAATCAATCCCAAAGATTGATCAAATAACAAAATCGAGCAATGCTCACTCTCTATTGTGACTTTTTGAGATAATCACATGTAATGTGGATTATGGATCCATGCACTTCTCCCACTTCACCCATAATCTTCAAATAATCCCACTATTTCTGATCTAAAAATCATTCCAATCAAAACAGTCTTGAGATAATGTGTAATGAAGATGCAATATAAAGCAGGTTATTTTTCGGGTATCTTCTATTGAATATGCAACATTATATAGCGCTTACTGTTTCTAAGCAGTGCATACTACCCGGCTTAAGCATACCCTGATCGGACGCTCGAGCATTCAAGAAATTCCTGACTACAGGGTATCCATTTACTACACCTGGATGGAGAGTGGCAAATGTAGATAAACGCCTTGCCAAAGGACACGAGTGCTGCGGTAGGATTTCATTTATTCATTAATCTTGGGCCCAATGAGAATTTGTTAAAACAAGAGTGAGATTTGATGGATTAAATACTGCTGGACATGTATTCATATTAAGTGAATCAGTATAATTTTTTGTACCATACCATCGCAAGGAGCTCAAACACTATACTGTGAGGAGGCAAGACATAACGCGCTATTATCTGATCACTATGTAAAAGGAGAGTATTAATTATTATGTCCTTTCAAGATCATGTTCCATGCTCAAGTAGTAATTTCTCACACACTGGTTCATATAGGTTTCTTCAATTTTGAGATGAATAGATCTCTAGGGCTAACCGGGTTAGAATCTTGAGATTGAGCAATTTTCAAGGGTTGACAGAGAACATCAGACAGAAAATTTGGCCCATATCCACAGACTAAAGAAATCAAGGATGAGCAAGAATCAGGCTATCCATTTGCACTTCTCCATAATTGATTAGAGTTTTATCATGACCTGAACACATGATAGATCCTCAAATGTAATATCCTTGTTTGAGGATTAAAGGGTCATATTCAAAACACATAGGCCTACATGGACACTGAGATTATAATGTATGTTGATATTTGCCCCTAGTCTGCAGATGCCATGCCAGGCCTAAAGAATAATAGTTCTAATTCACTTTTAAAGAATCATTGACCTGTACCATCTGACAAATTGATGACGAGAATTAATCATCATGCCATTCTCATACAGTACATGTACATGCACACACATTTCCAGTTCCCCTACTTGGAAAACTTCAAAACTGTATTACTTGAAGTTTAATGTAGCTTTCATTCTCAGAAAAGTCAGCTGAGAAAATGAGCAGTGTACATGTACTTCCAAGTTTGTGTGCCCACTCACATATCAACAATGTAGACGTATCAATATCCCAGAATATTTGGCCCATGACCGCATCAGACAGGAGAATCGATGATGCATGAGAGTGAATGAATCATGGTGTCTGATTGCACTTTCCCCAAAAGATACACCTGATTCTCCTACATTGACTGCCACAGGGGGGCCCGTCTTCAAAGAAGATGCAATAAACTTTTCACTTTCAAACCATCAAGAAGTACTCACTCAAGTCTAAAAACAAGAACTTGCGATTCTTTGAAGAATTTAATAATTTGATTTTCTTTGTTCAGTATTTAAAACATTTTCCAAAAAAGTTTAAATATTTGTCCTTATAGTTGTGGGAGCTAATTTCTTTGACCCTAGAAATGGCACTTTGGAAAACAGGAAGGTAACATGTAACTGAGGTACTGTACTTATCTAAATAGTAAGAATTCAATTCTTACAAATACATTCAATTCAAAAATAGTGACTGCACTATGCTATTTCATGGTGATTCCCTCAGAATCACAGATATCTTTAAATCAGCAGGAACCTGTTTAAATATGACCTGTTTTTCTATGAAATGAAAAGTGTCCCATTGACAAGTAGTTTTGAACTGACAGGTTCAGAAAGAGAAATAGAGGTCATGGGAAGAAAAAGAGAGGTCAGAGGAAATTTGAAAGAGAGTCAATATTTTCCTCAATGGTACCACTGCCTCCTGTGGGCCATTCCCAGTACTTAAAGGACAAGTCCACCCAAACAAATAAAAGTTGATTTGAATAAAAAGAGAAAAATCCAACTAGCATACCACTGAAAATTTCATCAAAATCAGATGAAAAATTAGAAAGTTATGGCATTTCTGAATTTTGCTTTATTTCAGAAATAGTTATATGCACATAACAGTCAGTATGCAAATAAGGGAAATGATGACATCACTCACTCACTATTTCTTTTGTTTTTTTATAATATGAAATTATTTTCTCCTTTAATATTGTCGTAAGATACAAAGTTTTATTCCTCCCTGAAAATGTGGAATTACCAATGTTCAACATTTTAATGTTCAGTCAAGTTGGTCCTTCTTGTCAAATCTGTAAAAATTGAAATATTTTATAATTCAAACAATAAAAACAAAAGAAATAGTGAGTGAGGGATATCATCGATTCTCTCATTTGCATTTTACTAAATTATGCATTTAACTAATTTGTGAAAAATAAATGAAATTTTAAAATGTCATAACTTTCTTATTTCACATCCGATTTTGATGAAATTTTCAGCATCAATTTTCTCTACTGATGCAAATCAACATTTTTCTAGGGTAGACTTGACCTTAAATCTTAACAGGTACAGTATACACCTCCACGTTTTATTGTAATTTTGGCACAATGCTACAGTATTTTTGTTTGATATTGGAATATGCAATATTTAATCAGACAGAACAAAAATAAACATGAACAAGTTTTTATGTTATGAATTACCTAAATCCCCCTGTTGGTAGGAGCATTGTTGAAGAATGAAGAAAGTAGGCCTGGGACTTTCGGGTTTTTTTCTTTTCGGGTACCCGTGGTAATTTTCGGGCGGGTACCCGGGTACCCGAAAATCATGTCGCTCGAAATATGACTGGTGGAAAAACCCCATAGGTGACGTCATCAAGCCATTGCGATGCAAGCCAATTTATGAATGAAAATATAGTAAGCATGCGCATTGCAAGCCTCCCGTGCGCCACGCAGTATTCCATCGAAACAAGTCTGCAATACTCTGTCACCTCGTACCAAAATCGACCTAGAATTCCACTTTTCTATATTTTATATGAATTATAAAAGGTATTCTCAGAGGATCTGTTTTCTCACCGATACCGCACAGGTAAGCAAATTTTTATAACTTCTTGCTTTTCCGTCAAAATCTTTCGAAGTAGCGTCGATATTACATCGTGTTCGTGAGTTTGTAGAATCTATCGCTACGTGAACAAAGTCAATTGATTTCCGGGTTTCGGAGCGTCAAATGCGCCAGCCAATCACGATCGTGTTACCATTTTCGGTTTATAATGAACTGAAACTGGTATCAAGAACGTGATTGGCTGGCGCCTCGTATGCTCCGAAACCCGGAAATCAATTGACTATGTTCACATAGCGATAGATTCTACAAACTCACAAACACGATGCAACATCGACGCTACTTCGTAAGATTTTGACGGAAAAGCAAGAAGTAATAAAATTTGCTTACTTGCGTGGTATCGGTGAGAAAACAGATCCTCTGAGAATACCTTTCATAATTCATATGAAATAAAGGAAAGTGAAATTCTAGGTCGATTTTGGTACGAGGTGACAGAGTATTGCAGACTTGTTTTGACGGAATACTGCGTGGGGCTGAGGCTTGCAAGTTGCAATGCGCATGCTTACTATATTTTCATTCATAAATTGGCTTGCGTCGCAGTGGCTGGATGACGTCACTGCGCTGCAAAAGAAACATGGCGACGATTGAACGATCTCAGTCACATCATCATCACTTGAAAAACTAATATATTTATGGATATTTCGAGGGTAATAGGTGAGATTCAAAATGAGACTTGTGTACTTTTGTGATGAGTTTACAATCATGTCTTACACTACGCAATACAAATCAAATGTACGTTATACTGGTGAGCAATTTTCGGGTATCGGGTATTGATTTTTCTACCCGGGTACCCGACGCTTCCGGGCGGGACCCGGGTACCCGGGTTTTAGTCCCAGCCCTAGAAGAAAGAAAGCATGTCTGCTCAAATGTATATATCTATGAACTTAAAGAAATAAACAATTACATATTGCAAGCATACAGTTAAGACAATAATTTCTTATCAAAGTTTTTAAAAAATGCATTTTCCAGTTTAATGACATCCATCAATATCAAAATCTAAATCTGCTTTCTGAATTTAATTCATAGTTTGCTTGTTGGTACATGTGTTTTCAAATTATAGTTCAATTGAATTAATTAATAATGAACAAGTTTTTATGTTGTGAATTACCTAAATCCCCCCTGTTGGTAGGAGCAATGTCAGAGAATGAAGAAATCAAGCATGTCTGCTTAAATACATGTACATATCTACATGTATGAACTTAAAGAAATAAACAATTACATATCGTACATGTAGGCATACAGTTGAGACAATTTCTTTTCAAAATTCAAAGTTATAAAGAATGCATTTTCCAGTTTAATGAAATCCATCAATACTAAAATCTAAATCTGTCTTTAATTCAGTTTGCATGTTGGTATATGACTGCATTTTTCAAATTATAATTAAATTGAATTAATTGACTATGAATCCCTTCTCAGTAAATTTTAACAAATCTCTCTATCTTTAATAAATGAGGCATTTGAAAAGCACAATATTTCTCAAAGCTATGCCTGGGAATGGCTCTCCCTCAACATTCTCCAAGAGTCTCTCAAGTCTAAACTCCCAATTTCAATTCTAAAAACCCATTTCTTGGCAAAACCTATGATTTCAAGAGCTCCAAACCTTTTTAGAATCACAAATAATTCTCACCTCCGGCCCAAGAACGTTTACTTTCCTGTCGAGTTACAAGAGAGCATTGAGAGTACAACAATAGCCTGCTCTAGCGAAAGACAGGAAATACATGGAAAACCTAACACTTGGTTCAACTTCCTGAGGAAGAAAATGAACCCCGCATTTTAGACTGACAGAATTTAATCATTCCAAAGTGTACCGTACATGTATGAAAATCATGATATGTACAAAACTTGTGAATAAAGAGGACATTAGTAAAACTAGCAATTACAGTGTAGTGCTCTCCTATATACAGAACACAATACATCAATGAGTTTATTCAAAGTGCACTATCCATCTTGATGTCAACAAGCAAGCGAAAAACAATATTATGACCTAAAATATCATTTGAACAAATAAATTGTGAAAAACAAGTTTCTGTGATTGAATAAAAATACAATGTGTTGTATTAAAGTTGGGTTATCAGACCATTACCTTGTCAATCATGGTATCATTTTTTTTTTTTGGGGGGGGGGAATTACATGTACATGTAAGCCTACAATGTTCAATGTTATTTTCTATGTTATTCTTGCATCCATTCTTCACTGCATTATTTACCCAATATATTAATAACTTTCTTCCTCTGTATTTAACATTACTTTCATCTTGTCTGAACACACCATAGTTGTCATTTCTGATTGTTTTATAGTTTTGTTCTGGATTGAAAGTGACTCCTTGCATACTCTTTGTTTCAGGACATAAAAGAGTGTTAAAGGGACTGTAGACAGGGCTACATTTCCTCATTCAGGACCAATTATGATCAGAATCCTTTAATACATTAGTTTTGATGTAATATTAGCACTATAAAAACATAATTTAATACATTAGACCAGCTTTTCAATTCTTTGAATTGGATACATGAATGTTTTCGAGGGCTCCACAATAATTTGGAGTTATTCAACTAAACTGGACTACCCTCCATGTTTTATCAACTTTTAATAACATAAACACGAGTGAATGAAAAAATATATTTCTATGCTAAATTTTCCTTTTAAAGTCCTGTACATGTACATGATTCTGAATTAAAATCTATTCATGTAAAAAGCCTGAAAACGAATGTAGTTTGAGCAGAAAAATTAACTAATTTGCATGGAGAGTTTACAGAGTTTTACCTCTCAATCAAATAGGGATATTAACTGAAATGTTTTTTTTTTCTTTTCTTACATGTATTTTTTTTCCTTTACAAACTTAAGCACTAATAAAGTGACAGATCATGATGGAGAGGCATAATGATAACAATTTGGGTGTCGTCTTGAATAGATTAACATTCTTTCTTATAATGTACAGGCTGCATTTAAAACAAGTGGAATGTCTCTGGCCGTCTCACCTGCATCACGCGGTTCAATATAGCAGCAGTGCTGACTTTGCATTCTACTCTAACTCGCACAAGATGTTCAGTGATACATGGTTACTCTTATGTCCTCTTTTTATGAACTAGACCAATAAACTTACAGAGATATGATGGTTATTCAACAAAAAACCCCAACATGGCCAAAGTTCATTGACCTTACATGACCTTTGACCTTGATCATGTGACCTGAAACTGGAACAGGATGTTCAGTGATACTTGATTACTCTTATGTACAAGTTTCATGAATCAGATCCATAAACTTTCAAAGTTATGATGGTAATTCAACAGATACACCCAATTCGGCTAAAGTTCATTGACCTTTGACCTTGGACATGTGACCTGAAACACGCACAGGATGTTCAGTGATACTTGATTACTCTAATGTCCAAGTTTAATGAACTAGACCAATAAACTTTCAAAGTTATGATGGTAATTCAACAGATACCCCCGATTCGGCCAAAGTTCATTGACCCTAAATGACCTTTGACCTTAAGCATGAGACCTGAAACTTGCACAAAATGTTCAGTGATGCTTGATTACTATTATGTCCAAGTTTCATGAATCAGATCCATAAACTTTCAAAGTTATTATGGGAATTCAACAGATATCCCCAATTCGGCCAAAGTTCATTGACCCTAAATGACCTTTGACCTTGATCATGTGACCTGAAACTTGCACAAAATGTTCAGTGATGCTTGATTACTATTATGTCCAAGTTTCATGAATCAGATCCATAAACTATCAAAGTTATGATGGGAATTCAACAGATATCCCCAATTCGGCCAAAGTTCATTGACCCTAAATGACCTTTGACCTTGGTCATGTGACGTGAAACTCATGCAGGATATTTAGTGATACTTGATTAATCTTATGTCCAAGTTTCATGAACTAGGTCCATATATTTTCTAAGTTATGATGACATTTCAAAAACTTAACCTCAGGTTAAGATTTCGATGTTGATTCCTCCAACATGGTCCAAGTTCATTGACCCTAAATGACCTTTGACCTTGGTCATGTGACATGAAACTCTGATAGGATGTTCAGTAATACTTGATTAAGCTTATGGCCAAGTTTTATTAACTAGGTCCATATACTTTCTAAGTTATGATGTCATTTCAAAAACTTAACCTCAGGTTAAGATTTGATGTTGATGCCGCCGCCGCCGTCGCCGTTGGAAAAGCGGCGCCTATAGTCTCACTTTGCTTCGCAGGTGAGACAAAAATGAATTTTATACATTCTGAATGCAATTTACTCATTTATTGTTTTGCCACTTGAACCCAAAAATATAGCTAGAGCTATATAGCCTACAAGGTATAACAAAAAACATAACAAAAGAAGAGCAACATGAACAACAAATTTTGTAGTAAAAGAATATTAGAATTATGATTTACCTTAAGCGATTTCAATATATTTCCGACTTTTTTGGAAGACAGTGCCGCAGATGTACATACTCCAAGTGTAAAGAGGCCTTTAGTTTATGAATATGTGTACGTGTGTGTTTGTGGGGGGGGGGTGAATGTGAACAATGGATCATTCAGAGCAAAAGCCCAGATTTGGATGACTGGTGTGCACAATAGGAGCTTATAAATGGCAATGGCTTGATTCATCATGTTTACCACAATATCATATTAATCCAATTGTTTGTGACACTTCAGAGTCGGCAGGCCTGCGGTCATATTTTCAGTTTTGTGTGACAGCTTCTCTGGCATGCATGACTCTCTCTCTTTCTCTCTTTTTTGTTCTATGAAAACTGTAAGAGTGTTCACATTATGTTTGCAAAACATTAAAGTGATTGGTTAACATTGGTTTGACTTTTAAAAAATCTGAGCTAGAAGGTCACACTTGTCACCTGTGTCTGTGATATGTTACAAAAATGAAGCCCAGAAAAAATTGCGTTCGAAAATAATTATTTAGTGCTTCAAAATTGAAATATAAAGTGACCGGAAACACCATCTTAATTTTGTCCCATACACTAATGTGTACTATTTAGGCGTATAAGATGCCTATTTACAAAATCGGGATTTGCCTTGTAGTTTTAGCTTTTCATTCTCAATAATGGTTGTTTTCAGGGTTTATTAGTTCTAATACATGCACTTGTACATTGTACACATGTTTCATCTTGGTTTGAGAATTTTTTAAATCGGCTGCTCACAAAGTTAAACAATACCTTTCAAGGGATGGTCCGGGCTGAAAGAATGTATAGCTTAATAAAACTTAGAATTCACTGAGCAAAATGCCGAAAATTTCATCAAAATCGGTTAACAAATAACAAAGTTATTGAATTTTAAAGTTTAGCAATATTTTGTGAAAACAGTCGTCATGAATATTCATTAGGTGGGCTGATGATGTCACATCTCCACTTGTTCTTTTGTATTTTATCATATGAAATTAGGTTTATTCAAATTTTTTCCTCCAAGAACTAGAAAATTGGATTGACAACTGATTTAGTGCATTATATATTTATTGCTGCAACTTATTTCATTATAAGGGAAATATTATTCGTACAAGTATGAAATAATGAAAAAAATATGATTTCATGTAATAACATAAGAAAACGGACAGTGGAGATGTGACATCGTCAGCCCACCTAATGATTATTCATGACGACTGTTTTCAAATATTGCTAAACTTTTAACTTCTATAACTTCATTATTTGTTATCCGATTTTGATGAAATATTCGGCATTTTGCTCAGTGAATTCTATTCTATGTATTAAGATATAAATATTTTCAGCTCAGACCATCCCTTTAAAGGTCATGTCCACCTCAGAAAAATGTTGATTTGAATCAATAGGGAAAAATCAGACAAGCACAATGCTGAAAATGTCATCAAAATCGGATGTAAAATAAGAAAGTTATGACAGTTCAAAAAAAGTTTCGCTTATTTTCAACAAAATTGTTATATGAACGAACCAGTTACATCCAAATGAGAGAGTTGATGATGTCACTCACTCACTATTTCTTTTGTTTTTTATTGTTTGAATTATACAATATTTCAATTTTTACAAATTTGACGATTAGGACCTCCTTGCCTGAAGCACAAAATGTTAAAATAATGGAAATCCACGTGTTCAGGGAGGGATGAAACTTCATTTCACATGACAATGACAAGAAAATAACAATATTTCATATTTCATATAATAAAATACAAAAGAAATAGTGAGTGATGTCATCAACTCTCTCATTTGGATGTAACTGGCTCGTTCATATAAGTATTTTGTTGAAAATAAGCGAAACTTTAAAATGCCATAACTTTCTTATTTTACATCCGATTTTGATGAAATTTTCAGTGTTATGCTTGTTGAATTTTTCTCTTTTTATTCAAATCAAGTTTTGGTTGGGGTGGACTTGTCCTTTAAGTATCATACAAACATATTTCGAGAAAACTTTACATCACTTTGGCATGAAGATTAAAGAATATACAGTATGAAGTCATACCAGGAAGGGGACACAAGAACCAACAACATTAAATGATTGAAATGAAAATGTCATACGGAATGAACAAAAACAACAAAAGTATGGAATTGCCAAAACTGAAATTAGTACAAGATTTGGCAACTGGCTTGAAAACTGCTATAAAAGTTTGATTGATTACTTAAATCTAGAATAAGAGTTTGTAATTTGTAGCCTGCTTCCACAGACTGAACACAGCAACGAGAAACTGAAGGGTGACACAGTGAACATACATGTACATGTAGGCCTACAGGAAGTTTAAAATGCCTATTAGGCTTTATGCAACCAAGAAGCTTAATGCAACATAGACTTTCACAATGTTGTTTAAAGGTCAAGTCCACCTCAGAAAAATATTGATTTGAATCAATAGAGAAAAATCAGACAAGCACAACGCTGAAAATTTCATCAAAATCAGATGTAAAATAAGAAAGTTATGACATTTCAAAGTTTCGCTTATTTTTAACTAAATAGTTATATGAACGAACCAGTAACATCCAAATGAGATGAGTCGATGATGTCACTCACTCACTATTTCTTTTGTTTTTTATTGTTTGAATCATACAATATTTCAAATTTTACGAATTTGACGATTAGGACCTCCTTGCCTGAAGCACAAAATGTTAAAATATTGGCATTCCACATGTTCAGGGAGGAATGAAACTTCATTTCACATGACAATGACGAGAAAATAAAAATATTTCATATAATAAAATACAAAAGAAATAGTGAGTGAGTGATGTCATCAGTTCCTCATTTGCATACCCACCGAGACGTGCATGTAACTGTTATGTGAAATGAAGCGAAACTTTAAAATGCCATAACTTTCTTATTTTACATCCGATTTTGATGAAAATTTTAGTGTTACATGTATGCTGGTTGTATTTTTCTCTTTTTATTCAAATCAAGTTTTTGTTGGGGTGGACTTGTCCTTTAATCTTGCTTAAATTCTTTATGTGTTCTTCTAATTATAGTCCTGTATGTTCTTGTTGAGATTCTCAAGCTCTGTCATCAGTCACAATGTGACAATACAATAGTCATAGGATAAATATGCTGAAGTCTGAAGTGAAGTAGCTTTGTCAACAACAGGCCACATGTTATTTTCAGTATAATTGGAGGCAACTACTTTGTGGGGGGAACTACATAATAATGATGAATCATATTCACTGAAATATAAACAATAGGTCCTTTCTTTGTGTAGTAAAGGGGAGTTATAGGCCTAGGCTAGATGCTTTGTAGTTTGTGTACTTAAAACTGTCTGTAATTGATATGATGGAGGGGGGTGATCCGTTTGGTGCAATTTTTAATAAGTTTGCCTACATATATTACTGAATACTGACCAGTCTCCATACATTGAACGAGGTCTCAAGAAACTGATTAACTCTGAGTTGTGCATATACATGTATATCATTGTGCAATGAAACTAAGAAAAATGACATTTTAACAATTTTTACTTCATCAATCATGTTTCAGAAAACTCAAATCAACTTTTTGTTGGGTGTGGTCTGGACTTGGCCGGCACATGTAGACATGTGACATTCTGCTGTGCCAATACATTCAATAACGTACATGGTTACATAATCAAGAATGATTAATCATTAATGATCATTACACATGTACTGTACATGCATACAGTACATTTGCATGTACATGCACAATTCCGAACCTGGCAATAAGGAAAATTATATATAAATGTATAAAAGTTTGCGAAAAGTAAGAATAGCATGTTTTCATGATTTTATAGGTAACTGCAATGCCTTGTAAAAAAAAAATAGGAGCACACAATGCCTTATAAATAACACTTCCAAACATCAGAAGAATTCAGAACTATTCCATTACAATACAAGCCAACCATCAAGATGAAAGACTTGAGGTCACTCCATAAGGTCGAAGCTTGAAAGATTTCCTATCAAATTACTCTATTCATAAGTCAGTCACAGACTTGTGATTGTTGCCAGTACAATGCGTAGTCTTAAAGGGACACTTCAACCTAATCACAAGTTGGATTTAGAACAAGATAATGAGAGAAATTTGTGAAGGTTTGGCAGAATCTATATCAGAAATCTACATGCAGGCTCTGTACAGGTGTGCAACAAGCAAACTAATGTGTCAAAATTTATTACAAATTTCATACATGGCCATGTTCACAGTTAAATCATAAATTTTTATTGCTCCATGGTTAAATATATTAAATGTGTCTGGTTTCATTTTCAATTTTCTGACATAAATTGCACTACATGTACATTCACATGACATACAAATATACATGTATGCCTAATGAATTGATCTAGGAAGCTGCTTTAAGGACATCACATGTATTGTAAAATTAAAGCTCTCCAAAATGCATAGTTCTGCTATTTATATTTGTGGATATTACTCAAAGCTCCAATTTCTTTTTTTCTCTTACTGCTGCATTGAAAGTGCTTTCATTTAAGTTCAACTTGACTTAAGATTGGACTTCCCGTAAGAAAGGGAACTCAGGTTCGAGAAAAAAGTGAGGTGAAATGAATAAACAATAGTTGTGTTTTCTGATTGCTTTATAGTTTCTGGATTGAAAGTGACACACTGCATAATGCTTTGTTTCGGGATATAAAAGTGTGTTTATAGTAGAGGTGGGCTATAGAGGGTGACATTTTCAGAACATGCTCATCACACCTTAGTTTGATGAATTAGTGCACACTGACAACATAATCAGAAAAAAAAATGAAAAAAATGCGAAATCCAGGGTGCCCTGGCCGAAAAACCCGAAAATCCAAGATGGCCGCCGGTTCGCCTCAAAAAACATGTTTTGGGCCATAACTTGGTCATTTTTTCATCTCTTAGCTTAGTTTTGGTGTCTAAACCTATGTTTTGGGGGTCACTGAACCCATTTAAGATATTCATTTTAATATATAAGTGTTCAAATTCATGTTAGATCAATATTTAGTCAAATTTGTACTTATTTTCTCCAAAAATGTGAATTATTGCAATATCGATTCCTACAGCTGACGTGTGCACCACAATCATTAGTTTAAGCCTTCTCTTTTTGCTTCTCCTTGTCTCATGCCCACTATCCCAAATTTTATCTTCCACTTTGTAAGTATATGCACATTAGTTCCAGCACAGCTCCCTTCATTAATGCATATGTAACGTCACTATATCACCACCTATGAATTTCTCAACCCTCTGCTGATCCCTACCATTTAGAAATACTTTCCTCATGTTTGATGGGGAATTATGTACTTATCTATGACAAACAATGTTATGTAATACATCATGTTCCTCTCCTTGCATCATATGGTAAAGTCATCATCTCACTCTGTGGCTAAAAGTGGCTATAAAATGAAGGGTGGATGCCTTTTATAGGCAGCCATTCCTAGTTCTCTGCTCTAGTTCTGGGGTCATCAGGACTCAGCAAATAAAAATCTCCTCTCCATAATTGCTGACACAATGTGCCTTAAGTAGTTGCATTAGTAATATAATTCAACTTGGAAGACATGGCTTCTGAAACTAATGACCATTTGGTATTTGTCTTCATGGACATGCTACCTACCACAAGTGAGTGTGTTCTGACTATAATCAACTATTCTTCCAAACGTGAATCTATAAAACAGAAACATGCAATTCACAAGTTTGCTGAAGCCCTCCAATTTCAGTGGCAGAAGGCATTTTCTGAAGAACATGTACTGACTCTCAACCCAATCAAGAAAAGGCTGTATAGTGCAGTACAAGCATACTCCAGTAAAGTTCTCAAAAAGGCGAGAAAGGAAAGGCGAATTCATCACCTCAAATGGAAAGCTGAAGTTTCAGGGTTATTTGACATTTTGAAGCCGACTTCTGATCCTGACAAGTTTGATCCTGATGAACGTGCCTTCTATTATGATCAAAAATCTGGTGCTAGAAAGATGGCACTGAGTGATCAGATCGATCTTGAGCATGATGTTGCTGCTGAACAGGAGAGAAGTGAAGCATTGGAGCATCATCAGGCCGAAGAAGCATGCAGAACTGGCTTTTATTGAAGATGGTGCAAGACTGCCTGCTGCTGCTATGGATGCCGATTATCAGGACGATCACATGTCTGTGTCAACTGACTTAAATACCTCATTTACAAGGGCAGGCTCAATTCGACAAACTGTGCCAAAAGTTGATGAATCCACTCAGACAACTCTTGATGTCAACTCGGCTGTTCCAATTCGTACTGGAAAACGCAACTTTGACCCCAAAATTAAGTGCGCTCTAGCATCAGCAAGCAGCCAAGCCTCAATAAGTGTAGAACAAGCGCGTCGATCATTTCAAGTGACCAGTGAAGTGTTTTTTGGCCAGAAATATTTCTTATCTGCAGATGAAGCTCTCCAAAATGAATTGGGTGAGTAAAACATTCAAACCTGTAGGCTAAGTTGCATTCAGTTTACAAGGGAAAAAAATACAATGGATAAATCGATCAAGATATAACATTTCTAAATGTCCAATCAGCCAACAGATTCAGGATAATTTTCGCATACATTAGAGCATTGCATAATAACAAATCATGATAAAGAGAGAAAGGGAGAGTGAATATGAAAAAAAGTTTCTTGTACTAGTACAAAAGCTGTGTCCTCTTTTAATTTTCAAACTGCAGGTCAAGCTACTAGCAAGTCTCCTAAGCGTCCTCGGAAAGCTGCAGAGTATGCAGCAACTTACCAACATGTTCTGCCTTCAGCCCGTGTCCTTGCACGTGAGAAACACATGCAAGCAATACAGCAAGAACGCAATGCTGCACTGGCTATTCTTGATGCATCTGATGAAGACAAAGTGACTATACACTATGATACTACAACACGACGTAGGATTTCTGGAGAGTGGACATCCATAATTGTCCGACTAGCAAGTGGGAGACTCTTTAGAATGCGACCCTTGTCTATGGCTCTTGAAAATCGAGAAAATATCACAAGGTTAATGGTTGAAGTTATCAAGCGTCTCTCTCTGGCTACATGCAACCAAGCCTCACAAGAGAATCTGTGGAAGAAGGTTTTTGCATTTATGACTGACTCAGTTGCCAAAAACCTACACATTGAGTCTCAAATAGCAGCATCTCTTAACAGTCAGCACATCCCTCTACACTTGTTGTGTGTGAGCCACACATGTGAGGTATTCGATGCAGGCAATATCTCTACCCTTATTCAGCATGAAGTCAAGTTAGGACTCCGTGAAAAGCTAATTGCACACATGCCGCCCCTGAAATCCTTCCTCAAGAAGAGTGTGGTCATAGCAGCATTACAGGCACTGACAAAACTAGTAAGTAATGATGGACACAAGTCATCCATGTGGGAGATCTTCGAGTGTGAGGTTGCATCTGCAGGCAAAACAAAGAAGCACAGCCTCTTCAAAGAACGCCGATTTGCTCAGATGGGATACACTGCTGCGGCCATTCTATATCACATCCCGGAGTATGAGGCAACATTGCAGAACACCAAATCCAACAACCTTCTTGTTCAAGCCTGCCATCTGTACCTTGAGTGTGACTTCATCATGATAGCATTGAAGGTATTGGCCTGGTTCACATACTGCATAACCCTCCCATTCCTTAATATGGTAGAAGTCAGCTCACAGAATGATCTAGTGACCATCCTTCCAAGTCTTCATGATGATCTGCTAAATAACAAGACAGATACGCTGTCTTCATACAAGGTACCATACTCTTTCCTAGTGGAAAAACCCGAGACAACTGTAGGCATGTATCTTCTTCAGCAAATGTGTCAGCAAGCTGCCAAAGATTTATCCACTCAGAGAGGACGCGAGTATGGATTTCAGCAAACAGCAGAAATGGGTTTGGCAGAACCTAGAGCAACTGAACTCTACAAACTCACTCCAGAAGATCTCACCAATCTACCTACAAACAATTTGCAGTGTGAGCGGGATGTGTCAAAGTTTGACAAACTCGCAAAACGGTCTGCAGCTGCTTCCAATAGAAACTTCACTGGCAAGGGTATTCGAGATGATATGACTCTGAACAAGGCTGGTGTAGTAACTGTGGAAAAAGTGACCCATAACATTGCAAAATTGTTGGATAAGAGTGAACAGAAATGGGTGGAAGAGCAAAACATCCTCTCTCAGGGAAGGCTTCAGCGAAATGTGGCCCAGGCACAACAAGCAGTAGAGTATGTGCATAGGCTGTTACAGAAATGTAAAACATGGGGAGGTCCATTAACAAATGTTGATGAGCTTCAGGAATGCCTGGATACCCAAGATCCCACCAAGCTTAAAACTGTGTTACGTGCAGAGCTGTCATATCGCAGACACATCTCCCATCGAGATTACTTGGTGCGCCCACACTTGTATAAGGTCAACCAACTATGTGAAACACAAATGAAGGTGAACTTGACTCTTCTATTGACTGGAGGAGAGTCTGAAAAAAAACCCTGCCCCTGATCTTCCAACTGAAGATGACATGGTGAATGCATTCAATCTAAAGCCATCCAATGGGATCACACAGCCAGCTGCCCATTCCAACCATGAAGAAAATACAGACAAAGAAGTGGGCATAAATGAGTTCTGTATTGTGATATGGGATTACAAAGATGAACGAAACTGGTACCTTGGTATGTGTCGAGACCAAAATAAAGACGGATATGAGATCGAGCACATGGAAAGAGTGAAAGGGAAAGGTCAGCATGAGCAATGGAGATGGCCAAAGAAAGATGATGTACAGACAGTTCTGCCAATGCAGATTCTTCCATGTAATGTAATTGGCTCATGGGATACAACTTCCAGCAGAAGCATGACATTTGTGCTTGACAATTTATTGGCATATTATAGAAGGCTTATTCAAGTCATTTTACAATTAAATATATACATGTACACCCACAAAGGACCTGAATGCACTCTGACTAGAGGTCTAATAACCAAAATGTTATTAATTGGTACTTTTAAGCAGATACAGTATTACATGTAGTACTGGCTCCACAGTTACCATGCCGGTCGACTCGAAATTCACCAGCCACATACAGGTTTTCTGCTTGACACGTACATGTATGTAAGTTATTTGTATACTTCTTGCTGTATTGTTTAAAAATGAAAACTTTTAATAGCTAGAATTTATTATTAAGAATATCATAGCTAGCATGACTTGAAGAAATTACAGAAAAAAGTACAATTGCTATTGGGGTAGGGGTAAAGGAGAAGGAAAATTTAACATTAAATATGGGGAAAAGGTGAGTATAATGTAGAAGATTAGGTTTTACACCAAAAATATCATCATTATATTTCTTTGACCCCTAAAACATAGGTTTAGACACCAAAATTATTACAATAGACAAAAAAATGACCGAGTAACAGCCAAAATTGTCTTTTTTTAACCGAAACGGCGGCCATCTTGGATTTTTTACGATTTCGGTCAGGGCACCCCGGATTTCACATTTTTTTCATTTTTTTTTTCAAAAGTGGTGTCAGTAGGCACAAACCCATCAAACTAGGGTGTGATGAGCATGTTCTGAAAATGTGACCTAAAATCGACCCTCTATAGCCCACCTCTATTTATAGTGGGACAATGGTCTAGATAGACAGGGCTCAACATTAGCAGTGGCCTGGTGGCCCGGGGCAACCAAAAAGGAGAGTAAGGCCACCAAACTTCTGTAATAGCCAACACTTGGTAGCCCTGTTTGGCTACTAAAGTGGTCGCCCTGTTTGGCTTAATAATTGTAATGTTTTCTATAGTTTTAGGGCCACCAAATTTGCTTTGCGGGCCATAGAAAATATGAAATTGATGATTTTGATGGACTGATCAGGCCACCAAGAAAAAAGTTAGTGTGGATAAATAAACCTACTTTTCCTCATTCAGGGCCGATTATCATTAGTAGCCTTTATGTGATATAAGCACTATTAAAATATAATATCATACTAGATCAGATAATTCTAATTCTTTGAATTGGGAATGTGTATGTTTTAAAGGGCTTTGCAGTAATTGGAGTGTTTTTTTAAACTGAACAAGACTAAATATTTCCACCATTTTATCAACTTTGTTATTAAATAAACATGAGGGAATAAAAAATATGATGGGATTAAAGTGAAGTGAGTACAGATGAGAAGTGTGGAACTTATCATCTTCTTGCATGTTTATAGGAAAATCACCCTGAAAATAGTTCAACATTTAGAGAGTTTGCACTTTCACACATGACTGCACAAGACAATCAGATTATACATTGTATCTTCTCTTACATGTAATTCACACATAATGAAAATTGTAAAAGTTCCAGTAAAGAATAGAATTCACAGATTAGGTGGTTTCAGACTGCACTGAAGTTTGTCAGTTCCAGGTATTTTCTGATCGGGAAATTTGCCCTGATCTGAAAATCACACATAATTTTTGCAGTGTGAAAGCAAATCACGTGTAACATCCCAGAAAGAAAATACACGCTAAATAGTAGGTACTCGTCAAAACTACATGTATGAAACTTTTGCGGGGGGACGGGGGGGGGGGGTTCCAAAATCGT